>NW_028321881.1:41717475-42336043 GCF_036245765.1 Copidosoma floridanum
TTAATTTTTTTGACTGTATCGTTAAATATTTTATTACCATTTTATAAACGAATCACAGACCCTTTAAATTTAAGGCAACAAAATGAGAATCCCTAAATTTCAGAGCACAATCATAAAATTTGGTGTAAAGTTTTGTCATAAAGTTTGAATTGAAGAAAAATTATGTTCATCTTTTTGTATCAAATGCTTAAAAAGTTATAAAAATTATTTAATAAATAAAAGTCTTGAAATTTTATTAAGAAATAATTTTTACGTGTCATTTAATTTATTTGAAAAAGAAAAAGTTTTCTGACTTTTTTTTCTATAGTGGATCTTAAGAAAATTATGAATTTATCAGTTTTTTATTATTGTTTTGAGTCAATGGAAGTTGAGCTATTCACCATGTGCAGTAATCTGAAACAGCGTCACCTGAACGGCAAGAAGGAAGCAATTCTGGATAACACAATTACATAGCCTATTATGGGCTGCAAACTTTGTTAACTGTTTTTTGTATTTTTAATGCATTTTCTATACTTGTAGTATCGGTTTTCAGTGTCAAAAATTTGTTTTAAACAGAAAACAACTATCACTTTATATTTAGAAAAAATCAGCGTGTGGGACTCGGAGTCCCCTGGTAAGAACGAAGTTCTCGCATGTATGTAGAAATCACATGTATAAGTACTGTAAAATACAAGGTTCGTAAATACATGTAAGTTCAATACGTAATTTTTCTCGCGGGTTACGGTGTTTTATTTATGTTTTCCCTGTACATTTTTTATGTATGAAAAACTCGAACGTTTTTAAAAATAATTTTTAAGGTTATTGTTGGGGAAAAAATGGGAAATATATCCTACATATGTGTATTAATTTTTCAAATATACTATAATTTTCCATCTTGATTTTATAAAAAACTATTAAAAATACTTTAATTTGAGGTTATGTCTTCACGTAACTTAACACCTCTCTTTTTTTGTACCTTTTGTTTACCAGTAAAACTTGTTATTTTTACTCTATCTTACTTCCTTTTAAAGATATGGCGTATTTTGTAATATTTGGAGGTTATACCATATCATAAATACCCGTTTAATCAGTACTAGCTATCTGCATCGATCTGCCATACATGCAAAAAATTTTTGTTTATGGATTTTATTAAAACAATAATATTAACAAGTGTATATAATATTAATATTAATTTAACTACTATATTCTATACACATGCGCGCAGGCAAACATGTATACACTTGCGCAGTAAAAGTAGAAAGTATACGGAGAGGAACGTTGGACTGATAGAACTCATGGGTGCATGTCGTTAGCGTTCAAAACACCCTCAAACTCTGTGAGCGCGGACGTACCATGAGACCCTCTCAGTCCAATGTTTGCATTTTCGTACAGCTTGATACAGCGCCAAGCTCTAAAAGCTCGAAGCGTAGGGCTGAACGAGCCCAAGGGTTTTGACTTTCTCATGACAATCTTGAGGGTTATGGGTCGACGATAGATATAGGTATACTTAGACACAACTGCAGGAGATTGGTTTCCAAGAGATATACCCATACTTAACGTAGATTCCTTGCGAAAAGCACCAATAAAGGACCATACCATTACATAGATTTTAATCCGCCAAATCCAATGATATCTTAATTTATGACTACGATTGGGCGTGCGGTGGCTCAGTCGGTTAGGTCGTGGATTGGCATGTGGGAGACCATGGTTCGATTCCCGGCCAGTGCGACTTTTTGGGCAAGTACCTCTGTGATTTTTCACATGTGCTTTTTCACCACGCAATGCCTCTCGAAGAGGGTTTAGGCGACCTTCTCGCAGCAAAATTGCCTAATTCCCCCCCCTCCTTTAATGAGAGGCATTCCATCCCTCTTCCTTTTCTTCTCCGAAGTGCTAAGTGCCCATAGTAGTGCCCTTATCAAAGGAGCCGGACGTAGAGTACCATAATATACAAATATATATATATATATATTTATAAATATAATGCTATAATGTATATATGTATATATGTATATGTTTGCATTACATTTTAAACTTCATGACAGTAAATAAACTTATCAAGCTTAGTAGATTTTTAAATTATTTTTAACTGTGTGAAGCACGTGCCGTGTGATGCTGTGAAAAATGCATGATTTTTAACTATAACTTGTATTTGGCCTTTGATACTCACGATTATCATAGTCCTTGTAATTTTTTTTTTTTCAATTAATGAATAGATTTTTAATGAATCTTTTTTTATTACCCGTAACGATTTCGGATATTTGTGCCATCCTCATAATTATGCATGTCACATACCATAGCTATTGCCATTCAATTATTTCATCATTTCCTTTCTTCTGCAGAATCTCTAATCACTGTGGCTATTAGTTAGTATGATCTTGCATACAGAAGCTTTATCACCCAAAGAAATAAATCTATAAAACTTAAACACTCGTTACACGTGTAGGCAAATTGCTATCTAATTACTCAGTTATTTTTACAATTATTTTCTCATTAAAATTGGTTATCAACAAAACTTTTTTGATATTACTTTAAAAAGATCTTTTTATAAATCTTTGTAAGCTAGTACACGTTTAAATCTCTACGATAGAAACAATAAATTTGCTTATTTTAACTACTAGTAAAAGAAAAAAACTTTGTATTATTTACACAAAAACCTTTTTTCCTTGATAAAGCTATAATTTTTACAAATCAATATAAGCTTCTCTTATTAATGAAATGGCATACATGTTATTAAGTATTTAATCACGCCATACAAGCAGTATATTAAGATATCTTCACAAGTATAAAATTAATAGTTTTCACCCCAAAATAATAAGGGAGACCGGGGTAATCGTGGCCACCTGGGTAAACAGGCCACTGGATATATTCAACCATTTAATTGAGATAAAAATGTAATATATTTTTTTTTTTATTGAAATATATCTCTACTTACATGCCGTCAATAAAATAAAACCATAGAATTACTTTTTGTTAAATTTTTAAATAATTAAATTTGATAGTTAAAAAATTTGGAGGAACAGCTACATTATTAAACTTGCCTGAAGCGGAAAATACATCAAATCGATTCAAAATTGATACGAATTGAAAGTTTGAACCTCAATCTACAATCTGCTTTTTTTTATTTTACCAAATATTATTTAGAAATATAATTATAAGCAATTTAAAATAGTCCTATTTTGGGGTGTGGTGGCCATCTCTCCGGGGTACAGTGGCCATCGAGTTTGTTGTTTACGTCAATACTGAGTCAGTCTGCTAATCTGCGGATCCTAACCTAAACTTTTTAATCGTACTTATAGCCAAAACAAAACAAACAGTGTCAGGTGAAAGTTATGTAGTACTTAAGTAATTAGTCATATTTTAAGTCAATTCGGTATTAAAGGTGCAATAAAAATAAGTCATGGTGCGTAAGTATAAGAGAAAAACTGTGGATAAAGGCTGGAATGAATTCCAATTGCAGTTACGATATACCGAAAAATATATATTTCTCTTTATTCTATGTGTATACTGACAGAAAAATAATTATGTCGATATACATATTTATTTATCAATCTGTTATGTGAGTAATTATTAATTTACATAAATTTTCAATTTTTAGACGTAAGTTTAGTAGCAACATTTAAAATAACAACCTTTTAAATCGATGGCCACTGTACCCCGGGGTATGGCCACCTCTACCCCGGCCCTGGGTAAAATGGCCAGTTTGAGACGCATTCACTTTTTCATATTTAAACTACATCTATTATAAATAAATAACTCAACAAATTGGATACTATTTCTACACATCCGGCCCCTTTTATTTGCGTTTTTTAAATTATTCTACAATCAAGTAGTCGTTCATAACAACGTGATAAAGTTAGGGTGGCCAGACTACCCCGGTCTCCCTTATACCATTTCGTCAAAACACTTTATCAAACAAGAAGTACAGTTGCTTCTAGCTGCTAGAGTTTCAAGCTCGTAACCGGTGTTCTCAAAATGATGATAAAATACTGGAAACAATAAATTAAGTGATACCCTGGACACTCATACTTTTTGGACTAAAATCTACAAAATTAATAATATCGTAGCTCAGTTAGATGGTGCCATTACGATCACATGTATATCTTATATGTAAAATAAAACTAGTACAATAGTAACAATATAATTGGACTTTTGCAATTTTTGTCCACCATGAAACGAAACGGAAGTAAGAACCGAAGGCATTATCATAATAGTGGCAATTCTTCTGAGCAAGATAGAGAAAATTATTAATTTTGCCAATTGATTTATTACCCGTAGGTATAATTCTCGGCTTTACTCCTGTAACAACGCTCGTGTACGTATTTATGCACTCGATTTCGATACTTGTTGAACTGTACGTATATGTATCTATGTAAGCCAAGCGCGTCTAATCGATATTTACATCGGACAGAGAAAATTTGTTCGTAGTCAAATTTTTTTTTACCTCATCAATAATTTTTATTATATTTTTCTTTGTTAACACAACAATTTTTCTATTAGTTTTGCTGACAGAACAATAATCTAAGCTTTTTTTCTGGACAAAATGAAAATCAGTATTGCGTTACAAGTATACAGTTAAAAAAAATTTTAGTACAAGATCATATTTAAAATCAATAGACTATGTATTTCAGCCTCGTACTATGTCAACTTCCTTTCTTTTGCAATGTATCGAAACGTCAGTCTATGTTTACTAGATTAGCTGTACAAAATAAATTCCAACTTCACGAGGGATATCCTCCCTTCAAAACGTAATTCTCGTAATTTTAGGATTCATACTTAAAAGCCTGTCGTAACGTGTCCAAATATATATGTTCAGAAAAGTGTTGACAATAAGTCAATTATGAGTGTGTACGTAGGATCAGGAGAAACAACTTATTTTTCTTTCTTTCATGCAAACCATATAACATACAAAACGTGCGTATAGCACGCACATTTCATGAATATTCAAATACACGAAAGTAGACGTTTGAGCCGTTATCTTAAATAATACGCTTGGAATCGTAAATTATCTCTGATATACGAAAAACTTTTTTGCTTTAGAAAAATGTAACTCAATTGCAAATTCGTTGCTAAAAATATACGTTGATTTTTCGATGCATCAAATAAAAAACCAACAGAAGTATCAAGTCTTACGTGGAATCTTTTATTCATGAAAGTGTAGTATTGCTTCAATTATAATAAAAATCATCAGTATTATTTGTCACAATGGTTAGAATATACTGTAGCTAACGACATTAAAACTTTGAAATTATAATAAATTAGTGAATCTACAGTGATCATTTTGACAGTGTAGCTTAGTAAATATTTTAAAAACTCCATGCTTGAATCGTAATAAGCCATTTACGTTAAAAACTGTAGTAATTACTAAAAAAAAGAAAATAAAAAATTAAGTTTCTTGCTTTGATATAAATGTTAATGGAATTTTAATTGTTTGCACCCAAATGATAATAGATAATAGAAGACTGCCATTATATTATCTTAAGTGTCCAAGAGACGTATAGCAGTAAAGGTCTCTGGCTGAAGCGTGATATGGTGCGAGCGGATCCTGAAATATATTTTTTAATGTATCAGCTGCATTCAATAAAATTTCATAATCACAAACGATCAACTTTAAGTAAAAATATTTGAAAGTAATTTTTTTATCGAGATGGTTTTTTTTCATCTTATTGTATTGTTTTCGATGTTTCAAAGTAAGTACTCAGTATTTTTTTGTATACCTAAGTATTATGTTCATAAGACACCAAAAATTAGGCTTCCTTGCAAGAGAATATTTTTGCCAGTCATACATAGCATTTTAAAAAACTCTTCTCATGACATTATTTATGGCATGACATTGAAAAAACTATGGAGATTTTGTTGAAATGTTACACATTTCTTTTGCTACTATTGATTAAAAAACGACTTCGTTTCGTTCACAACAGTTTTTTATGCACCCAATCGAAAAGTTTTTTTGAAATTGAGTTACGAAAAAAAATACTAACTAATACGAATATTTTATACGGTCCAGATTTGAGACTATAGTAAAGTTTTAATAGGTGTTATTATTATTTATTATTATTTTTTTTTGTCGTCTTAAATATTTTTATAGAATCATCGATAAAAGTAGTAACTAGGAAGAACTCTTATGGTTTATCACACTATTAATAAACTAATATCTATTAAGAATTAATAATAGTAGATAATTTTTGTTGTTTTATATTCCATATCAAATAAAAAAAGTAGTAAAAAATGATAAAAAATAATAATCTTCATGGGCACTGTCTTACTTGCGTTATTAATTTCTCGTTATTGGTCTCACGAACAAAAAAAACAAATAATAAGGATTAAAAAGTTTTAATACTTACTTTTGATAGATTGAAAAACTGTTTTTATTTTTTTTCCTACAAACATTTTATAATAATTATAAACTTATCAAATAAAATTATTTCCGCTTGGGTAGGTGTGATTACTATTCTAGACTTAAAAGCTTAGCAATTCATTCCTATTCATTAGAATATATTTATTAAAAAAGTAAGTCCACATAATGAATAATGTTCACCCTGATTTCTAAAACCTAATATGTATGATTACTTAAAAGCTAATGTTAGTGCTTAATTGATAAGTTGCTACAGCTGGCGAAGAATTTGCTCCTAGAAAAGAATTTCCATATCACGTTTATATCACACCAATTACTAGCAGTAAGATCACAAAAGGTTGTGACGCCGCTCTTATTGAAGAAGACTACGTTATTACATCTGCCAGTTGTTTAAAGGGCTTGTCATTGATTAATAAGTGGGAACTTGTAGCTGGTAGCAGTTCCTTTGATGAAATTCATATACAGCGAATTAGCCTTGAATGCATCATCACTGCTAACTATTTGGACAAGTAAGGCATTGGTTTACGTCTGAAAATGTGACTCATTATTTAAGAAGTAACTCGAATTGCAATAATTTTCAGTGATATTACGCAAGATATAGCTCTTGTAAAGTTGAAACAAAAATTAAAACTGGGTGAGTTCGTGGGACTTGCAAGCTTACCTGAATCGAATGAAGCTATGAATACGAAAAAAAACTTTCTACTGTCTGGCTATAGATTACAAAGAAATCGTGTGACTCTAAGATTTTTCACAGTTCGCTACATGGACAAGAATTCTTGCCAGCTAAAATTACAAAACACAGAATATTCTGTGCTACACAAAACGCAATTTTGCATCCGTTCTACTGATACAGCTACAATCGTAAGTATTTAGTGATAATCAGCTTACTATATAAAGGTAAATTACTTGCAAAATCGTAAATACTTAATTTTTTTTTTAATTATTCAAACCTTACAGCCTCGTTGGCGGGATATTTTAGTTCAACACGTAGGTTGGAAGCCTGTACTTATGGGAATTGTCTCTAAAAATGAAATTGCTGTTAATCAGATTTCAATGTATGTAGATTGGATTAGAGATATGATCAACGAAAATAATAGCCTATACTGTAGAAAAACTCGTAAGTTTATTTTTCTAAATATGTAACTGGTAATATTAAGTCATCTGATATTGGTGCGTGTGGAATAAGTTTCCAAGACTGACTACGCGTACATCGAACGAGGACATTATCCATATCATGTCTACATCGTGATAGCCACAAATGGTACAAGTAGAGATGGTTGTAATGGTGCCCTCATAAAGCAAAAGTACGCCATCACAACTGCCAGTTGCTTAAAGGACTTGTCAACAAATCATGAGTGGGAGCTGATTGCCGGTAGCATTTCACTTTACGAAAATGATATGCAGAGGATTCCAATTAGAAGAATCATCGTCCATGAAGACTACTTGGACAAGTAAGTCAAGATATTTGTAATCAAAGTAGGAATTCATTATGTATTGACGTATGATTTAACGCAAGGTATATTTTTAGTGATACTAATTATGATATAGCTCTGGTTAAATTGCAACAAAAAGTAAAGCTCGATAGATTTGTGGCTCTGATTAATTTACCTCAATCTAAAAAAGTTGTCATGATGGATCAGATCATCATACTTACTGGGTATCGGACGGACGTAGACGCTAAAATTAAACTGTTGTTTTCTAGAGTGTACGGTATAAAAAAAAATACATGTTCGAGTGAGTCGAAGAGCAATAGATACCATCCAATTTATGCATCGCAGTTCTGCATTAATGCAGTTGGAATTGTAAGTTTTGAAATAGTATGTGGTTGGTTACAACAAGTATTTTTTAATTTTCTTATTATTTTGTGTGATTAACAGTCTTATTGGGGCGACATTTTGGTTCAAAACAACGGTTTCAAGCGCATACTGATTGGACTTGTCACTAAAAAAAATCCCGTTGCTACCCAAATCTCATCTCACGTAGATTGGATTAATAATAAAACACACGGACATTTTTGGAAAAACGAAAAAACTGGTAGTTATCCATAAAAGTTACGATTTGAAAGTTGTTATTGTAAGGCTGCGTATACATGGAGTCTTGAACATCCAGGACCAGCCCATGTGCCCTTATGAGTGCAAGAAAGAGAGTAATATGTTCTTGCTTCTCACTCGCACTCACACGGGCTTATGGGCTGGTCCTGAAAGTTCAAGACTCCATGTATACGCAGCCTAACATAACTGTAGAAAAAAGTAATAATCAACATTTTTGAATTTTGAACTAGTTGCCGCGGGGTTCAAAACTTCCTCTAAAACAGGTCAATTTATGTACATTGTGCGAATTGTAATAATTACAATTGATGACATCATAGTCAATTGTAATGGTGTACTTCTCAAAAAAGACTACGTACTAACAACTGCCAGTTGTCTGAAGTATGGTTACATGGTTACGATTTTTGAGTCTCTTACGAATAAATTTATGTTCGTTGAAAACATTATTGTTCACGAGAAATATAAGATAAGGTACAGCCAGTTCCACATAAATTAATATTTGATGAATCACAAAATAAAATCCAAACAAATAATTTTTAGTGGCTCACGATATGATGTAGCTCTTATGAAATTACAACGAACAGTAATCGTAGACAAAGACGTGGGCCCGATAAGTTTACCTCTACAAAATGAAATTGTTAACACAGACGAGAGTGTTACGTTAGTTGGCTTTAAATTCGCTCCAGAAACTATGTTTCAGTTGATACATTTTGAGGTCCATGTCATGGATATAAATTTTTGTACGAAACGCTTGATGAAGAAGAATCCATATCACTCGTTGCATGAATCACAATTTTGCATCGACTCTAGGATTTCATTGGTAAATATTAAAAATGGCTATCATTGTTAAGGTCCATTCATAAAGATCATTTAAAAAATACCTTTTTGTTTGAAGTTATTGACGAAGTTGACTTTGTCGACAGCTGTCAATAAAAATATAACCAGTAATCTATGACCGTAAACATATTTATGGTAACTTCCTATAGAGGACGGGAGGATCTCGTTAAAGATCATGTTACATTTTTAAGTTTTAGGTGTGGCTATCTTTTAATGTTTGCTTGAGACCAGTCGATTTTTTAGGAACGTATGCATTATTAAATTTGATTGTGCACATTCGAAAAAAGTCGACTAATCTCAGATCTATGAAATTCATTTAGTTTGGAATACACCTCATCTGTAATGAATTACGAATTTTTGTTGGATAAGAATATTCTACCTTACGTTAATGGAAATTGATTATCCGCTCTTTTAGATCTCGTTTTAAAAACTACTTCTGCAAAGCGTTATCTAGTGCTTTATTAACTAAAAATTTTTTTATAAATTATTGGCTTTCATTCTTGTGTTTATTTTTACCTAAGAATGCGATACCTAAAATGAAAAATTTACATGGATTCATTTTTATGGCTTTTTTTGCAGTTGTACAGTTGGTCAAATTTTGTTTTGATCAAAAACACAGATTCCGGGCCTCAACTACTTGGATTTGTCTTTAAGAGTGTTCCTGTTATTTGGAAGATTTCATGTCACGTAAATTGGATCAATGATAAAATTAGGAGCGACACAGTTGACATTTAAAAAACTAGCAAGTGTGTTCAACAATTTTAGAAATTGTTAAAAAAAAAAAAAAAAAAAAAAACTACAGTACTACTAAATACAATATATGACGTAATTAAATAAAAATAATATAGAATTATAATTATGTACAGTTATAGTTGTATCAATAAAACTTGTTATTCTTATCATGTAATTTTATAAAAGTCACTATCGTCTTCAAATCGTAGTATTAAAAAAACTATAACTATTAACTAAGTGTTGTTTCTTTTAATTTTGATCAAACCAATATTAAATTTTTTAGATCCAAACGTTATGGTTGCACGTTACTTTACTAAAAAATTTTGGTAAGGATTCATTTTGTCGTTTCTGCGCTGCGTAATTAAATATAGCGTACTTAGAGTCTCCGCGATATGTTGAGAAATTCTGCATGATGTTAGATGATGATCAAAATTATGAATTCTGTGATTTTATTATTATTTACACATGATGCTAAAATCAAAGTGATTTGTCATTTTTGTCACTCCAAGAATTATCTATAGAAAAAGTAAGGCCTTTACTTACGTAAAGTAAAACACTTTTACCGTTTCATTCATAGTTGTGTACTTTTCATAGTTTTGAATTTAGATATCAGATAAAAAAAATATCAAAAAATGAAAATACCGTACTTCTCGTCTTTCACTTTCACGACGTGTTCACGAACGCACTCTGACGCTCGTAAAAGTTCATCTCCGAAAATCAGCAGCTTATTTATGAACAATATCATTATTTTTCTTTCAAAGCACTAGAATCGCGTGAAAATAAAAGTTTGTGGAAAAAAGAAGAGTAATCGAACGAGATCTCATACCACGCGTTTAACCAAGAGCCAGAATTTCACTGGCTTATTATAAAACGAAAGCGCTGATCGATAATCCTTGTGCTCTCAGCAGTATGTATGTATTATTATAGCGAGATTTTCCTTTCGTCGATTTTTTTTTCGTTTTTACGCGCTCCAAGAAACGAAGTGCACACGAGTATGCATGCGGATCTGGAAAGAACAGCATGCCAAGGTGCAAGAGATGCGAAGATTGCGGAGGAGGTTCGATTTTTTTCTCGCTTCCTCGAAAGTTAAAAAGGCGATAATAAAGTTAATAACCGATCTCCACGCTTGACTTTTACTTGTTTACGGGGCAGGTGTTAGTGGGTTTTACTATTCTCAGGAGAAATATGCCACAGGAGAAATTTCCGATCGACTTTTCACTTTTCTCGCATACTTACTCTGATGCATATTTTCTCGATACGAGAAAGTATTTTCTGAAATAAGTCAAGTCAAACTATTTTCTTCAAATAATTATCACATATTTCTTAAATAAATACGTTATCTTATTTTTAAGAAATCAAGAGGAAGTTTTGTGATGGACAAAAAATTACGTATTAAGATAATATGATATGTATATTACATTTTGATAAATCGTTGCCTATTTTCATGGATACTTATTAATGCTGAGAAATAAAAATTTTTTTCGATTTTTTTTTCTTTTTTATTTATGTTTGTTATCCACTTTCGCAAATAAATTTTTTTTTAATACATAAATTTTCTAACCTTTCTTAACGCCAAGAAAAATTTTTTTATGTTTCATTAAAAAAAAAAAATTATTTCTTGTTATAGCTGTCCAAAAGTATTTTTTGTCAGGCAATCCAAAATATACAAAAACTAGCGGCTCCCCGTCACGACTTCACCCGAGACTTACTAAATGGAGCACCGTAGTGTGTTGATATGTAAAGTGAAACGTTTTGAGTTAGAAATTTGACATTTCTTACTGGCGCTTCTCAGAAAAAAAATTTTCTCATTTGTTCGCAATCTATACAGTTTATTTGGTCATATAATAAGCTGTAAACATAAAAAAAATATAATTATTCTAAAAAATACCGTGCGTTCCTTATGCCACAAGATAATCGTTGGTCATAAGAAGCCGTTGATTTGCAGTTTCTCCCGTATAATTTACGAAAAGAGATATTTTTTAAAGCTGTTAAGATTTTAAATTACAAAAAAATATATTTCAAAAAAAATCTTTTTTTTCTCTCATCTCGCAACTTTATTACCAGAGTAACAAAATTCTAGAGCTTAAACTCTACATTTTTTAAGGCCATAAAAATACACATACATTTTCTACTTATTTAAAAAACTAAAAGATTTAAGAGATTACTGTGAGGGTACAATAAAAAGCTGATCTCTTACCTAATAGATTCTTTATGTGTCGAATTTGACGCTGTCTTTTTCCATCTCAAAAAATTTTCAGCACCAGTGTCTTGACGCCTAAAATTGTATTCATATTATACATTTAAAGTTTTCCTTCCAATTCATCCACTTGCGATTATTAACATGCTTACGACTTCTATAACTCCTAAAAGCTGTTTTCTGTTGACTTTGTTAAGTTCTAATATATTTGTTGGTAAGGTAGTTCGACGTCCGATTACCCTAAAAAAGACTGGTGAGCTTCTTAAGTAAACTCTTTCTTAACTGAAGGTTACTGAAATTGTGACTGCCTGAATACCTCAGTGATCTGGGCTATGGGTTGAAGTTCCAGACTGATCGGGAGAAAAATTACAAAGTTCGAAGCCCTGAAGCTAGTTGTAGTGCTCTTTCCCAACGTTTCCTAGTTTAGCATCGAAGACGTTGGTGTCTATAGCACTTTTTTTGCCGACTAAGTTGTTTTGGGTAATCGAAGATGGAGAGATTGGTTTCGTGACGCTTGCCCGTTGGAGACTCCAATTGGCTCAAGTTTTTTCTTTCTTCATAGCTGTTAGGTTTGCTCATCGCAGACCTTGGAGAGGATCGATGATTCCTGCAGGATGGTTGAATGCTTAGAATCGAGAGGGTAATATAATGTAGAATTGTCGGTCACTGGGGTTCCCAGCCTTGCAACGAACAACTCTGCTCGTGACGTCTGCCAGTGAATGACTGACTTTGTTTTTGTAGGAGCCGGCTTTACATGCATAGTCTTTTAGTCAACAAATAACGTTTCCGGAAATGGTAGTAAAAATGTATTTTTTGGCAAAGTAGTTTAAACTTAGGTGGCCCTTAAAAGGACCGATGAGGTTGATGTTTAAGTAGGGGACGTGAATACTTATATTGGCCCTGAAAAGCGCCACTGGTAAAATTTCCAGTGATTGCAAAATTCACGTGTTTGTGATAAACACTTCATTTCAGGTACTACAGTTTCAAAGAATATATATTATTCTGAAGAAAAACAGAAGTGTCCTCTTTAAGTTTTTTAATATCATGCATCTTGTATTTGATGATACCATTATATTCATACTTGCCGTCCAGCTGATCTACAGTGTTCTGAACATCCAGATTGGATTCCTTCCCAAAGTTTGGGTTACAGCGTTGGATTTGCTATAAAACGAAAATCATCATTGGAGCGGTATGAACGATATGTGAAAAAAGTAATTCTGAAGAATATTAAAGACCAACACAACAGTGTTTTTCAGATATACTATCTGAAATGGAAATAATTTTTTTTCAGAGTAAAAAAGGAGAAGTTTGTGATAAAGTACAAAATTTGAATCAAAATCAAAGCACGCCTTCAGATGCATCACTCCAATTTGCTGAATTGGACTCACCGCCGACTAAATTGCAACAAACTGCCTTTGAGAATGGAACAGCCACTCAAACTGAGGTTTCAATGGAGGAGCTAAGTGTACTGTTATATAAATTGAGTCTCACTTTATCTGAAAATACGAATCTCAAGCAGCAAATAGCTGCATTGGACCTCACATATGAATCATTTGTGGGAGATAACAAAAAAACAAAATATTTCACAGGAATAAGTAACTCTGCTACACTTTTCCTCATACATGATACGATTGCTTCTCACTTATTTGTTAGAAGCAACACTGCCCTGTCCACATTCCAGCAGCTCCTCCTTACCCTTATGCGACTAAGACTGAACCTCCCAATGAAATATTTGTCTTACAGGTGCTGCTCATTTTAGTTTATCAATTCAAAGTAGGCATGTCTTACTTTTATATAATTTTTTTAAGGTTTGGAGTGTCATTATATACACTTGGACGTTATTTCAGGCGATGTTTGCATGTTATGTATTGCACATTTAAGTCTCTAATTCATTGGCCCGACAGAGAAACGTTGCATATGACTATGTCATTGTGCTTCCAAGAGAGTTTCGGGACTTTAATAACTGTCATTATTGACTGCTTTGAAGTGTTTATAGAAGGCCCAAAAAATCTGCGTTCCAGTGCTGAATGTTGGTCCAACTATAAACACCACAAAACAGCAAAAAATTTATTAGCTGTTTCCCCTCAAGGAACAGTTGTATACGTATTTGATAGTTACGGGGGTAGAGTCAGTGATAAGTATATAACTGAGAACTGTGAATTCTTTGATTACATTCGACCAGGTGATGTTACTAGTATTATGGCTGATCGTGGCTTCCTGATCGAGGACGTGGCTCGTTTGCATGGAGCAAAACTTAATATCCCAGCTTTTGTCAAAGGTTCTGATGAAATATCGTAAATATTTATATACATTAGTATAATGTACCACTGGTTAAATTTTCAGGAAGAAGTCAACTCAGTCCTATTGATTTGGAAAATACACGAAGGACAGCAAATCTACGTATTCACGTAGAGCGCGTTATTGGCAGCTTAAAAAATAAGTTTAGTTTTTTATCAGGTAATAAGTATAACATCCTCCTGTTTATAAATAATACTATTCTTGTATGAACGTGTGACTCCATAACTCTAACATTACAGGTACGATTCCAATATGTATGTTATGTCCAAGTAGTAATGGTGTCAGTGTGTATGACGAAATAATTACTGTGTGCTGTGCCTTATTGAACCTTTGTCCATCCATGAAATCTTCAGAATAACTTCAATTTGTCTGAATGAATGAGACTAACCATACAGCATCCTTCACATACAGCAAATCCTTTTGTAAATATTTTTTACCCTTATACACATATGTTGGCGCTCATGTGCACATCAACTACGTTAGTGCTTTTGTTTGTTTGTGTGTCCTTACACAACGGTGCCTGGGGCTAGTCTTCTTTATGTAGTGATAATAGTAAAACTAATATATGATTAAACAAAAATAAAAACGAAATTCTTATCTATAAAATATTGGCGTCTTTATTTAATTTACATTTCCCTTTATCTAACAAATGACATTGAGTGTAGGTACTTGAATTCAAAATACCATCTCACAAGAAGCTCTGGAACAATTATTTTTTGATGAAATAATTTTGCTTTTGTGATATTAGGATTTAAAAAACCATTGTTTCTGCATATTATTTCAACTAACATGTCTTTTTTTGACCAAACAACAAAATCACAATAATTAGTATCGGTTACATTTTCACCTGTATCTGATAATAGTATGAATGATTTTCTTGTAAAGAGTAGCTTTCATCACTTTTCATGTAGAGATAAGATTTATTGGATTTTACAAATGATTCAATATTCATACTATTGAGATGCATCGAATAGGGACACTTTATTTCTAGACAGCCCTTTCCACAACATTCACAAGAAATAAGACCTGGTGTTGCTGCAAGCACAGATTCCCTTATTGAAATAATTAATCCACTTACAAAGACTGCAAGGTTTACGTGTTCGGTGCTGACACTATTTATGTAATCTTGACGAGCAGTACTTTCGTGGTTCAATCCATAATCTGTTGCTTTGGATGTAAAGCAGAGTTTCTGTGGATAACTAACACATTTGATAATAGATATAGATGGTTTTTCAATGGACGTACAACAGGCTGACTTAAACTGCGAAGCTGTAATCCAACCAGCCCTGAACTGAAACCAAGATGAACTTTTACTTTGATTACTTGTTGCTCGTTTCTCACTGCACGTTGTTCATCAGGTGTTATATTTTGTATTTGTTCACGTCGTAGCTGATCGAGAGAGTAAGATTGGTACTTTTTTGGACTATACAGAAGGCCTAAACGTTGAGGTAAGCCAAGCAAATTTTTTGTCACTCGCTCATTGGCATATGGTTGAATCACTGAGAGAATTACTGCCTCGGGACAAGCCTTAGCCAATTTACTTAGAAACGCGTCAAGTTATTTATTTTTGAGGTGTGGAAGTGATTTTGATTGAGCCTCTAAAGAAAGTCATTGACCATAATGTTTCACAAAACACAATACAATAGGCATAATAACTTTATAAAACAGATGTTGATTATGGTGTACAAACCATTGTATGACGTTAGTTGTCTTCCCCAATCAATATCCTTAATTTTTTTTGGATGAATAGTTTTGGTACCTGTGGGTTTGGTCCACACTGAAAGTACATCAGTGCAAGATGTGTCTTTTCCAGTATTTTTTATGCACAACCAAAAACAAATTGCTGCAGCATAACTACAGACCTCTCCCAGACCAGCCTTGCTAGTACAATGAGCACTAGCGATTGAACTATCAATGGTTAGTATGATCCATGGCTTCAAAGGCGTCTCATTCATTCTTTGAGAATGCTTCACCTATAAGCAGGAAAACTGATGAATTGATTGTTTACTTTTATAATGCTTTGATATTCTGTAACAGTAGATTCAATGACTTACCTCTGCAATAACAACGAAGTTATCCCCCTGTTTAGAAAAGTGCACATTAAAAACAAAACCAGCTTCACAAAATTTAAATGCATCAAGACATTTGTACGATTTTAATTGATTACCAGTATAAAAACTATTTGACAAAACAAAATAATTGACTATATCCATGATTGTCACAACAGGTAATTGATTTAAATTATCAGACAACTGAGATGGTATTAGACTATAGGGATCACAGTTATTAATTAGTTTGACTTTCTCAAGATACCTATATTTTACAAGATTTTGTTCGTTAATACTCATTTTTGTATATAATACACAGATTAAACAAGAAAATTTTTGACAGCTCGTCCGAGGTTATGGGACTTTGTTATGATCGCGGAGGCGAGGAAGCTTGCAACCATATATATATGTATAGTAAACGGGTACAATCCGCCTGATTGCAGTACTTTTTTTTCTGTACTGATTTTCATTAAAACTACACTTTTGGCAAACAAACGAAAAATTTCCTCTAATGCATCGGGAATCGCTATTGACTATATTTCAAATTCGTTATAACTGGATCATGGTAAGCACAAAAAATAAAATGTTTTTCTAATCAACTTTATGCCCACGATAATTTCATTCATTTTTTTGCATTGCTTACCAAGTAAAGATGTATTTGAAAAAAAAACCCAGTGATCGCGCCATCTTGCAATGACGTCACAAGTGAAAATCAGAAAAACTATATACAATTAGAAATAAAACAAATTTTTTGCCGTTGTGTGCCTAACCAGTTAGAATTATACACTGCTTGGTTTTTTTATTTTTTAAGATTATTATTATTGTTGTTCACGTTACAGTTCCTTTTTATTCTGATTTTATGGATTAACAAAAATAAAATTACTTTTCTTTTAAATGGTAATTTTTTGCTTATGTTTGTTCTTTAAGAATATTTTATGTTAAAAAATCTTCAAGATTATAAAATTTTCTATGACAAATTATAACTAAACAGAAATAAAGAAGTGTTCGTATGGGTGTGTGAATGCTTGTTTACATTAATAAATAATTAATCTTAGAATTCCTTTGATCAACTTAGATCAAGCATGGTAAATTTTTTTTACCTGAAGATTATTGTTACTGCTAAAAAATACAGCTAACGTTTTAAAATTTTTTTTCACGTTTTGGGAATTTTATCGATTTTTTAAATTGTTTTTTTTTTGGAGTAAACAATGTTTTTCACTCTTTAGTGCTATTTTTTTTTTTTAACACGCTTTTATCAGCTTTACTTCTAACTACCTATGTTTGTAAGAAAATCTTAGAATCTTAATTTGACCCACTCCTGGTCTTCGATTAGGATAAAATTTTGCACACGCTCTAAGTTCTGATGACAATATATGACTATAGCTAAGAAACGTCATTACAAATCAAATATGGCGGATGTCCAAGTCAGCGGACAGGGTATTTGAAATGCACCCCTATAATATGGGTATCAAATGAAAGGGTTGGCTATCAGGAATACGAAAAAATAGTCACGTGACTTAAATCCAACATGGTGGACTTTCAAGATGGTGGATACGCTATTGGAAATGCACCCCTATGATACGGGTATTCAATGAAATGGTTTGCTGAATGGGATACGAAAAAAATAATCACATGACCTAAATCCAACATGGCGGCCGTCCCAAGGTGGCAGATTGGCTATTTGAAATGCAGCCCTATGATTTAGGTATAAAATGAAAGGGTTTGCTGAAAATAATGTGAAATGACATTTTCTTACCAAATTATCATATCATGGGTATCAATCAATAAGGTTCGACGAGAGGAATACGAAGATTGGACATTGAGTTCATGAGATCCCACCTAAGCCAAAGTAGGATACGCGTCGAGGGCTAAATGGTATGGGCTAAAAAGTATAAAATAAAAATAATAGTTTAAAAAACTAAAAACCATGCTTTTAGCACGCACTAAAAATTACAAACTAATTCGGACATTTAGCTTGATGACTCAAGAGTTTTCTATGTGCCAAATCTTCATTAGATCGCAGTTCAGTTCTTGATGAACGATAAATAATAACCTATGCGAAATAGTTATGAGTAATCTTTACTCTTTTTGGACAAAATGCTCCACGCTTTCTTTCATAATAAATCATGGTACTTAATAAAGATGATTACCTACTTATAACCATTTTGCATAGGTAATTATTTATTGTTCATTACGAACTGAAATTGTTTATGTTTATCTGCGATCTAATGAAGATTTGGCAAAGGAAAAACTCTTGAGTCATAAAACTAAATGTCCAAATTATTTTGTAATTTTTAGTGCGTGCTAAAAGTGTGTTTTTTAGTTATTTAAACTATAATTTTTTCTATTTACACTGAATATAAAAAATTGACGTTGTGCGGTTTTATTTTTTCAAATATTATTTTAATACATTGATTTTTTAATCTTATGTCACCATTAAAGGACATGCTATCTCAAAAAATTAAAAAGACAATATTAATAAAGAAACTTATTTTTTTTTAAATATATATTTACATGTCTAATAGTGTTTACTTGCATTAGTACTTGCAGGATTGACTTATGCATTAAAAAGTTCCAAACTAAATAAATAAGCACTAATCATCAATACACATCCCATATGACGTAGAAAAAAAACAACCATTTCAAAACAAGTAGACGTTACCCTACAAGTTTTCACAAAAGCCACAAGCAGCGCTCAATTTTTCATCAGATCCTTCGTTGCTTTTCATAACGTACGGGTACCAAAGTATCTTGAAGCCTAAAGTGAACTCACGTGCCACGAGGAAAGTCGAATTTAAACGCATACGTACAGTTCGAGCACCGATGATACGTAGAGATACGGGCATAAATTACACGCCAAGCCATTCGATGCCGGAAGGTAAGTATCAAAGTGCCTCGCTTACGTATAGGCGCTTTGGTACATGCATATATACGTTTGATGGGTAATGTGTATTTAACGTGAATTTTTTAGCATCTCTGTGGTACAAAAAATAAAAACGTGTTGGTTTCTGTTATCACGTATACATACGTGTAAGAATTCGAATAGCTGTAGGGTAAAGCGAATTATCGTCGATCTTGCTCTTATAAGTGCTTGCGAAACAAAAAACTAGACCAAGATGAGCACGAAAAGTAAAGGACGTTAAGCACAAATGACGTTGCTCCATTGTTGCCATTTATTTTTAAATTAACAAATAATTTGATGTAAGTATTAGCAAAAAAAAAACAAAAAAAAAAAACAATAAATACATATCAGATTGTATGAAGGGAGATCTTGACACTGTTTGTGCGTTGTAATAGCCAGGCGCGAGCTCTAGCCACTTATTACCCGGACCGATACAGAAGTGTGTCGTAGCGTGAACAACCGACCAAGGAATGTGTCCACCTGCCGCAACGCCGCAAAAACACGTGCTTTCCAAACCACTGCTAAGGTAAAAGCACCAGTACGTGAACACTTTTTCCAGAAAGTCTTTGTTTTCTCATTTTTATTGAATTTCTGATTTGCATAACAACAAAACAGTCATTGCACCAGTAAGTTTATATTTTTTCCTTTAAAAAAAAAACAAAAAAGTTTTTCTAGGTCATTTGTACAATTAATAAATTAATTTTAAAGTTTTTTTACCAATGACCCAGTAGATGAACAGCGTGTTCAGGTATTGGTACCGATACGTATTTTTGACCGAGTACTTGAACATCACATGATAATTAAATGGGAGAGAGGTTATGTTAGCTGCCTTCTACTGATTTCTATTTTCATAATGTATTGCAAATAACCAAATGGAAAAATTTCTTTCCAATTTCATTGGTAACATATTATGAAAACTATAACGACTGGCTTGACATACTATTATTATTGATTAACAGTAATTTCAATCATTTTTATGTGTTCGAGTACTGGGTATAGGTAAAACATAATGGTACCAGTACCTGAACAGTCTCACAAGCCACCTCATACAAGTTGCACAAATAAATAATTTTTTTCTCGTTGAGTATAAAGACTTACTGAAATATAAATTTTGTTTTATCTAAAGAACGATCAAAGGATATCAGAAACATTTTTTTTTTTTATCCACTTAAATTGAAAATAGTTTATTCAAGCTGTTCAATCTACTGGTGCAATTTTAGGAAGTGTTCACGTACTGGTGCTTTTACCTTATGCTCCCCACTCCGTATGCCACTTTAGGAGAGAAAAAAAAAAAGAGAAAAAAAAGAGGAAAAAAGAAACAAAGGGTGAGATGATGGCAAATTAGAAAATCAACCCCTAGTCACGAGGATCTTAAAAAACCCGAGTAAAAGTCGTCCTCGAGACGAGAGGATTTCAAGGACGTCGTGCACGCTCTCAGGTCGGTGACGAGCGGATCCTCTCGTCTTGATTAAAGAGCTGCTGCACTTGCATGTATAGGCTACATATATATGTATACATATTTGTAGCGCGGACGAGAGCCGTAGGTTATCCGATCTGTGTCAGCGGGTCACTGACTCTCTCGGCACTCGCTCTCCCCTCTCTTTTTGTTTGCAGTATCCCTTGGGATATACTCGTGTATATACATACCTTCTCTTGAGAGGCAATACGGAATCTTAAGTTCTTTCCGAAGACACAGTGATTTTTTCTGTAATAAAATTATATTTTTTCATGAATCATGAGTTTGCTCGACAAAGTTTTGATTGTTTTGATTATTTTTGAGGTTAGAGCTCCCGAACTTTTCATGTAATCATTCTTTTTGAAACTAAAGTATGGCAGTATCGAATATAAACATTGATTTTTGTCCTTCATTGCGTTACTATTGTTATCGTACCATAATGTTTTTTTCGCAATAGTGTGCGGAAAACACCTATTTTTCGCACATTTATTGCAAAAAAACTTGTACGCAACTCGTGCAGGACAATTTCCCGCACTCGTGTAATAGACTCGCACTCGTGGCTGGTGACGGTAACTCGTGCCGTGCTCAACTGGCACTCGTTTCCGTCAACTCCGGCCACTCGTGCGAGTCAATCACGACTCGTGCGGGAAATCGTCTTTTCCGCACTTGTTACGTAAATAACTATGATGATATCACAGATGACTTTTGTAGAAATTATAATTGCCAACAAAGTTTACCATGCACTCATTCAAAGAGTAAAACAGGAAATAACAGCAAATCTCAAAAGCTTGCTATTAAAATTAACTTATCATGACGAGTTATTCCTATGGTTCAGTAAGTATTAAGCTATACCAAAGAACAATTTTCCTTATGGTTTTGAGACACATAGAAAAAGAAGACAATAAATATTGTCCAAAAAACGTGATCGAAACCAGGTCTCAATTTAATAGCTGATTTTAAACAAGCTATATTTAATTAAGACTCAACAAAACTACTAGCCATTAAAGAATCCACTTATTTTCGGACATGTTCACCGTATAGTTGAGGAAACTACAGCACCAAAGGAAACGAGAAGAGCCACACCACCCCCGTCCAAGTGGATCATCAGCAAGAGGGTTGGTGTCATCAGCAGGTGCGTCACATATAATATATGAAGGGTAAGCACGTGAGTCGAGGTTCAGCAAGCACACAATAATCTGGTTCTTCTTCTTCTTCTCTCCCTCCTCGTTTTTGCTTCAAAATGAAACCCGGTCACCGGCTGATGACGCTTCACACTTAGGAGCCAGCTAAGAAGGTCATCGCCGTGCTCTCTAATGGTTACCCACTCGCAGGCACACACATACTCGCGCCACTCAGGTCTGTGGGTGCACGTCGTGGTTGTCTGGGGTGTAGAATCGTTTCATGCGCGAGAAACCACGACTTGGACCTGCTTTCGTCGCGTTTGCCTCATAATTGTTACTGAGTGGGTGATTATTGTTAATACGGTTGTTGTGCAGATGAGAAAGAGTTTCAAGATTGGCGATGTGGCTGTGCATGTATTTAGATTTCATTCGTTGATTAAACTATGTATAGCTACGATGATTGTTTCTCTTTTGATTGAGTTTAAGTGCAGCAATTGATAAACAAAGGGTGTAAACCCGTGTGGAAATCGGTATCTTGTTTCATTTATCATCTCGAGCCTCGTTAAACTCAATTTTACAGTTTTTTTTTTTTTCTTCATTCGTGTTTCTTGAAAACGATACGCGATCGACCGTGTTTATTCTATTTAACGCGCATGAAGCTTAATCGCGAGATGCATCGAGAATAAGTACATATTTGAACGAGTCGTTGTGAATATACGAGCGTGCGCGCATTCGGAGGAACATTAATCATCGATCAGGAAGTGTAAGGCAAATTAACAAATAGTTTTTCACCTTGGTCCTGGAGAAATGTGAATGGTCGACAAATAGACTAGGTGTGGTCGTGAACAGCTATTGCTAATAATGTCTACACATATCCCTCTTGCATTACAAATTATTTTACAATAGTATCAATAATAATAATAATAATAATAATAATAATAATAATAATAATAATAATAATAGTAATAGTAGTAATAATAAAAATTATAAATATGATAATAACAAATAAAACAATAATAATGATTATAGTAATAGGAACATGGAAATTCGTCGGACAAATTTGTTAACATTAAATAAACAATAACTATTACAAAAAAATAATTTTTTAATCGAATTTGCAAACGCACAATCAAAATAATCTCTTTACTGTTAAGACAAAGTCCATCTTATAAAGAAAAAAATACAAGAAGTTCCGTATCAGTAATCCAACAGCTAATGACTCATTTATTTTTTCATACTGAAAATCAATCAGGGACGATCAGAAATGTTTCGATAACAAGATCAATTTTTTATTTTAAATTTTATTCTTATAATAAATAACATGCTCTTTTAATATTTAAAAACATAGTCTCAAATACTGGATGCCCATTGTTTTAAAACACAATTAAAGATATTACTTAAACAACGCGTTCACGCTCTATCATTAAAAAACTATCACGTTTTATTTACTGAAATATGCGCTATTAAAGTGTTTTATGCTGTGCATCAATTGGGGTAAAAATGAAATTTAAGATAAATTAGAAAGGTAAGTCTTATAAATAAATAAAAACTTATTAAAAAAATTTAAATTATTTATGTCAATGGTTGTTTTATCTGAACTTTTGGGAAAAACCCGTTCCATCACTGTTATACTTGAACCATACAGATGAGGTACCTAAACACAGGACAACGCCTCGCGCGCCAGCACGTATATACCGAAGTACCCGCTATACTCCTTCCCTTCCCTGCCCAGCTCGGCAGAGCGATCTATTTACGATAGATCGGTACGCAACGCACGTGTGTATACAATAGGCACACGCGGGCCACGCCACAGCTTCGTGAAAACCGGTTTCTCTCCTTCCCGCTCGGCACAGTGAGCGGAGATAACGCGAGCTGATAATAGGTGCCAGCCTCCCGCGAAATAATATACCGTTCGCTGCCCTACGTGGAGAAAGCTTTTGTTGTCTCTTCTCTCTCTCTCCTACCGCTACTATGAGTGTGGATACGTCGAGTTTCCTCGGTGATCGACAGCAGCAACGTCCGGTCGTTGGCGTAACTGGATTCTCAGAGCTGCTGGTGGGTTGAATCCCAGCTTACGAAAGATTATCACGAGGCGTCGAAGCCTCTTGAGACGTTGGTTTAAATTTATATGGATTTTTCGTCCTTTTTTCATCTTTATGAACCCTTTCCAAATTCTTGTCGTTGAGGCTAGACAAGGCGGAGCCGCCGAAACAAGTATCGGGTGTATTATACACGAAACGTCATACGCGCCAAATCGGGATAACTGGTTGGTCGCGTGTGTATATTATGTGCGTTTCTTTCTCTCGAACGGCGATAAGATAAGCGAGCAAGCTCGTGATGTAATATGTAATCCGAGTTTATACTATCAGGGGACGCTCGAACTTTCGGTCACTAGGCAAACCGGTCCCATTCTTTTTTATTTTCATGTATCCTTCTTGGGTTTGGAACAAATTGATTTGCATGCATAAGCCACTGTATGGTCGAAACGCAAGACTCGATGATTTGCAGAGAGTCTTATGAACTTTTAGAATATTTCTTTTCTTTTTTTTACGGACACTGATTTTGGTTCTTAAGTATGGATGAATTTATCTCCTATTCAATAGCTTCCTGCAATAACTCAGAAAGTAATGTTAAAGGTAATAGTTTGATTAAACGCTACGGATTGCAATAATTCGGCCAAACAATAAGAACAAAACGATGATTGAATGAATCGAAAGGTAACAGGTCTAATAAAGTCTTAGAAGGTGAAGTCTTGTTTTAGTATGGGAGAAAAATAATAGTGTAAACGTCTAGTGGATATGGAAATGACCTGTTACTTACAACTCCATGCGGGTTGGTTCATGAAGTTAATACGTTGATCGCAGTGAGTCATTGCTGGTGTTTGTCATGAGACTAGTGTCTGAGGGTATTGGTTTTTTCCATCGTAATTTTGCGTTTTTTGGAAAAAAGGGTCCACAAGGCCACTTGATAGCGTACCAGATTCTGTTCTCTTAGGGTATCTGGACCTTCACACGGTTTCTATAGTCGTCTCATTTTTACCTTACAGCAGCGCACAATTATCATAAATAGCAACTCTCAAACATCCATACGTGTAATCATTTTCTATGGAAAGAGAAAAAAAATCGGTAAATCGACAATCATCGCAATAATCTACAAAACGAGGGTAAAAAGAAAAGAAGGGCTTGAGCGAAGGGAAGAAGCGAGAAAAGCCGAGTTAGTATCCGGTTTCCCTCGAACGCTCGAGATAAACGAGAAAAAAACGAGCAAGTAGGTACAGGCAGACGACGTCGAGGCAGAAGCAGAGGAGTCCGTTTAATCGGCTGTACCTGTTATGCTCCTAATACCTGCCTTATGAGAGCACCTACTGCTTGGGATACGTATATTCCATTTTCGCCATTTCCGCTCGCGTCCTGCTTTTTCCCCCACGTTCGTGTATACCTATGCTCGTGGGCACACATGAAGGTATACGCGGAAAACTCGCATGCTCCATTGGAGAAGGAGCAAGTATAGCGGCTCTCGTTTCGCATGTCCTTTTGCAGCGCGTCTGTGACTTGAATGAGAGAAAAAAAAAGGACTAGAGGGAGAACAGTAGAGGAAGCTCCTTCTTAAGCGTAAGAGGCTGAGAAAGGCGCACGCGAGCAATTAAAACTGGGTTTTTCTCGCGGAAAAGCAGTGAGGAGACCCGCGTTCCGATGGACTGTAGGTATGTACGTTCATGTGTACTAATGATGAAATTAAAGAGTTTTCTCGGCATATTGTGCTAATTTTTCTTTTGTTTTTACGTTTTTTTCCATTTTTATTGTTTTTTACTTCATGGAGTTATGTATGCACATGTTTGTTTCTGTTTGCTTAAAGAGACAATCGAGCATTCGAGTGCGTTGTAGTCATAATAATTATATTTATTACGTGGGATGGGAAGTGTTTTTAACGAATGAGTCGTCTAATAAAGTCCATGTTTTTCTCTATTGCGCGCATAACGCGTGGGAGTGCGAAGTTTTGTTAGTCGGACCTTTCGTTTGACTTTACGGTGGCGAATTTACTGTGGAAACTCGTATGCATTCGTGTTACAATTAGAAACGTACATGCAGTTTTTTAGTATATTATTGAATGTCTTTTGACGCGATGTTCATATTTATCTAAAAGAGATTGAGTATTGTATAAATACTTATGGGGTGAGAAGGTTTAATTCAACTGTCTTGTAAATACCAAATTTTTGTCTTGACATGCGTCATAATAGAGGTTAGCTGAGAAAATAAAAATAATAAGGATTCCAAAAAAAAATGTTGGAATCTGTTGATGAGGTTGATTTACAAACCATATTTGAATTTTAGAGCAATCGCCTGCTCAGTTTTTGAGTACATGACAGCCAAAGTTGCGTTTTTTAACATAGCTATTGCGGGTGAAACAATATAAAAAGTCTCTGTAAATCGTTGGTATCTTTAGTTTCTATAATGAGAGAGTAAATAAAAAGATAGATCAATGAAGCACATTCAATGACAAATCTAGTAAATTGAAAAAAATCAAATGCTCAAAGTCAGAAAAATATTTACTTAATTTAATAAATATGCATTAGAAGGAAATGGTGATCGTCGTCGGATGGGCACCATCACCACCAGGGCTATTTTTTGGCCCGAGAGTACTTATTGGCTCACAGAATGTTTGAGTTAAGTCAATCTGGGACGGAAATGTTGAATATAAAAAGTTGTACTTGAATCGTATCTACAACTTTGTTGTTCGCATGAAAACCTCAAAAATATCACGTAACAAAGTTGTAGCCGAAAAAATGGTTTTTTTTTTCACTGAAAGTACCATCTTAAAATGACTGCCATTTTTTTCTAAAACAAAAAATCTTGCCAGCTTTAAACCATTACGTAAGACATAAAATATGATGCTGTCTGTAGAATTTCAGCCCAATCCGACAATAACTGCATAAGTTAGTCAAAAAAGTTGATTACGCCCATATTTGTATTCACACATAGACCCCAAACATCGAGATCTACGGTCGCAATTTGTTTTTTACCCAAAAACAATAAGTTTCTAGGGTACTTATTTTTTTTTGCTCTGGGAAGACTCTAAAGCATTCTTGAGTATTAATCGTGCCTAAGAAATTAAAATAAAATCAATGGTTTCTGAGCTTAACATTTTTAAAATAGTGTAAATTCAATAAGTGCATGTATACAATTTTTAAGCAAGAGTATTAATTATTTAAATATCAATATATAAAAGAAATTACTATCCGTACAATACATACGATTATCTCTTGAAATTCGTAAATATATGTAAAAAAAAGTTCATTAAAATTTTATAAGCAGTGGTGAATATAATTTCCTTTAATCATATTTAAAAAATATTATACATTTGTAAAGTATATTTAGTGTATCAGTTATATTAGAATTGATAATTGTTAATAATAAAATTTCAACAGACTTGTTTATTAATTTAATATTTGTGTAATAGTTTCGTAAGAAATTTTTTTATTGTGCTATGTAGAATTAATACATTTGCATGTTAACGTTTGTAAAATAAAATTTTGGAATTGTATTTTGGTTGCTAATAAACTGTCAAATGTAATATTAATTGTTTTTATAAATGTTCTTGTACACAATTATTTTTATTATTTATATTTTATTTTTAGTCAATATCGCATTATTCTTAAACATTTATTAATTATTTTATTAAAAATCTGTACATTATTTTTGGTTCAGTAATTGGTATTTAATATATTAACATACTGAAATCTATGACTGTTTTTTAAAATAAATAAGTATGTAAACTTTAATATTTTTATTTGAAATGTATCTTTGTACAATATTAATTAGTCATATTGAATCAATTTCTAAAAATCTATAAAATGTTACTGTAATTTGATAAATTAAATGTGAACTTGCAATTTTTAGTGTCTTATAGTAATTTATGTTAGAAAATTTAATTTGTTAAATTAAATTAAATTTAATTTAATTTCATTTTCTATCTTTAATTTTTTATAAGCTTTATCGTTTTTTTAACAGTGAGAGAGACAATAATCAAATATTTGCTGCAAAAGCTCGACTGGATTCTTTTTACAAAAGTACTTCGAGAATCTGTTCTATTCAAAATTGTGATCTAAAAGTTGCTGTAGTTCTTTATGAGCCCTTGAACTATGATGAAAAATCGATAAAATTTTTATTCATGCAAATGCAAAACAGACTTTTATCGATAAAAGATTAGATTGACTATATTGTTTGCTTTATATTTTTTATCTCGCACTAGATAGAATAGGTGTGCTTTACGCTCGAATGATACTTATTTTAATGTGTAGTTTTTTAATTTGCTAACTGTATTGACTGATCATGACATTTTTTCATAATAAGTCTATTTTCATCTTGCTCAAAAAAATGTACAACTTATTTAACCTATTCATTGCAGCGTTGTTACAGTTATTCATACTTTAAATTTTACTATTTCTCTAAACTAAAGATAGATTAATAAAATGTATTTTTAATCATATATTACAAAAAAAAAAAAAAAAATTGATTGTTGAAATGATTCCCAAACTGTTAACTTTAATAACCCACAAATGTTATTTAGATGATAACAACTTGATCTCAGCTTGAACCAACCGGATAACAAATAGAAGGCCTTAATTAAAAAACATTCTTTGTTTTACGAAATGACAAATAATTTTATGATTTTCTAATAGCGTTGACTGATCATTAATCATTTTCTGCTTCGTAGTACGTCTATTTTTATCTTGCTAAATAATCCTATGTTACATATACACAACCTACATGTTATATGTACTGCTGTTACCGTAATTTTTACTTTAAATTTGACTTTTTGGCCAAAAAAAAAAAAATTTAATAAATTAAATTTTGTAAAAACGAGGAATCATCGTAGTACAGACTTACAAACTTTTTATAATTTTTACTCACAAATTTCATTCAAACCCATAATTAAAAATCCATTTGTTCAGTGTACTCACACAGAGGCAACTTGTGATAGAAGATCTGTGAAGATATAAATACACTTTATCTGTACAAGTGATGCGCATTAAGAATCATCGATTTACATAAAGGTTTTTGAAAATCACACTTGAGAAAACCTCGAATAAAGTACGTTGAAAGAAAGCCATTTTGAAGTTTGTTCAAAAATTTTGATCTCAAAATCATCAACTTGGAATAAAGAAACCAACTGCGTGTCTTTGTTTGCCTATCTACGGAATATCATTTTTTTTTTTTTATAATTTCCAGATAGTGATCAGTGTATTAACTGAATCAATAAGAAGATTGACAAATGCGAAAATATACCATTTAATCTGGCATAACATAAAGCTCACGATGTTTTTAGTCGATTAACCACGTTTTTATCACTGTTGTTATGTAAGCGATATCAGCTCAAGGCCAAACTTGTAAAGAAAAGCACTGTCCAATCGTGTAACAACGAAACGTTAACACTACGTACATACATACATATACGTCCCGAATCAGAAGTGATTTCAAGGCATCTAAAATCTTTTTACAATTTCATCACAACTTTTTTGTAATGTTTTAAGGCTTTACTTTTAAGACATTTTTTTTTTTTTTAATTTTATCGATGACAAAACTTTATCTTATACGGAACATATCAAAATACTAGACGCATTATAAATTTTACTGTTTAAAATATGGAGATAGTTTGCGAAGTAATTTATTTTCATGAAATTTAGAATCCAAGGTAATAATGGGCCCATCAAATTCGGATTTCTTAGTATTTTAGGATTGATTAATAAACCGTACAAATGCTGTTGCAACACAAAATAATCAAACATCGTAAACCTCTAATTTTGCAAGGATAAATCACATGAAACAAATAAAGAGACTTGCATCATGTATTATGTGTAACTTACACATAATACATAATTTTTGCTAGGATCGTCAACAGCTCGAAAATAAACAACTTTAATAGGTATGGCGATATTGAAAATAAATCAGGGAAAATTCATGCGTACTTATATTATGGGGGCTTTGGTTTCCAATCCTAACTGGAGCAGGTGTGTCTTTCTTTTCCTTCCTTGGTTGTCGATGCCAAATGGAAATGGAGAGAGTACTCAGTCAGCCAGACGATCATATGAATGGGCGTTTTCTTGGGAACAGGAGAAATCGAACCTAGATTCGCACGTGGTGATGATACGCGCGGAAACTTGTTGGGTGCGAGATGAACCGATGGCATTGGTAGGAAAAGAAATCGAGGGAAAAATGAGTCACCAGTAAAAGATGCTGTGTTCGAAAAAGAGAGCTGAAGAAATTGTGTGACTGTCCTTTTTTTAGCCTTTTAATGCGTAAGATTATTCTTAATTTTTAGGTAAACTAAAAACTGCTTGTCTCCTTTTGTTCTTCAAAAAAGAAGTCTACAGTAAAGCCTACTGCAATCCTACGAGCATCATGAAGGAATCCTGCAAGATTCTGTAGAAACTCCTCAAGTGCAGAAAACTTTATCAGAAGAAAGTCTTGTAAGATTATCTGCAGGATGTACCGCACAGGGTCAGCCATGAGTCATATCTCCATTACCATGGACAAATGCGGGGACTAAATAAGGGAAGGTAGGGGAGTTAGGGGTTGATTCAACTTCCTAAGTTAAACTGCCATAGAGCATAGAGTCTGTAATAAATCTTTGAATAGACCTCTGAGTCAAAAAAGTCTTAAAATAGTGAAAAAAACAAAAAAGTTCTTTGCTGGTTTAAAATTAGAAAGCAACGGTTTACTAAGTTTTTAAAAGATGATTAAACTGCATGATACGAGAGATTAAATTTTGGTTGAGAAATATTAGTCTAAATGCTTATCGATATTCCTAAAAAAATTTTAAAAGTCTTAAGTAAAAGTATAAATGGTTTTTAATTTTACTAATTAATTTTTTATCTCATAAGTACACACCTACCTAGTAACACCAGTAGCTGTTATCAATCTCAGTCCACATTAAAAAATATTACTCATCTAAAAGACGTAGCATTGCGTGTGTCATAGCCACGCCCTAGTGTATTAATAGACAAGTAGTAGGCTACAGTATCAGTACTAAAATTGTAGAAGTCTTAATAATTTTATAATTTCGTGATAAAGACAAAAAATTGTAAAGCACTTTTTTTATTAAACCAAGATTATGACTTTTAAATGTCAAAAATAATAGTTAATGAAGATAAGTAGATCCATCATCATTTTGTCCATAGAGTTTAAAAAAGAACTATCGTGGAAATGTTATATGGACTTATTGTTTAGTTATTGTTAAAGTTAAGATATTGTTATGATTATGGACAAAAAACGTAGTGTCATAAACCAAATCACATGATGGAGAGAATATAAGTAAGGACTGATCCAGTTTATGCAGATGTTTACCTCTACATGATATGAGTTTGGACTCACTTGTCCATTTATATTCGGAGGCAAAGCCATAATTATGCTTTACGCGATGCCGTTGTGTTGTAAGCGAGTGATTTCTTTTAATGTTGAGCTTGTTAATAGTAGCAGGTTATAACTAAAAAGCTTTATATCTAAAAAATGAAATGTAAAATCGTTGATTTTACTTACGCTTGCAACTGAAGTAAAAACTTCTGTTTACTTTATGTTTTTTAATTAATACGACAGTTATTCAAACATGGGCTATGAATTGTTTTGCATCTCAATCGATGTTATACTCCTTGTCTTTGACTCTTATTATTTACTTTGAATTACTGTGATCTTTGATGTAAGGCACCAAGTTAACAATTAAGCTTTTCTAATTCGAATTATTGACTTGTAAATTTTGTTTGACTCCATCCCATACAATTTATTGGTAAATATGTCTCAGCTGTCAGCATGAATTACAAAACTTATTTGCATCAAATGCAATTATAATACGTAGCTTCTAGGTTCGCATCAAGGGTACAATAGTCTGTATGAGATTGTTATAGAATTGTATTTTTTACTCCAAGTGCTAGAAATCATGCATCAAAATTTCATCAGAATAATTATATCAACATTTGACAATTACCTTTATGTAGCTACAAGTCTCTTATTTATAAGTTATAACTCATACATTTTATTAAACGTTCAATTCGAGTAGTAATGTTGGACGCACTTTTCGCGATCTGAGTCGTTGGCACTACTTTTTTAACTACTCACATAAATATTCATGTATTTTATTATTTAGCAGGCAAATTAGACGAGTAATAATATAAAGTTTTGCAACTACTGTATTCCATACAACGTGTACGTTTTTTATATCGCCATCAATCAAGTAACTTTTTTTTGTACTTTTTATGTAAATAAACAAGTAATAAAAATAAAGTTTTAAATTAAATGCATGCATTGAATATTATAGATATTATAAACAACTGAAAATCAAATAGGATATGCTCACATAGAGTTGGAAGTAGAAATGTTAATTACGTTAGTACTTTTGTATATCAAAATGATAACATAAATTAAGTAAAAACTTTTTACAATACATAGCATTGTTCCATAAACTTTTATTTGTAGTACAATAAGTAAGATGAAATTTTCTCTAATTGTTAGGTTACGGGAGTGACCCTACTTATCTACTCTTTGATGTCTACATAAAAGTTATTAAACGATGTATGGGATTAGTTTAAAATATCGAAATTCAAACATAATTCAAATTTCCCGTGGGGTTTTTCAGTTGGAAGTATTTCCAACTCCATGTGTGAGCGCACTCTAATGCTACTCTACACTATTCGACTTTTTGGAAAATCATTGTGATTAAATTATGTGGTATTCTAAAAGTTAAGCAATTACGTAATCAATACTGAGTTTGAGGTGTTGATGATTAATTTTTGTTCAAAATATTGGCAATCTAAAATATAGTTTTTGCTACTCTTTAAACTTGATAAGGAATATTCGAGCTCATAAAAACTAAAATCACATTTAATTAATTGAATTTTTCACATTTATTAATTTAATTAAAATTAAATTAGTAAATATTAACTCAAAAATAATATAAAGTTAACTTTTTTATCGAATATTTAAAAAAACTAGCTGCCATGTATGTCATAATATTCAAACAAAAAAACAACCAGTTTAATAGAAGTTTAGATAAAAGCACTCATTTGTGCACTTTTCACATACATGTTTAAATGATAAGGCTGTTTTCAAAAAAAAAGTAAAAAACGTAGCTTTCATTATTCACAAAACGGCTTATTAAGTATGTGTGATAAAAAGCACCTTAGCTCCGCACGTGCAGTAACTTACTGCGTCTTAAAAATATGTGATTGTGTAATTAACAATGAAGTATTTGATGAGCTATTATTTCTAGTCATTCAAGTTTTAAAAAAAGTTGAACGGTACACCTAAAATTTTTAGTATAAAAGCACATAGTTTTGTCTGAGTTAGTCAGTAAGCTAAGTATTTTCAGTACTGTCGGTGGCATTAAATCGTTTATCATCATGAAGACAACTTTGTTACTAACTTTTATTCTCACTTTAATGGGCGCAGGTAAGAAAATAGCTAAATATTTTTACATTATATATTGCCAAGTAATGTTAAAGCCAATTGCAACAAGGAAATATCGTGACTCATATTTAAAGAAGACTCGCGTTGACTATGTAAATAGAACTACTAGTCACTTTATCAAATTATAATATACACTCTTGCGACAGTAAAGGTGAAATAAATAATTTTTTAAGGCTACTTAAACTACTACTACTGTTAATGAATAGTAGTAAAGAGAATTTAATACTTCCAAAAAAGTGATTTTCAAATAATACTTTTTGAATGTGGTTATACAATATTACTTTTTTTAAAGACGAAATTTACGTATTATCAGTAGAAAAGACTATCAGTGTATATTCAACACTTGCAAAAAAAAACCCCTAAATCATCGTTTTCATAAAAGGATTCCAAAATTTCCTTTATTGAAAATAGTAAAAATACAAATTTACTACTATTTACTATCAAGAAATCTTTTTCCAGCCGTTGGTTTGGAATCTGAAAAAATGCAAAAAATGGTAAGTAGGTTGCTTGGTAGGACCAACGATCATCCATATTCATACACAGTTGCCGTAAGGATCGGTTGTCAAGGAAATTCTTGGAATTACAATTGTGAAACTAGATGTACCGGGGCCCTACTCAAGCCTGATATCGTTTTGACTGCCGGTCATTGCTTTAGAGGAGTGATGCAAGATCGTAGTCTATCAGTTTTGATTGTGGGAGACGTAACTAATGATCTAGAGAAGAAAAATACTCGAGTTTTGGCGGACAAACTGTACATGCTTAAAACGTTCGAACTCTACTCTAATGTTACCGATGTTGATGATATTGCTATAATAAAGGTGAGAATAGTTTTAAAATTATTTGTTCAACTGTCCTATAAGACACTGATGGAGCTTTCCTTGTTTGTTTTTATGAGCAGACGAAGCAACCATTAAAAGTTAAAAATAATTCACCAATCAGCCTTATTAAATTGCCTGTGGGAAACGAAATTATAAACAATGTAGTTCTTGACATACCACTTGTCAAAAGAGACAATATGTTATTTAAGATCGTTACAGTAAGAACAAGACTTGAAGACTCACGTGACAGTAACAGAGAAGTAAAGTTTAAAACTTTTCATGGAGTAATTAGGAAGCAACCATCTGACCCAGTAAATTTCGGCTTTGGTCATGTAAGAATAAAAAATATTTGCCATACTTAATAATGAAATAGTTGAAATGGCATCAAGAATGTGAATATAATCGGTTGTACGATAATAATTGTTTTGAATATGTTTTAGGGTGACAGTGGAGCTTCCGTCGTTCTTGATGGAAAAACCGTTGTTGGAGTCATATGTAGTATGTTTTACCCATCAGCTACGGTACAACATCTAATGATAATCAAAGTTGCGGCTCACTTAGATTTCATCAAGGGGGTTATGAATAACGCCCCAACTGGAAACACCGATGTGTTTCAAATGAATAGTGATTGGGATCTTGAGTTTGAAAATGGTCTTTACAGAGTAGTTCTAAAATACGGAAGATCGTAATCACTTTAAAATTTATAGTTTATACCTACAAATATGATAAAAGGTCTTGCTAAAGTGTTGAGAAAAGTGAGACCATTGATTGTAAATTAAATTTCAAATACTGTTGGTTGTAAAATGCCTATTTCAATAAAATAACAATTTAAGAATAACATTAAATCGATTTTTGTTCAGTATCTCAAATTTTATTACAACCATTAGAACATAAACCTACAATTTTTATACAGTTATTTTGGCCTTTGTTTCACGACCACCCTACACAGCCTTAATTTGACTACACTAGGAATCAGTAATGTTATTGTAATAAATTGTGTAATTACATTGATCGTTTCAAAATAATATATGTAATAAAACGTCTATTTTACAGTATAATTATCATGTTTTTAAAGATTTATAAGAACAAACATTAGTGCAGCAGGTTTATTGTATGTGAAGTAACCAATATATCATTTTTATTTTCTTAACAGCCCGTTATAGACAATAACTATTGATTAATAATTGACGCAAGAGGTTTCGTAATGAGAGTTTTTTGGCTTCTGCTAATCATTCGATGATATTTAATTGACTCCATGTTTGTCGCTTCACTAAGAAATCTTACCGTGAAAAAGTTTTAAAAAATAAGTGAGAATTGATGAAGCATTGCGGGTTTTTACTTCATTGACTTTCATAGTTTCGCAATAAGTTTTAAAACTAAGCTAACCCTTGAATTGTTGTTAAATAATACTCTTAGTGTGCTTCCATTATTGGTTGTCTCTTAACTGTTGTTCTTTCATTAGCCTACGTCAAATTCTGTATTCAATAGACTTTCTAAACTATTTCGTCTCGTTGAAAATATCTGCTTTGCCCTTAGACAAGGAATTAGGGCTTTTTTTACAAGACTATTGATAAGAATGGATGAAGTATATATACATAGCATTACGTTTGTTGAGAAACTATTTCAGTACAAACTTTATCTTGTAGTGACGATCTATACTAAACCACGTTACAAAAACAGTTATCTCTAATAAAAGCACTTGACAAAGACTTGAAAGTTGATTTGTAAAAAAATTGGATAGCAGACATTTTTACTTAGAAGACGATTAAATAAATAATACCAGCGTAAAGCTGACAAACAATAACACAAGAATTAGACCAAATGTATATTTGTTGTTAATACCAACAGCGTCTGAATTGTTACTTTTACTACTAGGCAGCAGCACTGATGAACTCCTCATAAACAATCGTACAATTTTGGATTCACTTAAAAGGAGTTTGGTGTACACTCAGCACCCTGTCGTTGAGAGGCGCTCAATGGTGCCAATCTGTATACAAATCTATACTAATATTATATATTGTTTATGATGGAAGAATTTACGAATTGAAATAAAAACATTTATCTTCTTTAAGTAAAATCTAAAAAAGGCACCTGGTTGGATCTCAAGTATCATAGTGGCTGGTATGAATAAAAAAGTGGAAGTATTGTACATTTTAGGCTGTCGCTTGTCTTGCATTACACTTTTTTTTGATCCATAAGAGAATTAATGCAATTCATTTCATTGTAGTTTACAAAATTATAATTTATTGAAGAAGATTTTTTCGTCAATAGTAAGAAAAAAAAAATTATTGAGGAATTTTTAAAATTATAAGTCTAAATAATTTTGTTGTAACCTATGTCTTTAAATCAGTTTAATAAAAATTGATTTGCAATTATATAACTTAGAGTTTTAATTTGAAAATTATATAATAGCTTGCAATATTTTTTTGGGGAAAACTGGACCGGAATCATTTTGTTACCATAATATTCGAATTTAGATATAGCTAATCATCAATATATTTATAAGAGTTTCTTAGAACTTGTAGTCTTTATCTTATACTCGATTTTGTTGCATGTTTTAGTTTGAAAAGGATGTTTCACAAAATTTAAAAATACTGTAAAGCCTTTATGACCTCTCGCTTCTCAAAAAACGTTTTTAATTTTTAAAGATAGTATGGAATAAAGAAAAACTAAAGCTCTTAAATTGCTTATATATTATGATTCAAAACCTCTATAAGCTTCGTGCACAAAGACACCAGCGTCAACTTGTGGCTGGGTGGTAAGTCCGGGTAGTTACGAGAATACATTGAGTAGCATAGTTGCCTAAAGTCAATAACTTTTTTCACTAATACTAAGATCCTTGTGAGCTATGTTGCATGTGTTAGTACTAGGTATGCCTACTAAGTATGCTCTATCTCTCTCACACACTTTACTGACACATGCAATGTAGCTTACATGTAGCAGCAACAAAGGAACATACGTCTCTTTAACAACTTATAACAGCAAAATCTCATGGTGAAAGAAAAGTCATCGTAAAGTTAAGGAGTTAGGGATTCTAAGTAAGATGATCAGACTATTAGGAAGGATCTTTATGTAAACGAAAAAATTATTGACTTTAAGCAACCATGCTTCTCCGTGTATCCTTGTAACTATGTGGACTCACTATTCAGCCACAAGCTGGCGCTGGGGGTTTTTATGCAGGAAGCGGACATTAACCACAATATAGTTTTTTTTTTTTTTTTTATTATAGTGCTCTACGTCCAGCTCCTTTTAATGAGGGCACTTCCAAGGGCACTTAAGGGGGCTCCTTCACGAAAGTCCCCAAACAGAGATATATTATTTCTTGTAAATAAGAGTCTACTGAATTTAATGGTGGTCTAAATTATATTTCGAATGGGTCAAAATTTTGAGAAATCCGAGCTCAAAGTTGTAACTATTAGCACGTGTTCCTATGGGGCAGCGTGAAAAACAATTTGTTTTCGTTTATAATAAACCTAAATTAAATGTCCCAGCTGACTGAATATATACGTTTTGTAGATGAAGTCTTCCTCTGTAATATGCTCTATTAAAAATTGTGGATAAAGGACCATTTTAGCGAGATATTTGTGATGGAAATAAATAAATAGTGTCCAGGAGGTCAGGAGGTCACGTGGGTAGCAGACGTACTTGTTCACCTAATCGCGCGAGTTTTCAAAAAGTTGAGATTGCCTTTCCTCCATCCTCTTGAGACTCTATGTGCGTGGTATTCTTTTTTTTTAGGTGGATCAGAAGGACCGTCATCCATTGTTTATCAATTAAATGATGTTAATGACATACAGATACTAAACACTATAGAGGTAGAGTAATAGCGGAATCGCATGCAAACACGACATATATATACCATATACCTATATATTACATCGCTATACTACACCAACACAGGTGGTGTACCACTGTACCCTCGTATGCACTAGACTGGTCAAAACAATAATTAATTTTTCGTACAAAGTTAAACTACACACATAAATATCATTTTTCTCACTTCATACGTTATTAAAAATATCATAATGATTTTCAGACACATTTGTTTATTGAAAAACAAAACTTTATTTTTTGTTTGTCTTTGACCTCAGCAGTAGTCGTAGGAGCCCCCTTAACACTTGGAAAAGAGACAAGGAAAGAGATCGAAGGCCTCCCATTACAGGAGGGAAGTAGGAGACAATTAGGCAATTTGTGCTGCGAGAAGGTTGCCTAAACCCTCTTCGAGAGGCATTGCGTGGTGAAAAAGCACATGTGAAAAATCACACAGGTACTTGCGCGAAAAGTCGCACTGGCCGGGAATGAAACCACGGTCTCCCGCGTGCCGATCCACGGCCTAGCCGACTGAGCCACCGCGTGCTCCACAATATAGTTGAAAACAAATAGCTTTCAGACATGTTGAACTTACACTCTAACGACGGTCAGAATAATCAGTAGTCATAAGAGACTAAGATAACTGGAATATAAATGCACAATAACACTAACAAAGACTGTTCTTTATAGTAAGGACTAGACAAACTTTTGCCCTAGCTCAGTTTAAAGTCAGAAACTATTAATAAAAGTCTTATACAAAAGTTGATAGAACTATTTAACAGGCATTGTAACCTGTGGGAACATAATTTGTTGAAATGAATGCAGTGTCAGTCAGTCCAAGGGCTAAAATACATGACAGCCTACGTAGTACGTCACATTAGTGGAGCTAGCAGAAAAAAGAATTGAACTCTATCAGCATGCTGAAATTGGTGGTTTAACAGAAAAAAAGTTTGTGGTTGCGTAAACTGAACGATTTTTGTCAAGAGATGATTCATCCTTAACTTCAATTCTGGCATTACAAACCTAAGTGAGCTCTATATATCAGCTACAATTGTGAACGGTGCCATTTCAATTCCAATATTAATGTATCTAATAGTTGTACATAAACCTTCAAAAACTACCAGAGATTATATTTGTTGGTATAGGTCATCACTTCTTGTTATCACGTCAATCACGAAAACTTGATGCTTCACAGTATTCACATCAAGAAGTCTAATGCCATGAAACTATCAACAGACTAGACTTAGAAAAATGCTTACATAAAAAAAAAAAAAATTGACAGAAGTAAATAGTATATTTAAGGAAGTTAAAACTAACACGTAGACTACAGTCATTTATACTACTTTTCAAGGAAAAAATTGAAAAAAAAAAATGTTATCACACACAAACTCACGACTGATCATTTAATTTTCTTAGAAGTAATTTAAATTTAAAAGCTTATATACAATCACAAGTCTTCTAAAAAAAAAAATATGTTTTAAGGTAGTTCTTTCATGAAATGATTATGAACAGAATGGCATGAAATCTTGAGGAATCATTTAATAAGTTACAATACGCTACCCCTCAAAATTTCAAAGTAGGCTGACGAATATAAACGCAAGAAAATGATAAGTGAAAATTAAATTCTAAACATGTGCTTTTATATTAACTAATCATTTTTTTTACTGAAAGTTGTAGCCTAGCTATTAATTTATTGAACGTAATTACGTAAAAAATTGACACAATAAAGCTTATGAAATTCCAAATATACTGCTATCTCGTAACATATGTGTTTACATACCTAATCAAAAAATATTAAAAGAAATACAGGCATATATTTTTGTTTCCTGTGTTGAAAGCATCGGTAAATATCTACTGCTAGTATTTTAAGGTTAAGCGCGAATTTTAGATAATCATTCCTACTGACTTTTATATCGTATATTATGATCTAAAATTTTGAATCAGTACTTAATTTTCCTTAATAAATAATATTAACAAATAATCGCTTAAAATTTAAGCAGCATTGATAAATATCAACTTGACAGTCGCACCTCTGACTCAGAAGTCATGAAAAAACCACCCTAATAGTACAATATTATTCAATGTTGTCAGATAAAAAAGTGAATACAATTAAAAAGAAATATTTGAGAAAATCATTCTTGACGAATTATTGACAATTAGTGGAATGGTATTTAATTATTGCTAATTAAATTGAAGACCTATCAGATAATAAAGATTAATCATACATTAACTAAGCTGACTTGTTTCAATTCGTTTTTTTAATTACAACAATATTGATTAAACCTACAAGATAACAACTTTTTACTCAGCTTTCCAAAAAACTAATTTACACGTGCAAAAGCATAACCTTTGACACAGAAAAATACAACTTGAATAAAGATTTTAATAACATCACACATTTATAGACTTTCCACATGGATGTCTCACTGATAAGACTATTTTTCAAAAAAAACTCGTGGCTTCCACTATTCACAAAAACAGCTTATTAAAGTGAGTATACCAAAAACCTCCTCGGCCTCACACGTGCAGAAATTTATTCCGTCTTCCAAACGAGCTATTATGTAAGTAAGAATGAAGTATTTGATTAGCTATTATTTTTAGCTATTCAAGTTTGAAAAACAGTTAAATGGGTACGCCCAAAATTTTCAGTATAAAAGCACACGATTTTCTCCAAGTTCGTCAGTAAGCTAAGTATTTTCAGAACCATCGTTTGTATTGAAAAGTATATCATCATGAAGACAACTCTGTTACTAATTTTCATAGTTGCTTTAATGGGGCCAGGTAAAATTATTTAAAATAGTTGAATAGTTTGAATTATATATTTAAATATAAGAAACCTTGTGACTTCTTTGTTAAGCTAAATAGTATATCTACAAATACAATAAAATAATCAGCCTGAGTGTCTACCTTATTAATTAACATCTGCTTTACGTTGTGTACAGGGTTTGCCGTAGTCAGTCTCATTTTTCAATAGCTCAAAAAATAAAACGTAGACCAGTAAATGTAACGAAACATTACTATCCGAAATTTATTACTTTTAATATATCACCGTTTGCTTTAGTAAATAATATGTAATAGGCACGATGTACTTTAACATCTAAAAGTGAAGTTTAAGATACGCAACGTAGAAGTCAGTAGTTACTTTATTGACTTTTTTGGATGTACGAAATATTTCGTATTATGATGCAAACTTTAACATTCTGAAGTTTTATTTCCGTCTGTCAAGCATTAATAAGCTTTACTGCTTAAGTTCTTAAATTTGCATAGAACAGCAATCATCTGTTATTAAGAGGAAGTCAAAATAACTAGTAGGTCTAATAGTTAGTGGCCTAATCATACTTTATTGTTTCCAATTTTTCCTACTTTTTAATTAAGTTAACAGTTAACTGAAACGCGAGATCGTATGACGATGTATAGCTAATTAGAAACTCTTTTCAGCCGTTGGTTTGGATTCTGAAAAAATGCTAAAGAAGTTGTTTGGCAAGACCAAGAGTTCTCCACATCCGTACATTGTTGGCATTAAAGTTGGCTTGCATCCTGATCATCCTCTGGCTTTTCCAGTACCTCGTGGTGATCATGTGGTTTCTCCACCATATAAGTGGTGTAATGGTGTACTCATCAAGCCTGATATCGTATTGACAGCTGCTCATTGCTTGAGCCCCTTAGTTGAGCAACCTGGTTTACCAGTTGTTGTTACGGCAGGTACAACAAATCCAATGGTGGACGAAGGTACTAAAATTTTAGCAAACAAGATGTACATGCCTCCAGGGTTTAACTATCGGAGTAATATAATGGAGAATAAAGATTTTGATGACATTGGTTTATTAAAGGTAAGGATAGGTGTCAAGAATATTCACACAAATGCTTTAAGAAACTTTAATTGAGTATTGCTAATGTGTTTTCGCGAGTAGCTGAGGCAACCGTTTAAAGTAAAAAATAATTCACCAATCAACGTTATTGACCTACCCACGGGAACTGAAATTATTGATGACCAAATTGTCCCAATACCAACTCTCAGAGCAGATGGAAAAGAGTTATGCTTTATTGAAACAAAACTAAAGGATATATTTTATACAAACAAAGATATAAGTCCTAAAACTTTTCATGGATTAGTAGTGAAAGAAGGAGTAGAAGTCCTTAAGCACCACGGCTTTCGTAACGTAAAAATGACATATTTGTTATAATATATAATAATATAGTTCAAATCATGTAAGTATAAATATAATATGTTACACGACGTTTATCGTTTCAAATTTTTTTTTAGGGTGATAGTGGATCTTCTGTCGTTGTAAACGGAACAGTGGTTGGAGTATTAAGTAATCTGATGTCCACTGTGCCTTCGGTGCAAGTAATTTTTCTGACCAAAGTCTCTGGTTACTTAGACTTCATCAAGGGAGTTATACAAAACAAACTAACGAAAGATACCATAGAACTAACCGTTAGTAGACATTGGCGTCTTGATTACCATAATAAAAAGTACGAGCTTATTGCGACATCCTAATATTAGCAAGCATGACAGAAACGCAGACTTAAGTTTTAAAAAAATGTAAGAGATAACGAAAAATTACATTCTAAAAATTGTCAGTTGTAAGTTTCAAAGTGCCTACCAATAAAAGATCAACAAGTAATAATAGTAATTGCTTATTTTTTCATACTTATCAATAATTACCATCAGGGCATAGATAAAAAGTTTTTCTTGAGATTTAATTAAAATTAATGAGTTTTAATATTAATTAAACTTTTTTTAGCATAAAATTATCATTGTTATTATTATCATTTAAAATTAACATTATTAAAATTCCTATATAGAAAATACTACTCCATTGGGCATAGAAAACATTTAACCACATTTTTATTAGCTCATGCTTTGAAAGGTACAGAAATTGCTCGTCTGAAAAACTACCTATAACAGAAACATATTTTACTTTTTACATCGACTAATTATATTGCTACGTATATTTTTAGTTAAAGTTATAGGGAGATCATAAAACTCTTGTGTTAGGATCTCAAGCTTTAAAATTGACATATTTCTGGGCTCTGCAAAATTTAACAGTCGTTTAGAAATAAAAATATGTTTTACACGTACAATATTTAGTTTTTCTTAAGTTTACTGAATATGTGTTCCTTCTTTTAAAAACAGTATTTAAAAATAGTTTTAAAATATAATTAAAACCAGTATTATATTATGCGCAGTTAAGCAATGTGGGAGTTTTATTTTGAAACAAGAAATTGAATTTTCGTGTCTGTTTAAAAAAAACAAATGGTTGATTGACTTAGTAGCTCATTTCTTGATGGCTGAATGTTCAAGGATCGTGAGTAGAGCTGCTCACGGTTAGACTCCTATATTTTTACGTCATTTACTTTCGTAGTTTTGCAATAGGTTTTTATAATTTAGTTAATTCTTGTACTGTTATTCAATAGTACTCTCATGTTGCTGCCATAAGCAGTTGTCTTTTGACTGTTATTGTATCATGAGCCCATACTAACTGCTGCAAAATTGACTTTCCAAACTATTGCGTCTAATTGAAAATACCTGCTTTGTCCTTAGACAAGAAATCAGGGCTTTTTTACAAGACAGTTGATAAACATGGATAAAATACTTAGCTTCCTATCTATCAACGAATCGATCAGTTTAAAAAACACTGTATACTGTATGCCTTGTTGGATATATTATTTTAATAGCTGCTGAGCTAGAGTACCCTCAACTAAGAAAAGCTGTTGTGCAAAATGTCTGCTCAAACACACTTACATCGAACACACAAATTACAGTTCAAAATGAATAGCTGTCAGACGTGTTGGATTTACACTCTGACGACGATGTAACGTTGCATTTTCCAGCCCTGTCGGCGTTTTCAAGTCGACGAGAGCCGGTCCCGATGCAACGCACTAACATCGCCTCTGGAACCCCTGTAGTACCTAAACGTCAAAACTCCCCTACCCAATACATTTTCGATCTACTCTTCTGCACCTATGCTTGGCTCCTCTCCGCTCTCCCGAAGTAGACTCTTCACCTAGAGGGGGCCCCGCCACAGACTGTCTGTCGAGAGGCGGACAGTTCCCGAGGGAAATGACCAAGAAACACATTACGCAAAACTACGCAAATTAATACACTCAACACAAATTTCACCTTTACGATTTATTTATTTCATTTACAGAAGATGAAATCAATGAGATCCGTCGCTACGCTAGTCACTAAGCCACCTCTTACAACTATGCTTGCACACGTATTCGTCCGCACATTTTACCCGCGTGACATACTTCGCATACAATCAGCAATTCACATACCCACATTCTCAGGCCTGTACACGTCTACCCACACGTATACATCTTCCTTCCGTACCCGGAACTCCACACACTTGAACCCCAAAGGAAGACCAGCGCCGAAGCAACGAATATCCAGCTCGTCCGCGAGAATTCCCGATTGTACCGTAGCACCCGTAACCACGCGTCACCCCGGTATTATCCTGGCGTCGAGAGCACCCTAGACTTATTTAATTGCACTCTGTAGTCCAACAGGCAGCCGCATGCTGGCTGCCGAGGCTCAGGCGATGCTTCAAAATTATTGCACACACACTTCGTCCTCTCGCAACGAACCCCTTTTGGCCCCTTGCCGACGGCCGCCACATGGACGCTTCTTTACGAATCCCGCTTCACACACACACACACACACGTACGATTGGCCCCTCACCTCGAAGGCTACTCTCAACTGTTCCGGGTCGCCCGGGACGCCCACGGGCGCGGCGATCAGGCCCGTCAGGCTCCCATCCTAGAACCGGCGTCGTCGCCTTGGATAGTCCGGATTTTCATCCATCTCACACACACTTCTTTAAGAGCCTGAAATCACTTTTAATTGGCACTCGTCCCAAACTCTCCCGCGTCTCATCGTTTTTCACTACCCGAACACACACACTCATACACATTGTCGAAGGTGCTGATCCACATTAGGGTACACGCATGATTGTCACTTATCGTCCTTATTACACATTTCTTCTTCCTACTCCTCATCGTCTTTCTTGCTCGTCTCGAGGCTCAACTCACCGGCGGTATTCCATCTCTCTCGCATGAAACATCACAAAAAAAATAGGCGTTTTATCCCTCGTAAACATAATTTGTAGAAATTTGAGAGAAAAAAATTTTATGCAATATCAGTCAGTCAAAGGGCTGAAATATATGATAGTTACGTAACATTAGCAGTGCTAGCAAAAAAAAGAATTCAACTTCAGCAACACGTTGAAATGGGCGGTTTAAAAGATAAAAGCTTGTGATTGCGTGAACCAAACGATTTTTGGTAAGAGACGTTTCAGCCAAAATTATAATTCTGGCATCACACACTCTTAAGAGCTCGTTAAATAAACTCTAACTGTGAGAGATACTAATGCTGATGTATTAAATTATTATAAATAAGCTTTTCAAAACAATGAAAGATTAAATTCATTGGAATAGGTCGTCACTTCTAGTTGTTGTTGCAATCGTGTACTCTTATGCTTTACAGTATTCACATTAAAAAGTGTAATGCCATGAAGCTCTGAACTAACTGGACTAAAAAAATTCTTGGAAAAAGAAACCACATAAAATGTATGAAATTCAAATAAAAAAGCTTTTAATAAGAAATTCTTTGTTCCGAGAAGTGGTAAAGATAGATGTAAAATTTTTAACTTAAAACGTTTTACATTGAGTGGCAACACATTACGGTGTTCCTTTTAAATAATTTTGGGCGAAGCTGACGGGAGGGTCGCAAGTAAAAGTATAAATTTAAAATTAATAAAAAAAAAATTTAAGGAATAACAACTTGTTATTGAAAAACGATGTTGCAATACTCTTGGCTGTGTTCAGACATTGAAACTGAAATCCAAAAACAGACATGACTTAAGTAAGAACAGATGAAAAAAAACACACGGAAAACTAAATAACCAATTAACTATTATTTTTTCCGAGCATTTACTCTTAGTACATTCAAAGAGTATTTTTCTGTCTTATAAATTATATTAATAAAAAATGAGAGAAGCACTTTTCACATGCTTTTGTAATAACCAAAAAAATGTCAGCTAACTAAAACACTTGAAATTTAAATAACTTCATGATTTAATGCCAACTCCAGTGTAATATTATATTTAAGATTCTCCCGAAAAACTTAAAAGATCTGAATCCATTACTTTGTGACCATCGGTCATGTAACTACATAAAAATGAATACATTTTTTTTTTTTGTTACGATGTAAGTTTAAAATTAGGCGCTCATAAATATCAAGCGCACTCGCGCATCAAGTAGGTAATTTTCTGGGAGCTTGTTACGCAGCACATCCCGTACCGTCGCCCGCGCCGCAGTCACCGAGCCTAACGCTAGCACTACATGGAAGAATCACAATATGTGATTTGAAGCGACTACCTGTCTCTTTCTCTGGCCCATCGGTATCATAAACAAGGACAGCGAAGATTCATATGCCGCCCTAAAACCGAGGTCTCATGTTGCAGCTAGAAGAGAGACCTGACACTCTAACTTTGACTCCCTTGCTTGGAAGGCTACGAGGCCTCTCTTTCCAATCGAGTTTTTGTTAGCAGTCATTTGTTGCGCGCCTTACAACACTTTGTATAAATCTCTTTCTTCCTTTTAATTCATGCGTTGATTAATATCATTATTAACTATTTCATAATCTTCGGAAATACTTGAAACGCAAATGTTTCACAAACAAATTGTTTGTCATAATTGTAATCCATTAGCGTCCTTATTGGTAAAACGGAGTAATTTTGTATAACTGACGTTCAATTTGGATCACTGTTATGGTTTTTAGAAAACGAGTTTAATGATAATATATAAATTAAACGTATAACTCAATGGTCCTTTTTGATCCCCAATTTCAATTCATAATTATTTGGGTTATTCCTTCACCCTTCCGGGTTCGCTTGATCTGTTAAATCGAGTTAATAGTGACCAGAGACCTTCACCATTCCTCGGTGTTGTCCTTTCATGCCCCTTCTTGTTTAATAATCCCAGTGTGTACGTTCAAAGGTAAGATATCGAACGTTACAACTTAAAACAATTTTTTTTTTTTTTTTTTTATAAATTATGTATCAAAACAAAATAACATTCTTTCCAGAAAGCTAGAAAAGTATTTGAGAAAATTCAAGCTAAGACGTAGATTACAGTGATTCTTACTACTTTTTAATGGAAAAAAATAAAAAATGTTTTAATAATATTATTGTTTAGTGTGGTCAGATAAAAAATAAATGAAAATTTAAAAAAATGTTTGAGTAAATAATTCTTGACAAATTATCGACGATGAGTTAAATAGTATTTAATTATTGCTAATTGAATTCAAGACCTTTCAAGACCTATAAGATAATGAAGGTTAATCCTACATTAACTTAGCTGACTTCTTTTGATTCGTCTTTAAATTAAAACAATATTAATTACTTCTACGAGATAACATCTTTTTACTCAGCTTTCCGAAAACTAATTTACACGTACAAAAAGCATTACCTTTGAAAAAGAAAAATACAAGTTAAATAAAGATTCTAATAACAGCACCCGTTCATCTACTTTTCACATAGATGTTTCACTGATATAATTGTATTGCGAAAAATCCGTAGCTTTCATTATTCACAAAACAGCTTGTTAAAGTAAGTATAACAAAAACCGCCAACGCCTCACACGTGCACTCAACTATTTCATTTTTTAAATGAGCTAATATGTAATTAACAATGAATAATTTGATCAGCTATTATTTTTAGCAATTCGAGTTTGAAAAACAATCTAATTGGTACGCCCAAAATTTTAAGTATAAAAGGACATAATTTTCTCTGAGTTAGTCAGTAAGCTATCTTCCGTACTATCGTTGGCATTGAAAAGTATATCATCAGGAAGACAACTATGTTACTAATTTTCATTGCTGCTTTAATAGGCGCAGGTAAGAATATTTAAAATAGCTTAATAGTTTAAATTATATTTTTAGGTATAAGAAACATCGTGATTCGTTTGTTAAGCTAAGATGTATATCTACAAATACAATACAATAATTAGCCTAAGGATCTTCTTTATATTATTTAATTTCTGCTTTACGTTCCATACAGGGTTTGCCGTAGTCATTCTCATTTTTCCAATAGCTCAAATAAGTAGAGACATCACTGTAAATATAACCTCGGCGACCGTGCTACTATTTACTTCAAATTTGCATAGTCGAATTTTCAAATACCAAAAAATAAGTATTTAATTGGTTTAATTCAGTCTCTTTAATTCTATGTCACAGCTTTACCGATGAATACAGGGTAGAAATTCGTTAGAACAACAAAAACGAGACTTATGAATATCGAAATGCTCCAATTCCCTTCCCAAGTTTCTCCTGACACAGCCTTCACGATAAGTGGTCTTATCGTTAAGTTAGCTGCAAGCCTAATTTTTCCTGTGCATAAGTGAGGTATGCATGTTCTTAAAATGAGGCAAAGCAACTGACAGTATGATATTGGCTACTGATATTTCCTAATGCCACAGTAAATAGCACGCAAGTTCTCTTTAACCACTTAAAAACGCTTAAAGTGAGCCAAAACGTGATCAGCTGATTAACTTTTGTTCACATGTGTGAACACACGGTCGGTTAATTGAGCCGGGGTGAGGGTAGGTACCAACCTACTACTTAACTAAGGCATTATTTCCGAACACAACCCTTGCACGGAGAGAACCAACAAGGTACTATTCTATAATCCTCAAACCTAATAATTGCTCGATTACTTTTTCATGCTATATTTCCTCAAACAAAAGCCAAAATACTGTCGTTGTTTTGAATGTTTAAAATCGTTGGGTACATAAGTTTGTACATACATATACCACTTTGATTTAACACACATACTTCATTTTTCGTATTACTGATTGTATACGGGACGATTTTACTATACGAGAGTTAGAAATTTGAGTATGCAAAGCTGAAGTAAATCACGCTTCCACGTGACTTGATGAGACAGTATTTTCCGAAATTTATTACTTTTACTACATTATCATTGTCATCAGTATAGACAGTGTATAATAGTCACGATGTACGTTAAAATAAAAAAGTAAAGTTTAAGACACGCAACGTCGAAATCAGTAATTATTTAATCAACTTTTTTGATGTACGTAAGATTCAAGATTATGATACAAACTTCAACATAGTAAAGTTTTATCTCCATTTTTTAAGTATCGATGAGCTTTACTGCTGAAATTCTCAAACTTACATGAAATAGCTATCATTTGTTTTTCGATGAAAGCAAATATACCTAGCAGATCTTATAATTAGCAGCTTAACCGTAATTTGTTTCGAATTTTTCCTACTTTTTAATTAAGTTAACAGTTAACTGAAACGCGAGATCGTATGACGATGTATAGCTAATTAGAAACTCTTTTCAGCCGTTGGTTTGGATTCTGAAAAAATGCCAAAGGAGTTGCTTGGCAAGACAAAGAATTTTCCATATTCGTACGTTGTTACCATTACAATTGGCTTACATCCTACTCATCCTCTGAGTTTTCCAGTAATTCGTGATGGACGTATTGTTGATAAAGTATATAAGTTTTGCTATGGTGTACTTATCAAACCTGACATCGTATTGGCTGTTGCTCATTGCCTGAAGATCTTAGTTGAGCAACCTACTTTACCAGTTCTTGTTACGGCAGGAACAACAAATCCAACGAAGGAGGAAGGTACTTGAGTTTTAGCACACTACATGTACATGCCTCTAGGGTATAACTATAGTAGCACTAAGAATGAGAATAGAGATTTCGACGACATTGCTTTGTTAAAGGTAAGGATAGTTGTCAAGAATATTCATACAAATGCCTTACAAACATTGATAGTATTTAACCAATGTGTTTTCGTGATCAGATGGAGCAACCGCTTGATGTAAAGAACAATTCATCAATCAACGTTATAGACTTACCTGTGGGAACTGAAATTATTGACGACATAATTATCCCTATAGCAATTCTCAGAATAAATGAAAATCAATTGAATTTTAATAAAACAGAACAAAAGGATATAGCTGACAGGAATAAAGATACAGTTCCTAAAACTTTCCATGCAATCGTAGCGCAAAAAGAAGCAGCCCTAGAAGACTACGGCTTTCGCTGTGTAAAAATGACATATTTATTATAATAAATAATAATATAGTTAAAATCATGTTGTTAGTACAGATAGAATGCATTACACGAAGATAACTGTTTTAAACTTTTTTTAGGATAATGGTGGAGCTTTCATTGTTGCAAAGGAAACAGTAGTTGGAGTAGTAAGCGATCTGTGTCACACTTTGCCTGCGATAAACGTGGCTTATGTGACCAAAGTCTCTAATCACTTAGACTTCATCAAGGGAGTTATACAAAATAAACTCACGAACGACACAAAAGAAGTTCACGTGAATGGGCGTTGGCGTCTTGAGAACCGTAATGGAAAGTATAAGATTCGTTATAAATCTCAATACAATAATAGTAGACGCTGGGACGACTAATTTCTCGAGATCACTTTATTCAAAGTAGTAAAATCTTAAAATTACTCTTAATAAATGATAGTTTTGAAAATTCTCTCTTTTAAAAGAATAATATTTAAATTTTACTTTTTTTGACAAGAGTAAACAGTTAAAATAACTCTTTTCAAAAAAACAAATTTAAATATCCTCTTTTGAAAAGAGTAAGAAACCAGATTTACTCTTTTCAAAAGAGTAAGGAACCAAAATTACTCTTCCCAAAAGAGGAAACTAAAAATCTTTTTTTAATTAAAATTTACACTTTTAAAAAATCAAATACGCTTTATTTTTAAAAATTCCAAAAAATAAAAATCAGTATACAAGAATTTTTGAGGTGAAAGTGGAATATGCCTGCTCGTGTATCTATAACCTCGCAAGTACCTACATATAGACTAAGAGCTGAGGACCAAAATTAATTAAATGGATTAAGACTGGATCAATTGTGTTCGCAATTTTAGATCAATAATGGATCCAGACCAATAATGGATCCAGACAACTGTACTTACAGGTAATTGATCAAAGATGGATCGATTGCGAGCAGGCATATTCCACTTTCACCTGAAAAAGTCTTGTATACTAGTCTGTATTTTTTGCAGTTTAAAAAATGTAACGTATTTGATTCTTTACAATTGCAAATTTTATTAAAATAAGGATTGTTAGTTTCCTTTTTTGAAAAGAGTATTTCTGGCTTTTCACTCTTTTCAAAAGAGAAAATTTAGGTTCGCTCTATTGAAAAGAGTGATTTTGGCTTTTCACTCTTTTCAAAAAAGTAAAACTCAAACATTACTCTTTTGAAAGGAGGGTATCTTCAAAACTACTATTTACTTATGAAGAGTCATTTTGCAATTTTACTACTTTGTAATGAATAATATCAAGGAATTGCTCTTTTTAACGTCTATTTTTACTCTTTTGGGCTTATAGTGCACCGTCATCGAGGATGACAGGAACGCACACTAAAGTTTAAAGAAAATGTAAGAGATAACGATAAAATAATTTCTAAAAATTGTCACACGTAAGTTTAAAAGTGCCTACTAATAAATTATCAACAACTAATAATAGTAGTTGCTTATTTTTTCGTACTTGTCAATAATTACCATCAGAGCATAGATAAAAAATTTCCTCGTGTGTATTATCAAAATTAATGCTGATCACTATCACTTGAAAAACGCTCTTGGAATATCAAATGATTTTCTCAGCTTAAAATTTTTAGTATTATTATTATTAGTTTTATTATTATCATTATTATTATTAAAATACTAATCTAGAAAGTAATATTGTGCTTGTTATGGAGAAAATTTAACTATATTTTTATTAGCTCATGCTCAGTGGAGTAAAAAAATTGTTCTTCTGAAAAACTACCAGTAACAAAAACGTGTTTCACTTTTAACATCGACTAAATTTACCATTTTATCGTTGAGGAACATAAAATAGAATTGTTTGTAAACAAAGTGAAGAGAAGTTGAGACAAAAAATAATTGCAGGTTGTGGAATGGACCTAATTCTGAAAAAGTTGTATTGTACGTTGTTTGGTGCGATGATTTACGATTTTTTAAGTTTGGTGGCCATCTAAGTGACCATTAAAGTGACTGTTGATTGAATTTTAGTGGTTAATGAAGAGTTAGTGTTAAGGTGCTTGTAGAAGATGAAATGACAGCTGCTGTTCGAAGACAGTGAACTTCCAAAGTAATCTGACTACAATCGTGGGTAAAAATGTCTTTAGGAGTTCTTTATTTAATCAAATTGCTGCATCTTATCAAACGATGTTATTTAATGTCTTGCAATTGCGATAAAAAAAAAATAAGTTCAAAATATTTAAACCAAATTATGAGCTGTTGGTTTCCAAGATTTTGGGAAACACGAAGACAGCAATAAGGAATGATGAGATTGTAATGCGTAACCGTAGTATTTCCAATCTTATCACAAATTAATAATTACGAACTGTGTAATAAAATAGGATTATATCAATTCAGCTACGTAAATTCGACTTGTTATTTGGATGTATGATTATTGTCATTTTTAGTAGATTTTTAATCCTCACGATGGCACTATGGTAATTATTTCACATGACTTAAACTACGTCAGCTTGACACATGCAGCAACTCATTATGGTTTGAAATAGAAGTATTACATTATGAAATTTATGATGGAATATTCGATTCCTTCTGCTATATCGGCCACGTTCACTTGACAAACAAACCTACCACTACAATGTACCTACAGAGGAGACCCTAAGGATGCCCAGGAACGAGAGAAAAATGCATAGGATAAAACTCTACATGTTTCATGAGAAAAGATTGAAAAAAGGGCACCCCAAGTATGCGCACTCAGAGACAGCCTGTGCAAATATGTTTGCTGGCGAGATCGAACTCTCACACGGCCCATGAATGGAAAAAGGGATAGGGGGAAGAGAAACGTTTGGGAAGGCCTCATCGGTAATTATTCGACGGCCTTTGTGTACATGTAGTTCCCGGATGAAGGTGCATGCACGTGCCGGTGTCCATTATGGGGAGGGCGTTCTATCGATATGCGGCTAAGATTAAGTACCATTTTTTTTACGGCCATACTTTTTTTGGCATCTTTATCATTTGTGTATCTTTACTCGCTGAACTTTCAGAATAAATGGTTGTGAATAATGTACGTGGATATGTGCATTGATATATTGGTGTTGTCATGACAGGGTTTTCGAGGTAGTTTTTGTTCAGACATCAAATGTCGTCGTTTTCATTAAGTTCACCAGGTAAATTAAAATTCCTTTGGAAATTGTTATATTTGGAGTATAATTTTTACAGATTTCTAAAAATTTATGGTTAAAACTAGTGGTGTACATCAAAGAATGTTTTGATTTAGGCTTTAAATTATTATTTCACAACGTGTTCAATGCATTACATGATAAAAATCGTCATTTTTACAAATATGCTTGGAAGAATTGAAAGTAAATTAGCATCTATGTGTTATGACGATATTTTCTGTTTATAATATGAGTCTCATTCTGAAGTCGATATAAGACAATGTTCTGTAAAATATGACACATAATATAATTTCAATTTTTATCATCCTACACTGCAGTTCCAATAATAGTTTGGGATGATCACATAAAAATATTATAATAGTTGAATAAAATCTAATAGTTTTACTTAAGGTCTAGTTAACAAAATTACATTATAAAAATGGCTTCGCTGCAAGAACACTTTCATACGTATACAACGCATGATATAATTAAGATACACCTGAAGCGGGAAAAAAGTATAAAAAAAAAAATCAAAAATCTCCCCTCCCCCTATTAATACTCAGACGAGAAGTGCTTTGCGCAAGAGCTCGTACCTGCATGCTGCTCCTCTCCGCGAACTTTTTCTCTGATTCCACATTGCACGAGCATCTATTCTATACGTATATCATCGTGTGGAGCAAAAATGCATCATCATTGAAGCTCACCAGCTATTTTCTCACGCGCGTCGAGCAAGTAGTCTCGCAAGTAGTTACTCTTATTATGCCTCCACGCATGCGAGACGTGCCTACAAGTTGGGATAATTTTTTTTAAACTGCCCAATGTGCACGGTCGTGTAAATCCCTATTGCAATTTGCAACGTAGCGATGATGTATTAATTAAGTTTAGGATGAAGTACACGCATGTACGTACACCTCGAGGTTATTTCTTACATAAAAATCTGCTCGATCAATCGATTGACGTGTTTTTGTTTTGCCTGTGGGGGTCAAATTGGCATAAAGTGTTTTCGGGATTTTGCTGAAGGCACACCAAACGACGGTACATATAAGTTATGTTTTAAAAGGACGACTCACGTGCTTGTGGGACTGCCATAGAGTCCATTAATGTAACTCACCTGAAACAAAAAAAGAGAGTTTTTAGTACCTTATGTAACCGTTTGCGAAAGCTTTGTATTGTATACGTTAAAAAAGGGGCACGTATGGTCGCTAAAAAGTAAAAAAAAAAAAAAACTATCAATGGAACTTCGCACAAGGAATTGTCATTTGAAACAGCAGCACGTAAGTGATACGTGTTCTTTTACGTCGATTTTTACATAACGTTCGATTGGAAGAACGCGTGCACGCGAGCATGTGACTGGAATGTGGCATCGTTGTCGGTCGCCACCTCTCGCTCTCTCTCTTTTTTTTTTTTTTATTTCCATCACTCGTGAAACAGTGTAGAGTTACTGCATGGGAATAATAATCCAAAAGAGTACACAAGTTTCATTTTCTTCCTGCTACTCGATCCAAGGGATATTTATTTAGTGGTGCAATTATACCGAAGTAATAATGACGAAGGTGATTTCGAAGATACCGCCTGTTTTTTAAATGAAAGGACCTTAAATTTTCCGGATCTCATTGGAACGATCAGTTATCAAACTGTTTGTAACGAGAAGTATTGAGCAAGAGTTCGTCTGCTCGAGTTAATTACGTGACGCTGCAATCGCACCTCCGTACCATGCGTACGAACGTATGACTCAAGACCATACAGGTGTAAACGGGAAGTCATTACACAATGTGTTTTTTGTGCTGGGAATGAACCGAAAACAAGATGAATCGCATTTGTTGACTCTTGGGTGGATCGTGTATGGGTCCTAAATGACGCTAGCGTGTGAGTATACCGGGTAGCGGCTCAATTGTACCCTACATACTTTTACTGTGTAACGTAAGGCAATCGGTTCGAAGAAATAAGTGATGTTCGTAACGTATGAGGATGACACCGTAAGTAAGTTTGAGGAAATAATAATGACATTAACACTAATACCGTCGAGTAAAAAAAAGTGTATGTTAAAATGATACAGTGTAAATCCAAGCATGTTAAAATATACGTTTAAAGTGTGTAGTTGCAATTTTTTCTTTTTACAAAATACATCATGGTGGCGTGGATAAGAATTTTAAGAACAACTAAATCTATGACGTAACAACTGGTTAACCAGTTTCATTAAACTGGATTCGTTTCAAAAGGAAAAATCAATGTACGAAAGCTGTGGAGTGAAAAAACTAGGCTTCGTTTTTTTACTCTCTACAGCCTTCCTATGTCAATCATTAATGACAAACAATAGTTTAATTTAATAAAATAGTTGAAATAGTTTTTGAAGCATCAATTTGGTTGTTCTTAAAATATTTATTAAGACTATTATAATGTATTTTATAAAAAACAGAAATTTCGATTGTACGCTTTGAACGTGTACTTTAACACACTTAGATTTTACGTTGTAAATCTATGTAAGACTCATGTTATAAGAGTTAACTTTAAAAAAAAGGGGTTCAAAATGTAATGCCAGTTTAAGTTCTGTAAATAAATGGAGGTACATCACTTGTGACTGCTAGAGATATGTTGTGATTAGTAGAAAAAGTCGAGTTTGGTAAGGCGAGACCAGCATTAGCACATATGTCTCATGACCATCCCTACTGATTAATCTTACCCTTACTGATGTAAGGTGTTGGATGGATCAATTTTTGGCAAACCATAATAATATTTACCCCCCCCCCCAAAAAAAAAATTTTCTTTTAAAAATGTTACGTAGATAATAGTTGGAATTTAAAAGTTTAGTCGTATGGGATACATCAATGTCTACGAATTCGTGAATCTTTGATTGAACTAAATGAGACTAGCACGGGTCTAACGTGTAGTATGAACATTCTGTGTGGGTTTGAAACTCTACGAAATGAATTGATGATTATTCTGACTTGGAATTTGTATAACATTATTAATTCGCAAGAAAAATTGCCCAAAGAGGTTTTGGAGTTGACAACACTATCAATATAAAGAAAGTCTTTTTTTGCTGGGATAGATATTGTCCTTTGGTCCACCCCTTTTCTTTAAGTAAAAAATTAGCTTATAGAGCAAAATACTGTCCAATATTCCTATACATACAAGGCAGATTACGTCAAAAGTCTACAGTGTCGCTTTTTCGTCAAACAATGAGTGACGCGTCAACTTTCTGTGCGACTATTCTCCTTAAACAACAGCAAAAAAGAATTGTTCTACTCTGGCACACGTAATTCACAAAAAGAGCCTTACAAAGACCTACAATCTTAGTAACGATCCCCTGCAAGACTTGCCCAGGTGTCTCAATAGGCGTGACTCGCGACACTATTTTTTTCTGTCACATCCTGATAAGTGTGTACTCACACAAACACCATATTTTTTTACTTTTTCCCAATTTTTTGTTTGAATTACTCATTTTAAACGATTTGTCACCAATTTCATTAAGTCATCAAACGAAAAAAAAGCTATTGTATTTGGATTGGCTTAGTCCTGTCATGTTATTTGAAAATGTGGTTGTAAGTTGACGATTTCAATAAACTTTTGATACATTAAAGATTTTTGTTGAAAATTGAACTACATATAACTTCATCAATGTAGTCTTCTAACAATGATGTCACTAAGAAAGACAATAGTCACGTAATTCAAAAGATACTTGAATTAAAACTGAAAATTGTAAACTGTACTGACTGTTGTGATAAAATACGATGAAATTCTTTAAATAAACATTATCATTCCATAATGCATGGATTATCGTTTCAGTACAACAATTATTCTTATCGTGAAGAGTCGTCTCATGAACAATGTAATTTCAAACACCTTTGACACCCATCACGATAGTTGCATTTTTAATTTTTGTTGCCAATTTTCCAATCGTTGAACGCTCGTTAGAGATATGTACTCGGTCTATGCACTCAATAATTTTCATAACGCAATGCGTTGTACAACACGCATTTGCGACTAAGCACGCAAGTATTTATATAGACCAGAAGTTTACAATACCGTTACTGGGGGCCTCTCAACCAAGCAAAGTGCGCGTACGAGTGATGCACGCGTGGTTTACAATTGAAGCGATATATCTTTATAAACGCGCGTTCGCGCATTAGCCACTCTGAAAACAATCCGATTTTACGCAACGCCTCCGTGTACCCCCGATTTTTTGACCTGGATCGAAATTAATACATTTCCAATAAGTATGTCCCTCGGCAAATTTATCGTGTGTGGGAAAAACAATGTGCAGCCACGCGGCTCGTTACCGTCGTGTTTTTTTGCAAAAGACAACTTTACGAGACACTTCAATTTTTTAATAAGCCAACCGGTGCGAATCTCGGTCTTTACGGATGGGAAAACATTGGTTCTTACCGTCGTATGGACGCACTTGCGATACCCCGAGATAATTTTTCCTCTTTTTACGATCTACCTTTTTTCACCACTCACGGGGTCAAAAAAAAAAAGAGAGAAAATTGAATCACTTTGAGTCTCCAGAGATGCAAATCCTCTCGTGCGCGGGATCTTTTTTTTTTCTTCATGACTGATCGTTTCGCTCTCCATGGTGCAATCGATAATTGTAGACCACGCGTGTTTTCACCATCGTTTTGCACAAGGGTAACCATCGCCGATTTTATTCAGTCGTAAAGAAATACCCTCACCGATGCATGCAGGTTACGGTGCACCGTTTCGAAAGGAAAATTCAGAGACCACAAGGAAACCGAGCGACGGAACGTCCCGCTTTCATAGAGTATTGGACGCGTGGAAAAATTATGATTCATGCCGCTCCTCGTTTTCCTTATCACTGAGCATTGCCGTGCGCCCTCCCGTATTATTTTTTTTCTTCTCGAGCACGTGTAGCTCTGCACGCAAAGAAACTCGGTCACGCGTGTGGTACGGCTCTCGGAGAGTCCTCGATCCCCACGATCGCACTCGATGAGTCCCCAATGATTGACGGTCCCCGTTCGCCAAATGGATTGGAAAAACGTGCGGCTCCGTTTTATGCACGCGTACATACATCGATGGAAATCACTGCTTTGTAAGCACGTGTTTCTCAAGCGTACATGGCTGAAAACACGGATCTCTTCCCTGAACTTTCACCGCAGATGTTGCTTGTACTTCCTCTGCTTGATTGATTACAATAGTGTGTCGTTTTGTTTGATTGATCGTATCACCGATCACTTTTGGTGGTGATGGTGGCCCCAAATTTTGAGTTTTTGTGGATTTTTCTCGATACACACATTAAAAAGTTGTTGAACGTTGCACTATATTGTATTACCTTTTTCAAGTGAGATCTGGTAGCTAGTATGTTATACTATATGATATCAAGTTGTTGTACTCGTGTATCGTATTAAGTGTTGACATGGGATCAAGTGAGACTGTAACTAAATATATGTTGACGTTTTTTTTTTTGCAAGTCAATTTGTATGGACAATAAAATTGAAATGAGAAAAAATACTTATCTCAGAGTGCACAAATGGCATCGGAAAAATGATACCTGTTAAATAGAAATCAGAATGAATTAGATCCGAACAAACGATGGCTTGACAAACTAGACTACGTAACATAGCCCGTTATGGTGAAAAAAAATTATTTGCAAAATCTTGTAACGACCAAAATATGTAAATCCACTCGTATGCTAAGAAAAATTTTCACTCTGCCAAAATGAAAACAAGTTCTCAATAAGGCATTAAAAAAAATAAAACGAAAAAAAATCAACTTGGCTATCCAAAGCACATATGCGTATACAAAGATGACATAACTATACCGATGTATGTATATGTAGCGGAAGCTACCCAACACTCGATCGCGCCCGCCATACAAATGGTAATTAGACATAACCCACTCGATACCCCAGTCACATTCAAACGTTACTACACGAATATTCATGCACAAAGTTTTTTTTGTTTTTCATCGTGAACCACATTCGGAAAAGGCTCTACAAATACATACAACTGCACTAACTTTTGACACATGTAACCACACACAAAAATGGCCAGAGTGAAAGGATGATTTTATCCAAGATAAGGGAAAAATCACAATTCTGCGAGGAAAACGCATATTTTCTCGCAACTTGGATGAGAAATCAGCATTGTTTCCTAAAAAAGCAGATTTTTCGTATACACACACCACAGGAAAAAAGATCGATCGGATAAAAATGCCTGCATGCTTACATATAAACCAAAGACAACTTCGTCAATCCAAGTTCTCTCACTTTCTGTATCTGTCCGATGTTTATGTGTTCAAGAGGAGAAAGTCCTCCACGAATTTAGAAGGCCTCGCGCCATTGAACTGTCCCGGTTGGGTGTCAATCAAAAGCATCGCGCCGAGAAAACACCCACACTTTCTAACTAAAAATCCAATGCTGGAGCAGTGACGAGCAGAGTTTGTTTGCTTCTTTCTATTGTGCGAATGCATTTCCATTGTAACTGTGCGACTGGCACGCGCACATGTGTGACGAGAAATCGCTATATCGTGCACGTGTGGGGTATACCCCTCGTTAATTATATACACATACGTACTCATACAGCGTCAGGAAATATGTGTCGACGAAACAACCTAAATCTCGTTCTCTCGAGTACGAGTTGTTGCTCCTTTTTCACGTTTCATGCATATGGATCTGTCCTTTTTTTCTAATTACAGTTGCGAACACCGTGTGTGTTTACACGATGTGATCTCCTTTTGCCACGAGACGCTCTCACGAAGGTATCCCGTTTTTTTTCTCAACCACATGACTGATAATCACGACGCGTGAGTGATAAGTTCTCGTGCATCGATAAGTTGTGCACCAGTTGGGGAAAACCGATGCGTGTACTCTGAACGTAACTCTAATTTTAAGCGGTTCTGTGACTGTTTTCAGTCTTATATTTTTCCACGTTATTTTGGCTACGCCGTCGTACACGTTATTGCGTCAAGAGTAAGGGCTTTGTTATACACTACACGTACACGGTGTAAGTATGGGCTATCCATTGTGTTGCTGGTGTTGTTGCTGTACGTGTCGCAACGGAATCCTTAATGAGATGAGGTGAGAATGGGCGTTTTGCCGTAAAGTGATGAGCCTCTGGGAAAATGCTGGTGCAACGTATGCATATTTGTAAAAATAAACAAGTACAAAGATCGTCGATTTTTTCCATTGATTTTTTTCTCCCCCCATTGCATTCGAACTTTTAAGTAATTAATAGCCTGATTATTGTTCATTTAGCGGTTGCTGAGAGTTAGGGTAAATATGTGATATACACAAGTACCGAATATACAAACTGTAAGCAGAATAATGAGAAAAGCTTTTTCTCTTGAATACATTTAAACCTGCGTAAAGATATCAACACAAAAAACTAAGACGATATGTTGAATTTGATAGTCAGAGTAGTTTGTTGAAAGCTTGTTTGTTCAGTCTTTCAAGGGTTTGTAGACATTTTTTTGCTTACAAATCTACATAGGTGTGACCTAACAAAGATGTACGTTCGATGACCCAGTCTATCTTTTTGTGTATAATCCAAGGAGTTGTCAAAATAGATAGAAAATAGAAAATAACACAAATTCCCAAAGTCATCGATAATTACTCAAAACCAAGCAAAGACTTTTAGGTCTTCTCAAGTCATCCAATCACTACTCGGTCGTTCAAAGTAGCCCGATAACTTTTACGTCATTTAGGATCACAAAATAATTCAGATTCTCGATCTTTTGCAAGTCTTTCAAGATCCCCTCAATACAATCTGCCCCACAAATACGTCTTTGTAAGCAAAACACTCGGCTTGAAGTTTTCGTCGATCACCTGCACTTATCAAGTATCTAATATGGTTCAAATGCCAATCTCTCGCATTTCCGAAATCTAATACCACTGCAAAACTTTAATGGCCTATTTTGGGGAGAAAAAGAAACCCTCAAAACATCCGTTTTCATCTGAATGAAATAGACATGAAGGCTTACAACGAGCAGAGACCATGTCTAATCACTTTCCTCTGCAAAAGGTATGTATGCATATATGGACACCATGTGAGTCAGCTGGTCCAGGAGAAAGAGGTACTTTGATGAGATTACTCGCGAGACTCGCGCACACTGAATTTAAATACATATATAGGGGGTACGTGCAGGGGAGGGTATTGCCCGAAATTTCTTTCATGGTCAGACTTTAAGCTTTGTCCTCTACCACGTAACATAAGGACTACTTACTTCGCAATAGATCTCGAAAATAAGCGTGGAAATTTTGCAAGCCTTCGGTACCATTCTTGAATAATAGCTCTGTAACTCTGTGATATTTGCACGTATACCTGTTTGGTTGAAAAAGAAAGAATGGATTCTTCTATCCGATCAGCTTGTATATATAGCCGCTTACCAGCATCCGTAGTATGTATACGTCAAAATCTTTGAAAATATATTAGAAAACGATACGCTGAGGAAACTAAGAGCTTACCTTTGCCGATGAAAATATACGCAGCTTCTACACCATGATATACTCTGTAGAGTTCAGTAGATACGATTTCCTGACCTATAAATTTTGATTGTCTTCGAGTTATTCGTTCTGTGATTGATCGAGACCAGCCTTGGGCGTGTAAATTTAAAAACCAGACTAAATAATCAGTAGTTGAAACTGTTGCATCGAATTAAAATTAAAACTACCATATTTTTTAGTAGCATATTATTCAATTGTTCCAACAAAATCAATAAATTAAATATTTGTTATTAACTGTGAGGGCGTTGGTGCGTGAAGTATGCAGGGGCGGAGTCCCTAGTGAAATTAAAATTTAATGAACAGTGCTGGAAACCAGTTATCATTCGAGTATTAGTGAAACGAAAGTTTTTGATAGGTGGTCGTCAAAAACTGAAAAAAAACTCCCATCGTGAATCTCTTTCAGACTCAAAAGCCACCCGTAACTTTTCCAAGTCCACCAGAGTTTAAACCAACAATTGTTCCAAAACTACTTATTCATCATTTCCCCAGCAGATTATAATTTACCACAATAAAGACAAATATACTTTTTTTTTTTTTTATATTATAGTGCTCTACGTCCGGCTCCTTTTAATAAGGGCACTACTATGGGCACTTAACACTTGGGAGAAGGAAGGGATGAGGGATGGGAGGCCTCCGATTACTGGGAGGGGGGTAGGTGGAAATTAGGCAATTTGTGCTGCGAGAAGGTTGCCTAAACCCTCTTCGAGAGGCATTGCGTGGTGAAAAAGCACATGTGAAAAATCACAGAGGTACTTGCCCGACAATGTCGCACTGGCCGGGAATCGAACCACGGTCTCCCACGTGCCAATCCACGACCTAGCCGACTGAGCCACCACGCGCTCTAAAGACAAATATACTTTTCAATTCTACCACCCTCTCTCACGTACATTTGTACAAAATAAAAATGAAGTTTTTTCCAAAGACCTCAACACGTAGCTGATACATGTAGGACAATTAGGTATGGTATTACGCGCAGCAGCATCAGCGATGGTACAGTATCCTATAATCGCCGTAGGTTTCAGCTTATACAATATACATATCATTGAGTCTCGAGAGCAGCACTATGTATGCCATTTTTCTCTATGCACATTGCACACTCTCGAAGAGGTTCCAACATTTTTGCAACACACGTAATCCCATGCTCAGCCTCTCTCAATGTTCCCTGGCTGTTTGTATGGAGTGCACACCAGACGTGTATTTCTCCACGGCCTTTCTTTCTCTTCTCTCTTGTGTCACACATACATATAAATGTATATGTTGTGCAGAAACACTTGACTCTGAATATACTGCACCTGATGCTCGCGAGCGCGCTGTTTCTTCATCTTAATTTCACGTGTACAAAACCCACAGTATATACGAGCTCGTAATCCGTTTTCTATACACAATGCGATACATATACGTGAGCGGGTGTAGCGTAAGTATGGTAGCTCAGCTTTTTCTTGCCTGCATGGCAAGTCGTTACGAATTTTTTTTTTCCGAGCTATTGTTGCTCGCGTTGTTATTTGCTCGATGTTGGGAAGTGTATCTGTTGCGTATCTGCACGCGTTTCAATCTTATGTTAGTTTACTGCTTGGGTTCAGCTCTGTTCATCGTTTTGCTTAAGATCCTGTTAATGCAATTTTTTTCGAGCTTACTGAGCTTGAAATAGAGAATAAAGTTTTATCATTTTATACGGTAGTTCTCGTGTTTATTTAATTTTAAATTAATTTTTTTGTTTAATGAGCAAAACCACTGAAACCTTGACGTTGTCTCTTTCCTCCAAAGTATTTAATTTAATCGCTATTTATTGATTCTATGAACGATAATATTAGTGTTGTATCGAATGAGTCGTGTTCGGTAGCTTCTACTATTTTATAATCAAATATCGAAGACGGAAAAAGGTATTATGAATACTAAATTTCATATCTCTCTTAAAAAATTAATTTCATCAATACGCTATCGCTGGGTGGCAATGCTTCCGAACACCGGTGCTAAGTTCAATTAAAAACAATTAATGAATTTTATTGCATTTTTTATTGAAAAAACATGGTGTAAATTTAATGCAGGGCCTTAAAATTTTTTATAAAAACAGTAAATTTTTATTGCCATGTTTCAAGCATTTGTTAAACTACAGTAAAAACAATTTCATTCTTACTAACAAAAATAACTCATGATGTAGGGTTGTCTGTGTTAAATTACATACAATAGCTAACAATAAATGTAAGGGTATAAAAAAGTGGTAAAAAAATTTTTGTCACATTAATATTTTTGCTATTACGTTTAGAATCGTTCTCAAAAATTACTAAAAAAAAAATGAATAATGTAAATATAAAAAATATATAACTACTATATATAAAAATCAAAATATGCATTAAATTGTCATAGAAAAAATTATACTCAAAACAATAAAAAAATTTAACGTTGGAAAAGAAACCTATTTTTATAAAAAAAAAACTTTTCTAGAATCAAATATTCATTTATACGCTTGATTTTGAAACTCCTAAAATTTGAATATTTTTAAAATAATCATACGTGGAGAATGGTGACACTTGCAGTGGCAGCAAAATTGATGGTAATCCTTTTTTTCTGTACACTATATCTTCCTTAAAAAAAAAATTCATAACTTACATGAAAATTATAAAAAACAGTAATTCTGTTTAGCTCTGGAATTTGACTAGGGGTAATTAAAATATGAATGTTCCATGGAAAAATAAAAACCATGGTAGTGTACCGTAATAAAATTGTATACACACTGATATGGTTTTTTTTTTTTTTCATTTTTCATCTACTTGTACCTTTTTTCACTTTGGTGATTTTACGGACACTTTATGCTGTTTCTGAGAAGAAGATGTTAATCCTAACCACGACTAATAACACAACTTTTTTGAACTATTCGTTTGTACCCTTTTTTCCACCCTGATCCCATAGAACTCTAGTCTTGCATCGAATCAAAATGTACACGGAGCCTACCTTTTTCCTCGACATTTTCTTTATTGGTGCAAAACCAGTCGTGAAGCTTGAAAACAAATTCCAGACAAAAATGTCTAATTCTCGAGCTCTCACCTGATCGGTATTTGAACCGGCATCCTACATGAACAGCCATACTTGCTACTGAGCTAAATAATACTTTTTTGCCAAAGGAGCTAATGAAGTTTGATCAAAACATACGTTAAAAAACTTGTCATTCATCTGATTTTTTATTTAATGCCAATTTGTATTAAAAAACTGACATCGCACAAATGTGGAATTATAGAAATATATTTTACATTTTTTGCCTGCACCCTGTACTTTTCATCGAAATTTAAACTCGAAACCTTTCAAAATCTTTGCCCAGCGAAAATCTTCACCAAAACATCATTAGATTATATTTTGTTGTGCATAAAATGTTTTTTAAAACACAATAAATTTCTTACATTAACTACTGTACCGCGCAACGCATCATATAACTGCACATAGTGTTCACACACATACAACATTTACACGTACTCACGTACGAGGACGTTCACTCGTTTTTTACGTCAAATTTAATTGTGCCCCGAGGGATGTATATCGAAGGCACGTAAACAAAATGCGTTTCTGGGAAAAAGAGAAAGGTGGCCCTTATGGCCCCTCTCTTGCACTCGTATATAGATGTATACACGGGAAGACGCCAGAAGTGAAGAGTAATGAAGGTTCATTAATGCTCTCTCACACGAGAGAGACGGTATCAAGCATATACACACAACACACTTCAAACATCGAAGGCACCGACGATTCAGGAATCGAAACCACACTCTGGCCCAGAGCGACGTTCTGGCCCACTTTACATTGACTGGAAGTAAGTATACAACTCCTCAGTGATCGGCTTTTCGTACATGTACGAAACTGAATACTTTCGATTGATACACCCGTTTCTCTAGATACACGGTCATCTTGAGTTGTTTGTTGTCTTTAGTTGTGCATTTGAATCTCACCATTTAGTGTACGATCAACCGATCAATTTTTGCTGGATTCTGTTTTGGGGTTGTAAAATGTGTTTTTTTTTTTTTGTTTTTTTTTTACTTTTGGTAATTTATTTTTCGTAAAATTTAGCGTAGTCATAAAAAAACGTTTAAATTAATAACCTAAGTTTATGTATCAAACAAAACAAAAACAAAAAATAGTTTTTTCCAGGGGAAAATCGAAAAAGTACCGGTATCCTATTCTTCGACGAACTATATTTAACACTGCTACTTTCTAAATTCCAGTTCTATTTTCACTCGAGTCATCTACACACAGCATGTTTTTGTATTTATTTGGAATAAAAATTCAAAAATCCATTTGTAAGATAAACCACGAGCTGTACACGCCCAGGGTATACCCATCCCGATCGTGTAATGATTGCCCGTAGGCCTGGCGGCACGGCACAAAGTAGCGAGTCACTCAACGTCACTGCGATCGATAAAGTCAGCGAGTGAGAGTAAAAAAAAAAAATCCACGCAAAGTAAAGAAGCCTCGAGAGCCGTAACCTTGCAACGGTTGATTTCCGGTTGGTCGAGCGTCCTTCTTCAAAGTTTTCATTTTACACAGTTCTCCAATAGCGAATGCACACGTGCGCCACCTGTGGCTCAAAGAAGAATGTTTATCTGTACCTATGGACCAAGTGCACTGTTCACATGTTAATGAGGATAAAGAGGGAGGTGGAATGCTAACGATTTTGTTTTCCCGGCCTTCTTCTATTTTTATGTACGTTATTTCTTGTTTCACCATTCGAAGCCGGTTTAATGGGCTGGCTTGCTGATTGCGAATGAGATTTTACGATGATACTTTCAGACGCGAAATTCTTGGAAACGTAGTAAGCAGTGCACGTATACATACCCACAAACTATAGTTGGCAGTGCAAACAGTTTTCGTGATTAACGCGGTAGTTATAAAAGCGCGAAAAAACAACGAAGATTTTGTCTTTACTAGCTCGTTTGCTCTTTTGCTTTTCGTGAAAGTGTTCACCTTATTTTTCCAAAGAACGCGTGTTTTTCTTAGAGCTGCGAGCCTTGGAGTTTGCAAGACTTGTGCAAATGAATCTTATGAAGAGCTGAACGATCATTGAATGAGTGGAAATGGTCTTTGGAGTCATCAAGGAGTCTCAAGGTCTAGCCTTATTGAAATTAGAAGTAATAGTTAGTTTTTTCTTACTAGGGCTGTAACTCAGAATTTTAATTGAAATGCTACTAATACTTGCTCAATTTTTCCATAAATCATACCCCAACAAAAAAGTCTGTCAACGAAACCTTAATACTTTTTGACGGGATTCGAGCTGCACGACTATAATCTTCATTCTTGATGCAGCTCGATGAAGTGCTAATAGACGACTACCCAGAAATGTTTGAGACGCTCCAGCCTATTATAACTACACTTATTCAATTCTGTTGCAGGTATCCTCGATTTGATGTCGACACCACCTAGTGAATCCTACTGAACTAAAGTGAAAAGCTGGCGTATTTTTGCAAAACTATGAGCTTATTTATTGCTATTGTTTACTAAGTTTTTCAAGATAAAAACTATACTAAAACCATCCAGGAAGTGTCAAGAATCAGTGTGCAAAATTTTAGCAAAATCGGTTCAGTAGTTTTCGCGGTTAGCGATTACAACGGTTTTAGCGACTTTGCTTTATATATTAGTAAGAGTAAGATTAATGATCTCACAATGATAAGATTTTTAGTAAGAAGTAAGGCATTTACTAGCTGTTGGACTAAATAGTTGTGACGCTGTAAAATTTTTTAGTGCAGATCAAATCAAGAAAAACAAGTAAAAACGTCATTAATAACATCAAAATTGTAATAAAAAACTGTTGCCTGTATTTCCTTCAAACACAATAATGGAAAATTATGTGCGGATACCATAAAAAATGAAAACACTAGTATAAAACTATATAATTAACTACCTTTTTTTTAAAACAAGTAATGCTAATAGTAATAAGTAATTATTTTTTTGAGAAATTACCTACTTAAGGAGATGAGATCAAATCATTATGATATTTGTTTAGAATATACTGTTAGTAAAAAATTTTATGTAATCGATTTTTATTGTAAACCATAAACAGTAATTGAATGAAGTTTTTTAAGTGGTGTTTAGCAACGCATTCTTTGTTGCAGGTTTGTCTCTTTGGTTATGAATCTAACGTTTTAAACACGATAAACCACTTGAAATCAGTCGAAAATTATATTACAACTTCTAGCTTTCTCATTATTTTTAACACTGTATCAAATTACTGGTTAAAAATACAATTTTTTAAAACCAATTTTCAAGTATTCGATGATTAAACCTTTTGCTTTGTTAATTATTTATAAGACTTTTCGATGAAATTAACATCACAACCGACACTAACATTTTTGAATCATCACTAACCATACTACCGCTCCACATGTTTATTGATCCATTCGAAAAAGAACGAAATTTCACTGTAAACTCCAGGCAACATCGGATCACCGCAGTCCTGAGCACCGTAAGAAACTACACCAGCAACCCGCCCGTCAATGGTCAATGGACCTCCAGAATCACCTCCACAGGTGTCCTTTCGACCAACCCCGTATAATCCAGCGCAAATCTGGCCTTCACCTATACCACCTTGTTCCTGCTTGTATGCATCATCGCATATATCTTTACTGATGACTGGCAGACCTACAGACATCAGCTGTACCGGTAGTTCTTCCTCCGTGTAGCCCCAACCACTTATCACAGCAACGGTCCCCGATAATATGGTCTCGTTGGATTTGTACAGGTCTGCCGGCTGACGAGAATCGTTGAAGACAAACGGTTCGTGCACCTTGACCACTGCGACGTCGTAGTAACCATTGCCCAAGCTGTTTTGCCAAAATTGTTCGTGGGAAATGATCTTCTCGACCCTGTGGATACTACCACCATACGTGTTAAAGGACGACCCAGCGCGGATTTGCACGTACTTAAGATCAAAGATGTTGCAGTGTGCGGCTGTAAGAGCCCAATACTCCGAGAGAATTATCCCGCCACACCTGTGTCGTCCACCGTACTGTAAGGATACCTGGTACGGTCGCGTTTCAATTACGGTGGGCTCTCCACCAATGATGCGTCCTCGTGGTAAAGCGTTTTCCGTGGCATTGGAAGCCAGTGGATAAGCTACAATGATGGGTTGTTTACTGTTGATAATTTGAGTGACAGAGGTCCGATAAAAGTAATAACTGAGTAAATAATGAGTAATGATAGGAAAAAATCACCTTTTGAAACGACCAGCAGACATGAAACTGCGAGAAGCAGATACATTTTATTCGAGACTTTGTTGTACGACTGATTGGGGAATCGATCGAAACGTATCTTATATGTCTTTTATTATCTTGTCCTCGAGTGAGATAGTATCTAAATGACTTTAAAGTAATGGTAATACAAATATAAAATAATAGTATCTGTATCGATAAAGTCTTTGGTATTTGAACTTAATACGTTCATGAAAATTTTTTTAATTAATAGTTGTTAAATATGTAATAAACAAACCAAAACCTATTTATTGTGATACTTTTCGGTGTATAAGAGACGAAATGCCGATAAACGCTTTACAATGAGATATCATTGAAAAACTGATCACCATTCAAAAGTGTGTACAAATGGTGTACATACAAAGCAATCAACATTATATGAATGGTTGTGGCAGGATGATTTGTTGGGACCAATAACATCGGTATATACCTAATTACTATTACATAGTTTCAAAAAACTACTTGCTTTCTTTCAAAACGGTCGCAAGCAAATACATACGCTCGCTTTGATCATTGGACAAGATAAGAAGATAATAATGACTGTGATTGAGGAAAGATACATTTAATTTTGATCGACTTATTGTTTATTTGAAATCATTAGGTAATATATTTTTCTCTGAAAATAATTAGACTGATACTGTGTACGTATAGATTAAGAATATGTAAGCTCAACGAATTCCATCCATAATTAAGTGTTTACATTGATAAAATTTTAATATTCATTATACTCTACTAGAATACAATTTAAAAAATCATCAAAGCATCATTATAAATTAGTTAAATACCTATTAAATTTTGGTGTTCTCATTCATGCAAAGCATATCGTACTATATATATATATATATATATATATATATATATATATATATATATCAATGAATAGGTAATCCTGCTTATGCATGGAATCAACAGAGATGAAGGTCACTTTAAAATGTAATGGCGAAAGCTTATAATTCCTGTTTACTGGATGGCCTTGCATAAATGCTTACTTTATCGCAAAATCTCTTCCATTAATAATTGATATAGATTAAGTATCTGATTTACTTTAAATTATAAAGCATAAACGTTAGTCGAGCAGTCGATTCTAATGAACAGTTTTAATCAGTCCAATAAAGTATATCAATAGTGGCACAAGATTTTGTTATAATTATATTGACTACTTCAACAAATACAAGTCAATATTAATCAAGCAATAGCGTTAAAACAGCTCAGATTACAAACATGGTTTTATCAATTCGATTTCTTGTCTTTAGACTTGGTTTTATAATGTAACACGTTCTTCAATCCACTTGTGGAAGAAAGCAATTTCACTATACACACCAGGATAATCTGGATGCGCACAATCTTCACCGTAGGTCACGATTCCAGCAAGCCTGTCGTCAACCACCAGTGGACTGCCAGAGTCACCATGACAAGCGTCCTTTCGAGCGAGACCCTGGTATCCAGCACATATTTGATCTTCGCCAATTCCACCTTGTAGTTTTTTATAGGCATTTTCACAGACTTCCTTCCGCACGATTGGCAGCACCACTGCTTGCAGTTGTACTGGTAGACGTCCGTCTTCTAACTCGCCCCATCCAGACAGAACAGCTAAAGCTCCTGGTTTAAGTTTTTCTCCAGCATCGAAGAGTTTCATTGGCAAACGAGTATCATCAAAATGAAAAGACTCTTTAACACGAATCACAGCTATGTCATAAAAAGCATTGTCGTGCTCGTTCACCCAGAAATCTTCATGGCGATAGACTTCCTTCACCGTATGAACACTACCACCGAACAAGCGAAATGACGATCCTGCTCGAATCTTTAGGAAAGAGACTGGGTCGCTTACGCAATGGCTAGCTGTTACGATAAATTCTGCAGAGATAATAGCTCCACCACATATGTATTCGCCTCTGCTGTGTAAAGATACTTGGTAAGGATGTAACTCAATCACAGTTTTGTGACCACCGTAAATACGACCTTCTAATCCTTGACCTGTCTTGGAAAACAACTGCTCCACGGACAAGCATCCTAAAGTTCAAAGAATTGTTATGATAGACCTTAATGTTACGGTGAATATAAATGTTTTGTTGTACTTTAACATTTATAGAACTTGAAAACGATAAGCATCAGTCATCAAAAAAAGTATGTTGGTATGGTCAATCTTACCTCTAAAAGTTGTAACTACTGAGAAGATGCTAAGTAAGAGAAACATATTAATTAACGCACGTCAGAATAGCTTGTGATTGCCTAACAGCTAAATTTTATTCTCATATCATATTATCACGAAGATTTGGTTGCGTTAGCTTATTTCGTAAGATAAGACGTTTATAATGTCAGTTTGATCAATCTTTTACGTAAAGTACACAAACTTGTTGTTGATTTTTAATGTAAATATATATCATGTATAAATCTTGTGATACATTTTTACATAAGAAAATAAATTTTATTCCATGTATGTGTATTGTATGTCTGCCTGTTTAATGCCAAATTTGGTATTATTGTAGGAAAGTGTTTTTTGCAATTAACTTTATGAGAAGGTATAGATGAGAAAGATTAAAGAGTAAGTAATTGCATAATAAAAGAATTGTAGGTCACTAGTACGATATAAAGCAGAAATCGTCTTGGTGTCACGGAAAAGTCAATATTAGTTTGTGATAAAACGATTAACCAAAGGTTTTTTCTGAATAATTCCTTATGTTTTCAAGGATTCAACTGCATAAATCGTAATTGCGTGATAAAAATTGTAGGTCACTAATGCGATGTACAGAATAACTCGTCTCTATGTCACGGGTAGGTCAATAGTATTTTATAATAAAATGGTTAACCAAAGGTTTTTACTAATTATTCCTTAGGTTTTCAACGATTTAACAGTGTCAATACATCACATTAATGATCACTATTAAGGAAAGGCATTTCACACATTACTCACTGTACGAGTTGATAACAGTAAAAATCATAGGATCAACATTAGCTTTGACGAAGAAGCTCTCACCACAATGATTGTTTCTGGCATAATGTGATTGATCAGAATATAGACCTCTAAAAGTTGACAAAACATGGAAATCTGTAAATCATACGCCTGGCTATTTGAAATGTACAAAAATACAGTACAAATAATCAACCAGCTTCGTTCTCTATTTATGTTGCTAGAGATATGAATGAAGATTACATAATCTAGTCTGGACTTTTTTTTCGTCTAAGACATTTTAAGTAGCTGGGTCGTAATAAAAAAACGAATGGTACGTCAGTACAAAAACTACATATTTTTATTTATGTACTGGGTGGTGTCTATTTTCATAGGAAGCCAGCTCAAACAAGTATGTATTAAGCAGCAGTCAGAATGTAACTGGAATACAAATTTTGAATCACTAAACGAAATCTCTCTCTGTAGAAATGTAAGGATACTTATTAGGGTCATATTTTGATAGGAGTGTTTGGACCACTTTATATTATATAATACTTAATTGAGGGTCAACGGCCAGCCCAATGTGGATGAACAGTAGTCTGTGAAAACAACTAAATTCTACTTTTGCTCACCATTATGTTTGTTAACTCACTGTGTAACAAATACTTAATAATAAATGACAAAATTAACATATAGTAATGGTCACTTGTATTTGGAAAACAAGAATGATTTCTCATGATTGTTTAATAATGATCGAATCTGAGTAAGAAGTATGATTGTGTACAAAAAGATGAATTCCTTATTATTATTATTTTTTTTGTATAAGTATTAGAATCAAGAGCATTTTAGCTAATAAGAATTTTTAAAAGGTTAACCTTATTGAATAAAGATCATTGTTTTATTATAACTGTAAGAGATCCAGGCTCATTATCGAGCACTGAGATAGGATTAAAATACACCTTTTAAAATTTAAGTAGTTACTTTCTGTAACTATTATTGACATACAAAGTGTTTATAATTTGTATTTACAAAAATGTAAGCTTCAAATAAATTTCCAAGAAATTTTTTCTCCACAAAACTTAATTAAACTCAGTTTTACTCAATAAAGAAGTGGTGCAGCAAGATTTAACTAACTGATGCTTTCAATTGCTGTAGTAATCTTAAATACACGCATATTGATTACAAAATCATCAACTATTAAGGGGGCTATCGTAGTAAAATACGCGCAAAAACACGCGTTAAAAATTTGATGTATCAAGATCCAATCTGATTGTACACCCTTCTCTTCCCGTAACGATAAATTTTTATGAGTGAATGTACTCGCTCATGCGCAGTTCGAGTCTAGTCATCTGTTTGCTTGGTTTTGATCAAATTTTTGGCAAAATGTGCTAATTTACACTACAATATCTCATAAACTATGAAGCTAGGCCTTCTGAAATTTTGAGCAATGCTTCTTAATATAGTCATCTTCAGCATATGAGTTTTTTACAAAAATCTATAGAAAATCAAACGAGTTCTGTTAGAATGCGTACCTTTGGCAGCGAGCTCGCTACAACCTCTCCATAAAAGCCCGTGTATAACAGAAAAACATTAAGATTTTTTTCCTCAAAAACTACAAAGCTAGTTCCTCTAAAATTTCAATATGATATGTGTAGTGATAAAATAAGTGTCTCGTAATTTTTTTTTTTTCAATTCTATAGAAAATAAAATATCACGATAACACCCTTAACGAGTAACTTTAGGACTAAATATTTTCTGTGCATCTTAATGCAGCTGTCTATCAAATCATTATCACGTGACTATGATAAAAGAACTTTTGAATTCATAGAGGTTTATTGACTTACAATTACATCACGTCAAACTTTGTCTTAAGACGTCATTACGCTACATTTGAACAAGTTTTGTTAATAATATACAGCAGAGTATAGCAGAAAATTACTGAACTTATTACTGAACAATATTTGATTATAAATGATCAGAATTCTTTAAGGAATATCAGGAAATCTATCGAAAGTTATTTAAACATATAAGTAACTTATGAGTTTGTATTACTACCAATAAATAATATATCAGCATATAATGAATTGTGACGTTAAAAAATTAGGTAAGTTCTGATATTTACAGAACTGAAAGAACCGAACGAACCCTAGACAATTTAGAAGTAAGTTCTCACATCATACCACGTGACATCAGTTTTTTATATGAATTGAAATTTCAACTGATAACAAATTGACCATACCCCATAAAAAAACTATTTCGTATGTATGCTCAGTACACTATTTGACATATAAAAAAAAAGAATTGATAAAATGATTTAGAAAATAAGATAGCTCTCTATTAGGTGCACGTAGTGGTATGAACATTTAACTTAACAGAAAGGATAATACATACCAATTCTTTATTATCATTAACAATCATTAAAGACTTGTAATAACGTCCGTCTTAAATAAAGAATGTTCCACGAGTACATACAGTTAGGTCCAACCGCCAATTAATCTGTATGAACGTGTATCTCCACATTCAATAACGTTCAGTGGAGCTAAGCTACAGCCCGCGCACCTGAATTAAATTAAATGTGTAACTGGGTAAAGCAAACAGTCAGGTGGTAGCTGTTCTCAGGTTATTACACGCGGCATACTTAAAAATTCCATTTAGATAAGTTTAATTGGATTTTGAAACACCCGAGCTAAGGCCCCGGTCGCAAATTAGAAAATTTCTCTTCAAATGTGTGTACAACGCACTCGCGCAAAGTTATTAATAGATGTTTTTTTTTTCTTGAAAAATAAATATTTCTCAAAAGGTAATTAACAACACGATACAATCAACCTCACTCTTTAAGAAACTGATTCGAAAACGTCTTTTTGTTTTATTTTCACGTTTTCACGGCGATTTCGTCATCTCGATCTAGGAAAAGTATTACGTTGCAGGTATTCAATTTAATTCACTTGCAATGTCTCTTCTACAACGCTCCGTACATCAGCAGAAAAGAAGCGAGTCAACCTCTGATACGGAAAAAAAAGTTTCCAAGACGGAGAGAGAAAGGAAGCCGTGAGGAGACGGGAAAGACTCGTCACAAAAGGAACTTGTTGACGGAGAGCTCACTGCGGACTTTTGTTCTGGAGAGTTAGATGCGTATAATCTCGGCAAGGAGACGAGAGAAAAAAGAGCCACTGCCCTAGGGTCTGGCGCGTTTTCCATGCTTATGGGGGAAGGGGCAGGGATCGACAGCATCAGCCACCGCTGTCAAGGGAAAACGAACGCCCTTATGCGCAAAACTCGCGGAGACTCTATAAGAGCTGACGAGGTATTTTTTCCGCACAGATTGGTTTTTTTGGATGAAGTCCAAGTTAATGTCTTAACGCGACCACAGGTTCAATTGGAGCGTGAATTTATCCTCTGGTGCGTGGATGTGTACTAGTTGATGATATGTTTCGTAGCATATTATAACGGGATATTTTATGTGATAGTATATTGTACTAAATCTAGAAAGTAAAAATTTAAAACAAAACTAGTAAGGTAGGGTATAAGATAATTATGACAATATCACATAAATTATTCACTGGTCTGTACTTAAAGAATCGTCATTAAAGTATCACAGGAAATATCAAGGGTCACATCAAAAACTGAAAATTTCGAACGTCTTTAATCAGTAAAAGTACTGAAAAGATCTTTGGAAAGTCCAACTTTATTGTATTTCCAACATTCCAGCTTATTCCTAGAGTAAGAGTCCACTAAATACGTTCTCGTTATACATAATACAAAATGTAAGGTTCCTAGTTGACAAAAGACAAAAGTGGAGTGACTAGTCGTTTGTTTGTTTTATTTCAAATATTTATTTTGTAAATTAACATTTCTCTTAAACACATAAGCGAAACAAATTTTATAAAATGGTATTTGTCGAGGTATTTGTTGATTTCAAGATCTATTTCATGTTAAAAACGTGGAATAAAAAATACCTTTAGATGGACAACTTGGTTGTACATACTTGGAACAATAGAGATCTATACACATTGTTATTGTAGTGTTTATTTGAATCGCTCGCAAAGTTACTACCCTAAGTCTAATATAAAAGTTTCCAACCCGATCACCAGTTTACAACGTATCTTCCACGTGCACCCCTCCATCCTTACTCTTTTTTCAGAATGAGGTGCAATTAATAAATGTGCAATTCGCAGTAGACAAAAAGACCGGCAAAACGGCATTAATCGCCGGACAAATCTCCGTCCAACGACGAACCAGTCCTAGATCTCGACAACAAATCATACACAAGACAAAAAAACCACCTCATCCCAGCAGAGCGATTCATTCAAGCCTCGTCATCGTCGTGGGGACACATTACAGGTATTAGGTGCAGGTATCATCATCAGCATCGTCAAAAGCAAAGTGCCTGTCCAGAAGACCAAAAGATACAAAGGGAGAGAAAGGAAGGCAGAAGTGTAGCATTCGCGTGCGTGCGAGACGTCGACGACAGGTCCGCGTATACATATGCATGTACATAGTGAAGACCCTCCCATACCTGTACGTATAACTATGTGTATATACACAATACGGTATGAGGCAAGAGAGAGAGAGAGAGAGAGAGATAGGGCAAGCTTGGCCGCCACGAGCGAGCGGTCAATGGCTGGTGGCTCGCCAGGTTCAAGGAAAAACCAGGCTGCACCCTACCCCGCCTTCCTTCCTGTCTTCCACTACTTGGCAGCCCCGACGCTTCTTCTCTTTCGCTCGGCTGTGCTCGACTTTTTACCATTCGCTAGTAACACATCGATTTTTCATCCCTACTTTCGTCATTACGGTAATTTTACCATTTTCTCTCTTTTTTTTTTTTTTTTTTTTTTTCAATTATCCTCATCAATTGCTCGGCTCTGCATTCCTTTGGGCTCTGTAGCGTAAATTTCCCTTTATTTTTTTTCTACACGTGATCCTGTCACTCTTGATTTTTCAAACATCGGGCACAAAAGCGAGAACACGCGCGAGCGTCACGGCAGGCCAAGTTTATGTATAGCCGCGGTTCGAAGGGATACGCGGCACGTGTACGTGTGCGCGTTCGGCTTCCGGCGCGCGAGTTTGAGCAACATCCGGAAAAATTATAATAACGTGGTGGAATAGCGTTTTTTTTTTATACACTATACGCCAGCTCTTTGTCTAGTAGAAAGGGGGAACAATGGGGGTGTATGATAATGCGAGTCGCGAAGTGGATCGAGTAATCGGGAAAGGATAGATTGTTTGTAATGGTAGTGATGGAGCTGTGGGTAATATGGTTTTTTTTTTTTTTTTTTTTTTTTTAGGAAATAAGAAAATTTTGGTCTGGAGGATGAGAAAATCTTTCGAGGTACTAGCTGGAATGGTCCTTTACTGTAGGTTTTAAAAATTACACATGAGTGAATACTTTTTGCTTGTGGTTTTATATTATTTTGAACGAGAGTTTTATTCCTTTGCGTGGACAAAAGCCAGGAAACAATAGTGCTTTGCTTGAAAAGTTTGGAAGACGTTCTTTTAACGCTCCATTGTGGAATATAAAACTCAAAACTCAATTTTATCCACCTTTAATGCGAAAGAAGTGTGGTAATTGTGACACATATATTACAGAAGACGTTAACCTAATTTTGCATTGAATTGGAGAAATCCATGTGTTATTGCGTATTTCAAACGAAATCAAGTAGAACATACTAAAATATTATTAGTTTCATCTGTAAACAATAAAATATTCTAAAATATGTAGGACTGCAGAATTAGGTTTGCACCATCCTATCAAATGCAATGCAGAAAAAAATAATCATAAATAAGTTATAAAAAACACGATAAAAGTAAAATATCTACCACACATTTAGATATGAGTTTTTATTCAAAATTTATACTCTCATAAAGATTTTTTTTATCACATAGATAATTTTAAATGTATACTTATAAAAATAGGTACGAAAGATTTATCTTTACTATGTATTTATTGCGTTTTAATATTAATTTAGGAGCTTAACATTAAGTACTACCTTTCACAAAAAATTATAAATTCATTGAAATACAATTTTTATGGATAATTTTTATTTTCAACCACAAATTAAAGTATACAAAAACCCCTGCTTTATTAGCTTATTATATAATTTGAAATATCTGAAGTACAATTTCTTAGAGAAGTTTACCCAATGCAACTGTGTTGTGAGAAAACGTATTTGTTTACTAGAATAATAATGAAGGAGACTCTGAGCGCATACTCAAATATTTTGACTACAGCTCCAAAGAATCGCAGAACGATAAATGGCCGATCCTAATCTCTGTTCGTGCATTCAAGACGCTATGTCATGACTCGTAATGGAACTCATACGAAAGTATCTGCCTGATAAGTTTGCTTTCCTCCCCCTCTAATAAAATTGCAAGTACTGTAAAAGTTAAACTTTTGACTGTCCAATAATTCATCAATGGCTTTGGCATTATTTTGACGTTGTGATAAAAAAAAAAAGATTTTCATGCTTCCCACCCAACAAATCATCCTCTTAATAGTAGATACAATGTAATTTTACTAAACTTGTAACAAATTTTTTTTCAAATTACAAATCTCGTAAACTAAAACTTTTTCTGCTTCGAAAAGTCATAACTTTCTTGTGGGCCGATTGCACGGCATTACGAGTCTCCGTAAAAGCGTATATTATGTTGTGCCGTCTTCCTCGTAAAAGTGATGTTTTATTATTCTATTTACCGTTGTATAATATTAAAGTATTCGGTAGAAAATATGGCTGTTTTTTAACGTCAAAATAATGATGATCACAGGCTGAAGCTGTAGTTGCAACTATCACAATGATCGAAAATAGAAACATTTTTTAATATTTATTTGGTAGAAAATTTTACGTCATCATTGAAACATAAAGCATTCAAATTATTCAGATAATGATCATGTAATTTTTCATAGTTATCGTCCCATAAAATAGCACAAAGCTCTTGGTGTCGTTAAATCAATCAAATTCATTTTACAAACGATGACTTCAAAACAAATGTCAATGTCTCAGGACAGCATTTTTTTAGAATTGCGTGATACCCACCCAGCGTTTGAACAAAAAGTAAAACAAGTCTGAACCCTACTGCCCTAATGAGTGTGCTCTAAAAATAAAAAAGCATTGACCTCGCGATTGTTTCAACTCGCTGCTCATAGATTAGGAAGTAGGTATACAATTCACATTAGTAATTAAAAAGTCTTTCTACGAATTTCACGTGCAATACTTGTCAAACAAATAAAAAAATACAATAACATAAATATGACGCTTATTGGGTTCAAATCCTTACAATTTTATTTTTCACAAACAACGTTATATAAAGTTGTTTTACCCGACTGTAAATTTTTTGGACGCAAAGACTAACAAACTGTTAAAAATAGTTAAAAAATGGTGGGAAAGTGTTAGAAACAGTTTGATGATTGTTTAACTCATCCTTACATATTGCGTTCAAAAACAAAATTACAACGAACTCAAGAAACATGATGTTTATCGTAATGCATACCGAAAATATTAATTTTAGGTAAAAAATACTTTAAAATCTCTTTGAGGAAAAAAAAAAGTAACAGCACGCCCTGCACACCTCATACCTCCTGGTCTTCGATAAAAGAGCCATGCCCTGAATCTACCTCGACAAATAAGCAATCCGGAGTAGACCTACTATAACTACCCTTGAGTTTCGCAAACGTTTTGACCGCACGTCAAAGAAGTCCACGGGAAATTAAGATGACGCAAAAACTAAAAAAACACGAAACCAGGCATCGAGTGCAGTGACACCGGTTTCGAGCGCACATACACACACAAACACAAAGATAGAGCCTCGAGGTTGAGACTCACACACATATATAGAGCAGTAGTCTACGAGTCTATATACTCTTCCTTCTTGTCTCTCGTTCTCTCTCTCTCTCTCTCTCTCTCTCTCTCGAGAGAGAGAGAGAGAGAGAGAGAGAGCCATGCGTATCGATCGCAGAGCGTTGCGCAGCAGCGGCTGTGCACGCATACACACACACACACACACAACCCACCCACCGGCCAGCAACCCGCGAGGGAGTCGGCCCTGATCTCTCTCTCTCTCTCTCCCCCCGCGCCAAGTCACACTGACCCTGCACCGCTTGCTACCTCACCTATACACATGCATACTCACACACAAACACACGTAACACCAGTGTCAGCACTTTTGTACCTCTGATGAATTAGTCACGCGCCCGTATCTTCATTCTTTCTTTCTTTCCGCTTTGCCGCAAAAAAAAAAGTCGAGTCGGTCGATATAGAGCAACGCCCTTTTTTACTTTGTACGCGCGCCCCCGTGTGTGCGTACACGCGTGTGGAAAGAAGTGTGACAAGAGCGGGAGGTTTCAAGGGTTGCTTTATTATTGCCATCGCTTGGTTTTTTTCTTCCCTCTCTCTCTCTCTCTCGAAGGTGTAGCTCGAGTGGAAAGACATATTCCTATTGTGTTCTCTTTTGCTTCGCGGAAGGGAATGGGGCGTCGATGGCCCTCGTAACTTGTTTCATCGCGTGATGGGGAGTCCACGCACGCGTGTGTGTACTATGATTGTAGTCGTGCAAATTGCTTGAGAGTATCGGGGGAGCACATATCTAGGGAGTTTCTGTTTTTTTTGGTATGTGTACACATCTACCCGGCGAATGTTAAAAGGCACTTATTTTGGAAAAACACACCCCGTTTGGAAAGTAACAGAAACCTCATAAATATATCACCCTCCCCGTGCAATACAAGCTCCGAAATACGCAGTAAAGACCGTTCACTCCGCTATCAACTGTATACAGTATAACGAGCCCGGCGTTTGTATTAAACTCGCGCACGCCTCTGCATCAGCCGTAAAGTCTCTCCCGGGAAATCTTTCTGCCCGTGTATCTTCCCGACGGCAATCCATGTATATACCTTTAGTTGCAGGGTATACAAACCCACACACAAACTGACTTTTGGTTTCCCTATCAAACGAGACGAAACGAAAAAATGGCTGGTGGAGGAATCGAAAGGGGGTGAGACAACCCGCCCTTCCGGGCCTGCATGGCTTTGCGCGCCTGTATACATGAACATACCTACTCGGTGGATGACAGGAAAAAGGGGAGAAGTCCAGAGTATCATATGCAACAAAGGCGCGATGATTGAACGCAAGGGGAAAAGGTACACGAGTGTTATCGACCAAACTGCGAGACGGAAGGAAGAAAAAAAAAAAAAAATGGAAAAAAAGGACTCACCGGTGCGTGTAGGCCGCGGTCGACATGTTGCTATCCATGGGGTGTTATCGGTCCCATATAATATCGAGCCGTTGTGGCTCCTCTGTCCCCCCCGCCCCTTTTTTTGTCACCTGTCTGCACGCACCTTGTACACCCCACTGTGGTTTTCCCTTTTTTTATTACTATAGGAAAAAAAGGCACTGAACTCTATGGGCACTGTATTCACGAAATTGATAACAAACACCACCTTCACTGAGAGTACGGAGGAAGAATCTTTTTGTTTTCTTTTTTGTTTACAACAAAGTGTACCGAGACACGCGTTAAATAGATATCAAAAACTTGTGGCAAGCACCACCACACGAGCTATCCCAGTGTGCACGACCACTTTAAAGAGACTGGTGAAAAAAATAAAAATAAAAAACAGGGGATGGATGGGTGAATCGAAGGGATAGAAAAACAGAGCAAGACAGGAGACGTCCATGCGGCTCGCCACCTCGGCCGAGACTGAGGACTCTGTACAAACTCGGGTTCCGCGAGAGGCGGTGGTGATGGTGTATGGTGCCTTTGACTCTGCCTGCCTGTCTCTCTTTTTCTCTCGCTTTGACTTTCTCTCCTACTATATACGCAGTTTCATATATGTGTGTGGATAAATGATAGCTCACGAGAAGAGAAGGAGGCATTTCTCGGGTAGGCAGTGGTGAGGTGGCTCCTGGCGCGCGCGTCCTTTGACTTACTGCTATATGGTTTTGCACGCGTGATCGGATCCTTTTTGCGAAAATTCAGTTTTTTGTCAATTTTTTTACGCACATAAAAACACATTGTTGGTGCTGATCACTTCCATGACCAGTCTTAATCTGCTTACAATTGTATACATATTGCTCTTTTTTAGGGCACAAGAAATGCGTGTAAGACTTACTGACAGTTTTTCAACAATATTTTTACTATTGTTTCTGAAAATCAAACATTACTTTCTATAAACATTGATGTCTTTTTTTTTTAGTATTTTTATTAGTTACCATCCTTTATATTTTTGTCATTGCATTTTTATCTTTGCACCTCTGATACTTCTATGAAGATTTTACCGTATATCAAATAGTCTATGTCTCTACATTTTTGTCATTGTACAATTGCCTTTATTTCTGTATTTTTAGCAATCTTAAGTCCCTTATTTTGGTATCCTTTTTATTAGCGTATACTATCTAGCCTTTGTTTTTTTCTTGATGATAGAGTTGCGTAGCAACCGTTGCTTTTTTTATACTTAACAGCTTACTAAATAATACTGCAATAGCTTTTTTACCTACAGTCATTCAAATACAATTTGTAGAAGTTTAGAGAAGGGGATTAAAGCATCAGTTGTCCGTCAAAGTTATATAATAAGTAGTCTAATTCATGTGACTTATTAAAAACACAAGAACTTCGTAGTGCACATACTGTACAACGTCTTTAAATTTTAGAGATGGCTTGATAAAGTAGGGGAGCCACGGGGGTTCCCGTAGCCGTTGGGTGTCGGCGAACCAACCCAAGTTTTTTGTATGTATTTTGACCCCCTGAATCTGAATAGCAAGGGTGGGAAGCCGAAAAAATGGCAGGTTAATTGTTATTAACAATTTTTGTTAACAAACAAAAAAATTGAGTTTTTTGATGAAAAAAAATTTTTTTTTGTATTTTTTAGATCATTTTAAACAAAAAAGGTGTCTTGCTAATTTTTGCTAAAACGCTTAGATTTTCCGTAAAAAATTCCGAAAGTTTTAAAAATTGCGTTTTTTACGATTTTCAAACGCATATATCTCCATTTTTAATTAATATTTTTAAACTCTACAGGTCTCCAAATCTTCGTTAAACATTGCTTTTTGGAAGTGCAATAAAATTTATTTGATTATATTACGTAGTTTTGAATCAGTGACTCACCAATTCCAGGTATTTTTTAGTGCAATGCACTGTAATCTGGGCGCTATGGGCAGATCCGTGGCTGATTCAATTCTGAGATTTGACCATTTCACTTTGTTTTTTGCAACTTTTTCCATTTTTATTTTAAAGTAGAATCGTGTTAGTGAAGTAAAAAAAAAAAAAAAATTTTGATTCATTCGTTAAAATTATTGATAAGCGGGAAAAAAAATTTTTTCTCGTTTTTATTAAAAAAAAAAATAATCAATACATTTTTAAAGTCTTTTTATACAAAAAAGACTCCACGCTATATTACTGTTGAACTTACAGGTTTGTTGGAAATACTGCTTATTTTTGTTTGTTTATTTGAATGTAATCGTTTTTTCATTGCAACAAAAAATTGTACATCTTTGAATATTATTCGAATATAAATAAGAAATAATTCTATGAATAAAATTTCTTTAATCATTCATACTTAAATAAGAATCGTCAATGCAATGTATTTTAATTCATTATGGTATTACTCTCATTTTTTTATCTATTTTTCATTTACTTTTTTTTTTATTGAAGATGAAAAACTACTTTTCGGCATATTTGTTCCTGCATGTATCATCTTTTTGACAACTGCAAAATGAACAGCACGGAATTTCTGATGAAACACGTAAGCAGTTTTTTATTTTACACACTTTGCACGTGCAATTAGGGATTAACTCATGAATAGGAGGCAAGAAAATTTCAACTTTTTGTGGATAAAGTAAATCACCTTCAACCTTAAATCCGAACATCAAAGGATCTAATGATTTAGAGCTTTTTTCTAAACATGTTACTTGGAGATGGGATATGAAAAGTGACCGTAAAATGTGTAATCTAATTGAAGCACTTGTTGGAGGCAAATCTTCCTTATTAATAATTTTAACGAATGAATCAACATTTTTTTTTTTTTTTTACTTCAAATTTTCAAAACTTTCGGAATTTTTTACGGAAAATCTAAGCGTTTGAGCAAAAATTAGCAAGACACCTTTTTTGTTTAAAATAATCTAAAAAATACAAAAAAATTTTTATTTCATAAAAAAACTCAATTTTTTTGTTTGTTAACAAAAATTGTTAATAACAATTAACCTGCCATTTTTTCGGCTTCCCACCCTTGCTATTAGGATTCAGGGGGTCAAAATACATAAAAAAAACTTGGGTTGGTTCGCCGACACCCAACGGCTACGGGAACCCCCCTGGCTCCCGGACTAGATGGAGTATTGCAGAAGAGCCTAAAGTTGCGCAATGATAATATGTGATATCGTTAAATGCGCTTCCGTAAATTTGTTGGTTCATAAGCCATGACTGTAAAATATATAACATACTTATGAAATATATTTGAAAGCAGTGAAGCAAAGTAAGAAAGGGAAAAAATAAACATCTTTTTAGGAACTTTTAAATATTCTCGGCTTTTTAAAAGTGGTATCATTTTTTCTTTGAATTGCCTGTCAAGAAAAGTTATAAATTTTCTGCCAGTTTAAGTACTATCAATTATTTTTTTAGCATTACGAACTAATCTCTCCACCTTAGATCACCAACACAACTGAGTCTGCAAAAAAAGAAGGTGCTTCAGACACCAACATCTACGATGTTATACCAGGAGACGTTGGGAAAGAGCTCTACAACTAGCCCCAAAGCTTCAAAAGTTGTATTTCTCCTCCCGATCAGTGAAGTGCTACAATAACAAGCCAGAGAAGATCACACTGAGGTATGAAGGTAGTCACGTTTCCAGGAAGCTTCAGTCACAAAAGAAATTACTTAAAAAGCTCACCTGTCCTTTTCAGGGTTATTGGACGTCGAAATACCTTGCCAAAAAATATATTACAACCTAATAAAGTTGAAAAATCTTCTCTAGGGCTTACAATAATGTTAACTATGCTAAAAGTCGCAAGAAGTTGAACTGGAAGGAAAACTTCAAATACATCTAATGAATACAATTTTAGGCGTCAAGAAAATGACGCTCAACATTTATCAAGATTAAAGCATCACAATCAATAAATAAAGAATTTATTAAGTGAGAAATCAGCTTTTCACTATAACCCCCATAGTAATCTCTTGAATCTTCCAGATTCTTAAATAGGTAGAATATGTAATTGTATGTTTGTGGTGATAAAGAATGTAGAGATAAAGCTCTAGGACTTCGTTGCTGTGGTAATAAAGTTGTGAGGTACGAGAAAAAAGTTTTTTTTAATAATACATTTCCTGTTAGTTTTAAGTCTTTACAGCTTAAAAAAATAGCCCTGTTCATAGATTATACGGGAGAAGCTGCAAATTAATAGCCTTTTATGGACAACAATTATTGCATGGCATAAGGAATTCACGGTACTTTTCAGCATAATTATATTTTTTTCACTATTTACAGCTTTTTACTTGATCGAATAAGCTGAATAAATTCCGAATAAATACGTTTTTAATAAAAAGATTTTTGTTTTGAGAATTGTCACAAATAGATGTTAAATTTTTAACTGAAAACGTTTCACATTACATGTCAACGAACTGCGGTGTTCCATTTAGTGAAACTCGAGCGAAGCCGAGACGGAGGGGCCGCTAGTTGGAGTATATTTTGGTTATAGCGTGGCAAAGGCTAACAGTTGATTTTTACTTTTTTAGGGGAAAATAGACACAAAAAAGTTAATAGCTCAAAAACTGGCTTCATATTTTAAAATCTTTTTATAATCATCTCTTTATTCTTATTAAGTTACTGTCATTACGAGAATTTTCTTTCCAAACCACTTGTCTTATACTGAAAGAACAATATGCTTTTAGCGTATGATTATACGTTATCATTTAAATAAGAAATTACATCTGGAAGAGAACTACCGAGGAGAAGACTGCAGAAATTTTTAGCCAATGTGTCTGCCCGAACTCCTCAGGGTTGTTTTCCCTATCTTGCTATTGTAGCAATATGTGCTCTGACAGTACCAGATTGATTGGAAGAACGGGCACAAAATTCTCAAGTGTTAGATCAGATTGTGCTCTGGCTGGACGTCTTCAATAAGTATTACGCTGGAGAAATTAGCTTTCGAAAGGCCTATTTGTTCATGTTATTTGGTAATATTGGCTTTTTACGGTTTTATTAGAAGTAAGTTGCTTATCTATTGGAAGTGTTGTTGGTAGACAGAATATCCAGAAGCTCACATAATTATATCTGTTCTTAATGTACTGCCAGTGAACGATTACAGCAATCGTCATAATGCTCAAGGATATTATAACCGGACCCACTCACTTTGATTGCATGTAACTTCGATTTTACATCGATGCCTCCTAGCGGATCCTGCTGAACTAAAGTAAAATCTAGAATATTTTTGAAAAACTTTTAGCATATTAATTGCCAATGTTATTAATTTTTTTAAGGTAAAAACTTAACGAGTATCAAAAATCAGTATGCGAACTTTCAGCAAGATCGATTGAGTAGTTTTCGAGGTGAGCGATTACAACAGTTTTTGCGACTTTGTTTTATGTATACTAATAAGACTAGTAAGATATGATAGTAAGGTTTGACCTCACTATATTTTTATCGTGTTGGCCTAAAAGGTTTCTTTGAAAATGACGGCTCTCGGCTAAGTGGCTACAATGAAAAATATCTTATTTATGTCACATTAGCAGAGCTAGGTCACACAAATACTTAAACGTAAAATGATAGAATGGGCATTTCCAGTAATAACCAGTATCTTTCAAAATGATTAACATAATCTTATGTTTCAAATTGACTCGCATCACTAAAATAACAGAGAACAACGACATCTAAACTTCTCATTTTTAACGATAAATGGTCAAGAAATCTATAGTTGTAAGGTATTTACGAGATAAGTTTTGTAATGAAATCAATTAAGAAAATTTAAACAAGAGCATTAATTTTATACATCTTAGAAAATTAAACCTTGAATTAGGTACTACTTTTAACTTTGTAAGTAGAATTGTAAGCATGACTCTGTTTTTGGCGGTTTTATAAAATAAATAATCAGTGAAGCTCTTTCGAACTATAGCAGACCATTCATTTAATCACATTCCTACACAAAAACACGGTTCTTGAAATTCGCAACGCTAGTCTTACTTAAAACAAAAGTCTTTATGATGTCTCCATAAACAATTGAGTTACATCAAATTTTTTTTGCTATAAATGTCCTTTACACGACTTTGTAAAAAATTTTTAAATTTCAATTGTGATACTCTACAGCCAACAACATTTCAACCATGCTGTCAACGTTAAAACAATCCTTGAAACAACCTTATGACTAATACATGTCCTTGAACTATGCATGTAAAGATTTACACTATGGCCAAAAAAAATTTGTAAATAAAAGTCTAATACTTTTTAAAAACGTTTTGTGGCTTGCACCAGGTAAAATTTGATACATAATATCAATAATGTTGTAGTTGATTACGATTGAAAATTTTTTTATCAATTTTATATTAATGGAGCTGGCTCATTTAAATCAATAATCAATAAGAATAAATGAAAGTTGATTTATTTCCATCCTATTTTAGTTAATTTGAAGATATACATAGTACATATAAGCTCCGAGCTGTTGGTTAAATAAGCTCATATCAAATAAAAACTTGTGCTTTTGTCTATGCTCGCTAGAAATTTTCCGTCTTTTAATATTACACGATGAATAAGTTGCTCATGCTAACCTTTGCTTTGTCCATCAACTTTGTTCTATCGGTACGTAAAAGATACTTTTTCGTCTTAAATAATAAAATATAAAGTAATGTTCAAGTCTTACAGTGGCAAACTATTTTAAGATTGTCAATTTCTAATTTAAGTTCATACTTTTACCAAGACTCGAGGGAGTATCAGGTTTATTAGTATAGATTTTTTGCTACTACAATACGTTGGTGGTCAAATTAAAATGAAACAAATAAAACTTTTAAAACTTGTTTTGCTATTTTTTTTTTATTAGGGAAAAAGTGTTAAGGAAGCACTGGAACACATACGTTTAATATCAAGACTGCAAAACTATTGCTATAATGAAACTGGATTTACGAGAGGTAGTAATTTTTTTAGATTTAAAATATTTCAGTTTCTAGACTTGATAAATCAACTACATGTAAAAAAAGCGTATTGTCTTATTAGACTGATCTTGGTCGAGAATCCTTTTAAAATTTTTAATATTATATCAAATTCAGACTGATTTGTTTCAGAGAAGCATGAATTGATACGAGATGCACGCACATACTCATCAGACATAAATTACTTTTGCTACGTGGGCTGCTATTGTACACACGTCAAAGATGTATGTATAATAATGATACAAAATTGAATGACAATAATGTAACAAAATAATTATCATTAATAATTTTACACTTTTATTGCAGCTATGGCTTACTAAGAGAACCTTAAACTATGAAGCGGTTGCAGCTTCTGTTACTCGATTTCTCTCTGTTCCAGTAGCATACCATGTCATCAATCAGTGCACAAATATAAGTAAGAAAAAAACTGTTTATATCTTTAACTATCTTTATAGATTAATGATGAATTCTGCGATAAGTTGTTCAATTTGGTTTTCAAAAGTCAACTTCCAAAAATTGTGGGAACAAGTCTTTTAAGCATGTTTTCACTCAAATTAACACATATATTAAAAATTTCAAAATAATTTAAATTATCTATTAACGCAAAAAGATACACAGCTTTTTCAGTCAGGATTCTAGAGATGAAAAAAAATGTTAGTTCATACGCTTAAAACCTGTGGAGCTCTAATTATTCATGATTCTGACAGAAAACACAATTAATATAATACTACCTTTAAAAAAAAGTATGAAATTATGCAAGTTTGAGGTTATTGTCTGTGAAGGTATTTATAATCAATTATAAAAAATTAATTGCAAATATAAAACATAATTAATTATAATATTAATATAAAAAAATTATAACACCTATAAGGCAAGAACGAATTTTTTTTTTTCAATTTAAATAAAGAAATTATTAATATCATCTTAGGCATGAGAAAGCAGTAAAATCTAAAATTAATAGATAAATTTGAAGATAAATCATATGAAAATATTTCAGTATATAACAAAATATCTATTACATGATTGATTTTTTATTAAAAAAACTTTCTTCACGAAAAAAACTAAAAAGATTAAAGACAGCAAAAAAAATTTTTTAAGTAAATTGTATTTTTCGTTTTTAAACAAAATGATAAAATGCGAGAAATACTTTTTGCACATATATTTTATAACTTTCTAAGACCGAAAACCATATTATTTGTATACATTCTGTATACTAATAATACAGTTTTTGGTCTTAGGAAGTAATGAAATCAACACAAAAATTCAAGTTTTCCTTTTGTAATTAGTAGTAATTTAATTGAATATAATACAATAATAAAAAATTTATTCCCGAGATAAAAAATAATTGATTATAATATATATTTAAAAAATTATAAATCTCATAAATCGAGAATGAATTCAGTTTTTTCAATTGCAATACAGATATTTTTAATAGCATCTTTGGCATTAGAAAGTAGTGAAATCCAAAATTAATAGACAAATTTGAAGATAAATCAAATTCAAATATTTCAGAATATAACGAAATAATATATTTTTTAACGAAAAAAACTTCTTCACGAATAACTGAACAAATTAAAGAAAGCAAAACATTTTTTACGTACATTGTATTTCCGTTTTTAAATCAAATGATGAAATGCGAAAAATTTTTTTTACATACATACATTCCGTATACTAATAATACAGTTTATGGTCTTGGGAAGTAATGAAATCAACAAAAAAATTCAAGTTTTTCTTTTGTAACTAGTAGTAATTTATGAAGCTTAAAGGCAATCGAAATGCAAGCTTGAGGAGCAAATTGAAATAACTTATTATAACATTTAAATAAACTATTTTTTTCTTGGTTGGTGATTAACTATTGACTTTATAATCAACTAATTAGAAATATACGGAAAAATTGTTTTTTACATTCTGTTATCCGTAAAAACTTAGTATTGATTGTTTATCAAAAAACTCAAAAATCAGTCCCAGCAAGTTATGTAATACGTACTATATTATTCAATATAATATCCTTCACGAGTATTGTTAGATGTAATCGTGAAGAAGTTTTTTTTGTTACAAAATATATATTTTTGTTATATTCTGAAATATTCGAATTTGATTTATCTTCAAATTTGTCTATTAATTTTGGATTTCACTGCTTTCTAATGCCAAAGATGCTATTAAAAATATCTGTATTGCAATCGAAAAAACTGAATTCATTCTTGATTTATGGGATTTATAATTTTTTAAATATATATGATAATCAATTATCTTTTATCTCGGGAATAAATTTTTTATGATTGTATTATATTCAATTAAATTACTACTAATTACAAAAGAAAAACTTGAACTTTTTTGTTGATTTCATTACTTCTTGAGACCAAAAACTGTATTATTAGTATACAGAATGTATACAAATAATATGGTTTTCGGTCTTAGAAAGTTATAAAATATATGTGCAAAAAATATTTCTCGCATTGCATCATTTTGTTTAAAAACAAAAAATACAATTTATTAAAAAAATTTTTGTTGCTGTCTTTAATCTTTTTAGTTTTTTTCGTGAAGGAAGTTTTTTTAATAAAAAATCAATTATGTAATAGTGATTTTGTTATATACTGAAATATTTTCATATGATTTATCTTCAAATTTATCTATTAATTTTAGATTTCACTGCTTTTTCATGCCTAAGATGATATTAATAATTTCTTCATTTAAATTGAAAAAAAAAAATTCGTTCTTGCCTAATAGGTGTTATAATTTTTTTATATTAATATTATAATTAATTATTTCATATATTTGCAATTAATTTCTTATAATTGATTATAAATACCTTCAGAGACAATAACCTTAAACTTGCATAATTTTATACTTTCTTTTAAAGGTAGTTTTTTTTATAGATTTCATAACTTTTCTAATAAAAATTCATTTATTAGAATTTCTCAGGGGATAGGTTGTATGATCAAAATTCTTCTTTCCCAAAAATTACTAATTATAATTGAATATGATTACCTTCAGAGACAATAACCTCAAATTTGCATAACTTTATACTTTTTTTTCAAAGGTAGTTTTTTTATAGATTTCATAATTTTTCTGATAAAAAATTCATTTCTTAGAATTTCCTAACGGATTCGTTGAACAATTAAAATTAATTATTTTTTCTAAAAATTAAATTATATATTTGATTAAGTATACCTTCAGAGACAATAACCTCAAACTTGCAGAACTTTATACTTATTTTTAAAGGTATTTTTTTTATAGATTTCATAACTTTTCTGATATAAAATTCTTTCCTTACGATTTCTTAAGGGATTTGTTCTAAGATCAAAATGTAAAGATCTTTAGCATATCTTGGCCAAGGTCTTTTCTGAACGTTTTTCTTATCCACTTTTATCCATTGATTTCCTTGACGGAGCGTATTAGTATAATGCTCACTAGAAGTTGTTGTGCCATGATAAAATATACCAGTAATAGCCTTATACATTCTTTTTCCTATTTTTATTTTTGATTGTGGTATTTCATTCATCTTAAGACCAACTATTTTATTAATAGCATTATTGGGTTGAACATTGACAGTATTGACTTCATGGGTACCATATTCGTTCACAGAAAATAGTTCTAATTGTTCTAGAATTACACTATTGCTCACAGTTATATCAGTCTTTTCTATTATTTTCCGTTTACAGCCATTACCGCAATCAATTGTAGAAGTCATCCAATCTCCTATATTGTCATCTATAATTTATTGTAGTGTATAAGATTTTGTTGTTGATTTAAGTAATTGTAACCTGACAATATAATCAGGCTGTTCCGTAGTTTTTCGCCTATCACAGTCTTGGCGACGAATTACATGATTGTGTTGATTCCAACACCGGCGTCGATATGACTCGTTCGTAACGACCACATGAACTTCGCAACGTACTGCGCGTCCACAGCCTACTGTGACTAGGGCATCAAGAAATGCTACTACAGCGCCACTGTGTGTGTTTAACAATGACCAGGGAATCAAGAAAATTTATCGATGTGATGCTTATCATTGAAATTATTGTATATTTTTCTTAGATGAGATGAGATGAGATCTGATATATTGATTATTTCAGTACCTTGAATTTATTATTATCATAATATACACACCCACATTTTTATATATATATATATATATATATATAATGATATAAATGAAGTAAATACTCTTAGCGTGACTAACTTCACATCAAACTAAACACTAGCTCGATATATAGTACTAAAGCTCGTCCGCGGCTAACTTAAGAGTCGGAACTTTTTGGTCTGAACGTAAAAATTCTTGAAATAAAATCAGCACTTTTTAAGAACGTATGGATGATAAAACAATTAAAAAAGCTTTTCTGGTCGTAATTTTTTTTTCAAATCATAGTTTAGCATCAGAAAAGCCGAATAACATCACACTACTATATATATGATGATGTTAAATAATTTTTTTACCATTTCGAAAATTCAAAATGCGAATTTGAGCGTATATAGTGTCGCGGTAGCCATGCACCGTCTGCTACTCAAACTTGCATGTGGCGCTACCGCGCCACTTGATACTAAGTTGTATTTTTTTTCTATTTCAATTGAAGCCTATGACACAAAATACTATTAAGGCTGAAATGTAAATGACTCAAAAACACTCAAAAAGTTACAAATAAGTTTATTTTGAAAGAAATAATTAGCTTGGATAAAAAATGAGAAAACGAAATTGTTTAATTTTTTTTCTATGACCCATGTTTGATTAAAATTGCTAAAAAACTAAGGATAGCTTGTAATATCGAACTTTACTCGTAGGCTCCTTTGTGATGGTTCCCGAATACCAGATTAATCAAATAGTTACAAGTGTGCTGAATCGAATGGTGTAACTATTAATATCGCGTACTCTGCAAAATTTCAAGATATTATTGTATTTTATACAGCTCTTTCTAAAACGTATTCTTATGGCAAAGCTCGCACACGCGATGTAAGTAGCCGAATGACTCGAATAAATCGGCGGTTCTTGTAGTAAGAGTGCACACGTTTTGTAGAAAAAAACCTCTTCTTTCAAATGATGCCTATTAAAGAAAGAGTTACCCTCGAAAATTTTGAGATATTTCTTTGAAAATGGATCAAGTCATTTTATTGTCACAGGTTCACCTATGTTCTCTTGTGCTGAGATGCCAGCTATACCACTCATCAATTTTGCAAGCAAATTTGTGACCTACAACGTGGGTTGGCATCTCTGCATGAGGGAGCCTCTTTAATAATTAAATTTATTTAATCATACGTAAGCCAATGAAAAAACATTATAAATTTAATTATTTCTCTAATTTTGTTTACTTATTGAGAATTTTGTCAATAGTTTTGCTGCAAGTTTTACTGCTTACAATGTCTTAATTGTGATTCAGTGTGCTTTTATATACTGGATGTAATGCCCACTAAGTGGATCACAGATTGTTTGATTATTCTAAATTGCAAAAAATGTGTTGTTTTTTATTTTGCAATAAGCATCATCGATAATTAGTATATATGGACCCTGAGTATTATGTAGATGAGTTAAAGTGGAATCGTCTATTTGCTTGAGTAGTTAAATCGTCAAATTTTCATGTTAAATTTTTTCAGGTACAAACAGTCTGTGTGCTACTGGAAAAAAGATTCACGATTGCTTTGCTGAAAGGAACGTCATTATTACAGGTTCAATTGGGTACTTTGATGGAGATGAAATTTAATTACGAAAGAAACTCAAATATCACCTACATAACTAATCTGTGAAAATAATTATTAATCACCTAAATTTATAATCAACTGATATAAAAGTTAAAAATTAAGTGTTGTATGTAATGTAAAATAAATATCAATAAAATATAACTAAGTAAGTGAAAAACTTGTTAATTAAAAAGTTTATATATGTATATGTATACGTATATATAAATTAATATGTATATATATATGTATATATATATATATATATATCTTTCTGTATTATCTTACTTACTAATATATAAAGCAAAGTCGCTAAAACCGTTGTAATCGCTAACCGCGAAAACTACTGAACCGATTTTGCTAAAATTTTGCACACTGATTCATGATACTTCCTAGATGGTTTTAGTATAGTTTTTATCTTAAAAAATTTAATGAGAATAGCAATAAATGAGCTCAAAGTTTTGCAAAAATACGCCAGCTTTTCATTTTAGTTCAGTAAAATCCGCTAGGTGGCGTCGACATAAAATCGAAGCTACCTGCAACATAATTAAATAAGTGTGGTTATAATAGGTCGGAGCGTATCGTTAGCTGTATAGTCGTGCTTCGGCAGCTCATCAAGCTGTTCAGAGAAAGCTGGTGATAGTCCTGCAGCTGGGTATCCCGGTTACGGACGACACTCCTCTCTAAGGGGGAAGGAACCCAAGTGTCCCTTCACCCTGAATCTCGACGAGTGCGATCAAAGAAAATTGAATTAATTCCAACCGATGCCGTCTCTGCCAGAATACCAGGAGACACATCTAGCCAAAGCACAATCTGCACCAATTCTTCAGAGTTGTGTGGCAGTCCCACCATCCCATCTGGTGTAGTTAAAGAATTTGTGGCTACAAATGGAAGCAAGGAAAAACAGCTCTGATAGGCACGGGAAGCCACAACGGCTACCTTCTTGGTAGTTGCGTCCCCAACGCGCTTACCCACATGTTCCCGTCTAAAGATGAGCAATTGAGCAGTTGGTTATCCGGGGAACGACCTGAGACGAGATATTCTTTGGTCAGCGGCGTACCTGCCTCCATCACAGTCTTCGTACATCGAGACTCCCAGGGTAAGAATCAAGCAACCCGAAGCCAGCTCTTCATCATCAGAAATAATAATAAAGAATAGCCGGGAAGTCTCACCACTGGCGCTTTTTAGGGCCATTATAAGTATTTACGTTCCCTACTTAACCATCAATTTCATCGGTTCTTTTTAGGGGCCACCTTAGTGTAAACTACCTTGCCAACAAATACATTTTTATTACTATTTCCGGAAGCGATTCGTCAACTAAAAGACTATATTAACTAAAGACGGGCACTATTAAACTAAGTCAGCCATTCACTAGCAGACGTCACCTGCGGAGTTGTTCTTCGCAAGGCTGGAAAACCCGGTGACCGACAACCCTATATTACCCTCTCGACTCTAAGAATTCAACCAGGAATCACTGATCCTCTCCAAAGTCTGCGTTGGGCAAACCTATAACAGCTATAAAGGAAAAAAAACTTGAGCCAACGGGACAGCCTCCACTGGACAAGTATCACTAACCAATCTCCCCATCTAAGATCACCAAAACAACTAAATCTGCAAAATAAAAAAGGTGCTTTAGACACCAACGTCTTTGACGTTATACCGGGAGACGTTGGGAAAGAGCACTACAACTAGCCCCAAAGCTTCGGACTTTGTAATTTTTCTCCCAATCAGTCTGGGTCTTCAACAGTAAGCCAGAGAAGATCACCCTGAGGTATCCAGGCAGTCACAATTGCTGTTAACTGCAGTCAAAAAAGAGTTAACTTAAAAAGCTCACCGGTCTTTTTTAGGGCCATCGGACGTCGAACTACCTTGCCAACAAATGTATTAAAATTAACAAAGTTGACTGAAAATAGCCTTTAGGGGTCATAAAAGTCGTAAGCATACCAATAGTCGCAAAAGGGTATATTGGAAAGAAAACCTCAAATGTATCTAATGAATACAATTTGAGGCGTCAAGAAACTGACGCAGAAAATTTATCGAGATTGAAACAGCAGCGTCAAAATCGTCAACTTAAGAGTCCATTACGTGAAAGATCAGCTTTTCATTGTACCCTCACAGCAATCTCTGAAATCTTTAAAGATCCTACTTCAGATTTTTTAATGAGTAGAAAATGTATTTGTGTTTTTGTGGCAATAAAAATGTTGGGTTTAAGGTCCAGGACTTTGTTGCTCTGGTAATAAAATTGTGAGATATGAGAAAAAACAATTTTTTTTTAATGTAAATTTTTTGGGGGTTTTAAATCTTAACAGCTTTAAAAAATAGCCCTTTTCGTGAATTACACAGAAGAAACCAAATCAACAACTTCTTATAGCCATCGATTATTTTATGGCATAAAGAACGCATGGTACTTTTCAGCATAATTATTTTTTTCAATTTGTACATCTTATTATTTGACCAAATAAACTATATGGATTCCGAAAAAATATGTTTTTAATAAGAAGATTTTTGTTCTGAGATGTATCGGGAATATGTGTAAAATTTTCTAACTAAAAATGTTTTACATTACGTGTCAACACACTACGGTGTTTTATTTAGTAAGTCTCGGGCGAAGCCGAGACGGGGGGCTGCTAGTATAATTATATGAGGCATTCTACACAAACCCCCACAACTTCCCTACAGCTCTCCACAGACCTTCATTTAGTCACACCGACCCCCCTAGAATTGCGTCTTTTTCTCCCTTATCTTGGCTTAGCCAACTTTTCGTCCAGACCCTCTACTGTCCTCTCATAGCCCTTCATTGCCCCCCCCCCATTTTCCATCACATATGACACACAATCTTACTGAAATCGTATTAACTGCTGCTTCTGTCAATTTGTTTGTTAGCCGTAGAGATAAAACACTGAGAAAGCTTAAATTAGCGCAAAAAGATGAATCACGATGGAATTTTTTAAATTCGATTCCCAATGCCATCCCGAAACTTTGTGAAGATAGTTTCTTAGTGAGCTTTGAATAAATGAACCATGCAATAAAAATAGTGGTTTTATGAATTCATCTCTAAAAAGCATTAAGTAACAATTAGACAGTTCGGTTATTCATAATAGAAATGAGTCCAATTTCGTAACTCGGAGGTTTAGGGGGTCACTGAGCACAATTATGCAGCAAGTGACGACGTCTGATGCACGTAGGACCCGGCATGACCGTCCAACTCGTCATTTTCTGGACTTTTGCATCTAATTCATGAGATACAAAGCCAAAATACTTACTCGGGGGTGCTAGGGGTCGTTGAGCACGATTATGCCGTCGGCGATGACTTCCGAGGCACCTAGAGCTCAGGGTTCCAGGCAAAAATATTTTTATACAATTTTTATGAAGTTTTTATATAGTTTTGGCTATAAAAAAATTGTATAGAAAGTTTACAAAAATTATATAAAAATTCTATAATAATTTTATAAAGAAATTAAAAAAATATTTATATTTTTATGCAAAAAGTTAATTTTTTATAAAACTTTCATGGAGTTTTTACAGAATTCTTATACAATTTCAATACAGCAAAAACCATACAAAAACTCTAAAAAAATTTCATAAAAACATTTCCGCTTAGGGTGTCCATCTGTACATAGCTTCGCGTCTTGTCCGCTTTTAAACTTAGTGTCTTACTTATTTCCTATGAATATGAATTACACATTTGTAATTGCGACTCTCAAAGCCAGCGAGTTAATATTTTGGCTTATCGTTCCACGAATTAGATGCAAAAGCCCAGAAGTCGACATGTTTGATGCCCACCCTGAGCCCCAGATGTATCAGACGCTGTCGCTGACTGCATAGTAATCGTGCTTAGTGACCCCGAAAATTGTCAACAAAATTTGGATTTTGCATGAAAAACTCCATTTAGTCCATCTTGTACAATTTTGAAAAATAATAGGCATGTGTTTTTTTTTAAATTAAAAACTTCAAAATATATATCCCCTTGGAGATTCTCTGTATTTTATAGCTATAGATATACGCCATGGAATATCATGACTTCACATACATGCATGTGTATGTGAAGTCACGATAATACATGTGAAAAATAGTTATTTTGATTTTTTACTATAACTCGAGAAAAAATAAATATTTTTTCTTGAAACTTTGAGCAATACTTGGTTTTGGTATTATGTATACAGTATTAAGTTTTCAGCAAATTTAATGTTACTGTTTATACGTTATTTAAGGTTATAATGTATGTATGTTCGACACTTTTTTCAAAAATTTTTTTTACATCCCTTTTATAAGAGTCAGAGGAATGTTATACACTCAACTAAATTTGCGTTCATTGTAATTTATTAAAATTCGTACTCGCTTTGAGCGCAATTCTAAAATCGCTTACCCACTGGGCACTTGCTCGTAATTAAAAAAGGTAATTATTATGTCGCTTCTCTACAAGCATATAAAAATCAATTCATTGTACTGTCCTTTTCTAATCATGACCAATCGTTCTCAAAGTATCCAGTGGGGGCACGATTTAGGAATTACGCTCAAAACGAATTACAAAGAATTTTTATTACTCGTAGATTTTTGATCCTGATGAGGGCCGGGACGTGGTCCTGTTACATTCCGAGTTGATACGAATTATATTACAACTAAAAACTATCCGTCCATCAAAATTCAGATGAGACGTATTGTGAATATGACAAGAGGAGCTAGTATGTCGTTTATGAGTGCGCGTGTGTGTATTAGCTTTAAGGTGAATGCTTTATAATATGCTGATATAGAATACGGCCAGCCTCATTGTAAGAATGCATATATGTATGAATGAATAGTTACTTGCTCATTAATTGTTTAATTTTGATATGTACACTAATTAAAATTTTGTAACTCACACATTACTTCATTGATTATAAAATCCTCAGAAGGATTAATTTCGAAATTTTTAAGCTTACTGTCACAATTGAGCTTGTATTTGGCGTTCTTGTATTGCTGATACGAGCTTTCATCATCACTGACCCAAAAAATTAATCGCACTCGTCAGAAAATGCGATTGGTACTGTTGTAGTATTATTATAACTGTCAACGCAGTCTGCAAGAACATCGCTCATTGGTTGACCTAATTCAACCAAAGGCCTCTTTTACTCGCTCTGATTCTATAAAAACGCACCATCAAGGGGAAAAAGTGCTCTCTTTACGTCTGTCACCTGTACTCTAAAGTTTTAGTCAACTCTTGACTCTCGCAACTTGTGAGTACCTTATACACGTAAGGCATTACGTGTTGGCTGAGGCAACTCAAGTGCGTATCGAGAACATCAAAAGTATCGGACTACGCTAAGGAGCGAAAGTGATTCCGACAAATTAAATGACACTTAAATAAAACAGTTAAGACCTTACTCTGAATAAGTCTGGTCATAACAGTCCAAACGGCTGAAACGTTGTTTTGTTTTTAAAATAAATATGTTCGCGGCAAAGGTAGTTGTTAATAAGCCATCTAATTGTACATTTTTCCTCTCCTTCTTTATGATGGTCGTTGATCCGATCATTGTGTCGATGATTGCATGCCTAACGACAGAAGAGGTGGTGTTATTTAGGGCCGATTTATCACTACAGAGTTATTCTGTTGTATTTATGGGGCAAAAGGGGTGGAAGAGGAGGGGAAGTTTTTTCCCCTTTTGCGAACGGATATCACGAGACGTTCGAATACAAGCAATTTTACTCTCATTTTTCTTTGATTTTTCGTTACCATAGCAATAGATTGTATTTACTATTCGAAACGAAGGAGAAAGAAAACATCATTCTTAAAAGAGATTTTCTGTAAACAACAGCATAGCATAACCTTTTTTCAGTTAAAAATAAAAGTTACTTTTCTTAAAACAGTGTCTGTTTCTTTTCTGCGCGTAGTAGCTAGTTCAGCTACAAAATACAAAATATGATAGTACAACTATTGGACTTTTTCAATCAACTTTTTTTAAAACGCTGTATCTTTAGAAGTTTAAAATCGTTTTTTAAAAATTTTTTTGTTAATTTTTTTCGTTCTTAATCGTGGAACATTCACGTGTTATGTATACTTTACAACTTCACATATATATGGTGTTTTCTGTAATTGTCAAAATATCATAATTTTTAGGTGCTATATTTTTTTAATTTTTATTTTTAAGAAAAAAAAAAAATACGAGTTGATTGTTTTTCAAAATTATTCAAGATGGACGAAATAGAATTTTTCATGCAAAAACCTAATGAGACCCATTTCTATTATAATTGACCTATTCGACAAACTGTTATTTAATGCTTCTTGGCGATGAATTTCTAAGACCACTATTTTTATTGCTATAATTAATTTGTTCAAAGCTCACTAATGAACTATCTACATAAAGTTTCAGGACGGCATTACGAATCGAGCGCAAAAAATTTAATTGCGATCCATGTTACTGCACCAATTCGTGCTTGTATGGCCTGATTTTGTGCTTTATTTTCTTGACTATGTTTATAAACTATGTCCATGAAACAAGATATAAAATATATTTGCAAATTGTGAAGCAAAGTTAAAGAGGAAAACAAGTGTGCATCCTTTTCGATATTTCTAATTACTTTCATGTTTTCAGAAACCAATTTGTTCTTCTTCTATTTACATTAAAAAAAGAGTTATGGATATAATGCCCCTTAAACAACCATTTCTCGAACAAAAAAATATAAATTTGATGGAATGAGGGTATCAGTATTAAAAAATGACCACCAGAGGGCATCATTGTCCTAGACTCTGTCCTCTTCTAGCTATGAGATATAACTATATAAAATTGTAGTTACTTTTTAAATGTATGAATAAGTGTATATAGTTATACATAAAAGTTCGATAAAATAATCTGAGGCAACCAATTTTTTGAAATTCAGAGTTGGTCACCACTCTTTAAAGTTGGACACCTGATCTAAAGCCCTAGATACTCCCTCATCAGAATCTTTGATTTTTTTGTAAGAAATTTTTTACAATAGTAGTTTTTGTACCTGGTGGCGCATGACACCAGGGCAAGCACAAGGCCCGAGGGACTTCTTGTGCTTGCCCTGGTTGGATGCGCACCAGGTGCGAACCCTATTTTTCCTACCGAGGGCATACCCAACCGTTGAAGTAGCCCAAGGAAAAATATGTATTATAATTTCATACAATAATCAGGTCTTGTTTTAAAGATGTACAAAGAAAGACACTCGAAAGATGTTGCATATTAAATATTTATAATGTGCAGCACCAATTACAAAATTTACTTACTTTTCTTATTTGCAGGCTGAAATGTACTTTTCACCCTAGGGCAGGAATGTACTTTCCGCCCGAAAGGAGGAAATGGTAGTTTTCCTACGAGTTTGAAAAGTCTCTGTTTGCGAACCGAGACGTTTGCGGCCCGAGCCGAAGGCGAGGGACGTAACTAGGTTCGTACAGGAGACTTTTCGAACGAGTTCCGGAAAACTGCTTTTTGGCCCGAGAAAGTACAAGCCTCCCAAAACCACCCGAGGGCGGAAAAATAGTATTTTTCCTACGAGTTTGAAAAGTCTTTGTTTGCGAACCGAGAGGTTTGCGGCCCGAGCCAAAGGCGAGGGACGTAACGAGTTTCGTAAAGGAGACTTTTCGAACGAGTATCGGAAAACTGCTTTTTTGCCCGAGGAAGTACCAGCCTCCCAAAACCACCCGAGGGCGGAAATGGTAGTTTTCCTACGAGTTTGAAAAGTTTCTGTTTGCGAACCGAGAGGTTTGCGGCCCGAGCCGAAGGCGAGGGACGTAACGAGGTTCGTAAAGGAGACTTTTCGAACGAGTTCCAGAAAACTGCTTTTTCGCCCGAGGAAGTACTAGCCTCCCAAAACCACCCGAGGGTGAAAAATATATTTTCCTACTGCGGGCGTTTTTGAGGGTGTGGTGTTCCCTCAGTAGGAAAAATAAGGTTAGCACCAAGTGCGCATCCAACCAGGGTTAGCACAAGGAGTCCCTCGGGCCTGGTGCTTGCCCTGGAGACATGCATTACCAGATACGATAACTACTATTCAATCTGAAGACTTAAAGTTCTTCTTTCAGCGTAGCATTAAATGAAATTACGCTGTCATTTCTCCAATTTAGAAAAAAACTTTGATTTTAACTGTAATATACTTAAAGTTATCGATATTTTCATGACAGAAGGGTCTTTCATGATCTTTTGATTAACTCCTTCAACTCTAGCTGAAGTATGATTAACCACTTTTTTTACACTAAGACGACAAAATACTTTTAGCGTATGATTATACATAATCATTCTAATGAAGAATCACATTAATAAGACATCAGTAAAAATTGATAAATTTAAATTAAAAGTCTTCAAATATCCCTAACGAGTTGGCAGATAGAGTTCCTTAAATATGAAATGACGAGTTTTGGCCAAGTGGCTATAAAAAAATGTCTTATCCATATCACATTAGCGGAGCTAGTTCATAAATACTTATAATGCACAATGACAGAATAGGTATTTCCACGACTAACTAATCTCTTTCAACGTGATAAGTATAATTTTATTTTTTTTAATTGACTCGCATCAGACAGACGGTCAATTTTTAATAAATTCATTTTTAATTTGTCGGCTCTTAACTTTTCATGATAAGCTTATTTTTTATTGTTACTTTTAAACAACACATTATCTACAGGGTAATTGTAAGGTCATCTTTTCTGTATGTAGATATTTAAAAAAAAAAGAACTTGTTTACTAAAAAGTACTTTTTCGTTTCAACACAAAAATGTATTTGTTGTAAAATAGAATAAATGGACTTTGTTGCACTAAGGCTTAGTCTATTCTTATTGTGGATATCGTAGGTATTGCGAGCTGTACTTGTGTAAAATATTTTTTGTAAATAGTCTATGGTACAATTGAAGTAGCAACAACCAATTTTAAACCTAATCCCAAGACAATTCTGTGTATGCTCAAGTTACATGTTGATGTATGTTGTTATAGTGAAATATTTATTAACATCTTAAATCATATTTATTTTACATTTTAACCATACATACTTTTACGTATTATAAAGATAGTAGAGAAGATGTACACAAAAATATCAATATAATAGTAATTCTGACAGCCGTTATGGAATAATAGAGCATAAAAACTCCAGAAAAGAAAAAAAAATGTTTTACCTAGACTAATGTAAAAACACTCTAGAAAAAAAATGTAACGATACGAAAAAAATGGGGTCACTTTCTTAATATTTAGTTGAGCTCAAAAGGTGATTGATTAAAGTATATTTTTGAGGCGAATTAAATTTTACATTTTTACTTTATAGATTAGTATATTACGTACTTAAAGTATAATTTTACTTTTTTTCCAATTATCTTGTTTTATTGCCGTGATCAGTATTCGACCCAACTACTCTATCAATCACGGACTTTTTTTTTAATTTTGAGTCCACTACAATAGCAAAAGCAAGATTTGCTTCTGATGCATATTCATCTTTGATAAACACTAAGCCTGAGGATGTGTTCAAGCTGTATTTGTGACAAAATAGTTGTTTCCATCGAGTATTAATTTTTTTTCTCAAAATCAAACGTATCCAATAGGTGATTTTTAACTGGTTGTTACACACTGTAAGTTAATATCATATTTAATAATGTGATAAAGAAGGTTTTTATATTTAAGGTATTCAACTAGTGCCATGGTTAAATAACTTATTAGTATAGTTTTAACTTAATACCACTCAATTTACACAACTTAAGGATGTTCGTTATAGTTAGTGTGGAGAAATTTTAAAGATAAGCGGACCGCAAGTAACTAGCAACTTTTTGAGAACGTGTACGTGTGTCTATTACTTTCATTTGGAAATATATGTAGAAGGTGTGGCACATGTATAAGGATATAGGAGGTCAATTAATTTTCTTGAATGTTTTCAGCATAACGGTAAATTACAATGATTTTTATGATTATGGTGTCATCCAGTTAGTATGCATGACAGGGGAGGTCCAACTACATTTTACAAGTCTTATAATTTGGAAGGAAGAATCAATGAATACATCACATCAATTTTATTAATTTTTTTTGTACAACATAATTTATTTTTTGTTGTAGAACTATCCTTTATATTATTAATTTATAAAGAATTTTTTACTATCTTAAAATAATATCGTCATTCAAATCTCTACTCGTAATTCTATAATTTACAAATTATACGTTTGCATGGAATATATCTTGTAAATATGTCAGTACCATACACGTTAATCTCCACTACTTATTATTATTCACATAGGAATTTCAATTTTTTTAACATTTTATCATGAAGCGGGGAAAAGTTCAAATTTTGGATACAATACCTCACACTCACCAACATGATATCCTTTAAAATTAAATAAATTAAAATAGCTTTTTTTGTGATTGCTTCGGTTGGATGCACACCCGTGAAACGCTACTTTTTTACCAAGGGGACAATGGACGATTGAATTTAATTAAACCCCTAATTGGGCACTACTTACAACGTTGTAAGTAGAATCACAAACATGACCCTTTTTTTAGTTTTTCATTTAATAAATAATTAGTAGGACTCTCTCAAACTAAAACAGACTGTTCATTTCATCACATTCTATCATAAAAAAAATTCTTTAAATTCACAACGTTTTTCTTCCTTGAAGTAAGAATTTAGATGATACCTCCATAAACAATTGCATTAAATTGTAGATTTTTATTATAAATGTTCTTTAAACGGCTCAACAAAATTTTTTCAATTTTAACTGTTACATTCTACAGCCAAAGATATTCCTACCGAGGAAAATATAAGAATCTATGAGACAACCTTACGACTAATTCATGTTTGTAAATCATGAATGTAACAATTTACATAGAAAATTGTCAATAAAAGTCAAATATTTCTTAAAAACGTTTTTTTTAGCTTAAAAATACGTGAACTTTAATAAATAATAACGAGTTTTGAATAAAGTTGCGATTGGTAATTTTTTTTATCAATTTTCTATTTACAAAACCAGCTCAGAAATACTTATGAACTACGATAAAAAGAGAACGGCGTACTTTCGTCGTTTTCTAATTTATTTAAAGATATACATGTAATACATAAATTCAGAGCTCTCGGTAAAGTACACTCATATAGAACAAAAACTTGTGCTTTTATCCAGGCTCGTTAGAAATTTTCCGTCTTTTAATATTAGACAATGAACAAGTTGCTTATACTTACCTTTGCTTTGTCCATCAACTTTGCTCTATCGGTACGTAAAAACTGTTTTTTTTTCTCAAACGATGAAATATAAAATAACATTGAAGTTCTAGAGTGCCAGAATAAAAATGACAAACAATTTTTAATTTATTAGTATCTAATTAAAGTCCATGTTTTCACCAAAACTCTAAGCAATATCATCATGACTAGTATACATTTTTTGCCACTCTAAGAATCAATGGTTATATGAAAATGGAACAAATAAAAATCCAAAAACTTTTTTTGCGTGTTTTTTAATAGATGAAAAATGATACGGAATTACTGGACCACAAACGCAATTCAATTATAAGTCTGCAAAACTTTTGCTATTGGGAAACTGGTTTTACGAAAGGTAGTAATTCTTATACTTCAAAAAAATTTTAATTTCATGGACTTGAGAAATCAATCACATGTTAAACAAGCGTCTAGCTTGATAAGATTTATTTTCGTCAGAACTCGTTTCAGAATTTTTAATTTCATGTCTCTAATTCACACTGATTCGTTTCAGAGCACCATAAACTAATACGAGATACACGAAAATACTCATCAGACACGAATTACTATTGTTACGTAGGCTGCTATTGTACCCACTTGAAATATGTATGTAGAATTAATAATTTAACAAAATAATTTATCATTGAAAGTACACTACTTTTATTCTAGCTATCGCTTTTTGAGAGAAAATTAAACTTCGAAGCGGTTGTGACTTCTGTCACTCGATTACTCTCTATTCCAACAGCACACCACGTCATTAATCAGTGCACAAATATAAGTAAGAAAAAACACTGTTTACATCTTTAATCATCATTATGCATTTACGATCAATTCTGCAATGAATCATTCAGTTTGATTTTCAAAAGTCCGTTTTCAAAAAAAATTTAAAAAAGTCTTTTAAGCTCATTTTTACTCAAAATAACACATACAATAAAAATTGTAATGTTATTCAAATTATCTATTACCACCAATAGATACACAGCTTTTTTAGTCAAGACTCTAGATACCAAAAAATATTAAGTGGTATCCTCAAAAACTGTCTAGCCCTAATTGTTTTTGATTCTGACAGAAAACACGATAAACATCATAAGATCGATGTTCCAGTACTCAGTCACTTGAACAGATGAAGTGTCCCAATAATCAGTCACTTTTTGTGTACAGTTTCAATATATTTTCATTTAGTTATGCACGTTACTTTCTATTCAGAAAGTTATTGTTTAGTGTCTGAATAACCACCCAATTTATCTATGTCTTAAAAGTTTCTATTGGAAAAATCAGCCAAATGACTGACTACGGGGATATGACCGAATACTGGGACATGTCACGAAAGACGTCTAAGATTAGTATATAAATGACTCAAAAATACTCTTAGTGCCTTCTGGGCAATAACCAGTTTAGATAAGAAACGTGAATAAGTAATTTTTAATTTTTTTTCTTGATTTTCAAATATTGAAAACGAAAACTATAATCCTTCTTTGATTGAAATTGTCATAAAAACTAAGGATAGTTTGTAAGATATCATTTTACTCGTATCAATTTCTTCAATTATGTATAAGTCGATGAAAAAACATTATAAACCCAGTTGTTTCCCAAATTTTGTGTATTTATTGAGAATTCTGTCAACAGTTTTGCTGCAAGCCTTATTGGTTGTAATTTCACAATTACCCTGGTAGAAAATTACTTCATAAACTGGCTAGAAACTCGTCAACGTACATGCGTAAATGGGCTAATAACATGTTGACGATTTTCTACCCAGTTTATGTAGTAACGTTTACTAGGGTAGAATACAGCTTGCTTTTTTATTTTTTTATCATAAAATATGTAATATTTGAAATCCAATTTAAAATACAACAAGAATTTTAGACTGTTTAACTATCCTAAATTGGAATTAAAGTGCTGCTTTTTATTCAGCAATAATCACTTTGTTTGATAATTGGTATAAATGGGCCCTGGACGCTATCTAGATGAGTTAAAGCGGAATAAACATTTGTTACAACTATGAAATTGTCAAATTTTCATATTGAATATTTTTAGGTACAAACGGTCTGTGTGCTGCTGGAAGGGAGATTCACGATTGCTTTACTAAAAATGGAGTCGATATTGTAGGTTTAATTGGGTACTTTGATGGAGATAAAATTTAACTACTAAAGAAATTCTAATATCACCTACATATCTGATCCATAAAAATAATTATTACTTATTTAAATTTTCAATCAACTAATATGAAAGTTAAAAATTAAGTGTTGTATGTCATATTTAATAAATATCAATAAAATGTAACTGAGTAAGTAAACAGCTTGTTGTTAGTTTCAAGTAACCCTGCAAAGCAAAAACTTACAAATGTTTCTTTATAGTTGCCGACTTCATTATTTTCATTTATTTTTTTCACCATATCGTCAAATATTTCATTATAATTATATTGTATTTAGACTTATTAGTATGGAAGTTAAATATCAAAAGCTAATTTAATAACTTTGTTTTGAAGTAGTACATTATTCCATTAATGGCCAGCGTTAATATTTGAATGTACTATAATCTTTTCTGAATAATAGGTAACCAGTCTTTTTTTGTGATAAATAGACAAGTCATATTTAAAACTATAACCAATTATTTTTTTGTAAAGAAACAAGTATTTTTTCTTACAATAAATGTCAACAACATTTTCCTTATTTATCAAGTTAGATAAAGACGTAGTTTACACAGTTGCGACACTTCTTTACAGAAACGTGTGTCTGGTTGTATCACGCTCGTTTTTCAAATTCAAAACATTTATAAATCTCACAGTTCACTCATCACGACCTCAAACATTAGTTTTCGTAATACTTTGTATAACTATTTTTTCGAACTAAAATACAGTTTTACGTATACAAACTGGAATTTTGTACTCATCTACTACAAATTGAAAGCTGACAATTTTGTATTATTTAAATTTATGAGCTGGACCGCCCTGTTCTAAATTGTGTCAATCGTGTCATGTGCACTAAAAAGTTATTAGGCTTTCAAAGTATTGAGTGTCGCAACTGTGTAAACTGTGGTAAAGATGAACTAACTAAAGAAATGACACATGACGTTGTAAATGAAATCTTTTGTAGTCATGGGGATGCAAGTCACACAGGATAGACCTCACGTTTATTGAAGACTAGATTAGATAATCATGAATGCGATAGTTATAAGAATGATAATAGGTATGTTCTAGCGAAACGTTGTAACAGTAAGTCTCATCGTTTTGATTTTGATAAAGTTAAAATTTTAGACAGAGAAACTGATACATTCAAACGGGAATTTTTCGAGTTACTGAACATACATTGTGTCAGTTACTGAACATACGTATATTGGTATGAAGTTGTCATATTGGGTTTATTAATTCTATCCATTAAAAAATATACAATACGAGTTGAGAGTTTTTTTCAACACATTCTTCAGTAGTAGTTCTTATTACATATGTTACACTTTTTTCTGTTCTGACCTACTTCTCATATCTCTGATCCATTCCATCTATCTTATTTATTTTGAGAATGATCTTGAAAAGGACAAAGCAATATGTGCCAGCGCCTTGCATGGTGCCGAACAAGTGAAACGTAGTGCCGTGAGGGAATCTCAGTGGCATTAAAGTGTTATGACCTGGCTCACAGTCATAGAACATGAAGGCGTAGATAGCACTCTCCATCCTCTGTGTGGTCTGGGGTGGTGAACTCGTCACTTGGTAAAGCACTGAAGTGCCAGGTTGATCGAGTACCGGTAAGTCGGTCCCTGCGTGCCTTAGTTTAGGACAAATTTGATGAGTAAGGTCCTGATGGGATGTTTCTGAATATTTCCCAGGAGATGTTGTACAGGTATCTTGAACACACTTAAGAACGCGATTACTCACTTGGACTACCCTAATTGATAATAATAATAACTACAGATTAAATACTCGCCGTAGATTTTTGGAGGGGAGCACCAAAATAGAGCGTCGTAAGCTCTACCTGGAACAGAATCTCAAACTCCTTTTAAAGCCTGCGAGTTGTGCCAAAAGTAACGTAGGCCAGTTATTTATCCAAATTTGTCCGTGAATATCCTTGGGCCAAGTTGTTGAGTTGTTGTTTTGGAAATCTTTTCAAAGGTATGAGTGGCCGTTAACTTAAGGCCATGCTTGTTTTAGTTTGAGGTAAGTAATTCCAGTAGTTACGTAGGCTATTTCTTTACGTTGAAGGCCCGTTATTTTGAAGGCCAAGCTTGTTTCCGTTGGGGATGAGTCATGCCCATAGTCATTTAGGACACTTGTTCAGGCCTAAGAATTCCTAAAGCAAAAGAAAATCGATTTCTAAATTCTCGGAAAGCCCTTGCATAACTAAGAATGATCTTTTCTAATTATTATAATTACAACAATCATTATGACTGCCATTATCCCAAGCATTATAAATTAAATAGTTTAGTTTTCAGCACCAGGCCAAGAGAGAGCGCCAATGTTGTTTATGTTGCAGTAGATGTAAGGATCATCTTTTAACAAAATGCAAGTTGTTTGCAGAGATCTTTAAATATTTTTAAAAAGTCAGTATTTTATAATGACACACAAAGCATAAGACACATAGTAAATTTAATTATCAGTAAGTTCTTATTCATCTCACGTAAATCATTGCTGGCACTCTGTTATTAAAGCCAATACAAGTTTAATAAATTTGAGCAAGAACAATTAATTTCATCTGCTTCACCATGTATGTATTTATATATGTATATAATATGTAGCAATACTAAGAGCAAAGCACCGAGTAGATGCACCGTTTGAATTGACTCATGCTATAGGTGTATACATCATATTTTTGCAGGCTCTTCAAACCTTTAATGGCTTTTATATGAAAACGCCTACTTTAATTAGAAAAGACACATACTCACATTAAAATTTTCTGGAACTTTTACGCTTTACGTGTTACTATAAAATAATTAACATTTCAGACATTCAAAGATTTCTATGAACTACGTAGATTTGATACCATTGGCATCCTCCATGTTTTCAACTTCTGCTACGGATAGGGGTACCAAATATCATTCTCAGAGCCAATAATATGAGCCACAACCTATTTGGGTGTATAGTGTATGCTCGGAAATCCTCAAAGATTGCATAGTCTGTGATCTCCTCTGAGTAGTTGTATAAGCTCTATTTTTCCATACTTATAATTACACATACTGTAATTAAGGTTTTATAGCAGGTTCCATTGCACACATGAGCAATGTGATAAGTGAATGCAGTATATTTTGGTGAGTTATAGTCAACTACTCATTACATTATGTAATACATTTCAATTAGTCATCTTTCTTATTCAGTAATAGAAATTGTTACCGACATGTGGGTGACAGCGCACCTTGTGTCAGTTTGCGTTCAAACTATGAATATTAAGCTAGGGGAGACCGGGGCCGTATGAGTCACTGGGGAATATTGGTCTTGGCTATATTTACGTAACAAGGTGACCTATAGTTTCAAGTTTTTTTTTTTTTTAATACATTTGAATGCATAATAATGAATGACAATAAAAATCACATAGGTAATCGAATGAAAAAGTTATTATTGACAATTGAAATTTTCATCCCCAAAAAAAAAAATTATAACCAAATTTGTTAAGTGAAAAAAGTAGTAAAAGTTATTATTTGGGGACTTATAACTACTGAAATCGATAGATGAGCTCGTGTACTTTAATTTGATGCCTTGTTTGTAAAAAAGACTAAAAGACAATTATGGTCTGAGGAAAACTTGCAACATGCAATAAATTCGGTCATTAGTGGGTAGAAAATTAGAAGTGAGGCAGAAAAATACAACATTCCTCGTGAAATGTTGAGACGTCAGCTTTGTAATTTTAAAAGGCAGCAGGACAAAGATCAATTTATATACAAACCAAGTATGCAATTTTTATATAATTGTTTTGCATTAAAATTTTTTTTAAGGTTATACAAACAAAATTTCGTCAAATCCATCGACAAATGTTAGTCAATCATATCAGTTTTTGTCAATATTTTCAAATTAGTTGTAATACATATTGCTTTATTTTTTCTGACAATAACTCCAGAGTTTATTATAGTTCGTTATTTAAGATTAAGCTTATCTGTGATCAAAGTAAAAAATTTCATGTGCAATACGTTGCGTAGAATAAAGATTGTTTTCAAATTTGTATTATTATGTTGTAAATAATTTGGAATAGTAAAATTTTTCAAAAAATACATCCAATTTTAGTAATGAAATAAGTCTTAACGTTTTCAATGGATTAAACAATAAAAAAATTTTTTCCGCCTTCTAACCTCAAAATAGCACCTTCGCCGCTTAATTTTGGGTTCTCAGGCAGAAAAATAGTATACGAAAGTCGTTTGAAAACGCTTCTTTACGAACCTCGTTAAGGCCCTCGCCTTCGGCTCGTGCCGTAAACCTCTCGGTTCGTAAATCGAAGCCTTTGCAAACTCGTACGCAATATGCTGTTTCATCATACTCTGATAAGAAGTTCGCATTCTCGTCCTGATTTCAGGCTGGGAAGTTGTGCATTCCTGACCAGGACGGGAATTTTTTTGTTGCGCACTAACCTACTGCGCAGCTCTCTCCTAGTTACTTTCTTATGTCAGTCGTCAGCTACTCATGTGTATACAGCTATAGTCGACAATGTACTACACTCAGCTGACGAAAACCGAAACACTTGGATCATAACCTCAATACTTGTAAATAAAGTTTATAACTATATTATTTCCAGCTAAATTTGTCATCTAAGAAAACAGCCATCACAGGAGTATAACATACTAATATGATTCCCATAGTGCCAGTATAACAGATTTTAATACAAATTTTGTTTGTAATTGAATTTTATACGTAATGGAACGACTTCTACGAGCGTGGCTGCTGCATACAGTACCGCAGTCGTTATATATCGTTTTCTATCTCACTTGCTCTTTATTTCCCTAGAGTCCCTAGATCAACAAACGCATGAGCGTTCACATTGAACGACGGAAAGACTGTGTGTTGATTTTATAGTAAATTAAGCAACAGATAACTATTTTTGGCTCGCGAACTTCCCGCCAGGTATGAAGAAAAATCGTATACGTCACTTGGCAGGAAAATAGCACATCACCATCCGCGTATTTGCCACCCTCGGCTTCGCTTCGGGTGGCAATGTACACACGGACGGGAATGTACTACTTCCCTGCCTCGTGACGTAATATACTATTACTTCATAAAAAATAACCTTACGTAAACAAATGCACATAAATTTATAGATTCTTTATTTGAAATACACAGGCCCATCAAGCCCTGTCGTAAGACTCATACTACCCGGGCCCTGAGGCAGTATGGGTTTTTTGAGATACTAACCTTTTATGTTTTTTTTGTGAATAAATCACTTAGTTAATAATTTTTTTAATGGGTGAACTTTTTTTCTGGGATGTTAAAGAGTCGATTTTGTATTTAAGTTAATTAATTACGATTATATTTTTAATTACCAAGTTATGTTACACCATTGGTGATGCATACAGCTCCAGTCTCCCCTACATGAGGCTCTTATAAGTGAGTTAGTAACTATCAGTTACAAAGTTTTTTATATGGTTTTGTAGATATCTAAAATGCATTAATGAAACGTCAAGTCTGTAAATAAATGTGCTCTATCTTACCAAACTGATGGGGTCTAAGGTGTTAATCTTTTGAACTTAATATATTTGACGTGGAGCAACATGAAGTTAGTGAATTTATTCTTATTGGTATTTCCTAAACTAAGTCATTTTGTCGTAATTAATCGATTAATGAAATAATTTAAGTCCTGTAATAGAAATAAGAAGAGTCTAACAACAACGTAAGTCACAAAGGATTGCAAACCATCAAATCAAAACTATAATAATAATCCAAGATACAATATGTTTTAAGAATATAAAAAATACACTATCAACGAAAGCATTTCGATGGCTTAAAACTATACTAAATAGTTTATAAAATAAAAAAATTAAGTTGTTTGTTTTTAGTCAAAATAATTAAGTCCATTGGAGAAATTTTCAAGTGTAAGAAAAAAAACAGTTTTAATTACAGTCATAATCGTCATGCCATACCTGCCCTCCCATTTAATATTTTATGCCATACCCTGGGGCATAGCATATCAAATAAGTAAGTTTCAGTATTGTTTTTTTTTTTAGAGTTACATAACCGAAATAGTATTTCTCATAGCCTGGTAACAATTTTCTGGGTGATTTTTCTAAACAATAGAATTTTTTTACTTTGTAACTCTACGTACACGCCTTACAATCTCCAAATGAAGTTAGGGTGTTCCTTATGCCCCACCTCCTTATAGTTGATATTTTAACAGATTTTACCAGAGTAAAAAAAATAACTAGTTCCCGTTATCTTACGTGAAAATTTTAAAGGAAATATAAAGCGTTAATTATCTATACCATATATCTTTTTGTATTATATAATTGTTTGTGTGATGCATTTCACACAAATCCCCACAACTCCCCACAGATCCCCATTGATCCCCACTGCCCTCCTTACAATAAAGTAAAATTTCATCTTTTTTTTATGTTCTAGATTAACTAACTTTTTGTCCAGACCCCCTACTGCCCTCAAATACCCCCCCGTATACCCCCGCAGAATTTTTTTAGACCTCCCCCCACGCCACTTTTGTGCAATCTTACTGGCACCCCATTAAATAACTGCTGCTTCTGTAAATTTGCTTGTTTATAAACTATGTCGATCAAACAAGACATAAAATATACGTATAAAAAAGTAAAGCAGAGTTAAAAAGAAAAAAGTGAGCTTCTTTTTTGGAATTTTTTATAACTATTATTTTTTCAGAAACTTTTTTATTTTTTTTCAAGCTAAGTTTCAAAAAGTATTATAAATTTATTTCCAGTATAAGTGCTATCAACTTTTTTCAAATCGTTTCTAAAAAAGAAGTCAACTCTACCACACTACCACAATCTTTTTCTATGTATGCTAATCTTAAATATGCTAAAATTATTAATAATTATATTCAGTAAAAAAATTATATTTTTTATAAGCTTTAGTGATGATTAAAGTATATTTTGGCACTAGTTTGGCTAAAATTTATAATAAATCTGTATATTAAATTGGCTTTACATGATTTAATCTCGTTTATAGGTTGATTTTAATAACACTTTTTCTGTTTCGTACGATTGAAATACATTTATGTTTTCGATATGAACGTTTCTGTTATTTACAATATTTTTTTGTGTGTATCCTATTCTTGTTTTTTCTTAGTTAGTTATTGTTTCAACGAGAATTTTCTTTTTTAATATTTGGCACACTTAAATGACGTCCCCTTTACTAAAGTAATTATTTTTTCTTTCCATTTTATCTTAATCGACTATGTTACTAACTACTTATATTACTATACCAATTAAAAAAAAGTTGATCTTAACCTAGATCAGCAATCATACTTGCCCAAATGTGCATGTATATATATATATATATATATATATATATTAGTATATACATACGTATACAAGTATGATTGGTACGGCTAACTGGAGGGTCTTAAACTTTCAGTTGGTTAAGAAGAAACTTTTTATAACTTTGAAAAATTAACACTTTGTGTTAATATATATTGTAAATTCACGGTTTAGGAATTATACTTATCCGGATGTTCAATAAAAAATATAATTCAATGTTAAGATGTTAAATTACTACAAAAAATAGAGAAGTTACATCAAAAGTCAAGTCAGTTGAAAAAATGGCAGCACCACTGATGTTAGACCTTGTCAGGACTTGTCATGGTAGTCCGGAATTGAATAATCGAATTTCTTGCACCAAGGATCCAGTCGTCAACCTCACGGCTTTTTCGTAAGAAACTTCTTAGGGGATCACTCTTAGTAAGAACTTCAAGGAGACTAATTGATGGTCATTCTTTATAAAAATTACATATTAAAAAGGTCAAACAATGAGATCCTAGTTGAAGTGCTGTAAATCCTTTTTTTTCTCTAATTTTTCCCATAAACTAATGAAATGCACAATAATTATTTACCCTGTAAATTTCTCAACCTTTAAAATACTCTGGAATATGCTATAAGTAATTCTTTTGCAGTTTACAACATAATTTTTCTCTAAATGCAACTTCAGATGATTTCTCATGAAGCACTCGTACCTTAGTACATCGCTTACATTATATGTGCTGAATTACTACCATTAATTTGATTTTTTTTTTTTCTTTGGAAGTTTGTGAAAAATTTCTTAAATGAGCCTTGAAATAATATTGTGGTTATTCATAAAATCTTAAATGCTATGATTACTATTACTACTATTTTCTTTCATCACATTATATCTTCATGTTTTGCGATGTTATGATACTATTTTATCGTCACAAATAGAAGCTTTTCTAAGTAATATGCTTCTTTTCGACCATTTATAATTTATAGCTATTCTTACTCTAAAAAATAAGGATAATAAAATGTACTTTGTATATTAATAGAATCAAATAGTCTCCTTTATTTTATAAAAAAGAAGCAAAAAAAGAAATAAACCATTTCATGTCCTTTTGTGTATGGGAGTAGAGTTTTTTTTAATAAAGAAATGACGGCTTTCAACCAAATGGCTATAATCAAAAATACCTTATCCGTATCACATTGGTACGACTAGCCCATAAATACTTATGATACACAATGATGACATGGGCATTTCCACAACTCGTCTCTTTCGATATGATAAATGTAATTTTAGTGTTTTCAAATTTACTCGCATGAGACAGAAGGTCAAATTCGAAAAATTTATTATTTATCCTTAAGCTTTTAACTTTTTACGATTGCAAAGTTAATAGTAACCTTCTATGAATTAAAGCGCTATGGCTCAACTATTATTATAATTAACACCTTTGGATGAAGTCTGTAATACAATCAACAGCCAAACCACCAACTTAGGTCAGTCGTAATAATTTTTAATGCATAATAATTATAATAGCCTCATACTTTATTTGTAACTACTTCGTAATTCGGTTTTTTTTCATGTGAATATTTTTTTTCTACCTAATACAATGATTCATTTGGATTTTTTTCTCTAAATTTTCACTTTTCGAAAAAATTTGAAAACTAAATGAAAATTTTCGGAGTAAATTATTTTATTTTTTGAAACAATCACAACACTATTTTTCGAAACTATATTCTTTCTACTACTATTATATTCGGTGTTTTTAAAATATGATAAGAAAATGTTATGAAATTCATCCCTTCTAAAAAATGGATTTCAGAAAAAAATACTGTACTCGGTAAGCGCGAGGTCATTTTTTTGTACGTAGGTTATTGGAAAAAAATTTTTGTGTAGTAAAAAGTACTTTGATAAGTCAAGCCACATTTTTTTTAAAAGACTTAAATTTGCTCTGCTTACTTCAAGTCTGACATAGTTTAATTTTTCTGAGTTTTTTTGACCTGAAAAAAAATACCTGTTTAACTTACAATCGTGTCTTAACAAATTTTCTAATCTTTATCATTATCAGAGATCAGATTAAATTTCCGATCAATTTCAAAATTTAAAAAAAATTTTTTCGGCTCCCTTAAGATAATATTCTTACAAATTATTTGGTGGCATAAAAAGACTTGTCACGAACATTATTATACACGTTCTGATTTAGAGACCCAATGGTAAATCACTATTTTAGTCTATGAATTCTAAGTTCATTTTTACTGAGAATTAATTGTATTAAAAAATTTATATTTTAATAAATTTTAAATTTTTTATTTGATAAAAAACATTAAAAAGTTAAATTTCACGTGAAAGTTATAGGCAGTCAAAAATGTTGAGAATATTGTTCGGTTCTTTTTTAGATTCTAAAAGAGGTTGACTACCTTAAGCAATTGACAGTCAGTTTTAAACCAAAATTTGTGCAGACGTTTAAAAACGTTTGAAAAAGTTCTTGCGTACTTTCAAAAACGCTGGATACTTATAAACGTAGCAGTTAGTAGAAACAATTGTGTACATTTTACATATATCCTTACGAGAGATCGTCAAAAGCGACTTTGATGATTAAAAGTTTCAATACAATTAATAGTCGGATTCAGAAAAAACTGAAGTCAACAGTATACGTAATATTAGTATCTGCCTAATTATAATGTGTACAGCAAGCACGTGACAGGATAAGCACACGCATTCCTAACCTAAAAGAGGCACATGTCATAGTCTGACTTCTATCTGACACTCTCTTTGAAAGGTAATTAACCAACGTAAAATAATTTTGTTATTATACTTCATATAATTTGCAAGAACATACTTACAAAATCTACAACTTTTTTCCATATGTATTTGTCTAATAAGTTAAGTGAGTAAAAACTTGTTAATACTTAAAAATATTAAACTTTAAAGATTGAAAGTTCAAAAACATTTCTTTGTTTCATCTTTATTGTTTTTAGTTATTTTTTCTACCATATCGTCAAAGATTTTATTTCAATTATATATTTAACCAAGACTTATTCAGTTTTTAGTTATTTAATTTAGTATATATTTGCAAATTAAAATATTAAAAGCAATTGTTAAAACTAATTTTAATTGCAGCGCTCTTTTTTTATAAGTATGTGATGGATAGCATTAATATTTTAACATAATTATGCTTTCAGGATGATAGGCAATCTGTATTTTTTTTTAATCCTAGACAAAGAATATTAAAAACTATCATCAAATATTTTCTTATTAAAAAGAAGGTGTTGCATGGTTAAGCAACTAATGTGAATCATGTTTTTAGTAATTTCAAACTATTATTTTTTTATTATTGTCTTTTATAGGAGATTTGCTATTGACTTAACTATCATGAAAAATTTTGTAAAGTACAATATAATTTTTCTTAATTGCTGGTATAAGACTAGGTTTCTTATTCAAAAATAATTCAGAATGAACTAAGCAATTTTCATTGGTTTAGTTGATTGTTGACAAAAAAATAAATTTTTTAACGACTGTCTTTTTTTCAGGGACTTATACGAGTAGGCATTGAAAAAAGTGTTTAATAAATTCATGTTCAAAAGAAACGTTAACTATTTTTTGACATTTACTTTAGCAAAACCTACTTCATAAGTTGACTCAAGGCAATACGATTTAAACAAAAAACAATCATTTTAACATATTGTCAATTTTAGAGCAAACGTTTATTCTTCGGGCAGCGTTGAGTTTAAGCCACGATATCTATACTGTGTGGTATAAATTGAAGTCGAGTCAAAAAGTTAATAAATACGGAATACCATCTAATTCTGAAAAATTTGGCTATTTTATATTTAAAAGTCACTTAGAATCTTGCTGCAGTGAATATTTTTCAAAGTTACGTTGTTGTAAGAAAAAAAGATCTACGTTCTATCAAATTATGATGATTTCGATACGGCTGCATGTATTAGATTTATTAATATTTATTGCCCTTTTTGATAAATCTTCAACTCTTCTGATGCTACACATAATTGTTAAATGACATTAGAACAGCCTAAGGCTCGTATGTGTTACAACTTATTGCGTCTAGAAAAATATTACAATTTTACTAATACATAAAGCAAAGTCGCTGAAACCGTTGTAATCGCTAACCGCGAAAACTACTAAACCGATTTTGCTGAAATTTTGCACACTGATTTATGATACTTCCTAGATGGTTTTAGTGTAGTTTGTATCCTAAAAAATATAATAACAATAGCAATAAATGATTTTAAAGTTTTGCAAAAATACGCCAGCTTTCCACTTTAGTTCAGTAAAATCCGCTAGGTGGCGTTGACATAAAATCGAAGCTACCTGCAACATAATTAAATAGGTGTGGTTATAAAACGCTGGAGCGTCTCAATAGTGTCGTAGTCAAGCTTTAGCAGTTCAACGAGATGTATGAAGAATGCTGATGATAGTCTTGCAGCTGGGTATCCCGGTTACGGACGACATTCTTCTCTCAAGGAGAAGGGACCTAGGTGTCTACCCTGAATCTCGATGAGTGCGATCAAAAAAACAAAATTAATTCTAACCAACGCCGTCTCTGCCACAATATCAGGAGACAAATCTAGCCACAGCACAATCTGCACCAACTCTTTAGAGTTGTGAGAGACAAGTCCCACCATCCCACCTGGTGCAGTTAGAGAATTTGTGGCTACAATTGTAAGCAAGGGAAAACAGCTCTGAGGGGCATGGGCAGCTCCAATGGCTACCTTTTTGGTCGTTGCATCCCTAACGCGCTTACCCACTTGTTCCCGTCTAACGATGAGCGGTTGGTTATCCGGGGAACGACCCGAAGACGAGATATTCTTTGGTCAGCGGCGTACCTCCCTCCATCACAGTCTCCGTACATCGAGACTCCCAGGGTAAGAATCAAGCTACCCGTAGCGAGCTCTTCATCATCAGGAATAAAAATAAGGAATAGCCTGGGAGTTTTACCACTGGCGCTTTTTAGGGCCATTATAAGTATTTACGTTCCCTACTTAACCATCAATTTCATCGGTTCTTTTTAGGGGCTACCTAAGTGTAAACTACCTTGCCAACAAATACATTTTTACAACCATTTTTAGAAGCGATTCGTCGACTAAAAGATTATATTAACTAAAGACGGGCACTACTAAACCAAGTCAGCCATTCACTAGCAGACGTCACCTGTGGAGTTGTTCTTCGCAAGGCTGGAAAACCCGGTGACCGACGACCCTATACTACTCTCTCGACTCTAAGCATTCAACCAGGAATCACTGATCCTCTCCAAGGTCTGCGTTGGGCAAACCTATAACAGCTATGAAAAAAAAATAATAAATGTGAGCCAACGGGACAGTTTCCAACGGGCAACCATCACAAACCAACCTCTCCATCTTAGATCACCAAAACAACTGAGTCTGCAATTAAAGAAGGTGCTTCAGACACCAACATCTTTGACGTTTTATCAGGAGACGTTGGGAAAGAACTCTACAACTAGCTCCAAAGATTCAAACGTTGCAGTTTTCTTCCCGATTAGTGTGGTGCTACAATAACAGGCCGGAGAAGATCACCCTGAGGTATCCAGGCAGTTACGATCGCTGTTAACTGCAGTCAAGAAAGAGTTAACTTAAGAAGCTCATTGGTCTTTTTAGGGCCATTGGACGTCGAACTACCTTGCCAAAAAATATATTAGAACTTAACAAAGTTGACAGAAAACACACTTTAGGGGTCACAAAAATTTAAAGCATGCCAAAAGTCGCAAGAGGGTGAATTGGAAGAAAAATTTTAAGTGTATCTAATAAATACAATTTTACTTAGGCGTCAAGAAACTGACGCAGAAAATTTATCGAGATTGAAACAGCAGCGTCAAAATCGACAGCTAAAGAGTCCATTACGTGAGAGATCAGCTTTTCATTGTACCCTCACAGCAATCTCTGAAATCTTTAAAGATCCTACTTCAGAGTTTTAAAAGAGTAGAAAATGTATTTTTGTGGCAATAAAAATGTAGGGTTTCAGGTTCAGGACTTTGTTGCTCTGGTGATAAAGTTATGAGATACGAAAAAAAAATTTTTTTGAATATATAATTTTTGGGGGTTAAAAATCTGAGCAGCTTTAAAAAATAGCCCTTTTCGTTAATTTCACGGGAGAAACTGTAAATCAACGGCTTCTTATGGCCACTGATTATTTTATGGCATAAAAAACGCACGGTTCTTTTCAGCATAATTATTTTTTTGAATTTTTACACCTTAGTATTTGACCAAATAAACTATATAAATTCCGAAAAAGTATGTTTTTAATAAGAAGATTTTTGTTTTGAAATGTATCAGGGATATATGTCAAACTTCTAACTGAAAATGTTTTACGTTACATGTCAACACACTACGGGGTTTATTAAGTAAGTCTCGGGCGAAGCCGAGACGGGGGGCTGCTAGTTTATTATAATTATCAACAAATTTATAAAACATTTGTCAGTACAAAAATTTTAAGATGAACAATTTCATTTCAAAACACAGGTTTCCCAAAATTTCTAAGCTTTTTTAGCTTATCCTCAAAGGCACATGTCATTCCAAAACTTGATATTCAAATCCAGCTGAGTCATCATCACCCTATTAACAGTTTAAACTCTATTTGTAAAATTAAACAGAAAGAAAAGAAAGAAAAAAATAGAGGTAAGATAAAGTACAGCCTCATATTCCCCATCCGTATCAGTAATGTACAGAAGCAATATACATACGGACACACCTCATAAAAAAAATAATAAATAAATAAAAAAGTAAATCGTTAACGCGTTCGAAATGAAGAGAGACGATTTCATAAAGGGATTCTCCGTTGGAAGGGAAAGACAGATAGTATATCATCGAGTTGGAGATGTATTATACTTATGTTTAAATAGGTATTATTCACCCGTTCCATCAATCACGCACTAGACCTTCCACATATTATCTGCACTGTATAGTGCACATTACCAATACCTTAGATGATCATGAGCGTCATGCAGCGCTGAGCTCTCTGTTGTTTGGGATTCTTATCTGTACATACACACTCTCTCTTAGAGCTAGTTTTACAAACATGCAGGCTTTCATTGATTCACAAAACGACTCTCTGTGTGTGTGCTTAATTCTCCCTTTTCTTTAGAAATTTTTTTTTCTCCTTAACCGGTAATCGCTCATCCTACAATGCGATAGTGCGAATCAATCGTCATTCTTTACCCAATAGTCCAGGTACTATAGATTTTTATGTGGTTTTGGCGTGATGTAACGGATTTTGTTGGTGGAATCGGTGGGGAACGGCACCCTCAACAATATCTAGGGGGTGCGCAAGCATGAAATCAACAGGAAAATTTACGGGAGCTCGGAAACTGCAAAATTCGGTAAAAATGACCTGTTTTTTGCCTTTTCTTGATAAATATCTCCTAATGAGAGCTTCTAGGCGAAAAGTTTGCACATGATTTGTTCGTTATTTAATTTGCTAAAAGATGACACGATTTTTAATTTTTTTAATTTCCACTTTTGCATTGCAAAATGGCCAAAAACTGCGAAAAAACGTATAGTCACTTTAATCCTTCGCCAAGATAAGAAAATACCCATATTTTTTTATGAAATTCGAGAATTTAGTAGTTTGAGGTATGTATAACTTATATTCAAAACCTCATCACTGTCGGTCGAATAGTTTTTGCATAATGTATTTTGCAATTAAGCGAATTTAAAAAATTAAATTTGTTGCAGCGCCCAAAAAAAAAATCTCATGTTGCTCTTGATTTTTGTACATAGGCTCTGAGACGCACTTTACAATATGTGATCATAAAATTGTTTGTTTAAAAATTTTTTATATGGTTTTTAATTTTTTTAAAAAAACGCCTTACATGCAAAATAGCATAACTCCGTGATTTTTCAAAATAAATTTATAAAACTTGGTGAGCTTATAGGAGGCATCTTACTAAACAATTAGAGCTTTGGAAATCTTTGCTAGCTGCATTAGAACTAAAGTTATAAACGTTCAAAGTTAATAAACTTTTATCACACATACGACAATGTTATAGCGAAATAAAAAATTTGTTAGTATTTGTTGATACCCACTGTAGCCAAGAACGTTAAGTGTTGCGTTGCATGGTCAGGAAACAGTTTTTTAAAAAATTAAGAACGTACCGAATAATCGTGCGAAATCGGTCGAAAGGTCGGAGTGGGGATGAGAGAACACCGGCGCCAGAAATGCCTCGGCGCGTTTCAAATTCGCTCGAGCCGAAAAAATTGCATTTTCTCAGCTTCTGTTGCACCGATTCAGCTGTTTTTTTTTTTAAGTTGGGGTAGCAAATCGAGAAAAGCTTAACTATCACAGAGAGAAATGTGGTAAAACATTGTTAATAACAATTTCTTAAACAAATTTAAAAAATTACTCATTTTCGTTGGAAAAAAATTTGTATTTTTTTTTTTTTGCCTTTTTAATAATACAACTGTCTTCTTCATTGTTACAAAATAAGTTAAAATGGATAGTACATTATTTATTTTAAAAAAATTTAAATTTAAATTTCATCAACATACCTACGCTTAAGGTTAATCATATTATTAACTTCATTTTCGTTTGTCTCCTCACTTTCTTTTTCCTCCTCCTTATCCTCCTCCTGTTCTATCTCTTCTTCATAATTTTCAATAAAGTTAATATCATCTTGTTCAACCATTATATCTTCATCATCATTATCATCATCATCAATTATTTTTTCTACGACTTCTTCCGTTTCTATTTTTTTATACTCAAAGTTGTTGCAAGTTTGTCCAGCACAATTTGTACAATATTCTGAGCAACGCAAACCGAGTTTGACACAGGTACAAGATTTTAAACAGTTCTTCTGGCATCTGCATTTGATGTCTTTTAATATCTCATCGGATACAAGAGGTCCATCAACGAATATAGGTAATAATTTACCTTCTTTAAGTTCCCAGCCCCAGTCTAGTGGATTAAGTTTATTTCCTAGCCATTCTTGGACTTGATGGTACGTTCGTAGAGCGTGAAGAGCAGTAGCAGATTCTGTCGGTGGTAATGCTTCTAATTTGAATGTACTTTTACGAGAGTTCTTTTTAAACAATAAGTAGCGTAACTCGTTTAAAAAGGTGCTGGATTTTTTGCCATTATATAGAGCATTCATAATTTGTAGCCCAACTTCTTACAACGTTCGGTGTAAGAAACGACTGTAAGGATCAAGTTAGGTCACATACATCTGGGCTAGTTTAGCATACAAAACTTGTCCATGTCCAGTTGTTCATGAAAATAAAGCTTTCAAATTTTAAATTGTGGTAAGTTCGGCATAATATATTATACTGTAAATTGAAAGTAAATCTACGTATGCGTAAGATAAAAAAATATATCAATAAAGTATTAGTACATGAAACACCTTCAAAAGCTACGACTATGGATACAAAATATCATTTTATCATTTTATGTATTCTGTAGATAGTGTAAAAATGTAATTGTTTTATAAAACAAAAAAACAAAAAAATTACAAATTTTTTTCCAACAAAAATAAATAATTTTTTAAATTTGTTTAAAAAATTGTTATTAACAATGTTTTACCACATTTCTCTCTGTGATAGTTAAGCTTTTCTCGATTTGCTACCCCAACTTAAAAAAAAAAACAGCTGAATTGGTGCAACAGAAGCTGAGAAAATGCAATTTTTTCGGCTCGAGCGAATTTGAAACGCGCCGAGGCATTTCTGGCGCCGGTGTTCTCTCATCCCCACTCCGACCTTTCGACCGATTTCGCACGATTATTCGGTACGTTCTTAATTTTTTAAAAAAACTGTTTCCTGACCATGCAACGCAACACTTAACGTTCTTGGCTACAGTGGGTATCAACAAATACTAACAAATTTTTTATTCCGCTATAACATTGTCGTATGTGTGATAAAAGTTTATTAACTTTGAACGTTTATAACTTTAGTTCTAATGCAGCTAGCAAAGATTTCCAAAGCTCTAATTGTTCAGTAAGATGCCTCCTATAAGCTCACCAAGTTTTATAAATTTATTTTGAAAAATCGCGGAGTTATGCTATTTTGCATGTAAGGCGTTTTTTTAAAAAAATTAAAAACCATATAAAAAATTTTTAAACAAACAATTTTATGATCACATATTGTAAAGTGCGTCTTAGAGCCTATGTACAAAAATCAAGAGCAACATGAGATTTTTTTTTTGGGCGCTGCAACAAATTTAATTTTTTAAATTCGCTTAATTGCAAAATACATTATGCAAAAACTATTCGACCGACAGTGATGAGGTTTTGAATATAAGTTATACATACCTCAAACTACTAAATTCCCGAATTTCATAAAAAAATATGGGTATTTTCTTATCTTGGCGAAGGATTAAAGTGACTATACGTTTTTTCGCAGTTTTTGGCCATTTTGCAATGCAAAAGTGGAAATTAAAAAAATTAAAAATCGTGTCATCTTTTAGCAAATTAAATAACGAACAAATCATGTGCAGCAAACTTTTCGCCTAGAAGCTCTCATTATGAGATATTTATCAAGAAAAGGCAAAAAACAGGTCATTTTTACCGAATTTTGCAGTTTCCGAGCTCCCGTAAATTTTCCTGTTGATTTCATGCTTGCGCACCCCCTAGATATTGTTGAGGGTGCCGTTCCCCACCGATTTCACCAACAAAATCCGTTACATCACGCCAAAACCGAAATCTATATGTCTAACTGCTCCAGTAACTGGTCTACAACGTCTTTTCATCTCACTGTATCACACACACGTAGGAAGCATCGTTGCCTTTCATTCATACCTACTTCTTAACTGAAACGATGTAAAAAATATTTTAGTTGAAGAAATAATGCGTAATGGCACCGTGTAAGGTCTTCTGCAATGAGATGCTGATGTACAAGGCGTAACAGAGAAATTTTAGAATATGTCAAGTCTATCAAAAGATTTTGATTATAATCTTAAAATAATAAAATGTCAGTTGATTTGATTGTGTACTTGTATGAACAGATATCCGAATGGAGCTATTATTCACTTCCAGGTAGTTTGTGCCGAAATGCTTTTTCTTACGAATGTAATGGAACTGGAAATTTCATTCAACGCTTGATGATATTTTACGATTGGGTAGTGCTGGTCCACTAGTCTCATTTACAAATATCTTTATCACTTACCACAAACGTCAACACAGTAAATGATACAAACGGTAAAAGCATGTCCTTGGTTAAGATTTATATAGATCAAATGCAATGAAACACTTGAATTTTCAAAACAGAATTATTTGGAAGAATTCGTCGGTTGTTGAAATTATACAAGATCTACACAAGTGCCGAACCATTCATGCAGTTCTACACGAGTATTTTAGAATGCATGGAATAGTCCAGGTGATTCTGCACGATAGTTTGAAATAGTGAATTAAACGACAACTGTAAGTGTTTTTTTTTGTGCAAAGATTGCACAGGAGCATTATTGCAGATGTTATGATTCTTCCTACAAATAAGTACAAGCGAGGAACAATATTTCTTAGTCACGGAAGATTATGGTGTATTGTTATCTTTCGATTTTTTAACTATAATCCTCATAACATAAGATACGAAGGCATTTTTACTCGTCTTCTTCCTTGAAATAGCTAAATCCTGTAGTCTTTGTTTCTATGTTTTAGTTACTCGTGTCTTTGCCTAGATCTATTGTAACTTGCTTTTCAACTATAAGTATTTATTTGCTTTCTCGATACAACTTCTGTTACTCATACTTTCCCAACCTTTACTGTAAATAACGTTTATGCTTGCATAAAATGTACAATCAGCAAAGCACTTGCTTCGAAAAAGGGTATGTGTGGCATTAACTTAAAAATACGTGAATGTCAAAAATTGTTAAGGTAATCTTACTTTTTCTATCCAATGATTTATAAAATAATACCCAGTCATGAGAAATAATTTAAGTGCGTAACTCGCAGTAGTAAGTCAGTTAGACTAAAATATTACGATGAAAACACGAATTTCGTGTGACTAATAGCTTTCACCACGTTATCAAATTCAAAGCAAAAAAAAAAAAACGTCAAGCAACATTATTATTGCCGAGAGAGCTACGGCAACGACATCGTCTTTCTCTTCTCATCTCAACAGCCTCTTAAACCACGTGACACAGTTATCTCTTGACGCATCTTTTCTCGGCGAGTGGTAAAACAACTAGACAGAAACAGACAAAAAGGGGGAGACAGGCAGACACGCACACCACAAGCTAGAGGAATGCGCTACACGCGAGATGTCTAACTCTCGAGAGATGTTTTTCTTGCACGAGACTGTTATTTTTTTTTATATTGCGAGATAAAAGAGCCTCCCTGTGTTTCACTCGATGAAATAGAATACACGTGTATTATGTGAAGACGTGCATGTCTGGTGAAAAGGTCCGGGCGAACAGGTGGTTTGTTGGATAAGCGTTAAATAACATATGATGCTTTTGGGGATATGAATACGCATTACTTAACAAAGATGTTTTAAAAAAAAATCGGATTTATGAATGGAGTGGAAATTCATAAATATTTATCAAAAATCATTTGCGTATCTTGTCAATTGGCTTCTTGGTTGGTTAAGGAAGTTTTTTTAGTCTGATGTAAAGCAAAAAAAATCATAATCTCAAACGATCTTAGCCCAGCCATTTTATTTTTTAAATATTTGTGTCTTAAGTTTGACTTATTGACACAAAAATACGTAGAAAAATTCGTGTTTGAATAAATATACCTACATGAACACGTATACAGAGGTGCACAATATTGAAATTCAATAACAAATCACAGAAAACTCTGTGACGATTGAATCATTATTATAGCTACCGTAAGAGCTCAAACATGGATAAAAAAGCCCTTTGAGGTTATAACAATATTTTACGTAATGATTTTAATAGATCTATTTTTCGATAACCATGCGGAAGAAGCAACTATCATTTTTTATATAAAATTTTACAGTTGATGAATTTATGTACGTTAATAATAATTATTAATCTTGGGTCACCTAGGAGACAATAAATAATGAAAATCAATTTTCCTGTTGTGTCGTTGTAATTGGTTTTAATGAGAAATTGATTTCAAAATGAAGTATTTATTAAAGTATGATGAATGATAGACCAGCCATTAAGAAATATATACATAAAACATTCCAATGAAAAGTTTTCAAAGATTTTCAAAGTATAAAAATTGTTCAATCTTACAATGTAAGAGATTCACTTGCGTACACAACCTAAAAATAGTTAAAAGCTCAACCTTTTTCTCTTGCACCTCAAACCAGCACTGGAAAATCTTCTTACACAAACAATAAAGCAACGAGTTAACAAAAAATAATTTAAGCAAAGATTTAACAGCTATTTTAGGCTTTGTTTCTTGGTTCAATTTTCAGCCAAAATCCATTTTCTGGCATTGCAGCAAACAAGTTTTTCTGGTAAACAAATGGTATGCATGTTTTTCCACAAGGAATAAGTGTACACTTGGCCAACAGGTAGACGAATAGTGCCTTTATTTCCAAAATGGCGAACCGATTACCGATGCACATTCTTGGTCCCATGCCGAACCCCAAGTTTGACACATCGGTTGAGGTTGACTTTTTACCGATGAACCTTTCAGGTTCAAACTTGTCTGGATTATCGTATAGATCAGGGTCGGCATGTATGCCGGCAACTGGTATCATGACACCCATACCAGGTGTCATTTTGTAAGGTTTAGCCCCAGGCATTGCTGGTGGCAGTTCAAACTCTTTTGAACACAATCTATTCAAGAAGGCTATGGGATGCTTTCTCAAAGTCTCACTGAACACGGCATCTAGGTATGTCATGTTACCGATCGCATCATAGGTCGGCCTACCTTTCGTTGCTAACATCACCTCGTCAATCTCGATCTGAACTCTGGACTGGACATCGGGGTTCAGAGCCATCTCGAATGCCATGAGACTACTCTGGGTGGCGCTGGCTTCAAAACCCGCAAGAAAAAATAGAAAAGCCTGAGCTGTCATCTCAGTAAGGTTAAACTTGGCTGCTCTCTCTTTGGACATTATTGATCGGGCTTCCATTAGCAGTTGGAGCATGTCGGGTCGGACGATTCCCTTCTCCTCCCTGGCTTTTATTGTTGTATCGATCACGTTGGTAAAGAAATCGGTCAGTCTCTTCGATACAATTCGCATGCCAAATTTCCTAGTCAGATCTGGGAACAGCAGCTCCAGAAGAAGCTTAAGGTTCGTGGTACCCTGTGTATAAGACGAGATTCCATTGTACGGTTTTTTTTCTCAATGCTATTTATGTTTAATGAGAATCTTTAGTATTTTTTTATCTACCGTCGACAAAGCTTTTGCTCATTTTTTAACTTCACGTTAACTTTGTTTTACAAAAACACTATTGCTTAACTGGAAGGAAAATTAATGATAAAAATTATGAAATGTGTATCAGAAATCAAGATACCTTGAAAACAGCTACTTCCTTGGCACGGAGATAAAACTCGTTATTAGGATTGTTAACACTGTTCACTTCAATTCCAAACGCACAGCTAGCGATAACGTCGTTCGTATACTTGGAAAACGCGTCTTTGATATCTATGTCATCCTCGTCTATGTGAATCTTAATGAAAGCATCGGAAAAATTTTCGGCACAGTCCGACATAAGCGCGTACATTGATCGCATCTTGCTTGATGTAAAGGAGGGACTAAGTATGTTTCTAATTTCGCGCCAGCGATCACCATTTAAGAAATTGAGGTTAAGTCCAAAAAGTGGGTCCACCTTCTCGTCAACGAAAGTTTTGCGATCAGCAAAGTGGTCAAAGTTCTTAATGAGGATGGACTTGATGAGATCGAGGTCGCGAACGAAAATCGTTGGTGACAGAAACACGTGGCCCCCAACGTACTTAGCCTGCCTGTTTATATTGTAAATACACTTGATCAAGTCATTTACGTGTCGGCGTGGCAGGAACAGCATGTGCATGACACCGACGATCGGTAACTCTAGTGGGTGTGGTATCCCCCATTTCGAGAAGTAGCACAGTTGGCTAAACACTTTGGTAACTGTGTATACAAGAATCGGAATGATCAAAGAACACCAAATCCAGAAATCCATTTTTTAACAAGTGAGTATATATTTAATACTCTGTGAGTCACTTTTAAGTAAAGATACACTTGGTACTATAGCGCTTGTTTTGAATTTGCACTGCGAAGTGATGGATGTACGAGCCCGGCTCGAGCGAGACTAGAGTGGAAGAGTTTTCCTTGAATGCTTCTATTAATATGAATCGCTTCGATGTGCACAAGAATATGGCATGCGCTCAAACGTGGGGGAATCAAGCTTGGAAAATAATATTTTTGTGTTGAGAAAAAAACTTAACGGGATATCTTTTTAAATACATGATTCGAAATAGCTCGTGGTAGAGAAGATTGTTGTAATCAAGTGATGTACGTATCAAATTAAATGATGGATATGAGACTAATTGCGTTATCTTGATAGATACTACGTACGATAATATATACGTTTAAAATTCATAGAAGTCAGTTTCAAGGTGAAATCAGACTGTAATTTTATTTTTTTATATCAATGATTATACAAATTAAATAAATTAACATCGCACATTAAATGTTTTGCAAGTATGTAGGTTCATAGTATACGTAAAGTAGTGTATTTGAATAACACTATATATGATTTAATCCTTGACGAGAAATTGTATGACCTCAAGCATAAAAGGTGCATATTTTAACTATAAGATAAAAATACAACATAAAATTGTTAACTTTTTTTTATCACAATCTGATTACTACGTTTTGAGTATCCGATTAACGTATCATAAGCATTTTTGTACTGTAGGCTAATCTGGTAATACATATGAATAAAGTGTTTTTTCAGGAATAAAATTAGTAATAAAAAAATGATCAAATCTCAAAAAATGTAAGTTATTGCAATACATTACGAAAAGATATCCTTTACCAGTATTTTTCCATCTAAGTCGAGATCTGTGTACGTGCTGATCTTGGTAATTACTGGACGCGTTTTCATTATATTCTGATTAAATCGTAAGGCATGTTTAGATGAATAATTTATAAAATATATTTGTTAAGCTAATAGTTTGCGTCCTTGGTTAAAATATAAAATAAACGCCAGTCAGGCACAAACGTACGGCTATCGTGCCCTTCAAGGCTGCGCTAATGTTTTGTAATGTACGATTTCTTCTGTACAACATATTCACAACTTTATGATACAAGCAAATTTATATTTATTTTACACTTACAGAACAAAATTTTGTCAATAAAAAAAAAGAATCTCAAGAGCTTTCTGCATTATAATTATTTTTTATTTTAATCCTCAACTGATTGCTGATTCATGTAGAAGGTCATTATACATTTTTATAATTTATTCTTAAAGAACGTGAAATTTATGAAACCAATAATAGGTTAGCATATTTTTAAGGTCTCTTATATTTTATAATGTATTTACGTTATTGTGAGCTTTGTATACTAGTGTAAGTTAAAATTAATGTTAAAAATAATCACTCGAGTCGTAATAGTATTTATTGATATAGATAACTTTCGACGTTTCGGCGCGTACAGCTTTATGAATAACAAGGCCCTCGTCAGGTACAAATTTTCTATAAACACAAAACACGCAAAACGTAATGTAACAAATATTTCAAGAAGAAAAATTATATTTAAAATTTGTACTATAGCTAACACTTACAATCATCACACTAGAGACTATGTGTAGCACGCAAGATGGCAAGGCGGTGAATACAATACTTTGATATTTAGCAAGTTCTTGTATAGGCGGTACTCATATATGTATGCTATGTTTTATGTACGCGTCGGTTAACATTTGAGTAAGAGTAATTACAATACCAAAACTGGGTTTTAAATTAAAAACTTGTAACATGAGATCACTCAGTCATAATCCAAATATCTTAAGCAATTCCATTGATTAGGTCTTTATAAAGAATTTTTTAATTATTCGTATCCAGCATTCTGTTGATGTTGTTAGGGTCAGAATGGATGCGCAACATTTTAGAGGAAAGTCGTTTAAATTGATTACTTTCTGTATCTAATATTTTTACTGTATCCAAATTGAATAAGTGGTTGGTTATTTTAATACGATCTGCTGTTACTGATTTTTCTCTCAAATATTTACAACCGCTTCTATGTTCACTTATTCGAGTTTTCAAATGTCAGGAAGCTTGTCCTGTGTAACAAATCCTACAATTATAAATTCGCTACACAATTTTAATCTAATGTAAATAAGGTGTTTCTTACAACCATGAACATTTTTTTAAGCTTTATGGTAGTGTCAAAATTTCTCTAATTTTTTTAACATTTGATATTTTATTTTGATATACAGATTTTTCGTACCAGAAAATAAAATTATGTCTACTATAAAAGTCATATGCTGCAGATTACGTTGCCGGAATACCGTCCTATTTTTTTTTTTTTTTTCTTTTTTTTACACCTCTTTTGCATTTCATACTTGCAAAAACGCTGAGTTAGCTCGAGCCGTATCTCAATTTCACGTTCAATTTATTCGAGCTTCCAGCATGCGACGACGACCAAGACAATTCGGCTCATAGTTAATAATACTAACACCCCACCACTTTTGATGTCCGTCCTCCATCGAATAAGCTTACGCTTACACTTACATTCACGTGTGTGTTAGAGCGATGAGAGTATTGAGAACGTCCTTATTGTTCCCTCACCTGCACGCTTTCATTCAATATTTACAATACGTGCGCGCACGTGTATGTATGTATCACGTACCGTTGAAAGTGAGAGTAATCATTACAAGCACTAATTTAATAGTTTTTTGGCTCTAAAAGCATGAATTCACGAATTAAGGTTCAAAATAACTGTCTTAATACTTAGTGTTCGAGAATAACAAAGTAAAATTTTTAATTTTTTATGAACTAACGAGTGTTAGCACACAAAATCATTATTTCTTTGAAAGTATACGATTAGCGTACTCAGTCATTTTACACGCGGTTTTATTATAATCTTTTTCTAACTTTATACGATACATTTGTTTTCAGGGTTCATTGGGCTGTTTAGAGGACACTTGAAGGCATCGGAGAAATCTTGAAAATTCGACAGCGTTCCTACGACTCTGTACTTGTTTGGCGTGTAAAACGTGGAAGGGTGCTCCGTTAGATATTTTTCTGACTCAGTTTGACAATATCTCTGTGAAAATAAAAAAAAATGTATGTTTCTATATACACTAGACATATCAGGCAAACTTTGTGCGTTTTTTTATACGGTGTAAAGTCCAATAATGACTGATTCAAGGTAACCTGCGACTACTAGCTCCGAAGAGCCCGTATAAATGTAAATGAATTGGCTAAAGTTGAAACTAAAACCTTAACCATTTCATGTGTTCAAATGAAAAATATGAAAATTGAGCACCATTCTATCATGTAAAAAAACATCATGCGGCAGTAACTGGAACTAACACCTTATCTACGGGGCCCACCTCGAATATGTCGATGAATAATCCTTTTAATTTGCATAACACAGAATTAAAAGATATTCATATATAGTGTGTGTGGGTGTGTAAAGTACATTGAATAAACTTAAAACATTCATGTATTATTAAAAACAATGTTAACAATGTCAAACTTCATAAATTCTGAAAAACTACATTTGGATCATAAGTTGTTGAATTATTTTTTTCTAATGCAGAAAATTGATTGCCATAATTTTTATGTATAATAGCTATCGTGTCATGCGTCATCTGTTACTCCAACTTGCCTGGTGCTCTGCCACTTGATATTTATGATTTAAATGAATTTTCGTTTGATCTACTAATATTGTTTTAATTATACTTGTATGGTCATCTTTGTAGTCAACCACATCATGGTTTTTTATGCGTTAAAAATTGTTATCTTTTTTGAAATAAGTCAAAAAAACGACAGCGTACTTGAAAACTTTGTCATAATATTATGTTCTTAAATGTCTTGTTATAATTCACTGGTTACATTGATTCAAATTTCATTTCTGTGCGTGTCGTAAGAGAAGAAAAAACCAAAAAACTACAACTCACGAGTGCAAAAGAGATAAAAAATAGCTGGTCGTTGCTGAAGTCCTCTAAGTTTGGTAGTTTCTCGCCACTTTCATATCCAAAACTGTTTTGAAAAGCGTGGTAGGCCACTTTCAGTCCAATTGCATCGTACATATTCTCGTCCGTGGTCGATGGTCCAACCTGAAAAAAATCAATGTTTTGCATAACTAACAGATGTAAAAAGCAAAGGGGCCATTGTTCGAAAGCTTTTGACTCATGATTAAAGTTCTAAATACCACTTTTGCTTGCATTGATACTCTCACATTTAACTTACTGAGTAGTTGTAGTACTGTTTGGTCAAGCAGTCGGTCTTAGAGTCGTATGTTTTGTACATGTCACCATTGTACTTGGACCATGGAGGGATGTATGTACTCGTGTTAACTGAACCAATGTAAAATAACTGTATTTTAGTCGTTAAAATTTTATCCATCAAGTTGAAAGATATTATAGTTTTGTTTGAATAGAAAAATGTACGTTACCTTCTTTTTCCATTGTCCGTGACATCAATTGGCCCATACTAGGAGCCAAGTATCCATAATTCACTGAGCTATTACAAAAGAAAAAGATCCAACGAATTTGACTTCTCTGTTTCCTACTATAGTGCCCCTTTCTTGACGTATGAGAAATAATAACAATGAATACTCACGGAGGTAAAGATGAGTGCAACCAAGGAACTGATAACTGAGCCGCAGTCACGACTGAAATAACCACAGACATAACAATATATGTTACCCGGAAGGATTCAGAACATCTTTACATAATTCAATGAACTTACCAAGCATATTTCGAGAAGGATCATACGAAGTTTTGGCTTCCAGAGGATCAATTTTAACGCTACAACCATTTTGATCAACCTTATAATCCCCACTTTGTCTTAATTTTACAGATATTTCAGATTATACTTACTGGCTGTAAATTTGATGATGCCTGAGACGCTTTAGATTACGATCAGCTAAAAATTTACGAGCGTTGAGCTCGTTTTCCAAATAGTTCGACGTTATCATAAACTAAAAAAAGCGAAAGAATTTTTATCTTTTTTCCTCCTAAGCGAAAACTTGACAAACTCACTCCATCATAAATATGTTTAATAAATTCCCGTCTAAGGTAAAAGTTGGAAACTCCGATATGCCACTTGAGAGAGTGAAGCTTCACCATTGCTTGTTCCTTGGTTTCGTCGTCCAACCAACTTGAGCGTCCCACCTCGTCGAGCATTTCTCCCCGCATGTCGCTGGCTATATCCGTTACCTGCACCAGAAAAATACATGAACTGGGTATAACTTGTCTTCTGTTACTTCTTTCTTCCTTCTTAATAATTCAGCAACTAGGGTGAGCACTACAATTAACAATAGATCTAGTTGTCTTCCATGCGTCGTCTAGTACGTTTTAACAATACCATTTTTTTCGTCTCTTCAGATAGGTGCCGACTGACGTACTCGTACCTATACCCAATGCCCAACTTCATGTCTGCAATACATTCTTCCCACCTATTAAGATCGAACGTTGTATTATCAAACACATTGCTTGTTACCAACCTAGCAACGAACCTTTCAATGGTTTTCTCAAAGTCACCTTCCTTCGTTATAGCTTGGAAGTACAAGTCACGCATTACCTTATTTGTGTACTTAATCGACGATGCCACAAACTTCCAATGGACGTAGTTAACTGCAAAAAAATAAGTATTTACTTGGAAAACGCGAAATTCCATGGATGCTATTATTAAATCATACACTACCTATCACTTGGTTTGGAGTTTCGTTAAGTAATTGAGCTAGTTGATGGAAGTAGGAGATATCCTCGATTCCTATATCCTCTGAATCATTCAAGGTAATATTTTCAAGGTCCTCGAAGACAACTGAAATCACTCTTAGCCAGTCAATCTGAAAAACAAAAGTATCCATTTGATACAAATTTTTGTCACAAATAACGCATTGACAGTGGTCCTTTCAAAATATCGATGATAACTCACACTGGCTGTTGGGCTTGTCTGGGCCTCCTCGTCGTAAAAACCTTGTAAATCTTTTATGCTCATATAAGTACGAGAAGGCTCCAGGTTTTCGCTTTTGTTTGCAGTTATTTTAATCTAAAACAATAGAATGGTTATTTTTTACAGCTGAAGAAATACCTTCTATACCAACCTGATGCAAGCTCCTTTCGAACACCAAAATATTCTCGGCATCCTTCGTGACATCTTCATCCGAGAGGCTATGGTCCATGGTGAGTGCCGAAACGACCCCCTTGATAAATTCTAGGTACTTTTGCTTGGCACCATCCTCACCTTCGTTTTCCAGCAGGTGATCGTACAGCGTTTCGGTAGGCTTATTTAACTGCAAATCATATTTAAGCAATAGGTGTTTATACTAACTGATGTTTCTAACGTAGTTTAGTGTAACATACGTTGATAACGTTTTGACTCGCGTTTCTGTCATCGGGTGCCACCACAATATCAAATATCGGTGACAGATCCTTGAACCCAGAGTAGTACTCGTGAATGCCTTGCCAATCGTGGTCCTCGTCACCCCACTCACTAACGTTCATGGCGATTGGCCAACCTCCAAAGAAGCCAAGCAGCGTTTTCAGTACTTGCATACCATCCTCTTCGATTTGGTCTGAGATATCCGATTTGGAAAATTAAATTTTCACATGTCTCTGTCGTTTCCAAGAGCAGGCGTAGACACTTACCCAAATCCATGCATGATCTGTACCACAATCTTTCGTACTTTAAAGGAAGGAAGTCGTCGCTGTTCTCCTCGTCATCTCCTTCTAATATATCTGATGGTGTCGGAAGGAAACGACAAAGTTGAAGCATCAAGAAATTGTGGAAAATTAATGTGTTTTACTAAAGGCTATTTTTTTCTACCTTTCACCTCGAATTTAACGTTATTTTCCACGATTTTTTCGGAATTCCAAACATCAACTCCATCTGGAATTGGGTAGTTGACCGCCCAGCTACCACACACGTAATTGTAAAAGTTGTCGCAAGGATCTGCCTCTTTATTAATGAGGCCTTTGATTATTTCCGCTAAAAAACGAGCGATTGATGAAATGAGGGTTTCGACTTTTAATCAAGACCTACCGCTTTGTTTGCATCGCTCGCTGTCGCACATTTTTCCACCCTCATTGAAAATTGGGCTGGCTACGACGATACTCCCAAGTAAGTGGACACTAAAAAAAATTCGTATAATTCTTACAAATATTTTCTCTTCTTTGTTTCGATATCAAACCCATAAAATTGTTTTTTTTTTTTCTCTCACAAGATGATGCGTATTTTCAGCATCATAACTGCACTAGTGATGTTTCGGTATAAAGTCTCCAGAGGTGGATTAACTTTATTTGGCCAGAGTTGGTAGTTTTTATACTCCAACTTCCTTTGAATGCTCATAATTGGCATTCACTTAGCATGTGCGGCTAAGCGTAAAAATAAAGTTTGAATAGAGTGTTGGTTTTCTTTTTTAGTATTTCAGATAAGTTAGAGAATTTTTCTTACGAATTTTTCTCTCGATAAATACGTATATACTTGAAAATACTCTTAATTTAACTTTTTGAAGTATTTAAAAATACCACAATAAAAAAAAAAAAAAAAATTGATAAGCTAAAATACTAGTTACTTCCCAAACTTATGCAATGCTATGTAAACTAGTTTTGAATGAAAAGGATTATGTGATGAATCACTACATTTCAAATCGCTCTAACGAACATCATTACATGACAATGCATTTACGTCAAAATTGATTCATTTTTTTTTTTTTAACGCAGAATCTCTTTAAACAGCGTAATAGCAATAAATATAGGTCATACATATACAAAAAGCTAACAAATAATGAGAAAAAAATAGAATTCTTAGACACGATAAATATTAAAGAATTTTTATAACTTTCCGGTGAATAAAAACTTTTTAAAATTAGAGAAAAATAACATAAAGCACTGACTAACAGGTTAAAATTTTTGCTTCACTTTAAAAACATTAAATAAATTGTCCCTATCAACAGAACAAGGACAAGCCTCTTTACACAGCTATTTGTAATTGGTTTTACTCCACCAAAAATTACATTTCGTAAAAATAATTGTGCTACTTTATTCAGTGTTAGCGAAATGTATGTATTGGCTAGTGACTTTTAACTAATTTTTTTTTTTTTTTTTTTTTTTTTCAATTTTGGCTCAAATTATAAGTAATAATTTCTCAAAAATGTATCGGGAAAAAAAATTTTTTGATAAGATAAGAACTTTTTTTTTTTTTTTTCAATCCATTAAATGACCATATCATCTAAAAATTTCACTGTTTTTTTCTTCATAAATTATTTTTTAACAAGATACTTGCAAACCAGTTATTCAACGTGCTTTTAATAAAATTAAAAAAGAAGGTAACAAGTCAGATTGTTGTAAAAAAATATAGAGAGAAAATATACTTACATTACGATGTAACGGTAATTTCATACACATTTTTTTTATTCTCTCATAACAATACATGTATGTTATCATCGTTAATTATTTCGTATTCTCCTGTTTGCTAAAGGTAGCATAAATAATTACTGTTTTGTAAGTCAAAAACGTTGAAAGACCTTGAAAAAATAATACTGCGATGAGATAATTTTTATTAGTTATTTTTCACGTTTTTTGAGTTTACGGATATTTATTTATTCGTACCAACACACAAATCCATGAACAGAATTCTTTTTTTTATAATTGTTTGCAATCCAAATTTATTATAAAGTATCAATTATTTTTACTATTCAACAAGACGAATACCTTTCTTTTTAATGTTTTAAAGTTGTTGTGAGTGGCGTAATGTAAAAGTTTGGTGGCGTTGATATTGTTCCAATGTGTATTACCACTGATGATGACGTAAAATCCATTGCAGGTACTTCGTTGAGTCGTCCTGCCACGCATATGGTTATGCAACTTACGATTTTTTTTTTTTTTTTTTTATTTAACTGCGGAAAATAGAAGCCAATTTTGGTAGTTTTTTCATCGAGTCATTTTTTTAGAAATCTGATGGGTGAAAAAAAAACATACGCGATCATCCTCTTTGGACCTCCGATTTAACCATACAGGCGTATAGAGACTCATACAGTACCACTAACCTTCTGGAAAGTAAGATCGAACAAAGTTCCATTCTTACTTTGCTCCAAAAAAAAAAAAAAAAACCAAAACCCTCAACTACAGACCATCAAAACGAAATTATTTCAAACGAACGTGTGATAAGGCAAGTCTCAAAGGAATCTCATCGGTCCGGTGTAAAAGGCTACAGAGCAAAAGCCAAGGGGCTTAACAAAGTATTCCCATCTCACGGCCGCAGCATCAATGAGATGCGATAATCAGCCTGTCCGATCGTTTCTCATTCCGCGCCATCTCAGCCGACTCTCGCACGGACGTTCGCGCGCGTTGCGAAGGTATAGAGCCATAAAGACGCGCGCGAGTCCCTTTTACGTGTGGTGGAAAAATTGTATACGCTCGCCTCGCACGATGCGCGTCGATAATGCCTTGGGGGAAAACGTTTCGGTGCGGAGTCGATGCATGAGCAGTTCTACGGAAAATTATCCGTTGCGTGTCGCTTGAAAAAATGTCATGGCTTTATTGAAAAAATCACTGAATTCGAGTGGCAAATTATGTTTTTTCACACTTAGTTTAGCGTCAATTTAGTACATTCGTTTCCCTCCACTATATGCTCGTAGATCAAACAGTGGCAGACATGTTGCTAAAAAATTTGATAGCAAAAAAACTCTCCAAATAAGCTGTTTTTTTTAACTAAAATCCCAATTGATTGCTTACATGACATCAAAGTATTGGTATTCTCACTTTGTCTTAATAGAACTGTGCTATTCTGAGATGTGAAACAAGAATTTTTTTGGGCTTTCGCATCTCATCCGAAAACATTTCCAGTCCCAGTCATAAGACTTTTTTTTCTAAATCCCGTCTCGTCTAGACGGATCACATTTGTCGATTTCTCGAAAAAATTGTTGGCGTGCTTAAGATTTCTTGTTTTCCCAAATGAAATTGCGGTACACTTGGAACTATTTGAAAAAAAAAAAAAAAAAAATTTACTAGGTGTCACAATTACCTTTCAAATTATTTTTAAATGCATGTGTACATCTTTCATTTTTAGTAAGACACACGACGGCTTTTTTACGGAATCGCTCTTGGGTGTACACAGGGAGATTCGCATTTTCGTGATTGGAGGGGCGCGAGAACGAGAAGAATGTGTATATAAGTGCGCATTCAACGATGCAAAAATAATGAGAAAAAGGGAGGGAAAAAGGAGATACAGGTGTTGCAGACACAAAGAGCTCGAGCGACATGGAAATGCTCGCGTGTGTGGAGTGCAGAGGTTTTTTAAAAAAACGCAGTGAGGAGCTTTTCGAGTTTTGTTTGAAAAAAGGCTAGAGTGCTTTATTTACTTGTTTTTTGATTGTGCAGGTGAAATGAAAACCGGCTCGAGTAGTGTATGGCGAGGAGTTTTGCAGATGAGCTTGAGGTGGTAAAAAGTTTTTTCTAATGTATTAGATTTCTTGAAAAAAAATTTTTTTATTTTTTGCACGTGTTTCGTACGATATGCTGGGCACATCATACTGACTCATATTGTTGGTCATTCTCGCAACGCAACTCCTTACCAATGTCTTTCCCACGTAACACGCTTTCATTGAATTTGCTTTTTTGTTGGTGATGGATTAAAATAAATGTTGATTTTTAGATAGGTTAATTAATTTTTTCTGACAAAAATTCCGTTTACAGATGACAATGTAATTGTGGTGTAAACAAATTGTACCTCATTTTCTTTTCACTAAGTACTAGAACTGTCAACATTAAACATTTTAAGAACAGATTAGGTTTGTTTACTTTAATTTTTCTACCCATCTTACCTAGTTCTTCTGTTTCTGCTTGATTTTTCAGGCAATACCATTTTGAAGATCAAGACCAAAGCATCTTAAGCACAAAGCTAGAATTTTGAAAATGTTTCATCGGTATAAAAGTGCATGTAAATAAAAAAATTTGTGCTGTCTGCAAATAATCCGTTGTTGAAACGGTCTGTTGGTATGAATTTGTCTGCATTAAAAGTTCGTATCCACGAATTAAAAATAAATAATAGTAATAATATTAACTATAAGAACAATAAAAGTAGATAAAAGCATTAGCCCCTTTCAACGCACATTATAGGGTTGTAAAAAAATTCAAATGAGTGCGTATCTTACTATTAATTGAAAGTGGCATTGATGATTATTTCCAATGTCCAAAGTTTTAAAAATGAAATTTTGATAGGAATTTTAAAAATGACACGTAGACGTGACTTCGAAATCCTTGTTTAATCTGTTTTTGTTTGTGCTCACTCCTGGTCAGTTATTATACTTGAAGCCACGTTCAACATAAGTCTGATAATATATCTTTTACCTAATTTTTACCTAGTGTGATTACTTCGTTTAATTTATTTAGAGTGAGGAAGTACTTAGTAGATTAGTTTTGTTCAACATCCCAAGTATATGATTTGAAACATGATAGAAAAAAGGGTCTAAATATATTTTTTTCTTAAATACTAATATATAAGTAAACTGATATACTAGTTCGTAAGTAGCTGCTTACAGTTATTTGTATGCAAAATTCTTAAAACATTACAGTTTGATTTTTTTCAGACAATAAGACAATATTGGTTCTACAAACCAATCAAAAAAAACTTTGAAACTGGAATGACTCTATTAAATATCCTAAGCGTTTAAACTATTATTAAAGCGAATTTTATACGTAAATTTTGAATTTTAATCCTGTTGATTAAAAAACATTTAAAAGTCAATTAGCATTATTTTTCTATTTACGTAAGAGAGAATCATCAACTTATATTTCATGAAATAACGAGACATGCACCTTTCTATATGGTCATCAAGTCATGAAAGTTCTGGTTCTTTATATCTTCTATTGCCAAATCTGCAAATAAGGGTGATATAAGGGAGCCTATTTGAGTTTCAAAAATCTATCTGTAGAACTTTGTTGTTGAAATAAAAGAGATCATTGTTAAATTAAAATGTAGCTATTTCTATTGCTTCGTGTGGTAAAAACTTTCAACCTTATGTTCCAAACTGTTCATTAGGAAATGTAAGTAAATATTAGGTTAACTATGAAGTGACATCTAATAATAAGAAAATATAGTTTCCGTTATCTAGTGCTTACATGCTTCAAAAACTAATGCTAATATTATTGTGTAACGTTGGTGATTTAAAATATGGTGATAAATTATGGAAAGAAATTGGGGCTAACGAGTGGGTGAATTTATACAGGAAATGATTGGTCATCGAGTTAAATGTCCTACTAATCACGTACAGTTCACTTCTGTTTTGTTAACTGTATTAACTTCCTCTTATCTTACTGGATAAACATACAATTTTCGTTTTCTTAACAAAACATTTTGTAGCTCTGAAGTTGCATGTATTATATTTTTTCATCTATCAGTTATGTATTAATGGCTTGAAAAAGTATTTCTCTAAGTAAGTTTTTCATTCCTAATTGATATGAATTTTATGAAAACTATAGTTACAGTACATTCAAATAGTAGTGTTAATAATATGTATCAATACTCTAATTATGTCGTTTTCTTGATGACAATCCGTGTTACGACATGAGCAGGAGAGTAAAACTACCCAAATTTCACCTGATTATCATTTTAAATTTTTTAGTTTTTGTAATACACTAGTACTTCGTACTGATGAGTTCAGCTGGTGATCGAGAACGAAATGGTGTAGTATATATGCGTGCAAAATGTGTCAAAAATTAAGTAATTCAAAATGATAATCAGGTAAAACTTGAGTAGTTTTGCTCTCCTACTCATATTAATAATATTTTTTTATGAAAAAAGTTATTGTCTAACTGCAAATGGGACTAAAGCTACGTAATTTTTAAACTTTGTCCCAGGATAGTAATGTTTATTAATTTCTTATGAGCTAGTTATCGCCAGTACTACTGCACATAGTTTGAATCCCGAAAAAAACTTCAACAAACTGCATGTGAAGATCGCACATAATTGTCCACATTCATGGATAGACAGTAGATTGAGCAGATACAAAGTCTCGTAAATACCAATTCATAAAGAAACGGACTTTATCAATAACTAGTTGCTCCCTCCCCCTCCATCTCAGCTTTACCCGAGACTCACTAAATTGAACACCGTAAAGTGTTGTCATATTATGTGAAATGTTTCCAGTTGAAAATTTTACAACTATTCCTGACACTTCTAAGAACAAAAATCTTCTTATTAAAAAAACATTTTTGTTTGGAATTCATACAATTTTTTTGGTTGAATAATAAGCAGTTAAAAGTGAAAAAAATATTATTATACTAAAAAGTACCGTGCGTTCCTAATGCCATAAAATAATCGTTGGCCCTGAAACGCCGTTGATTTTTAGTTTCTCTCGTATAATCTACGAAAAGTGCTATTTTTTAAATCTGTAAAGATTAATGTTTCATTCTGTTATACAACTTTACTTCGAAGGAGATTTTCTTACTTGTAGTGTTGAGTAAACTTTACGGAAAGTGATCAAGTAGTGAAATCCCTGATGGATGCAGTCAGGGCCTGAGAGCAATCTATTGAAGCATTAAAATATGATTGTGTACTTCAATTTAAGAATCACAGCCCCATGATTACATGGGCAATACATATCTCAAAGTCTTATATCTGATAATTATTTGCCTAATTAACCATTTTTAATAATTGTAAGTACTTTTTAACTCGCTTTTAATATAATAGCTGCTCTCCTTTATTATTGGCATCTTGCATTATTTTGTAGGTTATTTCATTCGAGTGCCTATAGGAGCGTATAGGAGCTTCCGTACTTTCCCAACGTCTCTTGGTATTACGCCGAAGACGTTAGTGTCTAAGGTACCTTCTTTTTTTGCAAACTCCGTTGTTTTGGTAATCTAAGGGGGAGAGATTGGCTCGTGATGCTTGCCCGTTGGAAGCTGTCCCGTTTGCTGAAGTTTTTTTTTCCTTTATAGCTGTTGGGTTCAACCATCTCAGACCTCGTGAATGACTTACTTGGTTTAATAGTGGCCGGCTTTATATAGTCTTTTAGTTGAAGAATCGTTGCCGGAAATAGTAAAAATGTATTTGTTGGCAAGATATAGGTTGCCCATAAAAGAACCGATAAAATTTATGGTTAAGTAGGGAACGTAAATACTTATAATGGCTCTGAAAAGGGCCAGTGGTGAAACTTCCAGCTATTCCTTGTTATTATTCTTGATGATGGAGCTGGCTGCGAGTAGCTTGACTCTTACCCTCAGAGTCTCTGTGAACGGAGACCGTGATGGAAGAAGGTACGCCGCTGACCAAAGAATATTTTGTCTGTGGGTCGTGCCCCGTATAACTAAACGCTTATTGTTAGTCGGGAAAGTGGGCCTGGAGAATACCTTTTCTGTCGGTATGCTGTTGGGACGACCACTGAGAAGGAGGCCGTAGTGGCAGCTCAAACTCTTTAGGATTATTTTCCCTGGCTTTCTGTTGTAGAAAAATCTGCTCTGGTAGCCCCAGGATAGTTGGAAGAAAGGACATGAAACTGTAAAATGTTTAAGCAGATTATGCTCTAGCTAAACACGTCTCCTGGTATTTCACTGGAGATTAATTTATAGTACTGTCCTTTTCCAATCATGACCAATCGTTGAATCGTTCTCAAAGTGCCCAGTGGGGGCGCCATTTCAGAATCGCGCTCAAAGCGAATAGCAAGGATATCCAGCTGTACGACTTCCTGCTCTATGCTTTGTGCAATGCCGATGATCGACTGTGGTGTTCGGTTTTTTTTTTTTTTTTTTTTTTTTGTTAGGAGGATGGTGAAAATCTTACATAGACATCCCTAAGGGAGGGGATAGTGCCGGATTCTTACCGGCTAAAAACACAATCAGGGGACCAGCCCGGAGGCTCTACACCCTTGGAAAAAGAAGAGAGTTAGAAGTAGAGGAAAAGAAGAAAGACGTATGATGCAGCAAGAAAAGATGCCAAGCTCTAGCTCAGGTGAGGAGGCTTGGTGTTTACGCGTTGAAGTGGAGGTCGAGAGCTGACTTAAGTCAGTTTTGAAGAGATGGGTTGACAGATACAAACAAAACAAAAACTCAACAATGAAGAACTAACACAAACAAAAAAGGATTTGGTGGCTACCCGAGTGTAGATGAGAGTATGCTGCGTGAGCGCACTTAAAATGCAGACGATGTGGAAGACTGGAAAGGTCACTCCAGGATTAGAGTGCAGGGGCGATCTACTCAGTCGCTCTAGCTAGGGGAGCAGTCGGCTAAGGCCTTGATAAGTGGGTTTGGATGCGATGTGATCGAGTTTCTTAAGTTTTGAGCATATGAGTACGCTGCTTTCTTGGAAGAGACTACTGAGATTTCTTTGAGAATTTGCTCGTTCCTGATGAACCAGGGAATGTTCAGGGAGCTGCGCAAGAGACGCATGAAAGTTCCTTGCAGTAGACGAAGTTTTGAAGTGATTCTCCAGATTAGTATGGCGTATGTGCATATGATTCTGATGATTGCGTTAAAGATACGTAGCTTGGTCCGAGTTGAGATTTTCACATTAATAAATATTGTTTTAAGTGCCACAAAAGCGGCTCTGGCCTTCTGTTGTACACTAGCGACTTGTTTTGACCACGTAAGGCATTTGTCAAATATGACTCCAAGATATTTGGCGGTGAGGCTCCATTTGATATTATGTGAGTTTACGACGATGTTTAGAGGCTTTTTCCTCCTTTTAGAAAAGAAGAGAGCAACTGTTTTGGCTTCATTTAGTACTAGACACCAGAAAGTGTACCAATGGGCAAGGACCTTGATGTGCTTATTGAGTTTTCCTGTGCATTGGGTGATGACCTTTGAAGAATGGAGTAGGGCGACGTCGTCTGCATATTCAGCAGACATTATACCCTGGCTTTGAGGAATGTCGTGACAGAAAGATGTTGAAGAGCAGTGGTGATAGTTTTGCTCCTTGAGGTACTCCAGCTGAGATGGTACGTGGAGCAGAGATTGAGTTTCCAATTTTGGCCTGAAAGCTTCTTTCTGACAAGTAGGACTTTACAACTGTGACGAGGTAGGGTGGAAAGCCGAGTTTTAACATCTTGAAGATTAGTCCAGTATGCCAAACTCTGTCGAAAGCCTGACGGACATCGAGAAGAACCATAGCAGTGTGCTGTTTTTTGTTCAGCTTTTCGGCGATGAATTCAGTCACTCTGAGAAGTTGATGGCAGGTACTATGGCGTTCCCTAAATCCGCATTGGGTGTCGGGAATAATATTGTTTAGATGTACGTGAGCCTCGATGCGGGTGAGTATTACGGATTCAGCTAATTTGCTAGATTTGATAGTAGACTTATGGGTCTTGAGCCTTCAGTTGAAGAGAGAGGTTTGCCTGGCTTTGGTATGAATATAACTATGGCTTTCTTCCAAGCTGGAGAAAAGTACTGGAATCTCATGATAGCGTTGATTATGTTACAGATAGCCGTTATTTGTTTCCTTGGTAGGATCTTCAGAATCGAGTTGTTTATCCCATCCCAACTGGGAGTCTTGTTGTTTTTCAATTTGCGTGTGAGTTTTCTTATTTCAATTGGTGATGTGGGCGAAAAATCAGATGCTGTTGGAAGTAGATTTTCAGCTTGATCGGTGATGATAGCGTGGTCGTCGATGAAATCTCCTTGACTAGGATTTGGTGAACATTGAGTCACAAGTGCATCGGCGAAAGCCTCTGCTTTTTCTGAGTCAAGAGTGTAAATGTGGGGTCCAACTTTTAGAGGTGGTGAAACAGTACGCTGCTTTCTGAGGGACTTGACTATTTTCCAAGCCCGTCTTGGATTTGATTCTGCTTCTTCGATATAGCTCCGAGAGTTTAGTTCTTCGAGAAGAGATTGAATTTCTTTTTGTAGAGCGTTTAGCTTGGTCTTTAGTTCAGGAGATCTTGATTGCTGCCAGTTTCTGCGCATTTTGTTCTTGTTCTTGATGAGGGTGCGAACGTCCTTTGGAAGATTTCTATGACTCTTTGTTGCAGGTAGAGTAACGGTTGAATCCTTAATGGCAGTTGTTAGGCACGTGGTTAGAGCTGCAACAGCTGCGTCCAGTTCTGAGGAGTCTCTGATTGAAGAGCATTAAAAGGCTGCTGTTTCCAACTTGTATTGAAGAAGATCTTTATCAATCTTGTTGAAAGATAGAGGTGTCGTTTGGGATGAGCAGTAAATCTCGAAGAAAACTGGACGATGATTTGAAGTGAGATCGTTTAGGACCCAAGGGTCTTTAGACATCGTTATGCCACTGGTGATTCCAATGTCTAAGATTTCTGGCCTGTACGAGTTGTTATCGGGGTAGTGAATGGGCTCCGAAGGAGCCTCTAGAGTCAGTTTGTATTTTAGCAGCATGCGTAGTAGCGATTTACCCCTTGGGTTTGTTTCAACGCAGTTCCATGATGTATGTTTTGCGTTTAGATTGCCAAGTACTATTCTCGGGACGTCTTTTTCGAAAAAGGTTGGAAGACTATTGATGTCACTTAAGGAAGGTGAAGCGTAGAAAGTGATGACCCTGGGATTTTTACCGCCAGGAGAGTTATTGAGAATTTCGCTGCCTACGACCTCTCCTGATGTTGAAGTGTCCCTGATGGGTGAATGGCGGAGACTTTTCTTGATAAGGATAGCGGCGCCGCCTCCATCGGAACCTGCTGCGCCTACGGTTTTGTCGTCCCTGTATATGACGTAATCAGTGAAGTAGGGTGAGTGCTTCGGTTTGAGAAAGGTTTCTTGAATGCAGAAGATATCCACATCGTGATCTTGCAAAAATTGCTCTATTTCGAACTTCTTGCCTTGGATGCTTCTGGCGTTCCATGTCACTAAAAGTAGTTTATTTTTTGGGGTGATCATACTGACACAGAGACGTCAGGACCTCGAAAATAATACGAGTGATGATAGGGGTTAATGCAGTATCCGGTGGTAGTGATGCTGCTAGTGGCTGCTTGGTTGATGCCACGACTTGGGCAAAGCTAAGGTTGTTTGGAAGCGCTGTTTGTCTTGGAGGCTGATGTGGTTGAGTTTGAGTAGAGCTCTTTTTGGTGACGGTTGTTTTACGCTGGATCGATTTGATTGGTGCTTTTGGGCAGCCTCTGTAGTATGCCCTGTGGTCTTGATTACAGTTCGTACAGACTGGTTTGGTTTCCTTTGAGTCCTTGTTCAGACAGGCGGCAGTGGCGTGATTTTTTGCGCAGAAAGAACAAACCCAGGTAGCGTGACAGTAGTTTGATGTATGATTATATTTTTGGCAGCGTTTACACTGAGGGATGAAGTTTGTTTTACGTTTTGGTTCGACTCGGATGCTGAGTCCACCTACAGACTTGACGTCAAAGATGGAATTTGCTTCTGGTGAAGCAGGGTTTAAGTGAACGACGACAAGGGGCCAGATATTGTCACCCTTGCGCATACGGTGGACCCGGCGTGCGGCTGGAACTTTGCTTTGGAGTTCCTCCAAGATTTTGGTTTCGGTTAGATGCTGCAATACTCCTCGGCTGACGACTTCTAGCTCGCGTTCTTGTTTTAGCTGGTGCGTTGAGTACTCAACTTTACTTTTTTCTAGCTCGGAGGTGATGAAACGGAAATCGTCGACTGATTTTGTATAAATTTTTATACCGTTGTTGATGCTTACAGCTTTGCGAAGCTCAATCTTTTCGGCTGTTAAAGCAGAGTGGACTTTGGGCCAACGTTTTGTCTCACGGACAAGTATTGGTGGAGGAGACGGTTGCTTTTGGCTCGGAGAGGTTACTTCTTCGAACGAGTTACTGTTCTATTCAGAATCCGATTCGGTACCAGACTCTTCGAAGAGACCTGCTCTAGATTGGATTAGATTAGATTAGATTAGATTCTTTATTTAGGCCTTGTGGCTATGCCATATCTGGCCCTCAATTAGCAGTACAAAGAATACACATAAAGTAACTCTTGAAGATACATAGTAATTTACAATATATGATAAGCAGTATTGGTAAACATAATTATAAAATATAGTTACAATATGAAAAAATTACAGAAAGTAAACAAGTTAGAGCAAAGTAAATTCACATAGTATTGAAAGTATAAATGTAATATCAAGCTAGGTGAAGGTTAAAGCTATTTGTCAGCTTTGCGTTTTTTGACTATACGTGGTTTACTGGTGACGTTGACAGACGTGGTTTTTGAACCGTTTGATTGATTGAGAGCCTTGTTCTGGGCGTTGATTGTCTCGTGGAGCTCTGAGATCAGAGCGTTTGACTGTTGTTGCTGTAGCTGAAGGTTTGAAATCGTGGCCTGTAGGTCCTTGATAACCTTGAGCAGATCTTCCTAAGAGGAGCCTGAGTGTTCAATTGGGGAATTTGATAGAGTAGCCAACAAGGCGTTCACTCTTGCTCTGTGTTCATTCCAGGGACCTCGATGGGTCCTGGGGTAGTCGAGGTATCCCTCCGATGATCCAGCAGAGGACTGTTTTTCTGCGTACTCTTTCGTTTTGATGCCAAGTAGAAGCATGAACCAGTAGGCCCTGAGAACCTATATGAAGCGCAGAGAGAGAATCACAGAAGGCAGTACGTCCGTATGCTACGAAGTCACTGATGAGAATGTGGTGTTCGGTACTTTGCTCGGAGACATAATAACCAGTCTTACTGAATTCTATTGCAGGTAGCTTCGATTTTACTTTTACGCCACCTAGCGGATCGTACTGAACTGAAAAGCTATCGTATTTTTACAAGACTTTAAGTTTATTTATTTCTATTGTTATTAATTTTTTCAAGATGAAAACTATACTAAAACTATCTAAAAAGTGTCTAGAATCAGTATGCAAAATTTCAGCAAGATCGGTTGAGCAGTTTTCGTGGTTAGCGATTACAACAATTTTAGCGACTTTGCTTTATACATTAGTAAGATAAGATAACATAAGATTTAAACAAGAAAAAAAAATTTGGCTGCTCGCATTATTTATAAAAAATAGAGTGGCTATGCTGCTAAATTCTTTATTACAAAATTTTGTTTACTATTTAATCTATCGATAAAAGCATATCTTTGAAAGATTTTTTTAGCGTTATTTCTTACCATACATGAATTAAACAGTGAGTTATACTATACCTGATTGAAAGGAGAAAAAAATGCAATTTTATCTATATCATGAGCTGGAAAAGATGAAACTGCTTGATTTTTGTATGGAATTAATGTTGTAAGAAGTTTGCGACGTAATAACAGAAAAGTACGATTTGTAGAATTTAAAAACACACGTTTAATGTCTAAATTCTCAAAATATATTTACAAATTCTCGAGGTATCGACATTAAAATTTTTAAAAAGGTACATCACTTCGAAAGCAGAGTTACAACACTGGGCAATTGGGTCTCAAAGGTTACAGATAAACGTGATTGCACGTCATTTTCGTGAGCACTGAAACGTACATTACAACACGGCATCCAGATAATAGACATTACATCGGAGTTACGTAAAGAAGTGGCAATGTAAGCTTATTCGGATTCACTAATAATGTCAGATACCTACATAAACAATGAATATATAATACTTGAAATGTAAAATTTATTAATTTGAACAAAGTCTCACACGGCAAAAACAGAAAAAATAATAGTATACTTTATACGCAGTATATTTTTAATTTTCTTACTCAATAAGAATACGTTAATTCGTTGTTTGTTCCTAACTTCATTTTATAAAATAACTTGCCAAAAGTACTCATCATTGTACTAAAACTCAGATACTACAGTTAATTTTGTACTAAACATAATTGCAAATAGTTCAGTTGCGGCTCACGTAGAAAGTAATTCTGGCATTTACAAAATGTAATATTCTCGTGGTAACTCTTGTATTCTTTACAATAATATGTTATTTAGACAAAAACAGCAATCAGTTGTTAGCCATTTATACAGGCTTCTAATAGAAAAAAAAAAAAAGAAAAAAAAACTGTACAAAAACATTTTTCGTTACTGTTAAATCAATTAAAGCAACGATGCAACGATATTACACTACAATAATAAATTTTAATATTTACTCTCACGATTAACGATTACAAATAAACACTTTTTGTTTACGTAAAAAATTGTAGATATACTCATAAAAAATGCGGTATGTGTTCTCTCAAAAAATATTGCAATCACATGATACTGGCAAACATCTTTCAATTGGATGAATTTACATGTGTAAAAGAGTAAGCATTATCATCGGCAGATTTGCTGTAAAAAAAACATAAATACCGAAAGTCACGTCAGAAAAATTCATGTCAAATAACAAAAAGGTCTCTTTACGTAAATTACTCGTAGAAACACAGTAGCAACAACAAAAGTCTCTCGGCTACTTGTAAATTCACACACGTCAAGAACATCATAATACACGTTATACAATTGTGCAAACACACATATATATGTATATCATAGCATTGGCTCGTAAACGAGATTCAATTGCAGATCCTTACGAATGTATAATATGTAACATATTTAAAACTGTTGATGGCTCGCGTTGATGGGGGTCATATCATGACGATCGACATATGGTTGACGGACGTCGTAAATTTTCTCGCAACTTGTGCGCGCGATGGACGGACATTGGAAAGATCGTTTCATCTTCCGCGTTGCTGGTAGTGGCTTCCTTCATTTCACCTCCTGCTTATACTTCCCATGCTTTGTCTCACTATATCATTTTGAATAGCGCGCAGGAAAATATCATCCCGATGAACTGAAATTCATGAAACACATTAGTACTTGTGGTCCATCGATAAATCGATTAGCAAGACCTTTGGCAAAGTATTTCCAAATGGTATACCACGTAACACACGTGAAAGGGACATGAGCCATCGAAAGAGGAAAGTAGCATCAAAAATAGTTAAATAAATTAAAAAGTTATGCAAGCAAGCAATACAGGGCTTTTTTATTAATAACCACTAAAGTAGAAAAAAAGGAGTTTCTAGTCTCACCATAAGGAAAGCAACGACGAAGCCAGCACCACCAAGTACGGCAGCGTGTTTCTGCATGAAGGTCTTGGTTGCTTCGACGCAACCCCAGGGGTACGCGTTGTACTGGTTGACCGAGTCCATGTACCGGTTACAGATGATCGGCTGAAACGGCAAACAAAAGTTAGTTAACGTGTGCAGGTTGCGTATACGTAACGCTCGTGAGAAAGCGAATGCTGTGCTTATGGGACTGAGGTATACGTGGATACATGCACGTGCGGCAGGTGAAAGCGAACTCCTTTCCTTCGAGGATCGAAAAAGGGGGAGGAGATGCCTCTGTGATTTCCTGGAGCTTTTTACTTTGTGTATAATATGAAGGTATGTGTGTACGAGTTGGGAGATAAATCAAAGCCGATGAATGCCCACAAGAAGTTTGTACAAGAGTGTGTTATAACGATCAATGCTCAACATGAATGTAACATGGATTTGAAGGATTTTACGTATCGCATACCTTATATATTGCTTCGTGTGTTTAATTTATCTCTCAAATTATTTATATTTAGCTGCATTTACTTTTATAACATAAAATTTCTTTATTTTCAACATGCTTTTATTAGCTTCACTTGTAACTAACTGTGTATGTAAGAAAATCTTGGAATCTTAATTTGACCCACTTCCCGGTCTCCGATTAGAATGAAATTTTGTACAGGCTCTGAGTTCTAATGACAATACATGACTAGCTAAGAAATCTCATTACAAATCCAATACGGCGGCTTCCCCAAAATGGCGGGCTGGTTGTTTGAAATCCACCCCCATGATATGGGTATCAAATGAAAGGGTTTGCTGTCAGGAATACAAATTAATAGTCACGTGACTTAAATCCAATATGGCAGACATTCAAGATGGCATATTAGCTATTTGAAATGAACCCTCGTGATATAGATATTTAATGAAAGGGTTTGCTGAATGGGATACGAAAAAAATAATCACGTGACCTAAATCTAACACGGTGGCCGTCCCAAGGTGGCAGATTAGCTATTTGAAATGCAGCCCTATGATTTAGGTATAGAATAAAAGGGTTTGCTGAAAATAATATGAAATAACATATTCTTACCAAATTATCATGTCATGGGTATCAATCAATAAGGTTCGTCGAGAGGAATATGAAGATTGGACTTTTAGTCTATGAGATCTCACCTAAGCTAAGGTAGGATATGCATCGAGGTCTAAATGGTATGAGGGTGATAAAAAATATTATGTCGCTAGCATCACCTTAAGACACCAGGCGCAACCCTATTGTAATTAACTTTGCCCCCCTACATGGAACTCTGGGGGGGTTGACCATCTACAAGACTAAAAAGTATAAAATAAAAATAATAGTTTAAAAACTAAAAAACACGCTTTTAGCATGCACTAAAAATCACATAATAATTTGGACGTTAAGTTTGATGGCTCAAGAGTTTTCCCTGTGCCAAATCTTCATTAGATTTCAGGTAAAAATAAACAATTTCAGTTCGTGATGAACAATAAATAATTACCTATGCGAAATGATTATAAATAGGTAATCATCTTCATTAAGTATTTACTATGATTTATTATGAAAGAAAGCATAGAGCGTTTATGTAATCTTTACCCTTTTTGGACAAAACGCTCAACGCTTTCTTTCATAATGAATAAGCTTTCAAAATAAAAGCGTATTTTTTAGTTTTTTAAACTATTATTTTTATTAATGTCTAAAAGGTTCAAAACAAGTATATGGGTGATTGTGTTTTAAGTGGCTCAAAATGCCTCGAAGAATCGTTAAAAGAAAAAGTTGGTTAAAAAAATTATTTTTTATGGTAGTTGTACCTCAAATACCATCCACAACGAATATCAAGTGCGATTAAACTACAAAAAGTTTTTGGATTAAAGGATATATGGTATTTTGTAAAAGTCAATTGTAGTCAATTTTCAAAAAAAATATGTCGCTTTATAATGCGTGTAGCTAAGCTGCTTGTATGGTTAAAGTGTTCTTACCGAAATAAAATAAAAGCTAAGATTAAACCCTATTGATTGAAAAAAATCTCGTTTCATTTAGTATCTCCGTTTAAAAGTTATAGTTGTTTAAATAGAAGCGATAAGAATCGCTGAAACTAAGATTTCGTAGATTTTTGCCGAAAATTTGTTATTTTTTAAAAATCCTTTTAATTTTTGACTGGTGGCACCAAATTCAGCAAGGGTACGGAAGTTACATTTTGACTACATTTTCTTATTTATCTTATCGAGGAGTCAATGTATCAGCTTGAATGTAGTGGCATGAAACCTGGATACGAAAGGAGCCACTTACGGCAGAACCACCTATATGAATGGATGGAAGGGTTTAACAAAGATGGGAGGTTCAAGTGTTTAGTCCTGAAAACACTTGACTTTATAGCAAAGGTGTTTGATTTCACCACTTGGCTATAAAATTTGAAGAACTTAAAAATATATTCAAAATTTTCTTTGAAACAACCACACATTTACAACACTTGTCTTTAATCATTAACACTTTATGATAAAACACTTAAATTTCTCAACAATAAAATGCTGAAATCTTTTAAAGTTAATAAGATAGAAATCTAATGCTGATGGTTTTACTTTTCAAGCATTTTGATTTCCAATGTTTAAAACACCGAATAGTTAAATACTCGGAACGTTCTGAAATAAGACACCAACTATGTAACACTAAGTATTATCAGTACTCGAAATAAAATTCTCAAACACACGTGCACTTGTACTTAATAAAACAAGACAAATTTAACTTTAAGTCTGTGATATAAATGAAACACTCCAGTGTATACAAAAGGGGGAACAGAAAAGGAAGAACTTAATGTTGATGGACGCACCTTTCCTTCGGTCATTTCGCGACAGCAGCTGAGTGGCACCTCGTTGAGATACCTGGACCAGTCCTGCCAGCTGTCGACTCCACAGCAGTGGAGCTAAAGAAATTAAGCCAAGTAAAATCACCATATCGTTACTCCCATGCTTGGAAACTACGTCCAAAAATACGCTTACCTTCGACTGCACGTAGTCCCAAGCCTCCGTGATCTCGCGCTTCTCCTTGTACAGATGCATCGAGTTGCGCATCTGCTGCTGCAGAGTGTCGACGAACTTCTCCCGGAATACGTAGCCCAGTATACCCCCGATCAGGATGACGACGAACAGCATCAAGATTATGATGAAGTACTGCAAATTGAACGACATCGATTGTCAGTCACAGTCCCGCGTTGCGAGTGTATTTAATTTTTATACGTGACGAAGGGAATTATGGTGCGTCATTTGTTTTTTCTCTGTAAGTTTCAAGAATCACGGGAATGCCGATGCAATCGTTCTTTCACGAGAAAGACAAACGAGACGAGGATATAAAGAAAAGAAGGGATGGACAACAGCAACAACTCACCATAAATAGGAAGCACTTGATCTCCTTAGCAGCACCGAGGCAGCCGAAGAAGGAGATGAGCGAGACGATGATGCCACCGACGAGGAGCACGTAGACGGTCCCTGTGAGCAGATTGTTACCCGTGAGCTCGCTCACGTAGTTCACCTTTTCGACCAATGAATAGATCGCCAGGCCAGTTAGCGTTACTCCGCTGATCTGTAAGGTATCGTTAGATTGATCGCTTTTTGAGAGTTGGGAAGACCATGTTTTTTTCACTTTTTTCTCTTTATCTAGGTGTTACGAAAGGTTGCGGGAATTTCATCTGTTACCAAGACCATTTGAGACCGACTTTCATGCAATGGGATAACTTAATGGGAATTAAAAAAAAAAAAAGATATTATACATGACAGTATTTGTATTGATTGTAATGTGTTGACAGGGATATGAATATAATTTAATTAAGCTAAGCAGAGCCTTTGCAAAAACATTTTACCACTACAACACGTTTGAATGGTTTTTAAAAACAAAACAAAAAGTTGTTGCATGAAGAGCAACTGGAAGCATTTGAAAATTTATTAAAGGTGAAGAAATGGAAAGATACGTAAGAAAAGGTGAAAGAGTTTTTGTCGAAAAGAAAAGGGTTGATAAGGAAGAATATAGCTTGAATCTGGAAGAAAAGGTATGTAAATCATCTATGGAAATTCGTCAAAGATGTAGACATAAGTCTGAAAGGGGATATAAGTATAGAAGAATGACTATCAGTTGCAATGAATTGAATATTCAAAGGAATTAAGGATTAAGTATAATAAATATCTTAATTCAAAATGGAATGAAAATTCAATCAACAGCACTTGTTACAAGGTTGTATATTTCCAACTCTAATGGCTCCGATCTCTGAGCAAATTAAAAAAAAAAAGAAAGAAAGAACACAAAAGAAAATGATGTAATTGAGACATAGAAATTACAGATACAGATGATAATGTCAAATGAACCTTAAATTTATTTTGAATTCTTAAATTCTTTGTGTACTTTTGCATCTAAGTAACCCTGAAACTTAGTAATAAGTCCCTATATAGTATTTAAAACAAAATGGTATCTTATTTATTAAATTGAAAAATGATTGTAAACAATGACTGATGAACAATCAAGGAATAAAAATAAAATTACAAAAGACATGAATAAATACTATGAAACGAAAAAAAATAAAATAAAAAAGGGAATGAAAAAAAAAAAAATGAATACGAAAATAAAAAAGAAATTAAATGAAGGAAATACAAAACAATGATAAAAAATGTAATAAAATTAAATATGAAAAAAAATAAAACAAGAAATGAAAAAAATTATATAAAACAAGAAGTAAAAAAAAAATAAAACAAGAAATTAAAAGAAAAAAAAAACAAATGAAAAAATTATAAAGGAAATTAAAACAACAAACTAGGGGGTATTAATGAGTCATGGGACCCACGGTAAGAACAAAGTTCTTTAAATATGAGATGAGTATAGACACGATTTCTCAGGTAACAAGAGAGTTGCCAGACCCACAGGAAGAACGAAGCTCTGTAAACGTTAGCATTCATGTTGTTTACTAAAACAAAAACTTGAAAAACGAATAATAAGAAAAAAAAAAAAAGTTTACTACTCACGATGGTTGAACTTCGTAAGTACTGTATTTATGCACGACGTTCTCACGAAGTTCAACCATCGTGAGTAGTAAACTATTGGGTTTTTTTTTTTTTATTCGTCTTTCAAGTTTTTGTTTTAGTAAACAACATGAATGCAGTACTAACGTTTACAGAGCTTCGTTCTTTCTGTGGGTCTGGCGACTCTCTTGTTACCTGAAAAATTGTGTCTACACTTATCTCATATTTAAAGAACTTCGTTATTACCGTGGGTCTGATGACCCATGAATACCCCTTGGTTTGTTGTTTTAATTTTCTTCATAATTTTTTTATTTGTTTTTTTTTTTTTTTTTAATTTCTTGTTTTATATTTTTTTTTTCATTTCTTGTTTTACTTTTTTTCATATTTAATTTTATTACATTTTTTTTTATTGTTTTGTATTTCCTTTATTTAATTTCTTTTTTTATTTTCATATTTATTTTTTTTTTTTTTCATTCCCTTTTTTATTTTATTTTTTTTCATTCCATTGTATTTATTTATGTCTTTGGTAATTTTATTTCATTTCATTTATTTAAAAAAAAATTTTTTTTTTCGCTTATTTTTTTGCGATTTTATAGCCCATTAATACAATTTTTGTTTTATTTTATATAATAACCCAATCACATTGGGCCATTATTTGTTTATCAAATTCAAAATAAAATGATATGAAACTCGATATATATTTATATAATGATCTTACATAATTCATTTATGATTGAATGATGTTAATGACTCCAATAACAGCGGGTAGGACGAAATGCAATAAATACTAACACCAAACTAGTTTTTAACAGCAACAGCCATTGGAGTTAGTATTTATTTCATTTCATTTATGATTGATTTAATGAATTACTTTATTTATGAAATTATGTGATATTGTAACATAATTTGTTTGTCGAATTCGAAATAAGCGTCTTTAAAAAACATTGATACATTCTTCAACTCTATTCCACATGTTTTTTTTTTTTTTTTTTTTTTTTTCTTTTGTAATAAGTATTTAGAAAACAAATACAAATATAATTTATTATGAATCGAATTTATTATCAGTGAATGCATGTAAAAATGGAATATTTCAGTTACGAACCACACCATAAGTACAAGAAATCGATTTTTTATAGACGGCAGCGCTCGTAGCAGAGTGGGTAAGGTAATGGACTCATATGCAGGAGGTCGAGGGTTCAAATCTCTTTATTGGAAAAATTTTAAAAGAAAAAAATTCAAAGCGAAATAAAAATTATTGTGTGAAAATAAAATTAAAGGTATGCAGAAGAGTACGAGACGGTTGGCAGATATACATATATAGTGGGGAGAGGGGAAGTGTATAAAGAACAGTCGGTGAGGGGGACGGGGTAAGGGAGGAAACTTGAGAGGAATAGTAAACCACTTTCGTTTAAAAAAAAAAATCTGTCGGTTTTAAAATTCCAGCCCCCCGAATAACGCAACCTAAAGAACTTTGTTCCAAAAATTGTAAGCACTACAATTAAAAGCGTGTGAAATTCAATCAATCGACGAAGAAAAACGTACCGATTCATGATTGAACATTCATTACATAAAAATCTCGTAAGCTAACAGACAACTTGTCAATAAATGAAAATTCCACTCACGAACACATATTATACACACAGGTGTGCTAGATTTCATCTATCTACTGATTCATCGATATCACTAGATTAGAGTCGCATAATTTGTACCGTTGATTTTTTTTTTTTTTTTTTTTGTAAAATACACGTGAATAATTCATTAGAGAGTAATACTACAACGTGTAGTTAAAATTACACTTGAATAAAAAAAAAAAGAAAAAAAAATTTCCTACTCAGTCAATTCTACAATTAAGAGGGCTTCAGTAAACGTTAAAATAATTTGTATAGTTGTGCATGTGATTACAAACAATAACAAAAACATAGATTATTCATCGATGAATAAAAAAAAGTAAATCTACTCAATACCATAAATCAAAAAAGCAGTAACGATAATCCTATATACATATAAAATAATTTTATTTTGTCCATTGTCACAATCATTAAAACTAAGGAAAATTTTCCGGTGACTCATTTAGCCAAAGTAACGATAATAAGTTTTCCAAGTTTTTTTTTTTTCCTGTGCACACATAAAAACTGCGTCAAGGTTGCCGTCAACCCGCGTATTTCGTGTGCAAATGACGAATCCATCCGTATATTATCAGTCGCGTTATACTTACGAATATGATGAAATTCACTGCAAAGAGGGAGTACTTCATGAAGCGGCCGCAACCGTCCATTTCCGTGTCGTAACCCATCGTACCTCGACTGTTGCACAATGTACTCGCGTATGCTATGGAAAATACACACTACGCCTGCACCTGCAAAATCAAACATGAGAAGTGGTTATGTATTTTTGATTTAACTTTTTTTTTTTCGTTTACATATAGCTTATCTGGAAATACAAACGAGTTTTTTTTCTGCGGGTATGAGGAAACGTATTATGTCACGCGTGGACTTGTTTATTTTTTTTTTTTTCACACTCAAGGAACGTCAAGCGTTTGATCAATGAGTAATTGGGTGTACTCAAACAAAAAGTCGGTAAAAATGAAGAGGATGAGTCTCAGCTTTACCGCTTTGACAATTCCTGTTTTTTTTTTGCAGCACTACAGAGTACAAACCCATTCACCACGATAAATCTTAATTGGCTATTTAAGGATCGATTTCAAGTCAATGTCAGATAAATTTTTTTTATCGAATGAAGCTTTTAAGCGTTAGTTGGGTATTTGAATGTATTGTATCATTTAATAAGACTTCACACAAGGGGAACATTAAATTCCAAGTTTTTTGGCAATAAAAATAATTGGTGCAAGTTTCACACTTCTTTGACAAGTAATATCTTATGATACCAGAAAACTGAAAATTGAGTCCAATACCACACAATCTTTTTCGGGTCATTAGAGTATTTTATGATTTCTCACCACTTTTATGGAGAATACAGATATAGTCAAAATGCACGCCGTGACAACTGACTCTTCTGTTTTTGTATGATATAAAATACTGTAGTTGTACTACAGATAATTTTTTTAAATTATTATTTCATGGAAAATATATTTAATTCACATAAAAACAGGTAAGGAAATGGAGAAAATGAAGCTGTTTGCATTAAATATTATCCTTTGACTCTATAGGACCCCTCTGCTTGGCCGTTACTTTTATTCATTTTTACTACTATATTGATACTTGTGTACGTAAAAGAATATTATCGAAATTATTTTTTCAAAATTGTAAAGAAGTTTTTGTTGATTATGGATTGAGTAGTCTGTTGTTTCCATAATGTATCAAATTGTCTGTACATTTTTGGAACGAACGGTAAGTATCGAACGCATCCTGCAACTTGAAAATACCGTTTCTGACTGTTGTCAAGTGTTATTAGTAAAAAAATTAAATATAATTTTCGTGCGAGATTTTTGATTTAGCATAAAAAGTGGAATGAATGGATTCAGAAACACTTTTTCTCAAGATATTCAAACGAGCAAACAACAGAAACGGCTTCATGAACGATAAAATACACAACTTAAAAATAAAATAAATTCGCGTCAGTAATTTGATCACGCGTGCATACGTGACTGGTCTATTATGTACACACTACAATGTTGTTGTTGTCGAACACGATGATTCACCCGCTGCTTATGTTATACTTTGAGCTGGAAAAAAATACGAAGAAAAAAACGATGACCATCGCCACACATCAGGGGAGCACGAATTTCCCAGACCGGCAGTAAGTGACGCAATCGCGATCGGCCATCATCCATATGCATACACGCGCTCAAAGTTTTCATTTTACAAGGCTCACGACAGAAGGTAATTATACAATCAAGCGCTTCCGCCGTGAGCTTGTTTTCCCGGATAATTTTGATATTACGCCCATTCCAAGTCTGCTGTTTTGATGCAAAATACATTTGTTGTGCTGTCTGACGGTCGAAAAAGGTTTTTAAATTTAAAAAAAAAAAAAAAAAAACGAAAAGAAAAAACTTACTTGTACACATTTAAGAACGACAGAATTTGTTTCTAGGACGATACGAAAAAAAAAAGAAAAAAGAAGGCATAGTTCTAGCCATCACTTTAAATTCACAAAGCGTGCACGGGGGCCTGCTTTAAATTTGACGCGATGCGCGCCTTAACGAGCAGGAATTGTTCTTCGCGTGCTAGTCGAGAGCAAAAAACTGGGTTAGGGCCGGGCGCCAAGGTCGACCTGAAAAACCTTTTTTTTTTTTTCTTGCAGGGGTACAATATACCAGTGGAGTCTATATTCCGTTCTCCAGATAGCTGAACGTACGTGAAATTTTTTTTTTTTTTTTTTACCATCCTTAACTTTTTTGCTTCCCTATCACTGACAAGGTTATTCATGGTAGACGGTTTTTCAAGACTGTACGAATGCAAAATTTTTTCTTTCCTTTTTTTTCCGTTTTCTTTTATTTGCAATCAAACAGCAAAACATTGTCGTGCGGTAATCTTCCGAGTTTCACTCGGACGTCGGGCTTTCACCAGCCGTCAATAGGCTACTAATGAAAAAAGGTGTAAAAACTTTTTACGGCCGGGAGTTGGGACGGACTGTTTGGGTTACTTTTCTCTTGGTTGTGCAAGCACACACTCGTATAGCGGCTATTCGAGGCAGCAAGTGCCTATGCGAAGATTATCGGCTTACGCGGGCTTCGAGGGAACAAAATAAACTGTGCATGTCTGTACGTTTTCACAATATGAATATATTACAAGATTCAGCTTGAGAGGTATATATTTCAGAAGAACATTTTTTTATATTTTGGAACAGTAGCTAACATTTCAATGTTTTGTACTAGGTTTGTGAAAAGTTCGCCACTCGTTGCAAAAATTGAGCAATAAAAGATAAATACAGTTTAGTTGTGGTGGATTGGGTTGAAAAAAGAAATGGTTGTTTCGATGATTATTTTAGTCACGCATCTTTAATAAATCAAAATCGAGCCAAGACACCAATTTATTTACTTACTTAGAGTTATTTTACAATATACTTATTCAACAAGTTCTATATATGTGTTGATTCTTTCTCTGCAATCATTTATTCGTTCAATTATTCATTTGTTTTAAAAACTGACCAACCAAGTAACAGCTCAATCTCAAGATTTTTGTCAAATAGTTATAATGACAACAATAACAATAATAATAATCATTGTAATAGCAACATAATGAAAGTCAGAACAATAAAAATAAATTATTCACAAGCCACACGAGCGAGTTACTCTTGACCCACATAATGAATGCTGAGCTTCTCTTTCAAGCCACTGGATAACCTTAAACCCGATACGGAAACATAATAGTATCCACGGGGTATTAGGAAAATTGAAACTATTTTACGTGAGTCGGTATTTCTCATATTAATGCGAGAACATTTTAATTTTTTTTTTTCTTGCTGTTCGTTACAGCTTGATTTGGGAACCACATTTCCATTAGGTATCTCTAAATGACCATCACGTATTCTTTTTCAAGTCAGATTGTCTTTATAGATGTATTTTATTTTGTGTTTATAATTCTCGTATGGTTTCTTAGAGAAAAAAAAATTCACAAATTTTGATTGAAATAAGCAGAACATCTAATAATTGTAATGCAACGCAAAAATATTTACCAACAACATTGGATCATTTTGTAGATGCCAACAGATAAAAAAAAAATCTTTTTCATCTAACGCATTATCCCGATTAAACCACGCATCCCTAAATGTGTCTACCTCGCGATAAACAGTTCGGAAAAAGTATGAAAAAACTTCTCTTTTCCCCAGCTTTTTAAATCCAAACGCTGAGAGTATTTTCATACTCCCAACATATGACATGAATCAGTGAATACGCATATCCACTGACTCATCAGTCGCGAATCATCTCTACACCGCATCGAGAGTCAATACCATCACGTACTCTTTTCATACCAAACGATTGACTCCAACTGCAGCACCATAAGAATATTCATTGCATCATCAGTGACACGACTCATCTGTATTTCATCAATTGGTGTCAGAAGTGCACGTGAAAATAAATCCTCGTTGGACCAATCTCCCACGATACGGCAAGTAAAACAGATTTTTCAAGTGGTGGCTCATTGAAAATCCCGAAGGCTCGACAAGTGCCCAAATTGAGCCTTCCATCTGCACGATGGAGCGCACCAAGTGTGCTCTCGGTGCTCCGAAAAGAGGACAAGAGCGTAACAATACTTACTCGTGACGGCACTGCCATGCGAGTGCATTGTTATCGTTACCGTGTGATTAATAAAGATACATTTACTACGGATGCAAACGTCACGAAGCGCATTGTCACAATTGTTATTTTTTATTTTATTTTTTTTTTCTACATGCCATCAGCAGCGTGTCATTCTACACAGCCTCTCTCTGTCAGCACAGTATTTACACCGTAGTTTGCTCGCTGAAAATGAACATATATTATAAATATATGCGCGACAAGGTGGTGTCTCTATAGAACAGTGACCTCACCGTCTTCGTCATCGCGCTTTTGTGCCCAACGAGAGACGCGTGCGGTGTATATTAACAAGTCGTGCAGTGGGGCGATTCGCGATATGTATCACATATTTTTTCATAACGAGGACAATACAGGTGTTTCGTGAGTGCATCTCGAGGCTACGCGTACACCAATGCGTAGAGTGGCACGTCTCGTACTTATATGCTATCCATACGCCCCTCCCATTGCCATCGCTCAGCTCGGAGAAACTGAGCGTTGATCGTGTATACTTGTGTTTCATTTTTTGCCGATTATCTGTATTCTCTTGGGTGTGACTGTATTGTTTTTACCGCGAATGAAAATAATGTGGCGGTAATTCAAAGTGCAGGAGCTTGAGATCTATATCTTGATGATGTTCTTTTGACGGAAAATTTGAAAAAATGGGTCTGCAGTTAGTAAAGGAACAAAAAATGAGCAAGTATCTCTAAGTTAAATGTCCCTTACGACCACAATTAGAATCATACTTGTTTCTTTGATTTTTTCTTTTTTTTTTAATTGTAAACTTTAATGAGAGAAATTTTGGTTTCTGCCAGTACACTATAAATTATTATTTTAATTTTAAAATATGGTTCTTAATTGTTAAATAACTTAGTTTTATAAAAACATTATAAGACTTAATTGTACGTAGTTATGTAATATTGTACTAATTGTTTCATAATTATGTCCCTATTTATAAAACTTAATGAAAAACACAGATTTATTATAATATTTTAATATAATTAAAGTTTTTTTCCCATGCATAATACTATTGTATTTAATAAAAATAACTACAACGTTTATTTGTTCACTAGAAGTATATAAATTTACTCGTTGGAGTTTGATACCGTAATATGTACAGTTCAAAAGATAGATTATGTTCGACCTTGTCTCTATGTATGGAATTATTTTTAAAATTGGTCATTTATTACATGAATAACGAGTTTTTTCTTGTGAATTTATAAAGATAAATAAGATATACGTCTACCACAATTTTTTTATCAAGTAACTTGCATAACAAATACATGAATTTTCATATTCCATGAAAAGAGATATATTCACGATTAGCGACATTTACCTTGTATCATTTGGCAATGGACTGCAACTGAGAACAAACGCCCTCGGATCACGGAGTACAAAGTTTTAGCACTCACGTTCACGCTTGTCTTCTGTTAGGATTGACATGAGAGATGAGATTTGCTCTACTAAAAAAAAAAAGTGCTAACGAGACAAAAATTCAGGGAATAGTCTTGTCACTAATATTTTTGACAGGTAGTAACAAGTAAGCAGCGTGAGTAAGTTGACGTTGAAAATCTCATGAAATCATCACTTGTTAACCTGCATTTTTCGAGGTGAAATATTTTTGTGCATTCCTATAGCTTTTCATAAGAAAAAAAAAAAAATCACCTACGAAAATTTTTCCAAGAGAAAACGTGAGAAATCAAAGTCGTGGTGTATGGCTTTTCACTCTTTTTTTTTTTTTTTTTGCCAACAACGAACGTAACGCTCACCTTGAGAAAAATTTTTTCAGCATAAAAAACGATGCCTACACTAATTTGAGTACAGATACTTCTTTTTCAATTTGTTTGAAGTATTATTGTTTCTGAATAGTGTAATAAATTTTTTAATTTTTTTTTAATGACAACTTGTAACATTTTTTCCAGCTAAAACAATGCACGATAAGTTTTAAAGAAATACTTAACAAATGAGGCAAAAAAATAGTCGAAATGTTTGAAAGAGTAGTTAAATATTCCTTATTCCTTGTACCTTACAACAAACTTTAGTTTAACTCGTTTCAATGCTGTATTGAAATAGTGAGAAAAACTTCTTCCAGCAAAAGACACAAATTCGATTTTTGCTTAGTGTTACAAAATAAGTGTTTACTTTTAACACTTGTTCCATAAATATCAAAAAATCCGTAAAACAATTGGCTTTTTCTTGTACTACTTTCGTTTGTACAGCTATTGAGTAATGATACTGATTGCGCTTCAACCACCGTTACTTACATTGAAATAAAATACCGATCAACTCAAATAATGTTCACTACTTTATATTGCCTGGATTTTGTTACACGATACCGCATTTGTACATTCATAAAAAAATTTATTTTAAAGAATGTGCTGGCTTGCGATTGCCTGAATGTTCTTACGCTACAGCAGCACTCACGCCATGGGCTATAAAATTTTGACTCTTGTAAGCCAGTACGGCATATCCTCTAAAATAAATCTTCCCTTTGAAATGCACATAGTGTATTTTCTGTTGTAAAATAGACTCTACATCAAACAGTTGTTTATATTACCCGATGCATGAATGAATCATTTCGTATACGTCAAAGAAATTATGCACACTGAAACTTACAGATTTAAATATTAATAACTTAGATTTGAAAATTATCATTTAACAATATAACACAGTGCTAACTAATTGGTACCAAAAACCCACACATTCAGGTCAATACTTGAATTTTCTCTCCCACCATCCAATACAACATAAAATAGGTATCATTAACACATTTGTAGACTTTTCCATTCAATGAGCAGACACTTAATTTCATAACGGTAATTTAAAATTAATTAATAAATTTTTGCTAGCTAACAACTACTCTCAAAAAATTATTGATAAATTCTTGAACAAAAGAATAAATACCTTAAAAAAGATGAACATGATTGACATTTGCAATAGAAACAATAATAATTATAAACTTATCTGATCATTACCGTATACTCTCCACTTGCACGATCCTATTAAACATTTTTGTAAGAAGCTTCACATTGATCTTGTATGCAGTTTAAATAATTAATTGAATTCGATCTTTTCACTTGGAAAAGATGTAACCGAGCAACTCGATAAAAATAATGTCGTTTACCACATACCATGTGCGAATTTCAACTGCTGTTATGTCGGTTAAACATCGAGAGCTGTAAAATTAAGAATGGCAGAACATAAAAGAGACACAGAGAAAAAAAGGATACATCTGTACTACCACAACATAGCATTAAATATACACACAACTTCAATTTTGATAAAATACAAATTTTAGACACAGAACAAAATTATAAAAAGCGCCTGTTATCTGAAATTTTTAATATACATTATTTCAATAACAACATTATTAGACAAAAAGATACAAAAAAATTGAAAAATTGTTACAAGTCTCTCGTAAAGTCAATTAAGAAAAGAGGCTAACTTGATGTACATGATTTGAGGGCCCTTTCATTTATTGTACTAAGAAAACATGATCTGTTCACGTGTGTCTCACAAGGAACTGCTTGCGATTCTTATTTAATTGTATTATATGCGTATACTGTGTCATTTGTGTATTTGCAGGGTATAAAAGCAACGAAACTTGAAACTCTGACTATATTACGATTTTACATTCCCTTTGTAATAGTCAGAGGTATATTATACATTTTACTTAAGGGAGTTGGGTGAAAAATCACTTAACGATGAAAATATTTTTAAAAAAATATATGTTGTACAAAAACATTGCGTGGATGTAGTCACCAAATTTGAGCACAATCGCGTCTACAGATATCGAGAAAAAAATTTATGAAGTGTCCCTATTTCGTCTTTAACATGGGCTCAAATGTAAGTTATCAAAAAAGTTGTAAAAAAATACCTATTACTCTTGACACAGCGATGAGAATGTTTTGAAAAACTAATATGTTATTTATGACAACTTCATTCGCATACGTGCAAAGTTTCAATAAAATCGCGTCTGCAGTTATGGAGATATTTGCACAAACGTAAACAAATTGGTTTCCTGCTTGTATGCTTCATTCATGTGGCAGACAAGGACGCACTGAGTACACTGTTTGCTGTCAGCTCGACTTTTTACGTGGCACGATAGCTTTTCACAAAATCACTTCTAGAAGCTGTTCTACTCAAAATTATGATCTCAAACTTGGTATAGGCCTTAATGAGACTTTATACTTTAATGATATACCATTCAAACCTCTAATTTCGAAAATTTATAGCACACTTTTATTAAAAGAAGATCAGATTGACTATACCGTTTACTCCTTATTTTTTATCTCTCATAGAGAAAGTATTAAGGCTATTTGATTAATACCATAAGAAACGAGATACCTGGAAGAATATTCTGTAATTTTTTTAAGATATTTTATTTAAACGTTAACGAGTACTGGCGAGTCGAACACAAATGCATTTTCTGAAATCGAAAGGGCGGATATTTTTAGGCTAGGTTAGTACAGCAGACTTTAGCACGGTGCCTTACGAACATACACGTGCTCCCCTTCACCTCCCCACGGGAGCGACCCAACTCCCTTAATTTGCGTTTATTGTATTTACCAAAATTTGTATTGTAAAGAATTTTTTTATTACTCATAGATTTTTGTACCTGATGAGGGCCGGGACATTGTCTAAACGGCCGAAACGTCGTTTTGTTTTTTAATAAATACAAAATCTGACAGTACCACCATATTTTAATAACCTAAATGAAGGAGTTAACAAATGAACTATACACATTTTCGCGCAACACAAACCTTCAGGATGTTATTTATCTCCCGATTTCTAAAATAGAAAATGAAATAACATTTGTAGCTGATCTCATCGGTTTCACCAATGTCAACTTACAAACGTTCGTACATTGTATTGGTTTGACGAAAATCGATACAGATGTGTACAGTTGTATGAATCCGAGTTTGTATACCTACACGTGTCCTTATGCGATGTGCATCGTTTGTGTAAACAAAGAACTGGTTATTTGTGTCATTACACGAGTTGCTATGAATGTGTATATGTTATTGATGCAAGTGAAAGCATGTTGTTTGAATGGATATCACATTGTCAAATAGTAACATAAATTATAAAATAATTATGTACGTCGTTGTGATGTAGCTTAAATATTAAAATTATGAAAGCAATCAAATTTGTTGAGTCAGTCTTATGTATGTTATTTAATAAAGCGTTTCAATAGTGAGAAATAAAATAAAAAATAGTAAAATAGTGTGATACATAGCATACAATATAGAATATCGTAAAGCTAATATTCAGTGAAGTCATACTAGTCAGCGATGTTATCAATTTTCATGAGAATAAATAACACAAATGAACCATTCAGTATTCATTTTTTTAGGCCTACATAATTTACAAAATATATAATTAATACAGCCTTCATCTGTCAACTCAAGAGTTTGTACGAGAAAAAAAGGAAAAAAAATTACCACGATCGCGCGATAAAGCGTACCGAAGATCTAACGAAGCTTCAATCATCGTAGCAAATATAAAAGCCAAGTTTCCATAAAAATTCCGCGTAGCCCTGAAACCACGATTATTTCTCGCCCAGTAACGAAGAGCACCATTTTCGTCGTCCCAAGCAAAGCGCAGTGATTTTGGAATCATCCGAACGGAGGTGGGCAATCATACTTTGCGATACAGTTTTTTTCTACCACCACTGTAATAACAGCGCGCTAAACAAAATCGTTCCCACGAAATTTGACGCATCATATTTTTCGAAAAACATAGGTTCCAAAGTGTTGAGAAAAAAAAATAAAAATCAAATGCTACAAAAAAAATATTCCACAAAGTTTCTTTCAAGTGCTGGAAGTAGAAACAAATAAGGTAGCTAAGAAAAAAAATGGTACTTCCTAGTAACGAGAAATGTACGAAGCGAGCAAGTGCCAACCCACGCTTGCAAATCGGCCTTGGACCGATCTTGAAATTCCGTCTGCAAGCCCGACATCTCAACGACAGCCAATAATACCCGTCGCTCCCCTGGACCCAACGAGAGAATTCGTAAACTTTCACTTGGCGAGAAAAAAACGCCCGACTTTCCTCTCGAGCGCGCGGGCCTCGTCAAAAGGAGTCCCAAGGCTTCCCTCCACACGCGGACGACGTGACGGAAGCGCGATTTATCAAACCGAGCAACGCGAAAGTAATGGGCGCGCGAATCCGCACGTGAAGTGCACCTGGAGATCCGCGGGAGGCGAGGTCGTATATGTGCGATCTCATGGGAAAGTGTTTACGTGTGCATAATGTACCCACCGAGAGAAAGGGAGAGACTCGTGCACCTGCAGCCGGCGCTTGATGGGCATTATATATGTAAGGTCGTTCCTTATGTTCCTTGAATCGGTGGATTTTTTTTTTTTTTTTTTCTTTATGCTTGTCCGGAGATACGGATTAAAACCAAAAGTACGTGGTCTGTTGTTTGGTTGTTTTGGTACGAGTAAGGTCATACAAACAATCTCTAGCCATGGGAGTGGCCCAAAATCGAAAAGTATTATCACTGAGGACAAACAGATTTAAGAAACATGGGAACATTCATAAATATGAAATAATCTGTATTATTAAAGCATTTTTTTAAAAATCCATCACGGTTTTTGAGATAATGAAAAAATAATGATGATTTTTGTCAAATTTCTTGAGGCAATCGTTTTTTCGTACTCTTTTTTCGGAAATAAGTATATGTTTTTTAATAGTTTTAAAACGTTACTCAGTTAAGCATCTCAATTTTTTTAAGATGGACAAAAACATTTTCTTCGTAAAATAGACCAAAAAATCTTATAAAAATTATATTCACAAGTCAAAAATTGCATAGAATGAGGTTGGCACACAATGCATCAAAAAGCCCCTAAAAAAGAGGCGAAATAGTGCCATAAATAAAATCAGAGTTTAAAATCAGACTTTTTGAGCTGTTTCAGAAACAAAAAAAAGTTATTTGCAAAGATGTGCCTCTAAAAAAGACTCAGAAATAAACTCTTTTTGTTCTGTACTATCCGTAACTGTCTGTCCACATACTTCTAAATTTTTTATTTTTTTCCAAAACCACCGTATCGTCCAGTCCCTAAGACTATCGATTTCAACACACCTTCACACCTCGTAGGCACACCTGTCTCGTAGCTCATAATAATTTACTTTCAAAAGTCCCAAAAAACCATAGGCCTCCGCCGGCAGTAAAGATTTATCACCGAAAAGCGCGTACGACGATAATCAAAAATTAGATAAGCGTTAGCACACACAATTTTCCCTCGTACTCAGCGGAGAACACCGTATGTCGTGGATTCCCCAGCCGGTCGTCACGAGCGCACGTCATACCGGGACGCGCAAAATCAACGAAACAATGCGCAAGTCGCGAGAGGGGGAGCCGTTGCGCAATATTGACGCGCTTCGTTATCCTTACTTGCTGCGCGACCTCCGAGTGCTGTTGCGCGTCGTGCGGCGGTGCGGCACGCGTACATAAAAGCACTTGGTATACACTCGACGCGGGCTGATGTAATTTTCTTTTTTTTCCTTCTCATACTGCGTCTTCTTTCTTCTTTAAAATTTATTACAACATTTGTTCATCCCAATGACTAATTTAATGCATACATTCCAAGTAGTAAACATTTTTCTAGCATAATGAAAAAAAATATATCTACATGTTTTAACCAAGCTATTAAAAACTGCCTGCAACGCTTTTTTGAAACTATTATAAATGCTGAAATTAGTTTATTACAAGTATTTTTTCATTTCATATAAGATTTATTAGATAACAATTTTTTTTGCTCAAGTGAAAGATTGAAAAATTATCTTTAAAATACCAGATAGCCGATTACGTATATATTATTTCAACCTTAATTTACGTTCATGCATTTGATTTGCAGCGAATTAAAATTCCATTGGCGGAACAATCCGTAAATAATTTGCCATGGGAAAATGAAGAAGGTAACGAGACAAAGGGATCGAGCCAGATGTTGGGGTACGAGGAAAAAAAAATCGAAACAAATGCAGGTGGGGGAGAACTACGGGCTCGTGCACGCGAAATCGAGCGATTACTTCACAAAAAGAGACGACATTATTTTGTATTCGTTAGGCGTTTGAATTTGGTTCAAGACAAAGCCGTTGCGTCTGTACACGTGTAGAGAAAACAGCTGTGTGTCAGAATGATGCCGATGAGCAAATCTCGGTTACGTGGTTGTGTTGGAGACATCACTAGGTTCTTTGTAGCAATTGAGATTCTAGATTTTTTTATGGTTGCAAAGAGTTGCAACCGTCACCGTAACTTGGGTATTCGGTAAAAACAAATTTTGGACAAAACATATGCGTCTCTTACAAATATACCATAAGTCTTTATGAGAAATGGGAATCTAATTATTATTCACGAATTTATTCAATGCTCATATTTTTAAATGACAGCCTGTCAAAAACAACTAGTTCACTGACATGAATATTCATGTTGGATTTCTTTAAATTATATTATTCATGCGTTTTAAATTTTAAATTAAAAAGAAAACAAAGAGATACACTTTCAATATTCATGAAATAAACTAATAGTGTTTATGCCTTATGCCCTATTAAAAAGGAAATTTCTTACAAAATGTAAAAATTGTATTAATTTTTCGATTAGAATTCAGACCTAAAAAAATTTTTTTTTAGTATAGTTCGGTACACTAACTTTTGAATATTTTAATATTATGTAATTCAACGAGCATACTAAACTACTCCAAGAAAAAATTTTATCTGCATTCTTTCCCTCATTCTTTTGTCTGTACAACCGTACGTAATAAAATTTTATTTACGCAATTTAATATTAATATTGCTATCGGGTTGTGTGACTAGCTTTGTAAGATTACTTTTAAAAATATTTTCTAATAAAAGCCTACGTGTCGTATGTTAGAGGCATTATGAAATTAAAAAAACACGCATAAATTACGCTTAATTTAATTTCATATTGACTCAATCTACAAACACCTTTTTATCCGATTATTTTCTTAAAGATAATAAATTAATCAATTCTTATCATCTTTAACAATTTTTTATTTTGAACTTGTTGCTGTAATTTAATGAAGTTAATTGTTTTCTAATGAAACTCGCTCAAGAAACCATGTGATCTATCGGTATTAATCTCACACCGAAGTAAAATGCTCTACCCACTTGATAATCAATTTTTAGAGATAGAATAGGATGGCATAATGAAATTTTCCTTTTTTTCATAAGATTTTCAATCAGCTCTGATTTTATTTGTGTTGGCAAAATAATTTATTTAAAAAATATTATTCAAATAGACAGGCATTTTTCAAAAGGGGGTAATTCAGTAGATAAATATATACTTATTACGTTGAATTTTTTGTTCAATACAAAGCTTTTTATTGTTAGAAGGTAAGTCTTCTTAATTTAATATTTTGATTTTTATCTCTCGTACCTTGTTCTGGTTCAATCACAAAATTATTTAATATCATACTCATTTGGGTACTTTCTTTCTCTACGGTTATTACTGATAATCGATCTACTTTTCCTTCAAATTATATTTGATGTTGTTTTATACGGAGAATTATGAAGCAGTATCTACTACGTGTTGATAAATGCCCAAAATGGTATCAATACCAATTATAGTTTTTTTTTTTTTTTCTTTTTTTCTTGTTTAATGCTTCATTTTTATACATTTAAGTAATTAACTTTATCTCCAGTATCTTCTTTCAAACATGTACTTGAAATTTTTGAAACAAGGAAGACATATAAGATGGTAAGAATAATAATGCCAATACTAATAATAATTATGGTAATAATATTAATAACAATAACAATATAAAAGATAATATTCTAAAAAAGCAAAAATGTTTCAAAAAATCTACATAATATTTTATATATACTGCAATTTTTGTTATTTTGTTTTGTAAGGCTTTTCTAAGACTCATAAGCTCTAATAAACCTTTATTATAATCGTGCTTATTGTCGCGGTAATTATAATTTACCAATTATATTACGATACTGTATATACGTTGGTTAAATCTTTTTAAGTTCATAAGTTTTCTTGTTAAAAAATTGATGAGTCACCCAATGAAGTAAATTTATTCGGCATTTTGTAAGTCTAGCCTAATCACGCAGTTCTTTTAGAGTAAAATAATTCAAAAGAATAATTTTAAGTATGGACGGAAATAAATTCAACTCTAAGGTGAGATAAAAAAAAAAAAATTAATTAAAATAATTTTCTTTTTTTTTAATTGAGAAAGTATACGTTTGACTAATTTTGGAAGTTGGCACGCACAGCCTTTAATCTATAACAATATCTATTAGATTCGTCACTGTACCATAAAAAAATATTAAATATTTGGCCTTTGAAATCCATAATATTGTTCAAGATAAAATCACAATACAATAATAATATTAATAATAAAAAAATAATAACAAAAAAAAATTGTTATTCACTTTTTATAACATGATAAGTACTCGAACAGCTATAATTATACGTCTATTAGGCCCTCATTCGCTACCCACATACTTTTTTTTACTCCAATAAATTTTGTTTTTAAATCAGCATACTAAAAAAAAAGTTAGAATAAAAAAAAACAAAAAGTAAAACAGATTAGCCTTAAAGTAACCCCTAAATTATAGTTTCGATATTTTAAAAGCATTGTTACTTTACGTGGAAAAATAAACTCGTTACAAGCACCTATAATTCGTGGAAAAGCAAAATTTAGTTTCATAAAATTACCCACGGAAATCGTGCGCAAGAAAATCGTTCCGACGCGTCATTGGCGAATGCAAGGTAAAAAACAGGGGGTGAAAACGAGTGCAACGCCCTTGAGATAAGTATCGCGCATCGCCCCGGCATTTCTTTTCTGCGATGGACACACGCGGAAAAATCGTTACCCGTCGCCACCAGTGTAACCTGTAACGTGCAGATCCACGCACACACATGCACGAGTAGTGACCACGAAAATTGCACCCCATCGACCAAATGAAGCACGTGTACTTGCAAATAAAAAGACACGACCTGAGATCGTCCCTTTGTGTGCTCGCTGATAGATGTATAGAAAAACAAAGTGATTGCGTGCGAGCAACACGTACTAGTGGTTTGTACGGTTACTATATGCTTACGCTGGGGTATGAAAAAAATGTGGGGGAAAAAAAAAAGAATTTGCCGCACGCGAACCACTTTTTATACGTGGGTAAAATATCACCCCCGTGACAACGTTAAAGCTTACACAGAAGCCGTTTGTACTGTATGGTAACGAAGAGAAAGAGGTAGAAATTTTTGTATTTGCTTGTTGAGTCTTTCGTAAGGGTCGTTGACATTTGGTTGATTTCAGACGTTGTAACGAGGGGTGAACTTGCTTTTTTTTTCGAGTAACGATTTGTCGAAGCACGATAGGAAGGAAAGGCAAAAGTGAGTTGCTACTTTTTTTTGTTTGCTAATGTTGATTTTAGTCAAATAGAGTCATGGATGCGTGGACGAGTATCAGTTCCTAAAATTACCAGTGACGTTGCTATTCATTTTCATTACTTTGCAGCTTTGCACCTTGAACTTACAAAGGTATTATATTTTACGCCAAAATGATCGATAAAGCTGTTCTGGGACACACAGAAGAAATGTTATTTGTGTTGGAAAAAAAAATGTTTACAGTTTATTTGATTCGAGTCCATCTTTATTTTGGTCCTTGAACGATTTCACCCTCCGTATCCACAGAAATTTTTTGTTTTAATACTGAAAGTGCTAGAGATTTGAAAAAAATTTTTACACCAAGTCAAAATTCCCCACAATTTTCCACCCTTTCGGTACCAGGAAAGGAACTTCACAGTAACTCTGGATAGAATCGATCGCAGGGTAAAAAAAAAACCCTATCTCAGTTGGAGTTAAATGAAACGTAGAACGAAGCCGAAACATTGTTCCAAGTTTCTGTGAATAATTTACAGAGTATGGGCGATCTGAAAAGATATTATTTCAATGTACAAAATCACTTTCTTTTCATGTTACACATCGGTCTCTTTTTTGTAGGAGCTCTAAAATTTACTTCACTAAATTTTCCAGGGTTAATATCCTTTTTCCACATACCTACTTAGCTAACTTCGAATTTTTAATTGATCTTTTTTTACCTTGCACGTTGACCCCAACACTAATTTGATGTAAGTGACTCTTATTAACGCAAACCTCAATTCAAGTGTTTTACAAATAAGCCAAACCGGAAGTACGATGTGCATTTCGTAATCATACTTTCATCTCGACAAGTTTTTTTTCCAAACACTCTGGTGCCCGTTTGACAAAACAAACACGCAAATATCAAAAAAGCTTTCGTCTCCGCATGAAGTGTCCACCGCGAAAATCACCGAGGAAAAAGCACGTCCATCCGTGAAATACCTTGGCGGCGGTGCTGGCGAAATTGTTCTCGCACCACCCTCGAAGTGAATCATTCGATGCAAACGTCACGAGCTCGATCGTAATAATCTATTTGGAGCCGCCGTCATGCGTACACCGTGTGTTTATTGTCGACGATGATTCGCGCTGGGGATTTTTGGACGGCGATTGTTCAGCGATCGAAGCGGGAATTTTTTTAAGAAAATTTTTATCTTGCAAGGACGAGTGTATACTACATAAGGCTGAGGATATTCTGATCTCTGGATTTTTGAGACGTAAACTATTGTCAGTGTTGATTCTGGACCAAAGTATGGGTATAATTTTTTTTTCTTTCTTGCTTTAGGATTCGTTGTAAAGGTTTCAACCTCCGTTCCAAATTTGAAAGACTTGTGAAGAAAAAAAAAATGATTGACTTCTTAACTGGTCCTACAGTAAGGAAGAAAGATGAAGTTGCATTTTAGCCTAAAATAAACACTATTAAAAACTAGCTTAGCTACGTCTTGAAAATTTATAAGGCAGGTAATTTTGAATAATCTTGTGTATATAAAGAAAATAACTGTGGTAATTATACAGTAAAATTGGAAAAATTAAAAAAATTCTGATTCATTGGTAAAATAAGATAGAGTTTGAGGAACAAGTCATCTCGAAAATTACCCTACAGTGAATCACGTTATTAGTTATGCAGGTTTTTCACTCAATTTCACCGCGATTTTACGATTAAAATTACCGTAAAAACACATACTTTTCTTCTTACATCCAAGTCGGTTGGCTTTGAAGTGCCGTATACGCGTAATCTTCAGCATAAGAGAGGTCAATTTCGTTTGTTATTACCTGGAACTGTTACCAGGAGTGTTTATTACGTTTAGAATGTATAAATTCAAAATATGCCCCCTTATGTCAGGATATTAGAGAAGTTAAAGTGCTAATATGATACAGTATACAACTCTCTTTTGTAGTAATGTTATACGTATACTATATTTGTAAATATATGAAAGAATCCTCTAGTTTTTATACTTTGGCTGCGTACAATTCAAACGACACACCTAATAAATTTACTAGGCGTTGATTAAATATGAAGTAGTTCACCAGTGATTAATCCAAAAAATATTGTTTCTCTACAAGTTAAAAGTTACTGTGAATATGCACATTACTGTCTGTATCTTTCGATTTTCGATCCTCGACCACACGTTTGTCATTATCCATCACTGAATCCATCATCCATCGATTAAAACATTTAAAATCAAAAAAATCATTGTATCAACCTGTATACTGCACACGTACACTTTAAAACGGACAAAGGTATTTTCCAGCCGTACGCAGAGTGACATTAATTCGTGACCCCTAGATGAGATCATACCACATAGACTCAAGGACGTTAAGACGAATGAAAGAGTCGGCGAGTGCGTGCAGTTTCTATATAATACGCTATGCCGACAATGCACACAAGTATAGGTATAAAATATGTTTGTAGACGAGGAATTAAAGAAAAAAAAAAAAAAGAAAAAAAACAGCGTCCGTGGCGCGCTTCGAAATGGAAAATACAATCACCGCAGAAACGAATGAGTGAGCGAACGTCGGCAGCAGCTTCTCTTAACCTACTTTTGAAGCCGCGGCGTTTGTTAATCGCTTCTCGCGGCCTGTGTACACTACACACGTGCACGTGTGTTTTATCATCCAAGCTTGAGTCGAGGGTAGACTCTTGAATGGGATGTTAATTGAAAAATAAAGGATGACGCGAAAGACTTTGGATCGCGAGGCATCGGAGAAATCGGTAAAGAAATTCACGGTTCGTTTGAACAATCGGTTTCGCTGAACCGGAGATAAGCGCGCGAGTTTGGTCTTTTGACTCCAAGGTGTGCTTTTCAGCGCGTTTTTCTCTCTCGCTCGTAAATCATCTACCAAAGCTTTACGTGTGCAGACGCGTGTATCTATTTGTTTGTTGAAGTTTCCCGAAATAAAAATCAGTGAAATTTACCGATCTTTCACTGACTCATCAATGAAATTGAGCTTTTCGCAGATTTTTTCAGCGACTACTCATGGATTTTCAGTGACCTCATTTTCATTGAACACTTGAAATCTCATTGATGCAGTTTAAGAATGACGATCCCAAAAAAACCTTACCGATCTACCGATTTTCGTAGGGAAAAAAAAAGAACATTTCTACAAACAAGCACGTGCACATTATCCGTTAGGTTTCATATCCGGCCACCATCTCAAATCAGTCTCCCACGAAAATCTCATTCAGACATAGCGTATAACACACGTACATACTCACATGAAAGGCAGTAAAAAAGAAAAATGTACTCACCTTTGGTGTACGTATCCACGTATTTATTCACGCACCAACAAAAATACACACGAACAAAAAAAGGCACGCCGTCTCGAGGAGACAACGGAGAAGAAAAAAAAAGTATATATATGTTAAAGAAAAAAAGAAACGAACAAACGGACGGAAAGTGAAAGAGGTACGCGAGTCGGCAGAAAAGAGAGAGGGCCCGAAGTAGGTGGATGTGCGCGCGGTCGAGGCTGTAGCTCGAGTCGAACTGGGAGCTCGGTGCCGCTGGACTGAGGTATATTAAGACGCCGCGGCGACGCTCGAACCATGCATGGAGTTATAGGCGTGTATACACATATCCATTATATGTATACACATGCGCCGATGCACGTACCAGTTGGGCCTATTTGTATTTCGAGCGAGTTTACTTATCGGGTGGCCTTTTTTACGACTACCTACCCTATACAATTGTTGTTTCTGTCATGTACCCACGGCACGCTGGATCGATCCATTTCACACGCGTGTGCCTACTGAAACATGAATGCTCGTTTCCCCTCCACTCGCTTTTTCTAACACCTCGTATATTTTTTTTCATCGTCTCTTAATTTAATTGGAACTTAAGTCACGGTACCACAACGTTTTTGAATTTTTTTTTTAACAGAGGCGATATCGATTTAATAATCGGTAAGAACCCGATGGGCTATTTAACAGGTCTTTTACTTCCGGATCGCCAAATAGTGTTCCAATAAAATTTTATTGTTCATCAAGAGAACTACTGTCAAAAGAGCTGCACTGGAATTGGGGAAATGGGTACTTTTTTCAGTCAATTGATTATAGTTCGAAGCTTACTAGTATTGAATGAGCAAGAAAAGATTGTGTTCCTATTGAAAATAAAAAATGACGCTCCTTTTATTGGCAAGACTCATTTTCATGGAAAAGTGGTATAAAATAATATATATTGCACGAAAATTTGTTTACTTTAATATAAAAATTACAGTAATTTTTACCAAATTTTCCCCACTGCAGGCCATTTGTTATGAGTTTACAAAAACTTATATTTTTGTGTAACATTAACTGGAATACAATCAATATCCTTGGTACGATTTTAATGTTTTCGCACAAAGTGCCTATGACATGACGTATGCATACAGATAAAAGACGCACACCCACGGCCACTTATTCAGTAATGATTTGTCACGTAATTCCGATCTTTTTTTATTCAACACATTATACCTTGCAAATATGATTCATGGAATAACATTCCCAACTGCTTCTGATGAACAGTAAATTTTTACTCTTAAGTCACTGTCGAAATAAAAAATAATCAGCCTGCTAAATTTGTAAGAGTCCTACAAAATAATGGTCCTTACCACGCAAACTAGTAGGTTAAAAAATAATTTTCAGACTGACGTTGTTTCAAACAAAATTTGGGCGTCATTAGTCCCAATGGTATTCTTAATATATTTTAGAATTATTTATTACAATATAACTTATTTTTCTACTATTATCATATTTGACTACTACTTTAAAACTGCCCTAAATGGTAGTAATGTTGCCCCGGAGGGGTGGAGCTTATGAGGCGAATACCATTTTTCCTAGCGAGAGCACACCAGCCTCTCAAAAACGCTCAAGGTTGGAAAATTATATTTTTTTAAGTATACGTTTTTGATTAATGAAATGGAAAAAAGGTATTACGTTGAAATGTCGATGGATAATCAAGAAATCAATTTAATTTATCATCAAATCTAACAACTTTGTTGTATAATAAAAGGTGACATTTAATAAGTTTAGAAAATATCATCGGAATTTCAAATAACAGGAGTCGAGGTAATAACAAAATTACAAAATTAATGGATTTATCTCTTTAAAAAATCGTTTAGGTTATTCAATTAACTCTACTTCCCTCGATGGGCTATTGATTCACAGAATTGCGTTTGTTGCGTAAGTAGAACTTTATAATTTCTAAACTAGATGAAAATTTAGATAAGAGTTCATTAGATCAAGAAATATCAATTAAATTATTAAAAGTCCAAATACTTTTAGAGAAATTGAGTCTGGCAATTTTTGTTACGAAATTGAATCGTGCATACTTCTTGTCTTGAATAATTGAGCTCCATAACGATTAGCTCGAAAAATTAAAAATGAAGCAGAAGAAAATTAAGGTCTTTTTAGGGAAGCATCATTTAAAGTAATGACTGTACTTAGATTAGTCAACAATTAGAAAAAAGTATAATTTAGTTAAAAATTTATTTTATTTAGTTACAGTTGCTTTCTGCATTGAAACGGTAACGCTTGATATCTCATTAATCACACTAACCACCGTTACTCGAAATATATTCAAGGGAGTTACTCAAAAAATCTCGATTTTTATTTAATTATATTTTATTTCGTCTAGGAACTTAGTCAATTATGATTTATTATTTGTTTCATTTTTATCTTATTTGCCCATGTGTTAAACATTTACCTTTTCAACCTAGATCGATTTGAAAATCTCACGTTTTTAATTGTCATGAAAAAAATTTAACAGTAGTTTTTTTATATGCTGGATGGCAAAAAAATTGAAATTTAATATTATAAGGTATAGTAAAAATTTTTAATTAGAAAAAATTTTAGTACCTGACAAAATTTTCAAGTGCAAAAAAAAATTGGGTAGAGACAAGGTTTCAAAGTTTCGATATTTAAGGACATCTCAAGTCTTCCCTTTTATGTACTTTTTAATTCAATCAATCGTTCAGTTTGAAAAAAAATAGCCGTTAGGTAAAAATCTATGTTGTTAGTTGTCAACTTTATCGTACGATTGATCTACGATACTAAAATATACCTACAGCTCAGAAATTTGATGTTAGATAATGCTGAAAATAATTACGTTTTTTTTTTTTAGAATATTATATGTGCGTATGAATTTTAAAAAATATTTTTTTTGAGGCGTACTTCTGAGAAAAAAATCATTTGATTTTATAATTCAACATAGGCTCTTATAAGGGTTACTAATTAAACTTTATTAAATGTAGCTGTATCAGACCTTACATAACTTGGAAAAAATAATGAAAAAGTTTGAAACATTAAATTAAAACAATTTCAATTAGGTCGTGAAGATATGTTGGAGTATTTTCTTTAATTTTCAGAGCATCAAACAAGGTAAAAAAAATAATACATACAACTACGTGTTTTTTAAAATGTTTCAATATCTTAATCTTTTGTATCCCTGACTGTATAGTATAATTTTAACTATTTACTGTCATCGGCAGTTATCAACTTTTTGTTGGTGTTTAAGGTAGTATTATCGTATATTGATTGATAATTGTACAAGATTGACCTACAAGATTTCAATACAATTAAATAGATGAGATAATAAGTACCTAACAATGATCTAGTTAAATTTTTGTGGACCTAAGGTGTGTAGGAAGAAAATCATGGGCATTTTACCACTCATCAGTTTAACACACAATCTTAAGGAAGAAGGTGACTTATTTCCTACTTCTAAACACTGACCAACAAGACATTTATAAAAGTCTACAAAGAAGATGCTAAAAACGTAAATTACGTTATGGTCACTTCATAATATTCATTAGGTGCCTGTGAGATCTTTAATTAACGATTAAATGAATACAATTAAGAGGTTAAGCATGAGTATTATATCTATACACACAATGAATATAGATATAATAACACGTTGCCATTGAAATTAATTTTTCAGTTGATTAGTGCGGTATCGACAGTACTACCTTAATATTTGTTGCCTTCTGGACTATAAGGATCACAGTTAAAATAAAAGTGAGTAGTACAAAAACTTGTAGCTCAGTAAGATCTACAATCTTTCCGACTTTACAAGTATATTTCATAAAAGTTATAAAAGATACAGCGAAAAAACTGATTTTTTCACATTTTTCAATACTTTCTTTACTCTCATTAGTTTCCAAGATGATTGCACTTTTTGCTCTGATGAAAATACAAGGCACTCCTATGAATTAGTTATGCTTAAAAACTTATCTAGATGTAGGTACTCAGACTCTACGAAACAACCGATTTTGGCGCCACATGAGAAAAAGAAAAAAAAATACATACGGTACATAAATGTGTATTTAAAAAAAGGAAAACTAATTACAATAGGCAAAATACGGTGAGTTTGTATTTCCTTACTTTTTAGAATTAATACCTTGTGTGTATGTAAACAATATAAAAAATCATGTTTACTGATCCACGAGGTGAAAATTTTTTAGGATATTTAATACTAGCAGCCCCCCGTCTCGGCTTCGCCCGAGACTTACTAAATGGAACACCGTAGTGTGTAGACATGTAATGTAAAACGTTTTCAGTTAGAAATTTTACATTTATTCCTGACACTTCTCAGAACAAAAATCTTCTTACTAAAAACATATTTGTTCGCAATCCATACAGTTTATTGGATCAAATAATAAGCTGTAAAAATTAAAAAAAATATAATCATGCTGAAAAGTATCGTGCGTTCCTTATGCCATAAAATAATCGTTGGATATAAGGAGTGGTTGATTATTAGTTTCTCCCATGTAATTTTCGAAAAGGGCTATTTTTTAAAGATGTTAAGATTTTAAACTCCCAAAATTATTTATTAAAAAAAATTTTTTTTCTCATATCTCACAACTTTATTACCAGAGCAACAAAGTCCTGGAGCTTAAACCCTACATTTTTATTGCCACAAAAATACAAATATATTTTATTCTTATTAAAAAACCTGAATTTAGAGCTTTAAAGATTTAAGAGATGACTGTGAGGGTAAAATGAAAAGCTGATCTCTCACGTAATGGATTCTTCATTTGTCGATTTTGAGGCTGCTGTTTCAATCTCGATAAATTTTCTGCGTCAGTTTCTTGACGCCTCAAATTGTATTCATTAGATACATTTGAAGTTTTCCTTCCGATTCACCCTCTTGCGACTTTTGTGACCCCTAAAGGCTGTTTTCTGTCAACTTTTTTAAGTTTTATTGTATTTATTGGCAAGGTAGTTTGACGTCTGATAACCCTAAAAAAGACCGGTGAACTTCTTAAGTAAACTCTTTCTTGACTGAAGTTTACAGCAACTGTGACTGCCTAGATACCTTAGGGTGATCTTCTCTGGCCTGCTGTTGAAGACCCAGACTGATCGGGAGAAAAATTACAAAGTCCGAAGCATTGGGGCTAGTTGCAGTGCTTTTTCCCAACGTCTCCTGGCATAACGTCGAAGACGTTCGTGTCTAAAGCACTTTTTTTTTGCAGACTCAGTTGTTTTGATGATCTAAGGTGGAGAGATTAGTAGAGATTGGTTCGTAATGCTTGCCCGTTGGAGACTCTCGTTGGCTCAAGTTTTTTTTCCTTTATAGCTGTTAGGTACGCCCAGCGCAGACCTTGGAGAGGATCGGTGATTCCTGGTTACATGCTTAGAGTCGAGGGGTAATATAGGGTCGTCGGTCACCAGGGTTCCCAGCCTTGCGACGAACAACTCTGCTCATGACGTCTGCCAGTGAATGACTGACTTGGTTTTATAGTGGCTGGCTTTACGTAGTCTTTTAGTCGACGAATAATGTTTCCGGAAATGGTAGTAAGAATGTATTCGTTGGTACGGTAGTTTAAACTTAGGGGGGCCTTAAAACAACCGATGAGATTGAAGGTTAATTAATGAACGTAAATATTTATATTGGCCCTGAAAAAGGCCAGTGATGAAATTTCTAGTTATTCCTTATTATTATGCTTGATGATGGAGAGCCAGTTGTGGGTAGCTTGACTCTTACCCTCGGAGTCTCAGTATGCAGAGACCGTGCTGAAGGGAAGTACGCCACTGACCAAAGAATATCTCATCTTCGAATCGTTCCCCAGATAACTAACCGCTCATCGTTAGTTGGGAAAGTGGGCCTGAAGAATACCTTCTCTGTAGGTATGCCGTTGGAACGACCACGAAAAAGTTGGCAGTTGTGGCTGCCCGTACTCTTTAGGGCTGTCTACCCTGGCCTATATATGTAGTAAATAATTTTCTGACGGCACCAGGCCAGATTGTGGTACGGCCACATAACTCTGAAGTGTTGGAGCAGGATGTGATCTGGCTAGACACGTCGCCTGGTATTCCGCCGGAGACGTTATCGATTCGAATAAATTTGTCATTAGTGGCACTCATCAATTCTGAAGGTTCCAGGTGAAAGTGAAGACCTAGATCTCTTCCCCTTCGGAGAAGAGCGTCATCGGTACCCGGGGTACCAAGCTGTACGACTCCAGCTACATCCTCAATGCAGCTCGATGAACTGCCAGTCAACGATTGCAGAAAAACTGCGATCCGGTGTATTATAACCACACTTATTTCATTATGTTGCAGATAGCTTCGATTTTATGTCGACGCCACCTAGCGGATCCTACTGAACTAAAGTGAAAAGCTTGCGTATTTTTGCAAAACTTTCAGCTTATTTATTGCTATTGTTATTAAATTTTTCAAGATAAAAACTATACTGAAACTATCTAGGAAGTATCAAGAATCAGTATACAAAATTTCAGCAAAATCGGTTCAGTAGTTTTCTCCGTTAGCGATTACAGCGGTTCTAGCGACTTTGCTTTATATATTAGTAAGGTATATATAAAGAGTTTCATAAGAAATATCCCGTTTCGTCCCCATAGTAAAACAAATTTTTTATTTATTATATCGTCTTCAAGATACGCCTTATTTTACTCGTAATCTCGTGGAGATTACAAGGAAACAAATTTTAAACAAGGGTTTCAGTGAGGGTGATATTCATTTTTCCGCGATTTATATAATAAAATTGTATATATACAGATGGTATGTATAGGTATAATTTTAATGTGTAAATTGCGGAAAAACGGTGTCATCCTCGCAGAAATTCGTGTTTGAAATTTTTTTCTCGTAGTACGCGACATTGCAAGCGAAAGAGCCCTATCTCAAAGGTGTGCCGCAAAAAGAATTATTAAAATGGGGGACAAAAACAGGATTTTTTTGTGGATTTTGTCATATTTATGTATATGTTTATTGAAGGTGACTTATGCAGACTTCATGTGCTGTAAAATATATATTTGAAAATATTGGAAAGTTATGCGGACTGTCTGCATAAGTATAATTTTGTCCTCGTAAGTATTTTTACAGTTTTTTTCCTCAAAATGTACGCATAAGTTACTTTTCAGCAACTTTTACTTAGATTTATTTACATTCAATTCTTTACACCTATTGTTTACAAGATTTTCATGGTAAAAGACACATCTTACTAATTTGTAAAGCAAAGTCGCTAAAACCGCTGTAATCGCTAACGGAGAAAACTACTGAACCGATTTTGCTGAAATTTTGTATACTGATTCTTGATACTTCCTAGATAGTTTCAGTATAGTTTTTATCTTGAAAAATTTAGTAACAACAGCAATAAATAATCTCAAAGTTTTGCAAAAATACGCCAGCTTTTCACTTTGGTTCAGTAGAATCTGCTAGGTGGCGTCGACATGAAATCGACGCTACCTGCAACAGAATTAAATAAGTGTAGTTATAATACGTCAGAGCGTCTCAAAATATTCTGTTTATTTTTTAAATAAGCTTTTCCATAGTACGTTGTACTTCATATGTATATACAATAACACGCAATAAACTGTTCTCATCGAATAATAAGCTAAACATCCTATATACGACTAGTTGATCACATGGGCGCCTAGTATACCTTAAACTTTGTTACTATGATTGTAAGCTAGTGTGCAATCGCACACACTAGCATTTAAAATCTGTAAACAGTATCTTCCAAATAAAATGCTTTAAAAAACTAAAAGCTAAATATTTTGTAGTCTTTTACCGGCAGTTCATCGAGCTGCTTCGAGAATATAGATGATAATCGGGTTGCTGGGTATCCCGGTTACCGACGATTCTCTTCTCCAATGGGCAAATTCCCGTGGTCTACTCTCACCCTGATCCTTCAAGATTGACAAGTGCCACCAATAAAAAATTATTCAAACCGATAACGTCTCCGGCGGAATACCAGGAGACGTATCTAGCCAGAGCACACCCTGCTTCAACACTTCACAGTTGTGTGGCCGTTCCATCATCCCACTTGGTGCCATCAGAATAATTTTAGCTACAAATGTAAGTCAAGGAAAATAGCCCTGAGGAGTACGGGCAGTCATAACGGCTTTCTTCTCAGGGATTGTGTCCCTAACGCCATACCCACATTAATCAGCGGCGTACCTCCCTCCGTCACCATAGTCTCCATACATAGAGACTTAGAGGGTAAGAGTCAAGCTAGCCACAGCCAGCTCTTTATCATCATGAATAATAATAAAGAATAGCCTGGATGGTTTACCACTGGCTCTTTTTAGGGCCATTATAAGTACTTACGTTCCCCACTTAACCACCAAACACATTGATTTTTTTAAGGGCCACCTAAGTTTAAACTACCTTGCCAACAAATATAGTTTTACTACCATTTCTGAAAACGATTTGTCGACTAAAAGACTATGCTAACTAAAGACTGCCACTATTGCACCAAGTCAGTCATTCACTGGCAGTCATCACGAGCGCAGTTGTTCATCACAAAGCTGGGAACCCCAGTGACCGACAACCCTATATTACCCTCTCGACTCTAAGCATTCAACCAGAAATCACCGATCCTCTCCAAGGTCTGCGCTGGGAGAACCTAACAGTTATAAAAGGGGAAAAAAACTTGAGCCAACGGGACAGTCTCCAACTATGACTGCCTGGATACCTCAGGGTGATCTTTTCTGACCTGCTGTTGAAGCCCCAGACTGATCGGGAGAAAAATTACAAAGTCCGAAGCTTTATAGTTAGTTACAGAGCTCTTTCTCAACGTCTTCTGGTTAGACGTTGAAGACGTTTGTGTCTAAAGCACCTTTTATTTTGCAGACTCAGACTCAAACAACTGAGTCTGCAAAAGAAAAGGTGCTTTAGACACAAATGTTTGTGATGGTTGAATTTGGTATCTGAGTAGTAAAAACAAGTATGTTTTTACAAAACAAGTAATCTACAAAGCTGAGATCTTATGAAATAAACTGACTGTACGGAATCAATTTAAGCAAATGAGAGCAAAAGAGAGGTCAGGTCTGCTCGTCTCTCTCTCTCGCTCTCACGTGCTCAAATAGATCCTTACAGCTCATAAAATTCTGACTTCGTAGTAAAACTGTCTTTTTAAAATTCTCGCATTTTGAATTTTTTGATGACTAATTTCACTGTCACAAACATTTCTACAACTTGCAACGTCCTATAATCACGAAAAACTTAACAAAATTGCTCTATTTACATGTTTATCACATACCTATTCAGCATTCAGCTTCTCTCACCTCTCTATTGAAAAATACATCCGTGAGATGGCACGGGCGTTTCACACCATAGGTAGTTACCTAGCGTATTGGACAAATGTACATTTTTCTCAATAAATAGTCCTGCTCTAAACAATTACTGTTGCATTCTCATTTACAGATTTTATAAAACAGTTTCAATAATTTGTCTGACGAAAAGAATTAATCGTTGAAATAAATTATTAATCACAAAATGAATAAAAAAAGGTGCTAAGTATAGTGTATAAGAATATTAGAAATTAATCTAATTTAATCGATGGGTAAGTATTAATGCGAGTAATTGAATTTATTGCCATTTTCCCATCTAGTACGAGATTGCCAAGGCAATTCGACTTTTTTTCATTGATCGATATTCTTATGTACCATATGAGCAGGCGTCGACTGAAAAATCGCCGAAAGTATACAGCAGTTAAGAAGAGGAGTTGCCGAGACCTCGATGGCAAAATTGGTAACGCACTTTCCCTGCAAGAAAAGAGTTACAGGTTAATCTCCTGGTCGAGGTGGCACTTTTTTTCAATTGCTACATATGACAATTTTTTTACAAATTACAGATGGGAAAATGTCGATACATTCAATTACTTGCAAAAAAAGGTGCTCTTAGAATGTGTGATGCAAAAATCAGAATATCTACGTTTTTTGAAGTTCAAATGTTAAAAATATTGTAAATTTCTTAAGTGCTCTGAACTCATTTATTCATTATTAATGGTGATTGTAGTTAAAAATAATAACATATATGATTATTTTTTATCAATTTTAATTCGAATGCAAACGCTTTTGTAATACACAGATCTGTTTAAAAAAGCAAACGTATAACCTTATAAGCAAAAAAGTCAGGCAAAAGAAGTTTCTTTATACAAATTATTAAACAAATAAAGTCATCCTTAGATATGTCTAAAAAAAATATTCTCCTGAACCAATCAAAAGTTTTGCTCAGGATATTATTTTTTGAGATTCATCCCTTTGACCTTTGTGCTGCAAGTAACTAGTTTCTTCGGGCAGGTGGGAATTGCGACTCATACACCTTAGTTGCAGGCCCAGGTTTTCCTGCCAGAATTGGGTTAATGAAGTCCAAGTAAGCCGAGACCTGCGTGTAAAATGCTGGTAATTGTGACTCGTTGCAGTCGAACGGGCCTGTACTCAAGACTCCAATGATTTTTCCATTCTTAACAAGAGGACCACCCCCATCACCCTAGAAAATGTTTGAAACAATTGTTACTTTTGAGTATCCATGAGTATTATCATGGTCATACCATGAAACGCTATGATTAATTTTAATAAAGCGTTGGGATTCTTACACTGCAAGTACCATAATGATCCAAGTTGCGTACTGCTGGTACCACCTTGCCACAGAAAAGTTTATGTAACAAGTGCTCTATCCTGAAAATAAATTGAGTTAGCCTTCCGACTAGCTTCCACCAACAATTCATACTCACAACCATATTTTTAATTTTATTTCTAACTTTGTCAGCGATTAAACACATCATTGTTCCATAAAAAATAACATTTTCCCACTATCGCGAAAATCAAAAAAACGATGTTCTTCGTCAGAGGCGTTGAATTTATAGTCATTATCCCTACCTACCTTCCACGAGTGAACTACTGTTACTCAATAGAAGTAAAATTTTTTTGTACTGCAAACAATTGTTACATGTCTTTATCATAAAAATACTCAACTAATGTCTTTTTTATTTTTAACTTAGTTACTTAAAACTGATGAAAATCGAAATTTCCAGATGGACGTGCAAAGTGTGCATGAGATAAAGCTTCTGTAAAAATATATATAAAAGTGTTGCCAAGTATTAACAAAGATGGCTGCAGTTTGAAGGGCACAGATAAAAAGGAAAAAAAAAACTTGCAGCGGTTAGCGAGCTGACTTGGATTTTTTACATTACGAAATAGGTATTAATAAATTTTAAGTAGTAGAAGTAGTAGTAGTAGTAGTAGTAGTAGTAGTAGTAGTAGTAGTAGTAGTAGTAGTAGTAGTAGTAGTAGTAGTAGTAGTAGTAGTAGTAGTAGTAGTAGTAGTAGTAGTAGTAGTAGTAGTAGTAGTAGTAGTAGTAGTAGTAGTAGTAGTAATCCACGATATGTAAGCAGGATGGATGACTGGCACGCGTAGCTTCACTTACTTTATCACGCTCTTGGGTATACCGCATTGGATCAAGGGAATTACATTCACCTTGACGAATTTCAATTTTTTATCCGCTGTATGTCCCATTTCTACAAGCCGTCCTCCACGATTCTCAACTTGGATTGAGTTGTAACCAAAACCGGATACTAAAGAAGACCCACCTAGAATAGGTTCATCGCCTGGTGGTAAATTCACAGCAGTAGCCGTTAGACGCCTAGGAACTTCTAACTCCAGCTGTTACCGATCGATGTATGTAGATTAATACAAGTTTTAAGTAGTTCTATTAATATTTATGAAAAAATGACTTTTTCTGACCTTCAATACAGCAATGTCATTTGTACTAGCTACATCCAAACGCTTGTATTCTTTATGCAAGTAAATATCTTTCACGCGAATCACCCCACCTTGAGTGCTACTCGTCAAATCACTTGTTCCTACATGAACTTTAATGTAGACTGTGTTTGGTGCTAGTCCTCTAGAGTTGTCCATGGCCTTTCTAATGCAACTAGTAGAAGTCAATATGAATTGACGACGGATAAGTGCACCACCGCATAGACCACCACCGTGTTCGTAATTCACTCGTATGAAAGCCAGGTATGGAAAATTATTTATATTTCCATTTTGACCGCCTACGATGTTTTCAGAGTCCAAGCCAGAGACTGAAAAAAAAAATGGAAAATGTAACGTAGTATTTATAGTATATGATATACCAAACTTAAAAATAAACATTTTTGAAATAACACTTTCATTTTTTCAGATATTAAGGTATCTTAAACACTACTCTCTTAGACAATCGCATCGCAGATTAAAAGAACTCCAATAATGATAATAATTAGTGCTCGAGGAAAAAATTTACGATATAATAGGTATATATTATTTTAACTACTAGTCTTTTAAATGTTTGGACAACTACTGTCCATCTGGGCACATGAAAACGCAAAACTATCCTTGCAGATGATTATGTAACTATCAGTAATATTTTTAAAAAGAATTTTTCGAAACGTTGAAAATGATAGGAAACTAATATGTCAACTTTTTAAAACCAGTTTATAGTAAAACAATTACACTTTTTTTTTTTTTATTCATCATCGCCCGTAGGCTCAGACATAGCATTCTTTTACACAAGCATAGTGTCAATTAGCCATCGGTGCTACTGAGTTATGACCAGATGTTTATATACGTATATATACGTATATAAACATCTGGACCAACTCAGTCACACCTACGATCACGTAGACGAAGCGTCAGAGAAACAGTTAATCGACCTTCGAGAATCAAGAGCACCGGCGAAAGGGCGAGACCTGAATGGAGACCAGACGATCACCCATCCAAGTACTAACCGCGCCAAATGCAGCTTAACCTTGGAGATCGACAGAACTGCAACTCTACCGTTGCGCCACCGCGTCCACAATTGCACTTTTATAAGTATGTAAGGAGCTTTGCCCCTGCACGCTTCACACACCAACCCCCTCTCAGTTAAAAACAAATATTTGATTTCCCGATTTTGTTAGAACAGTTTTATAATTTGCTACTATAAAATATACAATTTTGATTTTTCCTTAATGCAAAAGCTTAAACTACTAATTATTAAATCTCATTTTCAAATTAAGTCAACCCATCACAAAACGAATAAATTGATGACAATCAAAATTCATAGGTAGGAAAACATCATGACTATATGGACACTTCCACAAACTTTTTTTTGCGTTTTCTCATAATAAACTCATCTAAAGTTTTAAAAAACAGTGCTGATAAAGTTGATGTATGTAGCATCTAACCAGTTTCCTATTTTTTAATTTAGATATGAGCCATCTGAAGGACATAAGTTGTAAAATTTTAGATATTTTTTAGTTACAATGCAACCGTTGAAATATCAGGTACTAGAATAAATAGTAAAATTAATATTTTGGATGGACTTCAAATATTAAATACAAAAAAAATCAATAAATACAACTTAATTAAAAGTAAGAAGAGTTTTTTTTAAAGAAATTCTGAACCTTGTGAACCAGGCGCATACCTTAATTATTACTTAGTAGATAATAAATTAACTAATGGTGTTAAAAAAGTATGATGTTGTTTTTAAACTTTAAAGTAAACTTTAGCGATATGTTTAATGTAAAATTTGTTAAAACTATCTTACCAATGCTTATAAAAGTAAGTGCTATCCAAATCGGTAGAAAACTAGCCATCTTGATTCTACTGTTAGATATCTATCTCAGTACTGGAGGTAGCTACCAACTCAATTAGAAGAAAGCTTTTATAGCTCGAAATCTAGGAGTGCCGTCGACCTGGTTTTTACGCGGTACGTCAATGATTGAAAACAATAGCTGTTAATTGACGTTAGAAAGTACAAAAAACTTTTGTTTCAAATATAAGTACTGCAAATGAGACCTAGACAAATTTAGTGACATAAAATGATTGTGTAGACTCTTTGAAGTAGAAATTCACGATTGAAAAAGTACATTGATCCAACACCTGCATGATAAGTTGAAACAACATGGCTTTAATAGAAAATTTTTAACAGAATTGGATTTTCCCATTTTACGTAAATGTCACCAGTGCAACTGGAGTCTAAAAATATTCATACTTTAGTGATATTGCAAGCAGCATAAAAAAAGAAAATGGCTTAAGCTCTGGAGAGAAGGGTAGTTTTCTTTTATTCATTTGTTAATTTGTTTATTTATAAATGCTTTCCAAAAACTACATGAACATCGTTTTCAATTACTGCGGTATATCATTTACTTCCAAAGTTATAGTCTATTTTATGACGATTTTCGTAAGACTACGTGTTAACGTAACAAAGTTTTGGAAGCGGTTTTCTCAACAACAAAAAGTGGTTAATCATAGTAATTTTTTTATTAGAAGTAAATTCGGGATACTTTATTGACATAATATTTGAATTTCAGAGATTTTTAGTATTTAAATATAAAATGATTTAAATGCTCCATTTAAGCAGTTTATTTAGAAAAGTATACAGTTTTTAAGGGCATAGACAAATTGGTTCCCAAATTTATAAAAAAAGCAAATTGGTTTCCACTGTTTAATAAGTCATTAGGGCTTAAGGTCAAATTGGTTTTCAAATCGAGTTAGTATAAAAAAATTGATGAACTTGGATTGACCAGAGACTACAAATGTAAAGATTTTGAAATAGGCAATTTTTTTTTTTAATTTTGGCTTGCCTTTTTTAAACTCTGACATGGTGGATAAATGTTTTACTGAAGATTTGATGACTATAATGCCCAATGATGCTGGAGTGACTAAATTTTGCGACTATGTATGTGTTAGAAATTTACGTAGCAGATACCGTACTAATACCGTGAAAAGTGTGACAGAAGAAATACATGTATTATGGACGTAATTATTAAATAGCCAGGAACCAATTTGACCATCCGCTTTAATGAGTCGGGAACCAATTTAAACCTGCCTGTTAGTGAAATTCTTGCTTGGGAACCAATTTGACATCTCCGGTTTTTAGTCTTCATTCATTATAAGTAAGTAGTTTATATAGTAGTATGTTGATTATCAATTTTAAAATAGTGAAATGTATGAGTATTTAATACGTTAGTAATAAAGGTACACGTGATGCTTATAAAATAAAAATATGAACAAATAATTTTATTTCTAATCTTTAATTATAACGTAGTGAACTAAGCAAGTTCAGCTCAAAGAAAAAGTTTTTTCAACAGATTAAAAAAGGATTTGTTATTATATAATATCAATTACTATATAACTTTTTATTGTTAAAAAAATACTTTTTTGTGAATGTTGCATCCAGAAGACTCACATTAAATATTTTATAAATTAATTTAGTAAAAAAAATTTCAGTTTTTTTTTTAACGCGCTTTTATTAGCTTCACTTCTGATGACCATACATGACTAGCTAAGAAACTTCATTACAAATCTAATATGGTGGCCTCCCCAAGGTGGCGGGCTGGTTGTTTGAAATCAACCCTCATGATATGGGTATCAAATGAAAGGGTTTGCTGTCAGGAATACGAATAAATAGTCACGTGACTTAAATCCAATATGGCAGACATCCAAGATGGCAGATTAGCTATTCGAAATGAACCCTCGTGATATAGATATTTAATGAAAGGGTTTGCTGAAAATAATGCGAAATGGCAATTTCTTACCAAATTATCATATCATGGGTATCAATCAATAAGGTTCGACGAGAGGAATACGAATTTGTCATATTTTTCCAATCAGCAAGGTAAAAAGTACATGAAAATCAAAAAGCTAACCACTCTTCTGCTGATGTTAATAAATACCTAATTTTCTTTGATTAGAGATATATTTTATAATTTTTACCGTGATCGTCGTCTTCCTTTATGGATAACATTATTTCCTTTTTGCTGTTTCACCATTACCACCCTCTGAGACCTCTGAGATAGCATAAGACTTTTTCGTTCCCTTAACGAGTGATACAATCATTACAAAAATTTATATTTACCAGAACAGTTGATAAAATTGTATATTATGATTTGTAATACTTACACAAACTGTTTTGCAACCACCTGAAAATCAATCAAGTCACATTCCTCATGGTAATTTCTCGAATTTCCTTCAAGGTATTTAAAATTAATCACTGAGCAAATAGCGCGAAAAGCCTGTGAGCTGTTCTGAGGGTTTGGTGCAGCGTCTGGTTTATACAGTTCCTCGTATAAAGAAGTAGCATCTCTTCTATTAAGATTATAATAAATCCTATTTAAAGCACCAGGGCTGAAAAGAAATTTAAATTAGATTTTTTAATTGTTTTTCTACCTTTGCTCTAACTCTTTATTATCACGAACAGCCTTTTATATATTTCTGAAACATACTGTAACAGTATACAAACTATAAGGTTTCTTACACTCCCCTAATTACCCGTAAAACTCTTGATGGTTGTGGTGGGAGGAGATCCCCCCTCTAACGTCAAGACCACATGATATTCTCTATGCACCTGTCATTTAGCGCTACTTGTCACTTTAACACGTATTTTTATGGGAATGTAAAGAAATTTTGTTGACGGGGGCCGCTTCACCTATTTTGCCCCATAAACTTTAACACAGGAAATTGATAACAATGAGGGCAGCACCGTACAAGCGCATAGCGTATACTCCCTTACGCTATAGCACACGGGGTCTGGACATCAGAGAAGAGGCGTCTGGACATCCCTTATCACGGGTATTGATTGAGGAGGGAAGGGGATGACAGGAACCCCATAGTTAATCTACTCTGAACCACTGATTACTTTTTCCCTATCTTGACAAACTATAACCAATATAACCCCTCTCCTTTTAACACCTACCCTCAGATCTCATCACTTTTTTCCTCTTAACAAACTCACAACTATTTAAGACGCCTAGGAAGCCTACTTACAGATCACCCTGGAGAGTTGAACCGCTATAACCAATTAAGCTACGACTATAAAACTGATATTTTATAAAATAGGTGTATTGAGTATTAATTTACCGGTGTAACCAGCTTGCTAAAGCTAAGGGTGCACTGAGTTGGTAAAGAGGAGTCTTGGATAGTTCCAATCCTTTCTCGAGAAGAAATATTTGAAGTGACTCAATAGAAATCCGTCTTACGTCCTCGACACCCATTTCATTTATCGTTTCCCTCAGCCATTGGTCTTTGGTGAAACATTCATGTGCTTGAGAAAGTCTTTTCCAAAGTATGAAAAGTGGACTGAAATGATGAAATGCAAAGTACTCAAAATTATAAACTGGTGGAGCCATGATTTACGTACTTTGAAGGTTAAAGAATTGAACGTAACTGAAACATGACAAAACATGAGCTCACTAACATGGTATATAGAATACTGTCGGTGGAAAATTTAAGTGATAAATAAAATTATGATTATGAAATACAGAATTATATCAATGATATATGGAGCTGAAACTAGAACTACGCCGAAGTAGCCTCACCAGTGACGAATCGAATCGGACCTAGGGCTTAAAATTTTTTTATAAAGCTTATTTTAGCTAGAAAACAATAAATATCGTTGCACTTTTTTAATACACGACTTCAATATGTTTTTCAAGCCATAAAAGACCGCCAGGCTGAAAAATTAAGAATTTTCCGCGGATACGCATTTACCCGTACACGAAAGAAATCGGAAAAAAAGTCATAATCTGTTTTGGAGCACGGGTGCCAGGATGAAAATAAATAGATTAAATTTCTATGATATCTGTTCATAATTTCTATGTGTTTTTTAAGCAGCGAAAGGCCACTTGGCATTAAAAATTAAGAGTTTTCCGTACATACGCAAAAACGCCTTTGCGGAAAATATCCGAGAAAAAATCATAACTTTTTTTGAGGCACTTGTGCCACGATAAAAATAAACAGACTACGTTTCTATGATGTATGTTTATAATTTGTGTGTTTTTTAATCAGTGAAAGGCCGCCGAGCATTAAAAATTAAGAGTTTTCTGTAGATACGCAAAAACGCCTGTATGGAAGAAATCGAAAAATAAATCATAACTTTTTTTTTTGGGCTTTTGTACTACGATAAAAATAATCGAAATTCTTCATTCTTAAAACATGGCAGCCTTTAACGACTTATAAAAAACTTATAAAGATTATGAGCAGACATCATAGAAATGTATTTTATTTATTTTTATCGTGGCACAAGAACACAAAAAAAGTTATGATTTGTTTCTGATTTTTTCCTGGACTGTACACGTTCTGGCATGATGTACATTGAACTCAATTAAATGCTTCGAAAAAAAAGAAAGTTTAACGTGTTTTCAGAATATTTATACGTTACTATGTTGTAGACTGTGTCAACAACTGTCAATCAGTTGATGTATAACATAAGTCGGTTACGTCGTACTATAGTTTTCTTTGTTGGTTATTCGGTGTAAATAGTAATACTATTGACTGATTTTTATCTTGATTTCCTTTGCCATGGATGTCGTACAGCATCGAATGATCATCATTGGGTGCATTTTTGAAACTACGGTAAACGGTGTACGTAATATGCAAGCTGCCAGACGTTTATATCAGGAACAGCACCCTCAAATGTACTGTCCCTCACGACAAACTTTCATGAGGTAATTATTAATTAAAAAAAGAAATTCGTACAAATTACTTTCCATGCATATCTTTGGCATTTTTATAATTTTCTATGTAAATTGTTTCAGTTGTACTAACTTATTTTTTTTCTGTTTCTCAAGCTCGTGTGAAAATATTACGATCCGTGTCTTTTATTCCCGTTTATAGAATTTTAAAAATTTATGAGCAACATGGTAGAGTGGATCCACCGCAGCAACCAAGGCGAAGAAGAAACTGCGATGGTCCTTTGAGAGACCTAGTTGAAGCTGCCCTGAACAATCAGCCTCGACAAAGTGTGCGGGCTCTTGCGAGACATCTTCGTAAGTATACATTTTCAAAATATATTTCAAATCACAATGCCCAGCTATTCCTGTCTATTTTTTATCCTCTATGATCTCTCTCTCTCTCTCTCTCTCTGTCTCTGTTTCCTTTTTTCTCTGGGCGATCAGTAAATATGTACCTATCTGGGTGTGCATTACAGTACTCGAGTCTAGCCAATGTATAGGAGAAGGGTGGAAGTACCACAGCATAAGTAATTTGAGCACTAAGTAACGATTGAGATGGAAACAATAACATGTAAGGTATCATTATTTCAACGAAAATATGTTGTCTGTATGATTTCATCGGAATACGATCGTTGCAGGCGTAAAAAAATTATAACAGATTCGTGTGATGAATCTATCAACAGCGTGGTAAAAACAGATTCGTGCCCTTAAAGCCTGTGTTATTTTTCCAATCAGCTATGTATATCACGAGAGTCACGTGACGTGTTGGGATCTTAATTAACCAACGAGTCAAAAGAAATAAGTGAACACGAGCTTTTAAGCTGCAGCAAGGGTACACAGATCCGATGGGGGTTTGAGCGAGTGCTATAAGCGGGAGGGGGAAAGGTCTTATAGCCACATAATCGTTAAAAATTTGTAATTTTTGAATTATGGGGCGTATAAAATTTAAGCGATTATGTGGCTATAAGACCTTTCCCCCTCACGCCTATAGCACTTGCTCAAACGCCCATCGGATCTGTGTACCCCTGCTGCAGCTTGAAAGCTCGTGTTTACTTATTTCTTTCGACTCGTTGGTTAATTAAGATCTCAACACGTCACGTGACTCTCGTGATGTACATAGCTGATTAGAAAAATAACACAGGCTTTAAGGGCACAAATCTGTTTTTACTATGCTGTCGATAGATTCATCTCACGAATATGTTATAATTTTTTTATCGCCTGCAACGATCGTATTCCGGTGAAATCATACAGACAACATATTTTCGGTAAAATAATAATACCTGAGATATTATTGTTTTAATCTCAATCGTTACTTAATGCGTAAAACCTTACTTCAAAATTATAAAATCTGTTAAAATAAGTTTATATACATCTGTTAACTTACCTATGTACAGATAACAGCGGGAGACATTTGTACAGCTTGAATATATGCCTTCCGCACTTTTAATCATGCAATACGTGTGGTTTTCGATTTGCTGCCAATTAATCTACAAAACGGATGACATTAGTGTTAGCAGAAAACAAAAAATACGTTGATATAAAAGAAAATAATTCAAGAAACAAACCGTTTTTTTAGAACGAAGTTCTTTATGTCGCGTTACTCGGGAGGCTGGAATTTTAAAACCGACAGATTTTTTTTTTTTGAAACGAAAGTGGTTTACTTTTCCTCTCAAGTTTCCCCCCCTTACCCCGTCCCCCTCACCGACTATTCTCTGTACACTTCCCCTCTCCCCACTATATATGTATATCGGCCAACCGTGCCGTGTTACTCTTCTACACACCTTTGCCCACCAGTCTCCCTCACACTCCCAATTTTATTTTCTCACAATAATTTTTATTTCACTTTGAATTTTTTTCTTTTACAATTCTAAAAAAAAAAAAAAAAAAAAACATTTTCCAATAAAGAGGTTAGAACCCTCGACCTCCTGCATATGCGTCCTGTACCTTACCCACTCTACAACGAGCGCTGCTGACTAGGGAAACTCGGTTTCTTGTACTTATGGTGTGGTTCGTAACTATAACATTCCATTTTTACATGCATTCACTGATAATACATTCGATTCATGATAAATTATATTTGTATTTGTTTTCTAAATACTTGATTAAAAAAAAAAAAAGAACAAAAACATGTGGAATAGGGTTGAAGAATGTATCAATGGTTTTTAGAGGCGCTTATTTCGAATTCGACAAACCAATTATGTTACATTATCACATAATTATATAAATAAAGTAATTTAAAGTGAATCAATTATAAATGAATTATGTAAGATCATTATATAAATATAATTCGAGTTTCATATCATTTTAATGGTTTTTAAGGGTACTTATTTTGAATTTGATAAACAAATAATGGCACAATGTCATTGAGTAATTATATGAGAATAAAATAAAAATTGCATTAATAAGCTATAAAATCGCAAAAAAATAAGTGAAAAAAAAATTTCAAAAAAATTTAATGAAATGAAATATGAAAATAAAATAAAATAAAATTACAGAAGACATGAATAAATACAACGGAATGAAAAAAAATAAAATAAAAAAGGGAATGAAAAAAAAAGATTAAATATGAAAATAAAAAAAGGAATTAAATAAAGGAAATACAAAAAAAAGAAAAAAATGTATTAAAATGAATTATCAAAAAAAAAAAAAACAAGAAATAAAAAAAAAAATTAAAACAAGAAACAAAAAAAAAATAAAACAAGAAATTAAAAACAAACCAGGGGGTATAAATGGGTCATGGGACCCACGGTAAGAACGAAGTTCTTTAAACATGACATGAGTATAAAAACACAATTTCTGAGGTAACAAGGGGGTCGCCAGACCCGTAGAAAGAACGAAGCTCTATAAACGTTAGTACTGCATTCATGTAGCTCACTAAACAAAAACTTGAAAAACGAATTAAAGAAAAAAATTAAAAAAATAGTTTAGTACTCACGATGGTTGAACTTCGTGAGTACTGTATTTATGCACGACGTTCTCACGAAGTTCAACCATCGTGAGTACTGAACTATTTTTTTAATTTTTTTCTTTAATTCGTTTTTCAAGTTTTTGTTTAGTGAACTACATAAATGCAGTACTAACGTTTATAGAGCTTCGTTCTTTCTACGGGTCTGGCGACCCCCTTGTTACCTCAGAAATTGTGGTTTTATACTCATGTCATGTTTAAAGAACTTCGTTCTTACCGTGGGTCCCATGACCCATTTATACCCCCTGGTTTGTTTTTAATTTCTTGTTTTATTTTTTTTTTGTTTCTTGTTTTAATTTTTTTTTTTTTTTCTTGTTTTATTTTTTTTTGATATTTCATTTTAATACATTTTTTTCATTTTTTTGTATTTCCTTTATTTAATTCCTTTTTTTATTTTCATATTTAATCTTTTTTTTTCATTTTCTTTTTTATTTTATTTTTTTTCGGTTATTCAGTGGCTGAGTTAACCTAAAAAATTCGTGAAAGTCCGAAAATCACTTTTTTCGCGTTTGAAAAAAAAGTTGACCTCCAATGCCAAAAAGTTAAATGACAAAGTTGTAGATCATAAAAAAAACCTATCGATTGACGCGCGTTGGATATAATTTGAATTCGTAGTTGCTGAGAAAACTTGAAAAAACCATCGAAAATCGTCTTTTTTAAATTTGTTAATAACTTTTTTCTTTTGAGATTTTAAAGTTGGTATTCGGTCAAATTATGAGTTTTTGGTTTACAAATCTTCAGTTGTTTTTTTAGCGAAAAATATTAAGAATTTTTCGAAATATCGCATTTTTTCGAAAAAAAACACCTTTCGTGAAAACTTCAATAGACGTCAGGAAATAATGCTGGAGCGATTTTTCAAGGCTTAATCTCTTCATCTAGACTTATTCTATCATGCAATGTTTGTAATAAGTAAAATTTTTAAATTTTTGATGCCGAAATCGGACACCGAAAAAAGTACTTGTTTTTTCTATCGGTTTTTTGCATTTTTTTTTACGTATTTTGATAATTGCACGTATGTAACTAACTGCAATGCATTGTACTTATTTTTTTACGAATAAAAAAAAAAAATTCTCATGATACGACCATGTGGAGCCGAGTTAGGTTTTTTTTTTTTTTTTAAATCCCTATGCGACGGTGAAAAGCGTAGAACTCTGAAACTTGCACACTTTACTAATAAATACCCATTTTGCATTAAAAAAATCATTCGCAATCGTTAACTTTAGCAGAACGATGGGTATGATAACGTTACAGTTGAGCAGCAGCATGAGGGGAGAACATCTTTCTCTCACCACTCCGACTCCATTTTGGAGCCGTATCGGAGCGCCCGAGTAAGAGCAACCAGCCAGACACACATACCAGCGGGCAGTCGATGCGCGACGCGCAAAAAGACTCAACTGTAACGTTATCATACCCATCGTTCCGCTAAAGTTAACGATTACGAATGATTTTTTTAATGCAAAATGGGTATTTGTTAGTAAAGTGTGCAAGTTTCAGAGTTCCACGCTTTTCACCGTCGCATAGGGACTTTTTGAAAAAAAAAAAAACCTAACTTGGCTCCACATGGTCGTATCATGAAAATTTTTTTTTTTTTATTCGTAAAAAAATAAGTGCAATACATTGCCGTTAGTTATGTACGTGCAATTATCAAAATACGTAAAAAAAATGCAAAAAACCGATAGAAAAAAAAAGTACTTTTTTCAGAGTCCGATTTCGGCATCAAAAATTTAAAAACTTTACTTACTACAAACATTGCATGATAAAATAAGTCTAAACAAAGAGATTAAGCCTTGAAAAATCGCTCCAGCATTATTTTCTGACGTCTATTGAAGTTTTTACGAAAGGTGTTTCTTTTCGAAAAAATGCGATATTTCGAAAAATTTTTGATATTTTTTGCTAAAAAAACAACTAAAGATTTGTGAACCAAAAACTCATAATTTGACCGAATACCAACTTTAAAATCTCAAAAGAAAAAAGTTATTAACAAATTAAAAAAAGACGATTTTCGATGGTTTATTCAAGTTTCCTCAGCAACTACGCATTCAAATTATATCCTACACGCGTCAATCGATAGGTTTTTTTAAGATCTACAACTTTGTCATTTAACTTTTCGGCATTGGAGGTTAACTTTTTTTTCAAACGCGAAAAAAGTGATTTTCGGACTTTCACAAATTTTTTAGGTTAACTCAGCCACTGAATAACCGAAAAAACAAGTACAAGTAGCACTCCGGGAGTGCAGGCAGAAGTGAAAACTTGAACTTATGGCGCGTTGGGCACTTTTTTGGGTGAGCATTTTTAGATGCGCTCGCGACATGAGAAATTGTACATAAAAAAATTAAGATAAAAAACTCTCAATCTTGTCTGTCGCGAGAGCACGAACGAATGCCCATGCAAAGAGCGCGTACAGTATACACATATATTATAAGAATACACGCGTAGTATATCTGTGTAAAATCTCGTCTGTCGCGAGAACGGCTGAAAATGCTCACCCACAAAAGTGCCCAACGTGCCATAAGAAGTTTTCACTTCAAAAAAAACGCTATGTTTCTTGAATCATTTTCTTTTATATCATCGTATTTTTTTGTTTTCTGCTAACACTAACGTCAAATTTAACATTGAGCCTTCGTAGATTATTTGGCCTACTAGCTGTGAGGCAAGGTTGGAGGGGGGGGGGTGAAGGGTCGTGAGTAACACATTAAATTTCAAATTTTTGTTTAATCAAATTTGACCTTTTTCAATGCACGTTCATGGCAATTTTTACGTCTCATGGTAGAAAAAATAGACGTCATTTATAACACTGATAACATTTAATACCCACAGATGCTAACAGAGAGACCGTTCGACTTATTGCTCAGGAGACTTGCTATCCGTATAAACTACGAAAAGTAGCAAAGAATTTACGAAGGTGATCCAGTACGTCGGGTGAATTTTGCACGATGGCTAGAACGCAGACTTCGTGACGATCCAGACTTTACAGAGAGAATCTGCTTCACAGATGACAGTACATTTACTCAATGTGGCACTCTCAATCGTCAAAATACCAGGAATTGGTTGAGGAGAGGAGAGAATCCACACGACATCCATGAAGTAGAAAATCAACGTAGGTGGAGGTTCGTCGTTTGGGCAGGAATCCTTGGGGATAGGATTGTTGGTCCACACTTTTTTCCCGGTAATCTCAATGGCATCATGTACCATCATTTCTTGCGAAACGATCTACCACGCTTGTTAGAGAACAACCCTATACCAATGCGTGATGTATGGTGGCAGCAGGATGGAGCCCCAGCTCACAACCATCAGGGTAATTTTGAAGATTTTTTTTTTACGTTAGTTCACGAATGCTTCGCTGATACTTCTACGACTACTTTTACTCCTAATACCATCACCATCACTACTATCTTACTACTTTTTATCCTGGCACACGAGCTCCAAAAATCGTTATGATTTTTTTTCTGATTTTTTTCGAATACGGGTAAATGCGTACGGAAAATTCTTAATTTTTCAAGCCTGGCGGTCTTTCATGGCTTGAAAAACGTAATAAAGTCTTGTATTGGAGAAGTCCAACGATATTCATCGTTTTGTATCATCTGAAATAAGCTTTAAAAATAAAATTTTTTATTTGAAGTTTATTTTAACACTTTATTCAGTTTACAACCACGTGACGAGCTCATAAAAAACATTTATTCGATATCAATTGACAGTTATAGTTTTTTTATTGTCAAATGTTTACAGATGCAACGGAGTGTCTTCATGCATACTTTCCAAGGAGATGGATAGGGACAAATGATCCCAGAAGGTGGCCGGCTAGGTCACCTGACCTGACGCCACTTGATTTTAACCTTTAGGGATACCTAAAAGATCGGTGCTACCGTGAACCACCAACTACTCCAGAGAATATGATGGACAGAATCTGACGAGAATGTGCAGCAATTACAGTTCAACACTTGCGCAACGTCAGTTGATCCATCACGAGAAGGATGCGCTGTGTGATAGATCACAATAATACTAACATCGAGAAATTTTTGTAAACGTTTGAATAAAATGTAAAGATACATATATGCATTAATGTATTTCCTTGTGTGGTTGAGCAGAGTATTTTGTTAATTTTTTTTTTTTGACACAACATTTAAACCCTCGTAACTTCACTTCTATATAATGTTTAAAGCTTAACAAGGGCTTCAATGAAAGCTCTTTCTAAGATTTATCAAGTACTAGCCTTCCCCCGTCTTGACTTCGCCCGAGACTTACTAAATAAAACACCGTAGTATATTGACATATAATGTGAAACGTTTTCAGTTAGAAATTTTACACATATTCCTGATACATCTCAGAACAATAATCTTCTTATTGAAAACATATTTTTTCGGAATCCATATAGTTTATTTGGTCAAATTATAAGCTGTAAAAATTGAAAAAAATATAATTATGCTGAAAAGTATCGTGCGTTCCTTTTGCCATAAAATAATCGTTGGATATAAGGAACGGTTGAATATTAGTTTCTCCCGTGTGATTTTTGAAAAGAGCTATTTTTTAAAGATGTTAAGATTTCAAACTCCCAAAAAATTTATATTAAAAAAATTTTTTTTTCCCTTATCTCACAACTTTATTACCAGAGCAACAAAATCCTGAAGCTTAATCTCTACATTTTTTATTGCCACAAAAATACAAATACATTTTCTATTTATTTAAAAATCTGAAGTAGGATCTTTAAAGACTTTAGAGATTGCTGTGAGGGTACAATGAAAAGCTGATGTCTCACGTAATGAATTCTTTATATGTCGATTTTGAAGCTGCTCTTCCAATCTCGATACATTTTCTGCGTTAGTTTCTTGACGGCTAAGTAAAATTGTAGTTATAAGATACATTTGAAGTTTTTCTTCCAATCCACCCTCTTGCGACTTTTGGCATGCTTAAAAATTTTGTGACCCCTAAAGGCTGTTTTCTGTCAACTTTATGAGGTTCTTATATATTTGTTGGCAAGGTAGTTCGACGTCCGATGGCCCTAAAAGCGACCTCCAGTGTAACGTCGAAGACGTTAGTGTCTAAAGCACCTTTTTTATTTGCAGATTCAGTTGTTTTGGTAATCTTAGATGGGGAGATTGGTTAGTGATACTTGTCCAGTGGAGGCTGTCCCGTTGGCTCAAGTTTTTTTTGCTTCATAGCTGTTCGCAAGTTTGCCCAGCGCAGACCTTGGAGAGGATCCGTGATTCCTGGTTGAATGCTTAGAGTCGAGAGGGTAATATAGGGTCGTCAGTCACCGGGTTTTCCAGCCTTGCAAAGAACAACTTCGCAGGTGGCCTCTGCTAGTAAATGGCTGACTTGGTTTAATAGTGCCTGTCTTTAGTTAATATAGTCTTTTAGTCGACGAATCGCTTCCGGAAATGGTAGTAAAAATGTATTTGTTGGCAAGGTAGTTTCCACTTAGGTGGTCTCTAAAAAGAACCGATGAAATGATGGTTAAGTAGGGAACGTATAATGGCCCTAAAAAGCGCCAGTGGTGAAACTTCCAGGCTATTCTTTATTATTATTCCTGATGATGAAGAGCTGGCTACGGGTAGCTTGATTCTTACCCTGGGAGTCTCGATGTATGGAGACTGTGATGGAGGGAGCCTCGATGTATGGAGACTGTGATGCCGCTGACCAAAGAATATCTCGTCTTCGGGTCGTTACCCGGATAACCAAACGCTCATCGTTAGACGGAAACATGTGGGTAAGCGCATTGAGAACGTGACGACCAAGAAGGTCGCCGTTGTGGATACCCGTGCCTCTCAGAGCTGTTTTCTCTTGCTTATATTTGTAGCCACAAATTCTTTAACTGCACCAGGCGGGATGGTGGGACTTCCACACAACCCTGAAGAGTTGGTGCAGAATATACTCTGGCTAGGAATGTCCCCTAGCATTATGCCAGAGACGTCATCGGATGGAATGAATTTTTTTTTTATCGCACTTGTCAAGATTCAGGGTAAATGGACACTTAGATCCCTTCCCCCTTACAAAAAAGTGTCGTCCGTAACCGGGATACCCGGCTGCAAGACTATCGTCAGCATTCTCTATACAGCTCGTTGAACTCACGAAGCACGACTGCTTTACTATAGAGACGCTCCGGCGTATTATAACCACACTTATTTAATTCTGTTGCAGGTAGCCTTGATTTTATGTCGACGCCACCTAGCGGATTTTACTGAACTAAAGTGAAAAGCTGGCGTACTTTTGCAAAACTTTGAGCTCATTTATTGCTATCGTTATTAAATTTTTTAAGATAAAAACTATACTCAAACCATCTAGGAAGTATCACGAAGCAGTGTGCAAAATTTTAGCAAAATCGGTTCAGTAGTTTTCGTGGTCAGCGATTACAACGGTTTTAGCGACTTTGCTTTATATATTAGTAAGATAAGATAATATCAGTAAATATTGTACTTAAAACCACAGCTGATCTACAGCCTGAGCAGTAACACCACTATAATCCTAATTTTTTTTGTACGTAGGTGTTTGATATCTATTTGGCTCAGAGTCAAGTTCAAGTAATATCTTTCAAATAGTGGTTGAGAGTCCTGTCAAAGTGCTTTCAATTAAGTTCTGCATAAGTTAAAAATAATGCTTAGATCGAAAGTAATGAGCAAATCAAAATTACGATTAAAAAAGCAGGGTTTTGGTCGATTTCAAGTTTTTCTGCATGAAATTTCGACTGACGGTGACTGCAATTTTATTAATTGGATTTAACCTAAACAGAGCTCAAATTGATGGTTTTTTTTTTCCATTTTGATGGCTTTTAAAGTCAATACTCTGACTTAAATCAGGATCCCAAACTGCCAAAGCAATATTTTGACGAAAAATCGATTTTTAAGTATCTTCGTTCTTATCGCAGTAGCTCTTCCCAGAGCTTAAATTTTGTGTTGTTATGCTGGCCGTATCAAATGAACCTATCCAAGACGATAAAAATAAGCCCAGTTTAAACCCGATCCTTAGGTTGTAAATGATGTAATCGATGAAAACAATCTATTAACTTTTGGTACCCCAAAAGTGGTTTTTTTTCGTGGATTTCAACATTTTTACATAATAATCAAATTTACTCATCTGGTTATGTAAATCATTCAGAAAATCGATAGTTTGCAATGAGAATATGAAAATAGTAAGTTCATTTTTTATACAAATACGTCAATTCATCCACATTGCACCTTTTAGAAGATATAGTACTTACTCAAGCAATGTTTATCTCTCCCCGACGGTTTGCAAAGCAACGCCCAAAAGACCGTTGGGACGGTCCTGGACGAGTGCACGTACGCGGAGGATACTTAATTATCTACCAAGAGCACAGTGGCCTCTCAAAAACGCCTGACGAAGGTAAAAAAAATAAACGCCCATCAAAAACCAGTTGCTACAACCTTAAGCTCACCTTGCGCCCTAGGGCGTAATAGTATATTCCGTACCAAGGGCGCAAAGCACAAAATTCGCGAACGAAGGGCAGAGTTTTTGTATGTTCGTGACTGACATGCAAACGATATTTTTCGTCTCAAGCGTAAAGTACTTTTTATATATGTACGATCGATAATGAAATTTTGGGTGTAACAAATCCAAACAGAGATGAAATTGTGGGCAAGCCAAAATACAAACTGGGGACTAATCTTGGCTAAACAGAAGTAGTAAGAAAAGTAAAATCTTGGCCGAGCCGTGACACGAACAATGTTTATAGTATGGCCGAGCCAAGATACGAACAGTGGTCAAACCTTGGTTGACTCAAGATACGAATAGTGGGGAAATTTTGGTTAGGCCAAAATACAAACTGTGGTGAAATCATGGTCAAACCGAAAGACGGGCAGTGATCTAATCTTAGCTAAGCAAAAGTATTAAAAGAAGTAACATCTTGGCCGAGCCATAATACAAAAAATGGTCATACTACGGCAGAGCTAAGATTTGAACAGTGGTCAAATCTTGGCCGAGCCAAGATAAGATCGATAATAAAATTTTTGGTGTATTAAATACAAACAGATATATAATTGTGGCTGAAGCAAAATACGGTCGATGGTCAAATCTTGGCCGAGCCAAAATACGGTCAATGGTCAAATGTTGGCCAAGCCCAAATACGAACAGTGGTCAAATCTTGGCTGAGCCAAGATAAGATCGATGATAAAATCTTTAATGTACAAACCGAACATAATCCTAATACAAACAGATATAAAATTTTCGGCCGAACCAAAATACGAACGGAGGTTAAATCTTGGATAGACCAAAAGACGATCGATGGTGGAATCTTTGTTGTGCCAAATACAAATAAAGATGAAATCGTAGCCGAGCCAAGATACGAACAGTGGTCAAATCTTGGCTGAGCCAAAATACAAACAATGGTCAAATTTTAGCCGAGCCAAGATACAAACAATGGTAAAATTTTTTTCTAACTGTGGTAAAATCATGGCCCAGTTGAAAGACGGGCAGTGGTTTAATCTTATTTATATATTTATTTTTTAACTGTGGTAAAATCATGGCCCAGTTAAAAGACGGGCAGTGGTTTAATCTTATAATATGTATATAATGAACGAGAGACGCGGGCCTTCATGTACAGATGTACTTTTTCATAGCGTCAGAGAGCCCAAAATAGAGTTGAAAAATAAGGGGTTGCAATAAAATACAAGTCTTAAAAGTTTTGGGAATATGTTCTAGGATGTTTATAGAGTATTTAGAATTCTTAGCAACATGAAAATTGTTAGTTTTTCATATCGTTTTCCATGGATGAAAGTAGCCATTATCACACTTTTCGAACTTTAGCAATTATTATTTCGGAAAGTATTATCTTTAGAGAAAAGTTGCAAGACGTTTTTTTTGTTCATTGTCCAAAGATAGTAAAAGAAAATTTTTTGAGTAAAAATAAAAAATTTGAAAAGTTTGTCTAAAAAAATTATTTAAACAATTTGGGACCATTTTTTAAGCCTGTAAACATGCAAATTCAAGTTCAGAGGATCATTTTGCATAAGTTAATGCAGGAAAACTAAATATAAATATTTTTACCGACGGATGCGAAATTATTTCTCCCTCTATTTATTCATATTGACTATATTATCACTTTCACTTTTTTTCTGTCTATGACATAAAAATAATTTGGGATCAAAATTATAAGCGACTTGGAAAATACACCTGGTCCAAGATAAATAATCTGGAGAATTTTTCTTTCAAGAACTTAAAATATACTCTGATTGTTTAAAGAATTAAATAATAACTGATTTTATTGTCCAACTTGTGTTGTTCTTCTGGCCAAGTGAGATGAGGATAAAGCGGCAGACCGTCGGGCGAAGGTTTTGGAATTAGACAAAGGATGAAAGAAAAAGAAAGTAAAAGTAAAGATAAGGAGAGAGAAAGAGAACCTTGACCTTTTTCAGGGCAACCGTGAATGAGATGGTACCTGAGAGCTTACTAAAGAACAGGAGGACATCTCTAAGCAAAGAGAGGAAAGAAAGAAATATAAAGAACAAGAAACTCGTTATCTGGAACGAAGGGGAACAAGAGAGTGAAGACTTGTCTAAGGAGGAAGGATAAAGACTATAGGGATGATAAAGACTTGATGGGACATATCTAATAAACACTTCAACTTAAAATTTTAAAAAATGTATAAAAAAATATTGGTTTTTACAAATATTTTGTTTCTTACAATGTTTCCAATTATTACATTACATTAAATCACTTTTTTTTTCTATATTGTTGTTTCACTTTTTTCGATTTTATTGGAAATTTACATTGAATACAATTTCCAGGAGATTAAACCCTAAATCTTAGGTAATAAAAAAAAGATTCGAATTATCTTTTGAATATTTAATGATATGTAACATATTTTAGTGAATAGTTATTTAATTATCAGAAGTATAGGGTGCAATTAATGGAGTACATCGAAAATAATATGCTTAAGCTAGCTGATATTAGTGTGGTAGTTTTCCTCAAAATCTCTGTTTACATCTTATAAACATACGTAATATTATCATTTAGTTATTATGAATGGTTTGGGGTAGGTGAGTGGAGCGCACATGTGAGCGATGCATACACACTGGCGTTGTTGATATTGCCATTTGCCACAGTTTTCACAGTTTACTTATCCTTCGCTTAACTTCTGCTGGGAACTCCCCGCCTGACTCTGCGCCTGTACTATACAACCAGTTTCTCTTCCTTGTACACCGGTCTCACTGAGTGTGCATTTATACATTAGTGGAAAAAAGAGTTTGTATAATTTTTTGGAACATAATTTACCTCTACCATCCTTTACATCTGTTAGAAGATAGCATATAGCTTTTTTTGCAATAGTGTGCGCTGTGTCGCACACTGTGTAGGTAAATCGATTTTCCACACTAATATCAGTGCGTAAGGCACACATTTTCCGCACACTTGTTACGAAAAAACTTGTACGCAACTCGTGCAGGACGATTTCCCGCACTCGTGTGATGGACTCGCACTCGTGGCCAGTGGCGGTAACTCGTGCCATGCGATCACACTCGTGCGGGAAATCGTCTTTTCCACACTTGTTACGTAAATAACTATTCGGTGGTCGGAAAATATTTTTCCGCACTAAAAATAGTGTAGAAACCCCTATTTTCCGCAAATCATAGCAAAAATTGATTCTGTCCTGAAAATTCAGTATTCATACAGAGAAATTTCAAGTGCATGCGGAATCGTTTTCATAACCTTAAATGTTTATTACAAAGTGTAAGCAACGACTACTTCGTCTCAGCTTATGCTTGTTTTTTTTTGGTTTTGTTTGAAACTGTTAAAGAAGTCTTTGACATCAGCAAGTTGTATGTACCTGCATCTTTAGCCGTTCCGTTTTATCAAGAGTAAATTGCTTAAATGGGATCAAAAAACTTTGTCCGAATTTCGTTTAAGGTAGTTGTTTCCTAAATCAAAAGTATCTAAAAAGGTACAAAATTGTCAGCAAAACTAATACAATCGCTATTAAAAATCAATTCGTATGGACTTTTCGATCCCATGTAAACGGTTACTATTTGACAAACGGAACTTTTTGAAACGAAACTTTTCTTATTGGCCAGCCTTCGAAGTCCAGGTTGCGTGTTGTGGATCCGTATGATCCATGTGACCGCATCTTTAGGCTGCTGCCACATGGAGTGCGTAATCCGCATACGAAATCCTTTAGAGCCCATGAGAGTGAAAGATAGATCTCTTCCGTGCTACTTCCGTGCACCTCTCTCTCAATCTCATGGGTTTAAGTGTTCTATATTGCAGATGACGCACTCCATAATATGACCAGACCCTAAGATACCAGATTTATATAATTTGTGTAACAAGTATTTTTTAAAGATTAATAAGTCAACCGTTAAAAACTAACCTAGAAAATGACTTTCTTACTTGTTTATAAAATAAAAGAATTATTTAAGAATTCTACGAAATCAATCGATTTTGAAGTAAAATTTTTAGCAAAACTTTAGTTGTAAAAAATTAGTTTTGCGTACTTTAATTTTTGCCGTATTTTAATTCTTTACTGGTAAATAGCAACAACACGATAATCTCTTTAGAGTTTTTTTCTATCGTCACTGTAATAAAAACTATAAGTATGTACATAATAATACTATTTCTATGCTTTTAGCAAACAGTAACAGTGTTTGTAAAACTATTGGATTGTCATTCATGCAATTACGTTTTTTTTTTTTCTTCGAAGCATAAAGAAACAGTGAGATTAACATCACAGTTATAATAATTTTCTGATTTAACGATTTAAAGTAATTGACGAAATCGTGTTATTACTCACATTACTTAAATTTACCTAAAAAATTTATAATATACTGTATATTTCCTGCAATCCATGTATAAAAAAATGATTTATGAAAATTAGCTAGTATATTAAAGTAGTTAATTATAGTTGTGTACAATATACGTATAAGGAACAAATCAATTGACATCAGTAAAAAATCTATTGCAAGTTAGTTTGGCCCAGCCAAAGCAATATATAGCCACAGGCAGTCAAATTCTTTGAGGAAAAGAGGGGAACTTGCACTCGAGCTCGCTCAGTTAAGTAGAGAAAATGTTAGTTAGCACACGGCACTAATACGAAACTCCTAAAAATCTGGAAGCTTCCAGTTAGTAGCCAGCGTAGCTACCGAGTAGTAAACGACTACAGTATTTAGCCCGTAACACTTATTAACTGCAGTTTTATCTAAGACACTGTTACAGAAGCATTAAATAAGCGTGCATATCAGCATATTCACCTAAATTGACAGCACGCATTAAAAAGATACATCTGTAAAAATGTCTATAAACTATTTAATTTTTGGTAGATTTCCTGTGAATAGTGGAAATAGCTATCCGTCCACTGTCGTCCAACCAAGACTGCTAGAATTAACTCTTGATAACAAGAATTTTGATGCCTCAATCAGCAACAAGAAGGTATAAATAGACAACACTTATTTTCTGTTTAAAATATAATTTATGGTTACTTCATGAGAAAGTATTTTTGTAGGATGCACTACATTTACATCTTGACTGTCAGCAGTTTCTTCCACATGAGATAACTATAAAAGTGAGTATTTGTGTTTTTTGACTATTATTCTATAGTAAAGTACTTCACACATATCATGGTTTATCTCACCTGTTAAAAGGTGGCTCATCACACATGCACTACCTATTTCGCGTGACATCAGACTATCACACCTAAAAATATTGGGTGATTTAGTTGCCACGGTCCAAGTAATATATTCTTTTTATAAAAAATGACTTTACTTATACAATATTACAAAATATCACAATATTGATACAATATGGGCTGGTGAATCTACATTTTCTTTATATCCTTAAAAAGCTCATGATTTAGTGTTTTAGTACCTAATTTTATAACGAGAGTTAAAGTATAACTTGGATGATATTGTATTAAATATTATCTATAATAAAGAACCTTTTATAAGAGACCACGTTAAAAAATAAATTTTTAAGTGATTCTTTTTCAAAAATTACCTGGAAACATGTTTTGGAATTTTGTGAGATAATTTATTTTATATTGACGGGTAATTCCTGTAAGTTTCACTTCTACTAAAAAGTATTTAGATTTAGTGATAAGCAACTTTAAAAAAAAAAAAAATGTAAACGGTTAGTAGTTTTTATACTTTTCGTAGCAAAAGTATGTCTGTTAATAGATCAAAGTATGAAGTGTACTAAAAATTTACATTTATTTATTATGAAAACATAAAAAGGTTGTATTGACATCGTTAATAAGGTATAAAAACTTTGTTACTTTTCTAAGCCGTTGTCCAAGTAAGAAAACAATAGATTCAAATGTCACTAAAATCCGTCCATAGAGTAACAAAGTAAATTCAAACAAATAAAAAAAATTTACAAAAGGAATACATGTTTTGATTTACAAAATATTATGTTTTACGGATGTGGACCACATATATTAGAGATCAGTGTACCAACCAAATATTTCGTTACAATTACAAGACAAAATCAAAAAAATACAAATGTAACTAAGACTTAAGGAGGCTCTCTCTTACAGAAATGCCAATTCTCGTCGTAGGTCTCAAATTTGCTCGAAAACTCAGGTATAGTTGGCATCACTGACGCAAGGGAACACAGACTTACCTGTGGAAATACAATGATTTGATCAATTTTTAATAGAATTTCTCAAAGTTTTCCAGAGTAACACTTACTTTGCTAGGTTTTATTTGAGAGAGGAAGTTTTTTTCTACAAAACGTGTGCTCTCTTATTACGGGAACTGTTGCTTTATTCAAGTTTTTAAGTTGTTTTCATCGCGGGTGCAAGCTCCACCATAAGAAGACATGTTAGAAAGCGCTACATTAAATTAATAATATCTCAAAATTCCGCAGGGTAAGCGATATCAAAAATTATATCACTGGATTCAGTAGATTTTTAACTATAAATTCATCTAGTCTTGGTTCGGAAACTGTCATGAGAGAGCCTGCTTAAGAAAAAAACAAAATTCAATTTTTTCATGTTACGGCATGACTGATACTCAGGAGCAAAAAGTGTAAGTTGTAGTGTATAGGAGATTTAGGAAATAGAGGTGCAAGGTATTGTTATGGTAAACCATGATAAGTATACATTTATATAAAAGGTATATTCCTAATGTTACGTAAGATTTTATATGAGCGCTCGTAGGCCAGGGATTGAACACGCCAGCCCGTCTTGCCTCTCGACTCTTCGTCGTCTCTCCTTTCTCCCTACTTAGTGAAACAGAAATGGCATAATCGCAAAAATTCGAAAATACTAGATAAAAAAAATATAACCGTATATTCAGGACATATACAAATAAGAAACTGTCTTAGGTAACATCTAGTTACTGTCCGAATATTGTTAAGATAATTCCTCCAGTGGAAAAAACCAGTTTTTCAATAGCACCTCAAAAACCATGGAATTTTTTTTAAGTTAACAAATGCAGAAAATGTAGCTTCTATAGAGGCTAACAAAATATCCCCCTACTTTCCAGAATTAATTAATTTGTTCATACACAAAGTTGAAAACATCCTCAAAATGGGGCATTTATTAAATTGTTAACAACTGTTACTCCTTTTATTCAAACGGTACCAGCGTAAGTGTCAATTGTGTGTCTTTATAATGTTAAGAAATGCTCTGAATTTCAATTTAATCGTTTTAATAGTGTTTAAGAATAGTCAATTGTTTACCAAAATTGTCTCTTTATTAATAGGTTTTCATATTTATTGTAGACATTCTCAAAATAATGATTCAAGCGGGATTCTCTTCTTAGAGAGTTATATTATCTGGTACAATTTATACCTCAACGATTTTTGCAAAATTAATTGTTTAAAAACATGTTTAAAAACAGGTACGTTTTAATGCTGTTACATGACAATGGTATGATTAAATAAAATAAATCTCTTATTTTTTATCGTACAGCTTCACGAGTAGATTCAATATTAAGCTACAATTTTTCTACGAGTTTTGAAAAAAAAAAAATTGTTTCAAGTCACTTGGGAGTCGAAAAAAATTTTTGTTTAATTGACCACCGTTTGTTTGAAAAACAACCTTTTTTCCCAAACTGTTGCAGTTATCAATTATTAGTTCATCTAATGGATGATACCGCTTACTTATCAAATCGCTGTTTTGTATGGACTTTGGAATACACAATGTTTTTTTCGTTTGAGGTCGATTATAGACGTGTGATGACGTCACCGGCCAGACTCGACTACTCGTTGTCATCGTCATTGTCATCGTTATTATTAATTGCTTATTTAATCTTTCTGGTATCTTACGAGTTCTAGTTGAGCGTCTTATAAATTTCGACTCTACGTTTGATTCAGCTGAATCATTTTTATCACAGCCCTTAACTATTCCAAAAGTCGCAAGAAGCAGAATGGGAAGGAAAACTTTAAATGCATCTAATGAATACAATTTAAGGTGTCAAGAAACCGACGCAGAACATTTATCGAGATTAAAACAGTAGCGTCAAACTCTTCAAATAAAGAATCCATTGCGTGAGAGATCAGCTTTCTATTTTACCCTCACAGTAATCTGTTAATTCTTTTAGTTTCTTAAATAGGTAGAATACTTATACGTTTGTATTTTTGTGGATAAAAAATGTACAGATTAAGCTCCAGAACTTTGTTGCTTTGGTAAAAAAGTTTTGAGATAAGAGAAAAAAATTTGTTTTAATTATAAATTTTTTGTGAGTCTTAAATCTTTACAGCTTTAAAAAATAGCCCTTTCCGTAGACTATACGGGAGAAACTGATAATAAACAGCCCTTTAGGGCCAACGATTATTGTATGGCAGAAGTAACGCACGGTACTTTTTAGCATGATAATATTTTTTTCACTTTTTACAGCTTTTATTTGACTAAGGTAAAGTACCCAGTAGTTGGACAGAAATAAAAATGGCACCAGTAGTTCGACAGTCCAATATAATTAACATTTTTGAATAGAAGACGTTTGCAAATAGAAAAATAAATTTATTTATAATCTATCAATGCATAATAATGCCTCATGAAAAAATTCAACTTTAAAACTTTTTTTCATTTTTAGGTAAAAAAATATGTTTTAAACGCGAAGCATGTAAGATCCCTTTAATAACATAGGAGTGCTCCTATACTTAGTAAGGTAAAAGTACGTAATATGAAACGTGCCCATATTATGAAAACTCAAGATTAAATAATCATGAAAATTCTAATAATAAAAATAAAATATACTGAAGAATCTCTATAATACTACTGTATCAAATTAACAAAAATAGTAAACAATTTCAAACATTATTATATTGAAAAATATATTATTACGAATCCGGTTTTCATAATACGGACAGTTTGAAACATAACCTGCGATATGTGATGTTCCTATTTATGAAACGCACGAGCCCATTTAATTAACATGTAAATTTCATAATTGGGACTTGTGTCTCATAAATATGGACACAACTTTTTAGCTATTCCATAGTTATGGACATTTTGATCGTGTCAATATTTGCTTATAAAATTATTTTTTTACATCTAAATTTCATTTCAAAAATGTCAATTTGTTCAGAAGAGCATAGCGCTTCTATTAAAACCAAAAATTATGGACATATGACTATTTTTTTATTTAATATTGGTCGATGAAACGTAACAATCGAAATTTGTATCCATAATACGTACTTTTACCTTACTTGGACATGGGAAAAAATCGCTAAAAATTATAATTTATAGTTGGGCATAGAACGTTTAATTTACTTTCTAACTAAAGTTACCTTGTAAAATGCATATTATTATAATTTTTTTTGATTTTATCAGAGTTAAACGCATCGAAAAATATAAATAACTCTGTCCCAAAACAGCTTCCATTCGATAACATACGATTTTTCCTATACCTGGTACTTGGACAGTAAAAAATACTTAAAATTAATGATTATTACTGAATATAACATGTTAATGTTACTGTTGAAGACTTAAATAAAGTTGAATGATGACCAGAAACTATACCACGTAGTGAAATATATTATAATCATTGAGTAGTTAAGAGATATAATTATGACGCTATATTTAAAACTGCTGTGACAAAGAAAAAGAATAATTACTCTTCGTAGTCGAGGTCATTGATGAAGGAACAAAATTTCTCATTGCGCGCTTCTCTTTATCACGCCACGCCCCATTAATACCCAAAGACGCCAAAACCAATAATTGCCTTTATTTGTCTTCACGTTTTGTCGTACCTAGTGTGGCCCTATATATACACACATTACTTACAGACGCTCTTTCCATATCAGGACCATGGAACTTACTGACAGTCCATTGACCTGAGCATCATGCGATGGTTTACAAATAGTTTCTCTGCTAACACTAGTTAACTAATCTGGAACAATTAATACTTTTACAGAATCTCTCCAGAAGTTTATAAAACTGTTGTAAACTACACATACAAATCGGGCTCATTCACTTATTTAACAGTCAATAAAAAGTGCAATTTTTTCTCTAGCTTTTGGTGCTTTCTCTATTGTAAAAATTTTATTGTCATAAGAAATTTGTATCGCATGTAAAAGTTTTTTCGCTTGTTTCATGACAAGTTTTTTCTTAGTTTTTAAAGGCTTCTAGAAATAAACATAATAAAACAAAACCGAAGGAGGAATTGTACGTTTTTTATAAAATATTAAACAAGTAAATAAATGAGGCCGATGTAAGGGTAGGTCATAGCAATCGGCAAATCGGCCACTCCACCACTATGCTACTGTAATGGTGTATTTTATATAGAAAATATGTATACCAATATCTTTATACTCTCAGTAAAAAACAATACATTATGATATGAGTTTGTTTCCATTACAGGTGGTTGATAGGTATGTTATAATCGAGGGACAACGCAAGGAGCCGCAAGTCGAGCTTGACCATAGTTCCTTGAATTTATCTAAACAGTTTTTAATTTCTGAGGAATATGATATTGAAAACGTTCATGCAAAAATCAGTTTGGACAACATCTTGAGCATACAAGTTCCTGAAAAAAACATGTCTGAAGTTAAAGAAGACAATGTTATTACCATGGAACATACCAACGAGCCAATTATCGAAATACCAGAAATGGAGGAATAGGAAAAATAGATTGCATGATTACCTATACAAGGTTAGAAGTAGTAACATGAACATTGTATGTAAGAAACACTGTTAAATTAAATTGTAAACAGAGTTACCATTGGATTCAGCAGACTTTAATCTACCAAATTAAATATATTTTGTTTCTCAGGTTTTCGTAAGCGAACTACCTTAACTGCGTCCAAGAAACGAAGCCAAATGATTTTTACCGTATAAAAAATAAATCGTGATGCAAATAAGAAAATTGCGAAAGCTAACACAATTATATGTCATATACCTACAATTATATATAAATATTTAATTTGGAAAGCAAATATATTGATACAAAAACTGACATAAAGAACTAATTTTATTATAATGAATTGGGTTTACTTCCTAACGGCTTTTACTTTGCTTTAACTGAGTACTCTAACTTAGTTGCGTTCGACCATACAGCTGTCAAACCATCTACTACAATTTAATACAATTTACCTTTAGATATCTTAACCCTTAGTTGTGAAATTACGTTCTTCGTGGAGAAAATTGTTGGAAGAGCATTCTAGTCATTAATAATTTACGATAAAACTTTGCCCCAGACATTGACTACATGGTGAAAATCTATAAATGTGGTTAAAAAAATATAGTTGAATTGGATTCTAGTTAGTTTCCAATTTATTATTATTAGAAAAAAAAAAAAAAAAATACTATACCAGATTACTGACTGTAACAATTACAAACAGTATTTTGAAAACATAGCAATACTTTAGACTTCCTATGTAATGGAATTTGTAAAAACAATAGCTTACTTTAATATGTATTATTGAAAATGCTTACTGTATTTCAAATTTGAATAACAAGATATTGCTCCCTTCATTAGTCAAGTTAAGTCAGGTATCCCTATAGGGTTTCAGTATATTAAATAATTTTTATATATTTTCTTGAAAGAAGCATACTTTACTATCAACAATGCCACCAATGTAGGAGAGACTGGGTACAGTTTTACCAAAGAACGGTTGTAGCAGGGGTCATATTAAAGAAACTATAAATAAGAATGGGAGCCAGCAAAGTAAGGGAGGATTAGTATGCTCGTCTGACTGCATGTCACTGACTTTGGTTAACCATAGCGTGATACTAGCGAAAGCATAAACCTATAATTACTTTTGATCAGTGATGAGTAAAAATTTTTATTAGATTTCTTGTCATGATTGTAATTATACGTATATGGATAGAACAATGACTTTTTTTATATAACAAGTACAACATTACTAGTAAAATAGCATTAAATACTTGTCCTTAGATTATTTTTTATTTCTGTGGTGACTTTTTTTTACGAAGGAGCTTGTTAGGTATGGTTGTAACCTTTGGTCCGGTTAAGACGGGGTACGCATATGGCAGCCTCCTCTTTCAGCGATTTTTGAATAACTTTTTTATTTATCAGTTCAGAATTATAACTTAATTATAACAATGGATATTAAAGGTTTTTCATACACATTATGGTATTAAAGGTTCTTTATATAAATTATAAAAAATACTGTGATATATCTATAATGCTGTGATATATTATAAGCATTGTAATACATATATAAACCGCGCAGCACTGTAAGTAAGATATGAGGCAAAGACACAGTGTCAGGAATAGATGTAAAATTTCTAACTGAAAACGTTTCGCGTTACATGTCAACACACTACGGTGTTTTATTTAGTAAGTCTAGGGTGAAGCCGAGACGGGGGGCCATTAGTACTTAAATAAAACAGCTACTTACATTAAATCTTGCAACACAACTGTAGTATCAAAATAATTTAATCAATGATAGGAAATTATTATTATTTTCCGAAATGACTGAAATAACAAGCTGAAAACCTAAGCCTTATTTAATTCAGCAATTTGGGTAGTTAAAAATAATACGCTAATATTAAATTTTTCAAGTGGAAGTGAAATGAGACATTGTGTAATAAAAGTAATTATTCAAGTAACTTGAACATCACTCACGGCTTTCGTACATATTACATATTTTCGGAATAAATAATTGTTTTTCTTACTACCTCGCCCGAAAATTTAAGTTTTGGTGGCAATGTATTGGCCTGATGCAGAACTGGTGGTGAAATCTAAAATACGACACCTGTAGGAGCGGACCCCCTTATTGTGTAGGATGTAATAAAAACTCCAAAGATCATAATAACATGATGAGCGTCTAAAGCACAACTTTGCACCATAGAGTGCATTAATAAATTCCGAAAAAAAAAAATCAGAAATAAGTTCAATATAACTTTTCGATAAAACATTAGGCATATTTTACTTATATTTTAGATACTGTGGGTAATACATACAGCTACTTATACTCTGCCGTGACGCTTGTAGTTACATTGGTAGTCGTTACTCACGCTGGTCTCGTTTTAGTCTGGGGCCGATCAGACATTCACCGAGGAAAATTATTCGGATGAAAATTTTTGATGCCATCACGTTCGGAATGTGCCACTGTACCTAAAAGTGCATGTTGCCAGATCAAAGTGTGGTCACAATTTGTTTAAATAGTTTTTTTATTAACAATTTCGTCAAAGTGGTTTTTTTCGTCTAAAAAAAATGTTTTTATATTCTTTGTCTCATTTGGAACAAAAAACTAATTGGGATGTATATACCTAAACCCCACAGTTATCGAGTAAAAAATTCTTGAAACTTCAAAATAGGTGAAATTGGCTATTTTCAGTGCTTAAAAACTATATGAAAATATTAATTTATTTATATGGAAAAAATTTTTAAAAATACTTTGAAACGTATTCAACAATGTCCTGGGAGTATATTTCCTTGTTTTTCAGTTTAAGCCCTTGTTTTTTTGATTTGAAGAAAGTCGTTTCCGTCGATAGTACGAGTAAGATAGGTTCTAAAAAAAAAAGTATAAGATCTCTTATCATCGAAAAAAAATGTTAATGCTCTTACACTTATAGGTAACGGGTTACCATTAACTAATGAACAGTTTAATGCGTTGCAATTATTTTATTTCCAAATTTTAGGGAAAAAGGGTGAAACGGCTGATGATGCTAGAATACTTATTTTTTGGCGTTGTGGTATGACAATTAAATTAGCAAATACTCCATGTACATCTGATGCCTTCTACTTGCATATTTTGAGAGCGTCTGCACAAACATATATATGAAAAAATGCAATATATCCAGAGTATAGGGAGTTAAATTAAACATGTTTTGGATACAGATACGATGGTACCAAACTTTCACCTCTATTGATGACAAAAAATCCCTTGCCAGACAGATTAATAAAACCTTGTAATTGTCAAAAGTCATGTATTACTAAAGCATGTGGTTGTAAAAAAAATGATGTTAGTTGTATACCAATGTGCGGCTGTGATGTGCATTACTGCGTGAATGTATAAAAGAATTTTTATGTTGAAATAAAAATGAAAGCTTCATTTATCTTCTAAGAACAATTTTATTATAGTTATAATATTCCTACCACAATTTATCAACAACAATTATGCATGGTTAAATATTATCACTACTTATTAGAGCTTGCCCGCAACGCGCGAGTGCAAGCAGAACCATACACATAGATATATACGTGGTAAAGTGCGCCTCGCTGGTGCGCGCGGAAACGACTTTCTTCAAATCAAAAAAACAAGGGCTTAAACTGAAAAACAAGGAAATATACTCCCAGGACATTGTTGAATACGTATCAAAGTGTTTTTAAAAATTTTTTCCATATAAATAAATCAATATTTTCATATAGTTTTTAAGCGCTGAAAATAGCCAATTTCGCCTATTTTGAATTTTCAAGAATTTTTTACTCGATAACTGTGGGGTTTAGGTATATACATCCCAATTAGTTTTTTGTTCCAAATAAGCCAAAGAATATGAAAATATTTTTTTTAGACGAAAAAAACCACTTTGACGAAATTGTTGATAAAAAAATTGTTTAAACAAATTGTGACCACATTTTGATCTGGCAACATGCACTTTTAGGTACAGTGGCACATTCTGAACGAGATGGCATCAAAAATTTTCATCCGAATAATTTTCCCCGGTGAATGTCTGATCGGCCCCGGACTATTTCGCATACTTATTCCCTTCTTTCAGCTGCACGCTGCACCCAGCCAATGGGGACGAAATCCAACGTTCCATCTCTATCACCGTGACATCTATATGGCATAGAGGGGTCGGGAGAAAAAATTTCCTGATGCTCCCTACTTCTCCTTACTTAAGAGAGAGATTGAGAGAGAGAGAGAGAGAGAGAGAGAGAGCAAACAGCAGTGTAAAAAAGCTATTGTTGTATGCTGGCTGAACAAAAAATCAGTCACGAACAAATTTTTGTATGAGAGTAATGTAAAAAAAATTTCTTAGCTTTTGATTAACATAGAACATAGAAAAATATTTCAAGATAAATTTTATGGTTTTAATCAAACATTTAAAATCAACTTATTCGATTCGTCAGATTCGTGCAGCAATTTGAAACAACGCCATCTGCAGGGGAAAAGTTGTCGATGCTGACTAACAAGAATACACAGAATCTTATGGGCAATGATCTTTTACAAGCGTTTATTTCAACAGTAATGTATATTTATAAACGGACGGAATTTTTTTCGGTGTTGAGTATACTTTTAAGCCGAAAAATACCTTGATAAAAAAAAAGTTTTTCTCATTGTATAGTTATATTTTATTAATCAGTATTGTGATTTCTCTCAAAGATCGAATGATTTCGTAAAGTACTTTTAAATCAGCGTATTTAAAAGTAATATTTTTTTCACTCTCTCGTACATTGTACTCATTTCTCACTAGAAATTTACTTTTTTTCATGAAATTAAAAAAAAAATTTAGCTAGGTATATGCTACTTGGGACTGGAAAAACTTATATAAGTTGTAAAATATTTATTATTGTTAAAATAAGCACTTATAATCTATTATTGTCTATCTGATGCTGTGTATTCTTGTTAGTTAGCATCGAGTGCATCGAAAATTTTTTTCCTGCAGGTGGCATTGTTTTTTTTTTTTCTTTTTATTCATCATCACCCGTAGGCTCAGACATGGCATTCTTTTACACAAGCATAGTGTTAATTAGCCATCGGTGCTACTGAGTTATGACCAGATGTTTATACACGTATATAAACATCTGGACCAACTCAGTCACACCTACGATCACGTAGACGAAGCGTCAGAGAAACAGTTAATCGACCTTCGAGAATCAAGAGCACCGGCGAAAGGGCGAGACCTGAATGGAGACCAGACGATCACCCATCCAGGTACTAACCGCACCAAATGCAGCTTAACCTCAGGGATCGACGGAACTGCAACTCTACCGTTGCGCCACCGCGACTACAATTGTTGTTTCAAATTGCTGCACGAAGCGAATAATGATTGTACTGTATCAGGCACTAATGCTGCCAGCAGTGTGTGATAATTAGAGCTAGACATTTGTCGAGAAATTTGTGACTTGATTTTTTTCCAACTTATAAAACTCTTTGCTTTTTAAATACTTTAACAAAGTTTTTGACTCAATAGATAATAGAAGAATAACAGGCTAGCTAAGTGGAATTGACAATAACAACGAATATAGACACTTATATAAGCATACTTCTGTACGTTAGAAAATGTTTTTGAAAAATTTAAGGGTTATTTCAAGCGCGTTCTTTACTAACAAATTTGTAGGAATAACTACCCAACGATTGTTATCAAGATTGAGTAAAATTTGTAAAATAATAACACTACCAGAAGTTGATGATCTGTTGAGTAAAACAATGGCTCTGCGATTTTTAATTTTACGATTTTATTTTACGATGATAGAAATGACAAACATTTACAATAATTTTAAACAGCACACGGTGACATGAAAAATTAATATAATACACATTCTGACAGTCACAACTTAATTCAAGTATCGTGAGAAACAGACTAGTACATTATTATATTACTAGTTAATTCAAATGTAAATTTCTTATCCATATTAAGAACATCACACATCACTTATTTATATTAAAGCCAACAACTTTTATTTAATATTACTAGTAAGAGCTTGGTAATCAATATGTTTTGGTGGACGAAATTGAACTTTCACAAAATAATACGAAATGGCAGCACCCATAATCTATAAAAATTAAAGCAATTAAATTTTAGACTAATTTTAGGCGGGAAAATTCTCGTTCATCAATTAAAAATAAGTTTTTTGTAGGATCGTTACACGGGCCTTAAATTTATACTTGAAAAGAAATTTCGAGGAAGTTCTTAGTTAATTCAAACAATAGTTAAACTACTGTTATAGTTGTCTCAAAATGCTGTTATAAAAACTTTCATTTCGTCAGAATTGTTTCGGTAAGATTTTTTGATCTTAACAGTGATTTCAGGAGGAAAATAATCAAAACTTGTTTTTGTCAACCAGTACGGTGACTTTGTCCAAAACTTATTTCTCATTGTAACGATCATACTTTTTGAACTACAGCATCTCTTTTTCAGTCCATCAAATCTCTACTTAATTCATAAAATAACATATTGTATTTTCAAAAATCATACTTACATTGAATAGCATTGCTTCATTGATAGGAAAAACTTCCAACGCTTCGAAGTGTACCTCTGTAGTCGTGTACTGATGTGCAAATAATAATAACTAAAAAAGATATTCTTATTATATTACTTGTAACTTACAGTTATTAGCTTCGAATACGCACCCCACGTAATAATTCTTCATCTTCTGTGTTATAGGTATAAAGCAAGCAATCAACTATCGCCACTTTAATTTTTTCACTCTGCATCAATCATAAACATGTAATTAAAATTTATTAGCATCGATAAAAATTAAAAATTGAAAATTTATTACCTCTTTGACTGTCGTGCTAACAGAAATTGTTAATAATAGTAACATAAATACGTTACTGCAGAAAATTATTAAAATGCTTAGAAAATCTCCGATGCTATTAATCTTCATGAGTGCGTTATCCTCAATAAAATAGTGACATTGACCAACAAATGCTGCGATATAGCTAGCGATAAATATAAAAATTGTTCCTGAATAATAATTAGATATAGTTTGTGATATTTCAAAAATTGCGAAATGTATTTCGCGTAGCTTTATGGTACTTGATAATTTTTCTGAAATGCGGGGATTGAATACCCGCATAACTTGCTTATTAGACGAAATTTCAAATATGTTTCTTAAATAATAAACGACCTTTTTGAACGAAAGTTGAACAAAAATAATGATAGATAAATATTGGATCATTATAGAGTTTATTATTAGGTTGGGAACTATATGGATGGTTGAAATAATTGACGTGTCTACAAAGAAGCTGTAATACAAGTGTACTATAACTGAGAGAAAATTAAAACTGAATGTTAAAAGAAGGAACCAAAAGTTTTTTACTCTTTCAATTCCTTTTTCAAATTTCTTATCACTTTTATTCTTTTTCAACCCCTTTAGCATTTCTCTTACAAATTTGATTTTATTCAAAATTTGAATTAAAGTTTTCTGGTTAAGTATACTTTGAATTAAAATAAAACAGGCTGACACAGTAACGAAATTATCTAATATATATTTGTAAATAACTGAGTATGATTTTTTTATTTGATCGTATTCAGCAAAAGCAACCTGTAGATTAAAGTATTCCAAAACGATAAGCAAAAGAAATAAAAATATGGTGTACATCACTCCAGTAGGTGACATACTGAAAATCCAACGTTTAGAAACGTTATTTCTGTCTGAGATTTCGTCAAATTTTACGGGTATTGATCCTACCAGTCTATTAAAGTAATACACAAACTTAACAAACGTAATCTTTGAATAAGTTGTTTTAATTTTTAATGAAAATTCCGCCAACGTCTTATTAATGCGAGTTTTCAGCTGAAATAAAATTAAGTAACTTATTTAAAGAAAACTTATTAAATTTTCAGTGTACTTACATTTGCTGCCATTTTGGGTCGAAATAAATTAGTACAATCTGACAGTATTTGCGGTTATTTTTTTAGTATAAGGTATGATTTTGATAAGAGATGATAAACAGTTTATTGATAACTTCGGGTATTCGATGGTTGCAACTTTTTAAAACATGTGAAGTGTAGTCTCTTGAGTTTTAAAAGTAACTGACTGTGAAGTAATATTCTAGAAAGCGATGTTACTTAATTTCCTTCTTAATAAACTGCTCCAATAAGAAAATGGAAACAATGTTTTGGATATTACACATCAAATTTTTCACAAAACCCTCACATACTGCAAAGACAAATTGTATTATAGTGGAGTACATTTACGTTTATACATTCACGTTGTATAAACACTATGCTTAAACACATTAGTAAAATTAAGAAACGCCGTCTTTACCGTTGCCTGTCACTCCAATCAATTCTTATTAGGCCTAACGTAAGATCTAGATATATATATATGTATTTTTTTAATTTGCATTAGTATTGGAGAAGCACAGAAAGAAAAGTATCACTATATTGGTATTATTTTTAACTACGTATTAAACGTACTCTTACACTTCGGGCGTTTTTGAGTGTCGGGTGTGCCCTCGATAGGAAAAATAGGATTCGCCACATAAGCGCATTGTTTCGTAGGTTCCTTGGGCCGCAACATGTCACAATAATCTTCTTTTGATTTTATTGTTTGTCTTCACTGTTTTTTCATGTACACAACGTCCCAAGACTCGATGCTTATTAATTTTTTTTTCTCTGAACGAAATACTATAATATATCCCCTACAAAGGGCCTAGTACATGTCTAAGCATTAAAAAACACCCAAAGAAGGAAATTAAAATCTTATCTAAAGGCACGAATCCATCAATTAGAGTAGAAAATGATAATGCAGGCATTGTTTGTTCTCTTATTTATTTTTTACTATCGATATATCGTTGGATTAACAAAATCGTTACTGAACTTAAATTATGTAACGAATTCCTTGGCTGCAATTGCTATTTATGCTGATTACTTGCATAATCTCAGCTTATGTGTTCATTTGTTGCTGTCGATACATTTTTGAATTATTGTTTTTTTTTTTTTTTTTGATAATTTAAAGGATGCTTTCAGAAATAAAATAGGAAAAAATTTATCATAATAATTTAGTTACTTTGCATTAGATAATAAGCAAATATTTCTATGCAATCATGTCATTGCAGAATTGAAAATTGAGTATGGAAATTGCGTTGGATGCAAAAGAAGATTCAGTCAGTATCTGTTATGTCTAACAATTGCTTGTCTTTTTTTATTCTTGTGAACATATCTAAAAAAAACATAGTATATATTATGCATAACAAATGTACAATACTCAAACAATGTATCTGATAACTTTTAAAGTAAGAATATCGAAAAGTCAATACTTTTTAAAGAGTATTAAATTGTAAAAAAAAAAATTAGTATTGGTGGTCACTCTATACGTGTGTGGTATATTAAATTCAACCCTTATGCTATGCAATACAAATGATAATCACAGTGTAAATAATTCATACTTGTTACTTTATAAATTACGAACAATATTACATATATTACACATTATATTGAAAATTAAAAAAGCTTTATTAAAAAAGATGAATATACTTTACTAATATAATTATAGACTATTAGAAATTCATCATACAAGGCAGTTTTTTAATAATACGAGAACTTTTTAAAAAAATCTTGTTTTTTAAATAAAATTTTTTACATCCCTCAAAAAGCGATCTCATGTGGAGGATTCGTTTCGGGGTCAAATTTTCTGGTGAGCTTCATTTAGGGTAAGTTCCATGCAGGTGTTTTTACAGCAAGCCGACCAAGACGTTATGTAAACAATCAATACTAAAACATTTCTTGTCAGCTTTCACTTGATGGAAAAAAAAATTCAGCCTCATAATACACGTCAGATGATAGTGCAACTGGTTATTATGCGTATACATTTGATAGCTGAATTGATTTTTCTATATGTACATGGATCAATAATATTACATTTGCCATTACATTAAATTGTACGTATTGTTACGTGGGAAAGAGCTGTATAGACAACTTTATTGTTGTGTAACACATACTTTATTAGCATGGAGTGATATATAGGTCACTTTTCTTGTCAGCCTGTAATATTCTTGTAGTTTAATAAGAAATTATGGAAAAGCAAAGAATCAATATTATTCGGATGTGGCTACTTCTACGAAATGTCCCATTCCTTCACCAGTGAAAAAAGTCGGCATAAGAAAATACCCATTTTTATCCTGATAAACTAATTTACATCTTATAACATTTTTATACATTACATTACATAGGCAATCAAATTTTGTTGACAATCTTATCTTCAATAGAAAACATCATGGTTTGCCATCGACTAAGTTTTACAAAAGAAAAAAATTATCACCCACATCTAAAAAAAATATGAATTTTTTCTCGCAATGATTTTATAAATAAAATTTTCACCCAAGTTTGTTTTAGTGAAGGCTTTAAGACCTCATTTGAATGCAGCATAATATATTTTTTTTTACTTCAGTGCGTTTTTTTTGACACTCAAACGTTTACTGCACTGTTGCTATAAAAAAAAAGTTCGCCACTTAAGTGCCGTCAAACTGAGGCTACCCTACAGTTCAAAATTTAAATAACTGATCTTTTCTGTAGAAGAGCTAGTAATCCAAAATTTTTACGAGGAAAACATGCTCAATTTCTATCCAGTGTCGAAGAACTTTATTTTTATAGTCTGTAGTAGGAGCCTATCAAATTATAACAAATCGACACAGACTTTAACAAGTATAAATGTCAGCAAAAGCCCAAAAAAATGGCAAAAATGTCCATAACATGTTTTTTGCGTTTAGAGAAATACCGAAAAATTGTACATGAAAAAGTGTTCCGTTAAAAATGCACTATTTTAATACCAACAAAGTAAGTTGCGTTAAATTCAAATCGGTTTAGCCATTTTTTCGCAAATCACGAAAAACTGCCATTTTAAACTTTTTTTCCAACATTTAATAAGTCACGATTTATACAATACTTAGAGCTAGAATTTTAACAAAAGGTGGAAATTATAGCCCTTAACATACACACAAAATTTCAGTTTGATCAATTTTAAACTCTTCGCAAACAGCAGCAAAAACCGAAAAAGATCCTCTCGAAAAATGGCCGTAAGAAAGTTGTTAGCTAACATAGGTACATTTTTTAAACTTACTTCTTTTTGTCCATATTCATACTATAACTATTGAAAACATTGTTTGTTTTAACCAATAAGAAGTATCTTAAACATTGAATTCTTAAAAAATCACTTTTTTATTTTGAACGCACTTGCTTAAAAACTCTAGAGAAGAGCATGCATGCGGAAAGTAGGCATGGCCTCCAGCGGCAAGCGGATACTCGTTTTATTACATATACGTCTTTAGCATGAGGTAGATTGTTTACTTGACTGTTTGTGTTTGTAACAGTTTTTTTTTTTTTTGCTTGATAAACTTATTATCAAATGTCAAAAAATCGATACTTTTCAAAGCATGACTGCTCTTTCTATTTCCACTCGAGGAAAAGTATACCTAGACAGAAATCGACAAGTTTTGTGTTAAAAAAATGTTAATCCTCAAATAATATATGTCTGAACCTTGCACATGATAAGTATAATTTTATTGTTTGGGCTTAAATTTGGCAAATAACTTTAACTTCCAGAGCCTTTTGATATGCAGTTAAAGAAGTTCTGTAAAGAAACAAATTTTCCAACTGACATGTGCATTTTCACTATGAATTGAAGTCTTACACCGGTGTACTCCAGGAGAAAGTTAGTAGATGTAATTGAGGCACAATTTTTTGCATATAGTGAAAGTTTTACTAAGAACTCAAATATATGCTTCTTTTTATGAAAACAACTGAAAATAAAAAAAAACCATTTACTTTTTCCTCGCAACTGTTATAACAACTTAGCTTATTTGAAAGTGTAAGGTTTCGAAAATATTACTCTGTCTCGTTCCTTTAAAAATGAATAAGTGGCTCTTGCGTAAGAAACTCTGGAATTCTGAATTTTGCATGATGCGGCTTTACAATTCATTATTAGCCATTGAATCTAGTGATTAATTAATGTACGCATTTTTTGTTTTGTTAAAAGGTATTTTGATGGGGATAAGAGACATTTCAACGTTTTAGTGGAAGTAGGTACAATCAAAGATTTGAATTTAAAAAGTATAATATTTCGATCCTGAGATTGAACAAGTGCCTATGGGAAAAAATATTCTTGCATTTTCTCATATTCATAGAAAGGTTAAAAGTTGTAAAAATATTTCATTGCTTAAACGATATTTAAGGCATTACAATGACAATGTAGGAATCAAATGTTTTCCACGAAAAAATCTTTTTTTTTGTACATCTGGAATTTTTGTACTTAATTTTGCTTTGTTACAAAATGTTAATTATTGCTGTGACTGGTTATGAGAAAAACTCTCAAAATTAAAATTAAATTATAAACAAAAATACGTGAGGGGAAGAAATATTATGACTGCAGACAACAAAAAAGCATTGATATGGAGTATAAAATAAGAAACTTGAGAAAATAAATAAACATAATTCTTGGAAAAATAGAAGTAAAATGTAAACAAAAGACACTTTTACTAACGCCAGGCTATAGTCGAGCTCTCCAAATTTCTTTCTTCCAACAGTAAGGACAGCTCTATTGTAGCCTTGCAGTTAGCATTATTATGGCTATATCTGAGAGTTTGGATTTAGGGAGGCTACTTTAATTAAGAAAAAAGAGTTTCTCATCACTTTTGCCGTAGTGGTCCAAGAAAATAAATACAATTTATAGTTTAAGCTGGTGTCTTTTTTAATTTTGCATAAAATTAAAATAAAATCAAGTATTTGATTGAATACGATTTTTTTTCTATTACCAGCATTGATATAAAAATCAAATTTTTGATCCAACAAAAGTAAGTAATAGTTTCTTAATTGATCAACGATATTTGCTTTCGTATCTTACACAGTCTTTTGTCAAATTTAATATGACTGATATAAAAAAGATTCCTGATGTGCCTACATCATGACTTTATATCAATATACATCATCATAAGTATTAATATCGTTGTGCTCAGAACTAAATTTTTTTTTTTTCAATAGTTTTTTTTTTCTATTTTACAAGAAAAAATTCCAATTGCTAAAAAGGATTAAACATAAAGTTCATGTGTGTTACAGATATAATTATAATAAATAATAAAAATACAAAGTTGAACAAAAACATTATTCTTGTCAGAAAAAACTTGTTTTTGAGATGCCAATTGTTACGTACGATAGCATACATAGCTATATGCATCCGGGCATCGGTCCGGCGTGAGAGTTGAGACGAGTCGGTTGATGCTGCACTTTTTCCTCACCAATATAAGAAATAAAGGATTGTCAAATATAAAACGTTTTTTCTATCTTGCGTGCACCCCAAGCCACCATTATCCCATGAAACACAATACAACACTCAGAATTCAACAACAAAATAAAATAGTTTTGTTGGTTGCTGTATGATTTTTTTCTTCATAACACCAAGTGAATCAATCAATTTTTGTCGATTCTGCCTTACAAGAAGTTTTTCTCTATCTGTTAACCATGTATTTTTGACGGATTATTTTACGTACTTTTAGCTTAGATCAACCAAAAAATAGGAAAAAAAAAAAGTTTTCAAAAAGTCTTTAATTGTTAGACTTACTCGATAACTTTTCTCTTAAGTTTCTTTTTTAAAGCACGTCTTAAACTACCATAAACGTATAAACAAAAAAAATGAAGAAAGAAAAGGTATACTACAAAACTCGAACTAAACTTTTAGCCCTCAGCTTCTAAACGCACCCTATTCTATGTTCTTATCTCCATCTCTAGGCAAGCCAGGGGTGAAATGTAAACTTTTCGGTGGAACCATATTACAGGCTGCTTAACAAAAAACAGGGGATACTGTCAAAGATTTGTCGGGAAAATATTAGCCTCCGAACTTCCAGACTGTTTTGACACATTATTTTACATATAAAAAACAGTAGCTGGAAAATTTTCATTATGAGGGTATGAATAGATGCTACAAGTTTTTGTTTTATTCATAACATTTTGTATTTTGTGGGAACCTATGAGAAACACTTCGATTTCATTGTGAAAATAGGTGCAATCTTAGTTTTAAATTAAAAAAAATATATTATTTCGATATTGAGTTTCGACAAATACCTATAGAAAAAGATATTTTTGCATTTTTTAAATATTGGTAGGGAAATGAAATGTTGTGAAAATATTTTATTGTCCAAATGACGTTTAAGGCGTTACAATGACGATGAGTAAAAAAATTTTCATCCTCAAAGAAAAAAATTTGTATTTACTTATATCTGCTTTTTTAGAACGAAGTTCTTTATGTCGCGTTACTCGGGGGGCTGGAATTTTAAAACCGACAGATTTTTTTTTTTTTGAATCAGAAATCTCTTCCTCTCAAGTTTTTCCCCTCACCCCGTCCCCCCTCACCAAGTGTTCTCTACACACTTCCCCTCTCCTAACTATATATGTACATTTGTCAACCGTGCTGTGTTACTCTTCTGCATACCTTTCCCCACCATTCCACCTCACACTCCCAAGCAATTAATTTTTTAACAAATTTTAATTTTATTTCCCCACAGTAATTTTTCTTTCACTTTGAATTTTTTTTCTTTTACAATTCTAAAAAAAAAAAAAAAAAAAAAAAAAAAACATTTTCCAATAAAGAGATTTGAACCCACGACCTTCTGCATGTGAGTCCTGTACCTTACCCACTCTGCTACGAGCGCTGCCGACTATATTAGTCGGTTTCTTGTACTTATCGTGTAATTCGTAACTATAACATTCCATTTTTAAATGTATTCACTGATAATACATTCAATTATGAATTTTTTTTTATAAATTGTGTATTTGTTTTCTAAATAATACATCTTAAAAAAAAAAAAAAAAAAAAAAAAAAAAAAAAAAAAAAAAAAAAAAAAAAAAAAAAAAAAGAATTTAATTAGCATAAATATGGTTATGTAGATTCAATATAATAAGGCGCGTTATTACGCATTAAATATTTGTATTTTCATTAAGCCTGAGGTTTTTTTTGGATTACAGTAATGCTAATAATTACTGTTATAAATGAAAAAAGGTAATGAAATTAAATATGGAAAAAAAAGAAACGAAACATGAAAAAATGAAATATGAAAAAAAGAAATAATGAAATTGAATGAAATTTGAACAAATAAAATAATATATTAAAAAATAATGAAATGAAATATGAAAAAAGAAATGAAAAAAAAGAAAAAACAAAAGAATAAATATAAATAGAAAAATACAAAAAAAAGAAAGAAAGGAAATACAAAAGAATGAAAAAAAAGTAATGAAATTAAATATAAAAAAAAAGAATGATATATGAAAAAAAAGGGAATGAAAAAAAAAAGATTAAATATGAAAATAAGAAAGAAATTAAATAAAGAAAATACAAAAAAATGAAAAAAAATGTAATAAAATGAAATATAAAAAAAAATAAAACAAGAAATTAAAAAAAAAATAAATAAAACAAGAAATTAGAAAAAAAAAAAAAATAATAAAAAAAAAAAAAAAAAACAACAACAAACCAGGGGGGATAAATGGGTCATGGGACCCACGGTAAGAACGAAGTTCTTTGAACATGACGAGTATAAAAACACAATTTCTCAGGTAACAAGGGGGTCGCCAGACCCATTGAAAGAACGAAGCTCTATAAACGTTAATACTGCATTCATGTAGTTCACTAAACAAAAACTTGAAAAACGAATAAAAAAAAAAAATAAAAAAAATAGTTCAGTACTCACGATGGTTGAACTTCGTGAGTACTGTATTTATGCACGACGTTCTCACGAAGTTCAACCATCGTGAGTACTGAACTATTTTTTTTATTTTTTTTTTTTATTCGTTTTTCAAGTTTTTGTTTAGTGAACTACATGAATGCAGTACTAACGTTTATAGAGCTTCGTTCTTTCTACGGGTCTGGCGACCCCCTTGTTACCTCAGAAATTGTGGTTTTATACTCATGTCATGTTTAAAGAACTTCGTTTTTACCGTGGGTCCCATGACCCATTTATACCCCCTGGTTTGTTTTTAATTTCTTGTTTTATTTTTTTTTTGTTTCTTGTTTTAATTTTTTTTTTTTTTCTTGTTTTATTTTTTTTTGATATTTCATTTTATTACATTTTTTTTCATTTTTTTGTATTTTCTTTATTTAATTTCTTTCTTATTTTCATATTTAATCTTTTTTTTTTCATTCCCTTTTTTTTCATATATCATTCTTTTTTTTTATATTTAATTTCATTACTTTTTGTACTTAATACTTTGTTACGAAACATTAATTAGTATCAACCTTTACGGTATGCCAAAAGCTGGATGAAAGTAAAACTTTTTCAACGCGCACGAAATGTTGAAATTGTGCGTCATTATATAGCATAGTGACAACATTCTTGCTGCGGTCCAAGCAAACATAAACAGTTTATACTTTCAAGGGGCCTTTTTTGTCAAATTTACAGTCAAAGAGAAGGTTGAGCTATTTTATTAAAGACCACTCTTTTGTATTTCCAGTGTTGATAAAAAACTAATTTGAATACTTTTCATCCGACAAAAGAAAGAAAACAGTTTTTTATTGCACTTAAAAATTTGCAAAATTTAAAATTTGCTTTTTTTATAATTGTTTTACAATATTTAAAGGTGTTATGAAAAAGCTGCATTTTGATATTTTTCTATTTCTTATACCAAAAAAGTGCTAACAAGAAACAGAGATACCGTCAAATAACTGTACATTTATTATGAGAGAAACCCTGAAAATAAAAATAAAAACTAAAGTTTGAATTTTATGCATAATATTGTATTTTTTTTTACTTCTCAACGCTGTTGTTCCTTTTTGTAGCTCTTTGTAAAGTTGCTCATATTTTTTTTATTCTTAGTAACAAATAAAACTCTCATAAATTTAACGTAAGTTACACAAAAAATGTTCTATTATCATCACCTTCATCAAAGTGTATGAAAACATATTTGTCTACTAAATGAAGAAACAATGAGGTGATTTATAATAATTGAAAATGAATGGCTTATGAAATCTTTTAACTAAAAAACTTATGATAAGTCCAACTTAAAATTACAACTTATTGAGAACAATAAAACAGGAAGTACTTGCCATTGAAAGCAAATGTGAGTCATCAAGTTGCTCAGATACGAACTATTTATGATACGTAAAATAAATTAATCGTTTCAGATGAATGAATAGCACATGCTTTATTTTGTATGCAAGGCTCTGTCGTAGTAGAAATTTTATTATTGTTGTTATTACTATTATTATTATTATTATTATTATTATTATTATTGTTATTATTGATTTTTTTCCAGAAAATTATATATTGCTTTACATATAGGTTGACATGCTGACCATGCATTTTGGGTGAGCTGTGCCACTAATAGCACCTCAGAGCCAGTAATAAGAGTTATAAAAGAAACCGAGTCATCCGTGTAGTATGGGAGAGTTCTCCAAACTTTTGGTTCTTGGCTCGGAAATCATTCAATAGACGAAATGTTGGGAAACTCCTAGCCACACTGAAGACTCAGTCTCATTTCATATTTTTGTTTCTGCGCTACGGGACTATTTGCTGTATAGCTCGTCTAAATTTTCAGCATCACGACTCACATGCCAAACAAAATAACATTTTCTGGAAAAATAAAAAAACAAAACAAAAGTACCCGAACTTACATTCGAAACAGAGTATGTACTATATCCACTCGACAACGCTAGCAGTAAGTACAGAAACTAAGAATGTTTCTATAGTTTCTTGTATTTTTTCTGGAAAAAAAAAAATTTTTTTAATTTTGCACACCCATTCTGCGATGGACGTGGTTTCTCCCTCTATATTTAGGCCAGAATCGGCCTGGCCACCTATACATAAAAAATTTATTTTACAACAACAAGTTATATTTGCAAAAGTTCCTACACTTAGATAACTTAAAAGTTTTATACTAATTAACGACGTCATTCTAGCGTGACGTCACGCTGAAATTGTCTTCCTCTCAACCATCGGTATAATGAATATCACAATTCCCATATGTGAATTATAACTTACTCATTGTATAACTTATTCATTAAAATACTTTTATTTTTTTTTTTAACTTCAAATAAAAAAAAAATTTATGAAATATAATTCCTGATAATAGACCGGGCATTTATCAAAAAATAAGTGTATTACAATGTTCATAAATGTTTTGCTCGTTTATTTCTAGGAAATACGCTCATTTCAACGGAGTATAAAAGGAAATTTGATGAATTGTGAAATACTATTTTTTCTTTGTAATTTGCAGAATAGAACATTTTTTTTTTAAATTTCTCATTAGATTATTTGTTAGTGTTACAACAATTATATTTCTATAATCCGTAAATCATTCATTTCTCAGTTTTTGTAGAAAAGCTTTTTTGTAAAAAAATTATAAATAAACAAATTTTGGTAGACACTGCTATCCATAACTTAAATATTTGTATATGTATCGTAAAACACAAATAACTGACATGTAACTATGGATTATTGCATTTAATTTCTTTATTAATGAACAAAAATGTTCATCTTGTACGGAAGAGCTTTGATAACATCAGCAATGCGATAAAAACCATGATTATTAATTCAAAAAGTAGAAAAAATGTAATGAAAAAGTATACGGTAGATGTATAAATAAATAAAAAAAATTTTGTTCAAAACTAATGCCACATTTCGTTTTATCCATCCGAGCTACCCCAAATCGGTTGGTAATTTTTCCCATAATTCGTTGGTATGGTGGTGATTTCACATATCGAACAAGGGCCTCCCGCTGACCAAACCATCGTGCGCTCAAGCCACGTATTATTGACTAGATAGTACGATTTGGTATTTTATGATAGAATACGACACAAGTGCACTTATCATAAAAAAAAACATTATACAACAAAATTTTATACTTATTTATGATTACGTAATGTCTGAAGTTGTATTGTTAATACTTTTAAGCACGCTTGTAGCGTGGAGAGATTATCTTCTACTCAGAAAAAATTATTAAAATGGTTTCACTAAGTTTTTTAAGGAATAATTAAACCAAATTCCCGAAATTTCAATTCCCTAGCGATATTATGATAAGATCCTATCTGAGCAGGGTTTACATTTTGTATGAAATAATAAAACCTAACCCAAAAAAACTAATTCAACAACATGTCGACGGCATTATCGAAAAAAAGCTACAGTTTATGCGGTATCATGAAATATGGCTTTATAACCTCCGTTATAACTTTACCCATTAACAAGAAAAAAAATATTACTAAAAGCGTAACTAACTTCACATGTAAATATCAAAATACTATAGAGAATATTAAATAACAATTAACGTATTATTAATTTTAAACAATAATCATACTCTAATATTAAGACAATTTTTATGGACTAAAAAGCAAGCGATAAAATGTTCTTTAATCTGTCTATAAAAAGTATGACTCAATGAAGTGGCAATATAAAATATCACCAAAATTTTTTTGTAGTCTTTTTAACTATTGCAATAAAAGAAATCGACTTTTTGCTGTTTAATATTAAACTATTTAGCAATCGTATGCAGTGAACAATATACACGCAGCTTTGTCTTTAAAAATCAAGCAGATCATGCTAGCTAGGCTTTCTGCGAGCATACAAAATATGGAAAGCGTAACAAGTGCTCCTAGTTTTTATAGTATACTCACCTTTGCAGTTAATAACTCTTTCAATGAGAAGCCATCCAAAACAAGAAAGTTAATGTTTGTAGTCAAATATTGATGGGTGAAGAGTAGTAGCTAAAAATATTACTCTCATGAAATCATTGAAAACTTACCACTATATGCTTTTAGTACTTACTTGATGTAATGATTCTTTATTTCTAAAAAAGACTCTACGAATATGCAGCAAGTAATTGTTGAACTTACTGTATTACTCTGCAAAAACAATACTTTCTAAAGTTGAGTTTTATTACCATAAAAACGAGTGATAATCACTGTATTAACTTCTCTGATTGTTGAGCTAGCTGATTTCATCAAAAATGTAAGCATCATTATAGTATTAAAAAACATAACTAAAGGGTTAATTTAACGTATGATGTTTAAAAAAATTAGGATACAGGTATCTTTTATAAAATAGTGACATTGGGATACAAATGATAAAGTGTATATCATAATGAATAAAAATATTGAAAACGAATAAGAATCAAACGTTTTTCCTGATACCTCAATCAACGTAAAATGTATTTTTCGCAAGTTTAGTATGTCTGAAATTTTTCTTGTACTTCGTAATTTTTCAAAAAGCTTATTATAATAGTTGTTTATCTCACTTATTGACAATTTTACAAAGGTAGCTACTAAAACGTACTAAACCATTATAAAGTTAATTATTATATTACGGATGATTTTAGTTATTAAGAGTAACGTCGTTTCCAAAAAATAACAATAATAAAGATACAACGTTAATGTAAGCTTGTAAGAAGCATATAAAAAAATAAGAAATAGAGACTTTTTCTTTTCTTGTAAAGCAAATTCATCGTCATCTCGACTTGCTAATTCAATTTTAGTTAAAAATTTTAATGACATCTTTTTGTTTTATAATACCTTGAACCAAAGTAAAACCAGCTGCTACAAAAATAAATGCGTTGTAAAAATGCATCAAAGACAAAATGAACCTTCTATCTGATAATATTTCGAAAATTTACACAGATAAAAGTATTTTATGGTAAGTAATAAAAGTAAGACAATATAATACATGATTCCGGTAAAAAAATAACTAAACGACCATCTTTTATGAGTATCATTATCATTCGAGATCTCGTCGAATTTTATTACAATTGCCCCAAATATTATATTAAAAAAATAAAAAAGCCTACTTAATGCAAGAGCGGAATAGGTTCTTGATAACTGATTTAGCCAACGTCTTATCAAAACATTTCTTGAGCTGAAAAAAAAAAAATAAGTAACTTTTTTACAGAAAAACGAATTATTGTAATTCATTCTTTCATTTGCTGACATTTAGAGCTCCAAACGTTAATATTATTCGAGAGTCCTTTTTTCTTAATAGTCGAAGTGTTTTTCCTGACAAAAGTTTGTGAAATTTAGAATTTTCAACGTCAGGTATTCTGTTTGTAACTTTTCGACAAAGTTCTGGTTTACTTCCGAAAGCATTTGAGCTGACTAAAGATGGAATAGCGTTTCAGTAGGACAACAGAATTCCATTAATTTCTTAATAACTTTTTCCAATAAACAAATGGACTTTGTGTCTTAGATATTACATAGTAGTACCTCAAATGCTACAATGACAAATAGTCTCGTAGTAAAAGATTTTCAGTTACCACAAACAGTAAGCCAAAACGTATTAGTAAAATTAAGAAATGCCATGATTAATACTGCTCATCACTTTAATAAATTTGTATTTTGATTTGCCTAAGATCTTACGGTACTGTGATTCTTATTATCGAAGAATCTTAGGTGTTACCAAACAGCATACCACATAGATATTTTTGCATTTAATATGCTGCTATTTTATATTTCATGCCTTGTTACTATTACTTACTCCAATTGTCTACCATTATTGTTGTGATTATTAACATACTAGAGTTGATTGTTATTGTTTCTATTGTTATGACTTTAAATTTTCGTACATGAAATTTTTTTCTTTACTTATTTTTTATATATACGTCAATCAGTGGCTTATAAGGTTATTTACGACTATTTTTTTCAAACTTTCATGACTTTCATATTTCACCTACAATAAAATTTTAATCTCTGATTTATTATGCAAAAATTTCAATTATTTTTTTTCTATCCCTACAAATCAAAAACAAATAGGCATAGTTTAAAATTTGCACTACAAAGTTGATCGAAGAGTAAATTACAATTTAATTAATTCATGTCACAAAAATAGATCAAATCAAAAATATGGTACTCAAGAATGTATTGAGATTAAAAGTCCACAGTTCAAGAGGAAATTAAGTTTAAACATTCATAATCCAGAAGTAACGTTATTATTCAAAAAAATTGTAATATAACAAATCCTAAAATAACTAGGTGTGACATCGTTATCAAAAAAAGTATATAATTATTTTTTGATAAGTCAGATGCCAAAAATTTAATCGCAACACCCTAAAGCAATTCATGTGTGGGTAGTTTGTTACATACATAAACACATCAGAGTCGCTGAAATATATTTTTGTACTCCTATTATTACCCATTCTTCTGTCCTATTTAAATTAACTTAAAAAATGTATTTACACCCACGAAATTTTGCTTACCGTAAATCTGGGTGGGTGCATTCACGTGCAAAATTTGTATTAGTTAATGTTTCAATCTTCCATGTACTGTTCCCAAACTTTTTGTGAAGTAAAACAATTTCATTAAAAATTCCTCTTTAAATTTTATATTTTATTCGACTCATACACGCGTGGTCTATACCAATACATAATATTTTACATACGTACATATCCACGTATTCAGAGCAAAGGACCGCTCAGCCCACAGCATCACGTATCAATCACTCGAAGGAATAGTGTATGATTTAATCGAAACGAAGTGGTGCTGGTTAAATATCACCCCTGAGCAACTGGTACATTCTATATGTACCTTATAGATATGTGGAAATAAAAGAATATAGTAATACGCTCAATTGCACTCGATGTTGAAAATACTGAAGCAATACAAATTTATATACCAGCCTACAATGGCTCACGTCATATGTACACTTTCGGAAGTGAGTCTGATGCTACTGATTACATTTACAAGTTAGTACTTATGCAAACGGTCTGGACATCAGATTCGATGGAAGGTCAGAAAGTTATAAAATAAAATCATTTTGATGAACTGTTACTCAACAGCTTTGTGTAAAAAAGTATAATCATGTCTTATATCAAGGATGTACTACATCTATCTAATGTACCTATTTCATGATGTTGCAAAATATTAGAGTACCAAAAAACTGATACTTTCTAATCAGTTTTAGATATCATTAAAAAATGTAATCGTTCAGGTACGTTCTGTTACACCCACATAATACTAGAGTCATTATTTATTTCATACAACACGTATGATAAAAACATTTTTATTAGTTTATATAATTTAATTGTCTCAGTAGAAATCAGAGATACTAAATCTTCTATTTGACAAGAATCATGTAAATAGATTAAATGTTTATTTTGTCTCTAATAAACACAGAAATCTTTTTTTTAAGTAAAATTTGTTTTATTCATCTCTTATTCTGTAACTTCAACGTTAAATAAACCATGAAAATCAACGATCTAATCATAATAAATTTCATTTTTTGAGAGACCTTTTAAATAAAATTCATAGGTTTTATTCCACCTGTCTTCTTTAGAAAAATTTTATTTGAGCGTATAATTTTTAGGTACAACTCAATTCGGACAAGTTCCATTGAGGTGCTTTTTCAGAAAGCCTACCGCAATCCTCATGTAAACAATTAATGTGAAGTGCTTCCGGTCTGTATTTACTGTAACAAAAAAAAAAAAAATTCTTCAATTAAACATAGGTCAGGTATTATTGCGACTTGTGTTTATGCGTACGTTTCATCATAAAATTGATTTTTACTCGTAGGTCAATAAAATTACATATGCCATTACATGAAATTATTCATATGCTGTATATATGCTTACGGTTTCTGTTTTATAGCATGTTTGTCATTAGCAAGATTGATTACTTGACATTTCAGTAAAAACTATTCAATTTTTTTTAAATTGGCAAAGTAAATCAAATTTTAAGATATCAATACTTTTTGAAGACATCAATGCTGTTTATCCTATCACTTTGGGAAAAGAATACTCATACTTTTTTTTTTATATTTTAAAACTTTTTTTACAACTTTTTTTTTCCTTCAATTTTACAACTATTCTGTTCGAATGCATTACTTTACACCGAAACAACAGTAGCTGGAAAATATGAATAAAACTTATTATGGTGACGCAAACAGCTGCTCAAAGTTTCTCTTTTCATCTAATTCGCATAACGTTTTGTATTTTGTGAGGCTTATAAGGTACACTTCGACGTTACAGTAAAAATAAGTACAATCGAAGTTTTAAATTAAAAAATTATACTGTTTCCATCTTGAGATTCGACAAGTGTCCAAAGAAAAAGTTAACCTTGTATCTTCTCATATTTGTAGAAAAAATATTTTATTGTCAGAACAACGTTTAAGGCATTACAATGGCGATGTAGGAAAAAATTTTCTCCACGAAGAAAAATTTTTTTTTCATAGCTGCAATTTTTGTATTTAATGCTTTGTTATTATACGTCAATTATTGCTGTAACCGGAAAAAGTACGGTTTTTCATGCTTTTTTTTGTAGTTGTACAATATTTTGGAGGTATGAAGAAAAAACTGCAATTTGATAAATTTTCTAATTTGAGCATTAAAAATTTTAAAATGAAAAAACTCTACATATTTGAAGTAAAAACAATTATTTCTCTTTTTAAGTTAATAGCGTATAAAAAAAAGGGGGTATGATTTGAGACAGTGTATTAATAATCTAAAAGAGTACGTTTGTTTAATTAATTATGTCTCATCAGTCCTACGACATGTTGACAGCTGGATAAAAGTAAAACTTTTTCGATGAGTACGAAATGTTTAAATTTAGCTTCACTATGTCGTATGGTGACAATATTTTTGTCATAGTGGTCTGAGCAAACATAAATAGTTAATATATTCAACTAGTGTCTTTTTTTTTAGTTGCGTTCAAAGAAAAAGTTAAGATATTAAATTTAATACGATTCTTTTGTTCTTCTAGTATTGATATAAAAATCAATATGAATGCCTTTTCATCCTACAAAAGAAATAAAATAGTTTTGTAATTGATAAGAAATGTTCGATTTTGTATCAACACTATTAATGTCGTCGTGATTAGAACAACGTATTTTTTTACAATTTTTTTCCTACTCTACAAAAAAAACTTCAATTTTTCAACAGGATTAAACACACAATTTATATGTAGTATAGATTTAATCATAAATATGACAAAGCAAAGTAAGACAATAAAATTATTTTTGAAAATCAAAAATTTTTTCTTCATGATGTCAATCTAATACTGAGAATTATTTTTAAATAAAAAATCCATGAAATCGTTTCGTAGTGTATGCTACTGTATTTTATTTTTTAAAAAGAAAATGTGTTGTAGCTATAAAAAAATTTAGCTTTGATTTAAAAATTTACATATTATAGTTTTCCACGGAAAAATTTGTTTTTTCATATTGACAATTTTTATATTAAACGATGTGTTTGATATGATGATATACAACATTAATGACTGCTGAAACTGATGAAAATAAGGTTTTTTATGATAAGTATTAGACTTTTTTTTATAATTGTGGTACAATGTTAAAAGGTATGAATAAAAACCCCAATTTTATAGTTTGAGAAATTACATCACACAGTATCTGTAACATTTATGTGAACGAAGATGAATATTTTAGTAGTTAAATTTAATTCAAATTGAAAAAAACTAAATAAATTCGGGCCAAAGAAGATTTTTCTCATTTTTATACGAAACAGATACCAAGAAAAAATAGAAATACTGACAAATAACTGTACATTTATAATGAGAGAAACCCTCAAAATTAAAATTAAAAATAAAGCTACAACTTTATTTGTGATATTAAATTTTTTATTGTTTCTAATTACGGTTGTTCCTATAGCTCCTTGTGGCGTCGCCCATATTTTTCATTCTCAGTAACAGTTAAAACTTTTACAAATTTTATGTTAAATATCTAAGGAAATGTTCTATTATTATAAATTTAACAATGTACGAAAACATATTTCTCATCTGAATTAGAAAAGAAAGGAGTGATACGTGTAAATCAAAAATTCACTTCCTTCTTTTCGAAAGCAGTAGTATACTTGCTACGGTGGGCTAAGATGTAAAGACTGAGAGTTGTCATATTTTGACTGTTTATTTTTTTTTACTTAATACTAGTTTGGAATTAAACTTATTTAAAAATAATGAAACAGTCACTAGTTGCCATTGAAAGCGAATGTGAGCGCCATCAAGTTGCTCAGGTACGAACTATGTGTATGACAGGTAAAACAATAATAGATGCTTTAGGGTAATATGCATCTTGCTTGATATTCATTACCGTTCAAAGGTATTCGTACGATCAAATCTTCACTTTTTTTCATTTAAAAATGAAGCTTGTTTTAAGTATTTTCCAACCTAAGCTCAAAAATACACCAACTTATTAATTCCACTATCAGAATGAGAATAAAGTACGGGCTTTGAGGCAAAGTTAATTAGCTAGACTAAATGAAAAATAATGACTTACATATGGACAATGAAGTATAAGCAGAGAGCCATGCAACAATTTAGGTTTTTGAATTCCATATTTTGTGATTTTTTAAAGATGATTTTAGCATACATTTCAGAGTATTATTTTAGGAGTGTATCATAATATGCTCAGTGAATAAAGTGTCAGCACAACAGTCAAGTGACGAAGATCACCGCACTCCTGTCATCACTCGTTGCTTTTTAAGATTCATACGACAGTTAAGACGCAAATAGTCTCTTAATAACGTTGGTGTCATTATAAAAATATCTTCTATGTAAAATGCAATAATAGTACATTACATTACTAAGGACGAAAGTCGATCTTTCCTCCAGGCGGAGTAATCCACCGGGAAGGATAATAGACTTTCATCGCCAGTAATGTATACTATTTTTCTTACTACTTGGTCGAAACTTCGTAGCCGAATCATTCCTACTAGCTAAATTTATGCAAAGCATGCAGGATTTCATCGGCTGTAGAGTAAGTTCAGTAGAGGGTTATCACTACTATAGCTACCAGAGCAGGTCAACAGCTGAAATGGCGACTGTACAGATATAATACACAATGCGTCAATTTTACGATCACATATTATTAGTTGTTTACATCGAACTAAAAGCGAAGGGTTTTTGCATTTGCTAACATTTACGTCCCGAGTTAAGTGAGGGTCGTTGGTTAGCGAATGCACAAAAACCCTGAGCAAAAAAAAATTCATGATCAAATAAATAGAACAATTTTATTTTGTACTATGTAACATGTTACATATCATCAATTTATATTGATTCATTTGGAAATTTTTCTCCATTCAATTAAACTGACTTTATATACAGTACTACATTTATATCTTAGTAGTACATTTTTTTGACATATTTTTTAAAAGTATTAGAAAAATTTTGAACATAAGTATTCTCACAGTTACGATAATAATTGTTAATGTTTTTATTAATGGTACAATTTTCAAAAATAATATGAGAATCTTTATTAAAAACTGAGTGCACTTAAACTACAGCATTAATTGGAGTAGTGCTACTGCTACCAGTGCTACCTCTCTTTCTCTACAGATGGCGCGCTGACAGGGATGAAAGAAATATGAAAATATCTAGGGAAGGAACAAAAACTTTTGACGCATGGACACTGGGAGGGGTGGATGTCATTTTGCCGAAATAATAATAATAATAATAATAATAATAATAATAATAATAATAATAATAATTATTATTATTATTATTACTATTATTAATATTATTATTATTATCATAATAAATAATATTTGCAGATGTATTAATGCGCCGAAAACAGAAATCATCGAAAGTTAATAAGCCGATAAAAATATTGCAGACATTTATTCTGCATAAAAGTCATAGAACCGATAATATATTTGTGGGCATAATAAAAAGCAGAACTGTGATGTGCCGAAAAAAAAAATTTGCCGAAATAGATTAAAAAAACGTCGGAACTTTTATTTTCGGCAAATGAAAATTCGGCATTTTCAAATTCGGCAAATTATTAATTCGGTAAAGTAAAAGACAATCTTCTAAGTTATTTCAATGTACATCTATAACAACCTTTACGAAATCATATATAGTAGTAGAAATCTGCATAGGAAAAGCATCTTTTTTTGGGCATTTATACATAAATTTAGGTTGATATCTATATAAAACAATAAAATAGCTTCAAAGCATCTATACAAAGCAAAAAATCTATACATTGCGTTAGTTCATGGTTTTCAGTTCGTTCAAATCTTTGTAAGTAACCTTAACAATATTTTTCTCATAACCTTACAACGTAGTAAATTGAGATCATACCTTTTTCGAACCAATTCAAACGTACAGTGATCATTTTCAAACTAAAAATCACTATGAAGTCTTGTACTCATTCGGAAAACCTGATATGTCATGACTTCGATGTATCGTTATTATTAGAAAACTTATTGTTTACTGCGGAAAAAATTTTTTTATTGCTGCTTGGCTTAGTATACCTTTATAGATAATGCAAGTCTTACAATTTCTGAATATGTTAGTCTTAAATAGTTTTAAAATATCAAATTACCTACATCACAGATCATTATACTACAAAAACGCATTTTCACGGTTTCACGTTATGCGTCATGATTTTTTCCAGTTAATTTTTAAAGTAAAATGTGATCCAAAAAACCTCGTTCTAAAAAATTTTTTAATTTTTTTGAAGTAACAAAATGTACCTAAATAATAGCCATACTTAGAGGAATCGTTAATAATATCTATACTTTATAAATGTGTAAAAGATCACTTTTGTTTAGAAAAAAGTTTTCGAACGGATAATATTTTTAAACATTATTATGTTTAATGCTCTTGAGTTCCTACGTAAAATTACTTAGCAATACTTTTTCATTCTATGTTAGGTAAGTACCCTTGAAGTAGGGTGCTCTCACTATGTTATTTGCATTTTACTAGTAAAATGTTGAAAAAAGACAACTTTGTGGGACTTACTATAAATAGTATATTACGACCCAAGGCCAGAAAACTGAAGATCCCGGCCTGCGTGGTTATGATGGCCGAGGCGAAGCCGAGGCCCTCATACACGTAGGCCGGGGTCTTTAGTTTACTGGCCGTGGGTCGTATACGATTTTTCTTCATACCCCGGCCGAAAGTACGTTTGATACATTAATAATAACTAATAAATAGCATGTCTGGTTGATTGATAGTTGACGCTCTGACGCTCGAGTATATACGTATACGTTACTTTTTTGCTGTCTGCATCAGCGCCATCCACCGGGGATCTCTTGTAGCACATGTTGCTCATGTGTAGTCGATGCCCGCCCCGACTTTTGCAGGCAGAGGCGAAGCCGAGGCTGTGCTGGTCGGGGGGGTGGGCATCGACGACTTTTTTTACTAACATTTTGTAAGAAATCAGAAATTAAATACGATTCATTGAATAAGTGCAGTAGGAAAGCTTCATGAGTATGAAGTAATTATTATTTCTATCCGAATGATCTTTATTAGATAATGAAATTTTTTTTATAAAAAACCAAATTATACATAGTATTTTATAGTAGATATTTATAGATATTTTGTAACAAATAGTAAGTTGAAATTTTATTTTTTTTTGTAAAAATAATATTTTCAAGTACAAAATTTTGCAGTGAAAATTCTTATTTGTAGCAATATTTTCACAGGCAAACAAAATTTTTGAAGCTATTTCTTCTCATTTACATTAAAAGTACAATTATGAAAATTACAATCTTTGTACGATACATATTCAGCTTTACCCGTAGTCTCAGGTCACTGTTGATGATCACAGCATCGAGGCAAGAGCAGTCTATACACTATATATATTGCGTGCACGAGTCGGGCTCGTTGGCTCGGTTCTTGCTGTTCTTGCTTCCACTGCGCGTGCGCTGCTGATAGCAGCAGCAAAAGGCACGCAGCCAATCAGAGGCGCCCTCTTTTCTGGCCGGCCACAAAAGCTACACTTTCTTGAGTGAAATCGAGCAGGGAAGCACGTACTTTCGGCCGGGGTATGAAGAAAATTACTTTTTTATTTAGTTAACTATTATCAATTAACTACGTAATTTTGTCTGTAGAATAGTTATTACTATTTATGTTTTTAAATCGATTCAGCAATCAAATTACGCATTTTGGTTTTCAGAAAAATATTCACAAATTACTTATAGTCCTTTGAAACCACACAGATAGCACGGGACCTGCAGCAAAATTGATTTTTGAAAATAAAACTGATCTTAAAGTATTGAATGTTAGACTAGTCATTTTATTAGCCCAACATTTCCTAGCTTGATGCCAGACGAAGCTATTATAAATGATATTATACGACGGGAAATTTCGTATTGTGCAATATACTGAAGTGAAATATTCCCTCACCCTTGAGAAGAAAGAACGTATCAAATACTTAGAAAATCCCAAATACTTAGAAAAGAATGGTGGCTTATTTCTTCCACTCGGTTAAATAAAGTGATTTGAATGAAAGTAAAGAAGAAGCGAAACCTTTTGCGTCCTTCTCCTGTGACTATAATAACAAATAACACTTACTTCGAAAATTCGGTACAAAAGACTAATAGTGTTGTTATTTTATCAATAATAAATTTAAATAGTCACAGAATTTTATTTTCAGCCATAAAGTATATTTATTGTTTATTTGCTTTTGGTATGATGAAATGAATGTCATGAAGACGGCTTCTAGGCTTGTACGCTAAATTATGTCTTTTTTTCTTATTACTGATTTAAACTTCCTTCCTAATAGTAGGGGTCTTGGAGTCCTCAAAATAGCGAGAAGTGATGATTATTTCCATCATTATAAAATTAGGCTCAAAATTATTAAAAAAGAAATGAATAATAAAATAAAAAAGTCCCAAAAATCAGCTCAACCGAGAACATAGATTTTTGTTGCCAAATTTTTTTTCGGTTATTATTGATTATCTCGAAAACTGTTGAGTTCTAAGAAAAAAGTTAATGGAAGAGAACCTGGTGGTCAAAATAACTGGCGTCCCTACTATAAACAAAATACAACAATCTTCTGCAGCATATGAGGCATTGCACGTCAAATCGCACAGGCTGCGCGCGAGACCACTTTTCATGCTTTGATTACAGTATCAAATTATTGAGGAAGATAAATCGGAGTAAGCATTTCCGACGTATTTTAACCTCAGCTTTTCAATGAAATTATTAAAATTACAAAAAAAAGTCAACATAACCTCAAAAAAATATAAAACATGTTATATCTTCAAAAGGGTGTCTAGAATCTTTTTTTTTATTATCTAAAACGAAAGAGGAGGTTTTTTTACGTTGGTATAGTGATTTTCATAAAGTCCACTATTATATTATTCGAAAAATCTAACGTCAAAGTCTATGCTCTCGTGCCGCCGCGACGGACGGCCTGGCCGGTGGGGCATGGTGCAGCGCTGCATGCGTGCTATATATAGCAATTTGTGAACCACCGAACCGAAAAGTCTGCTTCTTTAGCCTTTAATTATTAGTTGATGTAAATACAGTATTATTTTTTACAATAATTATTTAGACATATCAATAATAGTGTTGTTATCAGGCGCGGTTCTCCTCCTCTGAGTTCATTTACAGCAGCAAAACTTTATTACTCTATTAATCGTGATAAAGGTTACGGCATCAAATAATTCTGAGATTTGTTTAATTGAATAATGTATTTTGTGAATTTGCTATTCTTTGTGGAGTTTATTGAATTTTGAAAAAATTTGGTAAGTACAACTGAAGGTTCAGAAGTTGTCTTTTTAATAAAAAGTAAGGGTAAAATGATACCAGGAACTCTTCGATATCACGCATTTATCCCTTTCGATGAAAACACATTTAAGCTGCGTCATACATCTTTAAGTTCAATATTTCAAACATTTTCGAAAATTTCCAATTCAAAAATTAAAAAATCTACTCTCAAGAAAACTGCAAAGGTCAAGAAAAATATTTAATTGTTTTTATACGATACAATAATATATTGCATAGTGTACAGTATTAAAGTTTAAATTAAAGTTTAAATAAATACAAATTGTTTATTATTATGTAAACATGTCAATACTTTATTTTATTATAAAACATTTATTAGGAATATTGCGTTGTTTTCAAACGTAAGATATGGTACGAATGCGGCGCTACGTCCGCCGCCAGGCCGTCCGTCGCGGCGGCACGAGAGCATAGACTTTGACGTTAGATTTCTCGAATAATATAATAGTGGACACTTTGAAAATCACTATACCAACGTAAAAAAACCTTCTCTTTCGTTTTAGATAAAAAAAAAAAGATTCGAGACACCCTTTTGAAGATATAACATGTTTTATATTTTTTTGAGGTTATGTTGACTTTTTTTTGTAATTTTAATAATTTCATTGAAAAGCTGAGGTTAAAATACGTCGGAAATGCTTACTCCGATTTATCTTCCTCAATAATTTGATACTGTAATCAAAGCATGAAAAGTGGTCTCGCGCGCAGCCTGTGCGATTTGACGTGAATGCCTCATATGCGATAATGTCGACATGAATAATATTCAACTCCTGAAACGGATACACTTAAAGGACGAGGACAAAAATCATAAATAGGAGATAAGTATCATTCTGGGGTACACGGAAAATTCCTTATTAAGACATCACACGTGGGAGTACTCGTACAACGAACATCAAGGACGTCACTACTTTACCCTTATTTTCTCGTGATCATGTAACATTAATCCCATAAATTATTTACAAGATACGTACAATCTCAAGAAGCTTACGTAGTATTATATCATCCAGGATTTCAAAATGAGATATAATGAGCATCTTCAATTAAATCCTTAACTCAAGACAACCCAAACTTGTTGGCCTGTTCACCTTGGTATTGCCTGAAATCTCCGATGTATACCTGAATTAAATATTGTATTAACTTTACAGGTTAAGACGGGACAATATGCAGTTTTTAGTCTTGCGGTAGTTCTCCACCATAAGGCAAATGAAAAAAGTAGTTAAGTATGGGCAAGAGGGGAGGCTAATAACAAAATGGAATATTCCATGTTCAGGGCAAGAGGTAAAAAAAAGCTTGGCTATTGTTCAAATTCCAAGAACTAATTTTATCATTTAGGAATGTGTATGTGTAAGTATAAACAGACGACATATATACATATATATTAATGTATGTATTAAACAGGTTATGAATTAAGTTATGATATACATGCATGTACAGTAAACACCTGTTATAATTGTTCACAGGTGGTCTTATGAAATATACATGGGCTGTGAAATAGACTTTTTACCGAGGATAAAAATTAAAATTTTTGATAGTATAAAACATTCTTTCAAGTTAACATTTATTTACACTTAAACTACTATAGAACACGTCGTTTCTATTTCAATCGAAAAAACTGCGTGAAAAAAATTTAAAAAAAAAAGACTTTTTTTAATACTTGAAACTAGTTCATCAAACCAGGTGGGAATCGCGTCACGTATTTCTTAGTTTCAGGCCCAGGTTGTCCCTCGAGAATATTGTAGATAAAATCCAAGTAACCTGTGACTTTAGTGTAAATTACTGGTGCTCGTGATTCATCACAGTCTACCCAGGTTCTAGTCAGGATTCCAATGATTTCTCCATTCCTAACAAGGGGACCACCACCATCACCCTGAAAAATATTTCAAATTTTGTACAACACTAACATTATGCTTCTAAGACTCAGATAGAAGTAAAGTTTCCGAAAATCGTAAACTTCACAATGTCTTAAAAATACCGAATTCAAAAGTTTTTTGAATGATGCCCCAGCCAAGACGGAATAACTCATTTACGTGCCACCAAAGCGTGGTAACAAATAAAATTTATAAGTATTCCAGCCATCCAAAAAGTATATATACATATAAAGATTGTTGCAGTAAACAAATTTAATGGACAAGTTGAAACTTCTAAAAAACATGTAAGTGACGATTATCGAGAAAAATGGAGGTTAACGATTTCTAAAGCTTTATTTTAAACTGCTTCATATATTTTAATACTGGCTTAAGATTCTCACGTAACAACTGCCGTAGTGCTGCACACCCAGTTCTGGCATGATGGTGCCGCAAAAAAGTGTACTCATTAATCTTTCTTTCCTGAAACAAACCAACGTCAGACTTTTTCTTAGGACATGAAATTATGCTCTTCACGGCCTTGGTCGAACTATTTATCTCTCCCAGGTGAACTACTGCTTCCACGCAAGGAGATTTTATATTACAATAGATTTTAGGCCAGGCTCATCTGCGTCGGGCAAATAGGTTGACTACGGTCGTGGCGAGAGTGCGTCCTTAGCTTAACTGACTTAATTATGTCCTTAGGTATCCCAAATCTGATTAAAGGAATTACGTTAACCTTCGCGTATTTCAATTTTTTATGCCGCCAAATGGGCACTGGTTCAAGCTGGCCACCACGATTCTTCGTTTGAATTGAATTGTAACCAAATCCAGAGACGAAAGTATTTCCACCAAAAATGGGTTCGTCTGATTTTGGTAACTTTACAACACCAGCTCTTAGGTGATTGGGAACTGGTGTTTCCAACTGTTAAAATAAATAGTGTATGAAATTTACCATTATTTTTCAAACTTTATTATGAAAATCCTTTTTCTTTTTTTTCCGTTTTGTCTTACCTTCAATACAGCGATATCGTTTGAATAAAACAAACTCACAGGCGTAACATATTTGTGGATGTAGATTTCTTTTACGCGAATTCTACCACCCTCAGTGTTACTCTCTAAATCGTCTGTCCCCAAATGAACCCTCGCATAAACTATATTAGGCTCTAGTCCTGTAGATTTGTTCATGCCCACCGTAATGCAACTAGTAGATGTGAGTATGAATTGACGGTGAATGAGTGCACCACCGCATGAAGCGCCACCGTTTTTGTAATTAACTAGTATGAAAACTTGGTACTTGAAATCATTGAGATTTGCGTTTTGGCCCCCTATGATATTCTCAGAATCCAAGCCAGCGACTGGAAAATTAAGATTAACAACGCAACATAAGTCGTGTTCAGCTTTGAAGTACTTTGCCTTAAAAATCAGCTTTTATAGAATTTACTCTCGACAGTTTTTCTGATAGATGACGTACCACTTTACTATGTACACACTTTCTGTAAATATCGGTTAAATCGTATGTTTAGTTTTCGATTAAAAAATTTCTAAAAATCTGTAAAATCATGTGTGCATCCTTGTCTAACAACGGGTGTCTTATATGGAAAGCAGCTTTGGTCTTGTTGCTCAGTTTGGAAGACTGTTAGTGAAAAACTTTATTTTTTACTAATTAAAAACTTTCTACTTCTGAAAGTCTTATAAATATTCAAGTCAGTTGCAAAGAAAATTCGTACGTTTTCACCCACAAGCGATTGCAGTCAAAAAATTACAAACAAGCACAAATAAAGGTTAGCCTCATGATTTTACCAACTCTTTTGTATACAAAAGACAAACTGCTATAGGTACAAATCTACATTTTTACTTTATAGTAGCTTACCCTTTAATGGTAACTTTACCGTTTTCATAACATAATTTTGCTTAATGGAGTTTATAAAACTTGGCAGCAATAGTTTTATATATTTTTTTAACACTTAAGATACCAATATTTTCCAAAAGCGTAATGCATAGTGTTTGCAGATAAATATTTTCATGGCTCTTTAGGATGACAAAAAAAGTGGAATTTATAAAAAAAAAAAAAAAATTTAACTACAAAGCCTTAAAACGAATATTTATTAGCTTCATTACTTGTCTTTTTCGTATATTTTTTATTATCATTATTATTATTATTATTTTTTTTTTCTTTTCAACTCAATACACAATTATTATTTGTTGAAAAAACTTTTTTAAACTAGTTAGTAATTAATACAAAAACTTTCTTATATAAACCACGCACAAATTATTCAAAAAATAAGTTTTAGATAAGGTATCCGTAATCATGTTTGTTCATAGAAACGTAAGCAGCAGAGTGTTAGGACTTTTATACATCTTCAACTTAATAAGCTTAAACCCTTGATGTTCAACATAATTGAATTCTTAAATGTGTTTTGAGTAAGTTATGTTTGAACTTATTAAAGTAAGCACCAACTTAGAAGTCTTATAAGACTATAGTCTTTTAACTTTGAGATTAAGTTTTTAATCTAAAAACATACCCTACCTCTAATGTAATTCACACTGAATTAAATGATAGTACTGTTAACGATTTTTGTGAACTCTTGCAGCAAAATATATTAATATTAAATAAGTTAAAGGTCATTTACCAATGCTTATGATAGCAGCCGTTACGAATATAGGCAACAGTTGGGCCATCATGATTGCACAGCTTCAAGTTGACTGCGGTGTTAAAAATAACCTACTACCAAGTTAGAAGAAAATTATGAGCTTTTATAACCGAAACGTAGAAGTATATATGTGTAAAGTCTGACTGTGTCTTACACTGTTCGCAAATGATTAAAAAAAATAGATATTTATCGAATATTAAAATACCTACATATGTGTAACACCTTTTTTTAAAGATGAGATAAGTTAACCCATATGTGAAGCTCAACCATTTTTGTGACATATGATTATTACGTATCGTTATGGTAGTAAAAATGAAAAATGTATGAATCAGCTGTGATCTGACATAAGAAAATTATCATTTAAAATACTTTATTTTTAATTGAATTTGGATTTTCCCGTTTTATTGAAATGTCATATGTAAGTAGAGTTTTAAAAATTCTTACTTTAACAAGATAGTCAACGATGGGAAAAAATGTAGCTGTAACTCCACAGTACCAGGTGAGCATTATTTTTTCATCGTACATAGGAAAATAACTAGCAAAAAGGCTCTTAATGCTGTAGGGTATCAAGCTTTAAATACAAGCTAATTAAAATTACATATTAAGAAGAAATCATACTACTGTTCTTTCGGATACATATTATGGTTGCTATTTACGTGACTAAGAATGAGTGTATGATCGTATGTGACAGGCGCGAGTGCGACGATTGAGGTTTTATCAGCGTATAGGAAGTTGTTTTGAAATAATTGAAAGATTCGTTAAAAATGGGCAGTCTCGTACTGGTCACAAGGTAAAGAAATTTGGTTGGCTGGACTATTGAAAATATAAAAATATAGTTCGATATAAGCTAAGTATAAGCTAAGTATAGTTCATAGAGGTTAACTGCAGCTATCATTTTTTTGTTAGGTAACCAAAAAATTGGCAGTACATTGCACAACTGAATTTTGGTTGTAATAACCAAATATTTTTTGATGGTACAGCCTTACAGCACATCGTGCCATGGATATTCTATGTACTTTTCTTACCTACATAATATATTCTTTATTCATTTATTGAATATAAAAACACTTATTGAAACTTATTCAACTACCAAATACCCCGCTTTTAAGGATAACTGCACAACCTGTAATATAAATTACATGAAATCATTTAAAATTTTATGGTATGAATATTTTGTATACATATATTTATTGTCTGCTATACAAGTATAACACCTGGGTCCCTATAAGCATACACTATGTTCTGGTTTTTCAAAGCTACTAAAACGCAGTTAGACACCTACCTCCGATACTTTCTTGCATTTCACAGACTACAAAACAGTTCTACTGCGTAGGGAAACCTGGGGCTGCATGGGCCACCTTTTTTTCAATAATTTTTTAAATAAATAATAACCATTTAAATACAATAAAAAAAAACTACTACATATTTCTGAACATCTCATAAATCAAGCTCCAAATTTTTTAGTAGCACAATATAAAACTTTTTTTTAAAGAAGTAAGGTAAAGGGATAAGACGTCAAACGGCTCATACAGCCCAAGATATGGGGCTGAAGGAGCCAATGTATTTTATTTAGCCGCCTTGAGTGTGATTATAAATTATTATTCATGTCTCATTTTATCAAGGAAAAGGCTGTAAGGATGAAATAATAAAAAATGAATGTTAATAAAATATTCTGGAACAATCGTATAGTAATAAATGTTATCTTTTTTTTTAAATGTGAGTATTTACATTTCCTTACAACTTATCAATTATCGATGTAAAATGTTTATTAGAGAAAATTTGCCCAAATCATAGTGGTTTTTTTATAATTACTGATAAAGACCTAAACACTTTACGGCATTATAACCTAATCTTAATTAAAAAAAATCAAATTCTTCTATTGTTTCTACTCAAAATTTTAATTAAACTAAATGATAGAAAAGTGTTTCCATAAGACATCACATAACAGACATAACGACAATATATGGACCTGGCTAGTACACAACTTCACGAATTTTTTTTTTCTAGTTTTTCCTTCAATAGTTCGAGCTTTTCTTCTTAACGTTCCATCAGGTATACCATTTTTTTTTTTTTTTACAAGTCGGTATGTCTCTCCAGCTGAAATTACACTTACTACTTTTTGCAACGCCTCAGCAGACCAGGATTGCCGATTTGTCATTCTTTTGTACGACCTGACCATCACTTTGTTTTTAATTAACAAACCTTACCGCGTCACAACACTGAATATTAGAGCAAGTGTCTGTCAGAGAAAAATATATAAATCGTCTGTTGCTAAGTTTACTTTGTCCCATTTCGCCTCATCTGATTGACCCGTTCAGCCCCCCCCCCCCCCAACCAATATTTCTCAAATATTAGATAATATATTTAAAACTATGAACACAAATTTTTTTAAAGCATTGCATTAAAATGTAATAGTTGCTTCATTGATATCAAGTTTAATAAATGAGAAAAAAAAAATATTTAAAAATTGTAATGTTGTTGAAAGTTAGTGAAAACTGTTTTTTTTTTTTTTTTTTTTTTTCTTATGTACTTAAAAATTTCATTAAAAATAGTATTTTTTCACAGCGTTTAATAAACAAATCTCAAAGGCTAATTAACTACTTATGATAATATACAATAGAAAAAAAACCGATACCTTTGGTGGTGTGATTTTTTAAATAATGATAAAGACCCATTCAACCCAGTGACACACACAGCCCCAGGTTCCCCTACCTTCAGTAATTACTTTTCTTTTATTCCGATTTTTTTGTTTATTTTTATTTTATTTTTTTTTTTACTACGACGCAGTTTATATATCTTAAATGCTTTCATATTTTATAAAAAAATTAAAATACTTAAAAAATATTGAAAAACAGCTCTGATACTTACCTTAGATTCTCGCTTTCCTTTTACTCATATATTTTTTTTCAAGAATATTACAACGCAGTCAAATAGTTAACATTTAAAGCTTTGTTACATTTCAATAAGTTTTCACATATTAAAAAACACAAAAAAACAATTGTTTAAGAAACGATTTATTACATAATACTAACAGAAAGTTTTGACACTTTTTCCGATGCTAGTTCAGCTAGAAAATAATGTTAAATATTACACTGAACCAGAAATATAGTATCATCACACTACATCGATATTAGCTGAACAATAGTTAAGTTTATCTATTTAACAATATTAACAACTACTTAGGTAACTGACCTGTGATTCTCGCACAACTATAAACTGTTTAGTTAAAAAAAAATTCCAAATGAGTTTGAATATTTGTCTCTGATTTTTTTTTCTTCTGGTGTGTATAGTTAAAGAACTTCAAAAAACAGTCTTGCAACGTATATTTCATGCTTGCTTTTCTCTTTCAAAGGATTGTTTTTGAGAATACGACGACGCTATCTTAATAACTATTTACGTCCAGTGCCACTTTAAATTTGACGGATTAAAATCGATAATCTCATTCTTACCCATCAAAGTAGCGTTCGGTCTTCGCACGTAAATCTTACGATTTTTTACATTTTGAAGGTACCTAAAATTGTCGGCTAGTATTCCCTTACCGTCCGACAACAATCGAAACTTGTTCATCTGCTCACGAAAGTAAACCAAATCAATTTTTTTAATTTCAATTATACATATGCAACTGTTCATAGTGTCATTCATTTACTTGTTTGAAAGAGACAGGTACAGTAGCGGCAAATACAGTCCAGGTGACAACTTCGTTGCAAGGTGGGGTTGTCAATGAGCCTTTGTATGTGTAATAGGTATCTACATCCAAGGGGAGCAACGTCGATAGCTCGATTGAGTTGTTGAGCCTAGTCTCGCTGTTCACATTTTGGACTTCTTTCAGATGGGATATGAGGAACGACAAGTGGCGATTCTCCTCTTCTTCCAGCTGATTTTAATGAGTATTTTAAAAATTTTGTATGAATACAGAGGGCTATGAACAGTGATTTTTAAGTGTAATGTCCTCGTGGCATTTAATTTTTTCAAAAATTTAACAAGCGACTAAATTCATGCGAAAAATTGAAATTTTGCATCCAAGACACGACTGCCACATTTCTTACCTGAGCAAACAGTATAACCAAATTAGTATGAGTTTTAAAAAAAATTTTTATTCAGCAGTATTAGCACCATTCCATCAGTTTCTAGCTATTTTTGTAAATTATCGTTATTCAGACCATAATAATCACATTTTAGATGTAACTATACATTCTAAAATGTGATACACCAGAATTCAAAATTTTCCTCAACTACACGTAAATTTAAAGTACAAGTTTTAGCAAAAAAACTAATGTTTTGACATGTTAAAATGTTTTCTTTGATTTTCAGAGCATGAAATGAAAGAATAAAAAATTCATAAAAACATAAAAATTTTGTATTTTTGAAAATTTACAGCTTTAGCATTCACAATTTTGTATTATAATATCGACATTACGTTACTATGATTAACAAAAACTTATATTTCAATTGTTGTTAAATGTTCATAGCCTTTTAGACTGTAATTATAATTTCAATGAAAGTATACAATACAAGATAGATATACATCCATGACATCTATATTTTTTTACTATTACCTTATCATTACATTATTTACCATTACGTTACCATTCACACATTTTTAATGAAACACACATTTAGTGTAAATATAAACTTTTTGAAATAATTGATTTACATGTCTTCATAAGTGGTGGTTACACATTTTGCTCTAGCAAAAATACAAAGCAATTCTATAAAGCAGTTGTGCCTTCAACCATTTAAGCAATGCACTGTTTTGTTTTGTTTTATTTTAATTTTTGATTGATTTTTCTTTTTATCATTAAAATTTATTGGAAGATTCCTTGCGTATTTGATTATGAGATATTCCGGATTAAATATTTCAAGGACTTTCGGTGGCTCAAGTGCTAGAGAGCGCTAATATATACTTTTTTTATAGTTTTCATTTCACGCTGTTTTATACATTACAAAATTGAATAATAAGTGTTTATCTAAAAATTCCTTAACCTCGTCCTTAATTTAATGTGTCTGAAGGAATTTTGAATCAAAAGCTAAAATATAACTTTTTATAAAACCGTTATGCATACTTGAGGTATGTTTTGTATACTGTATATACGTATCTGTAAATTGGAATGGTAGCACAACAGTAAAAAATTTCAACGGTGTCAGGCCATTACTTGTGCATGCGTGTCCTTGTATTTATCTTCTCCTTTCAGCTGCATTGAGCAAATTTAATGGTAGTTTTCGTACCTGGTAGCGCATATTAACAGGGTAAGCCCCAGGCCCGAGGGACTATTTGTGCTTGCCTTGGTAGTATGCGCCCAGGTGCGAACATTTCCGAGCTCTATTTTTGCTACTGAGGGCGTAGTAAACGTCTAAATGTTAAAGAAGAGCCCAAAAAATTAAAATGACTTGATAATGTAGAAACTCTTATTTTTTTCCTTGGCATAAATAATTTAAAAAAAATACATTAGTGTTGCTTAGAATCCTCCAATGGTTTTTCTTAAGCTCTCGTTTTTATTAATTCTCAGGAAAAATTAGTATTAATAAGACGATTATCACCGCAAGTTAAAAAAAAAAAAAAAAAAAAAAGGTATGACGATAATAGTTTTTTTTTTTTTTTTACTTAATATTCTACTTACATGAAAAAATACCCCTAACACAGCAAAACCATCGTCCTTCTGTATTGCAGTTTCAACGTCTTCATATTTCGTGTTGCGGTGGAGCAAATGCATTTCCATTGGATATCTGCGTAAGATTATTTACAATAGTCGTCCCATTTATTTGTGTGTATGTCACGAGAACCAGTATTAAAAAAAAAAAAGAAAAAAAAACAATTTAAATATGTGTCTCATTAAAACAGTTTTTGCCCAGGAATAGGTTGAAATACGTTTTATTCTTGTTTTTTTTCTATTGTTTGTGAATTTTTTCGTTTAATATGTCATACGTGGATTAGTATTATTTAGATGACTAAAATTTTGTCCTTCACTCAATAAATTCGTCATGCACAGACAAAATTCATAAGTGTACAATTGTTCTACCTTAGCATGTAAGATATGTTTCACCAGTGTAAAAGAAGTGGTAAAACTATTTATAAAAAATATACAATGATAAATAAATACGTAAATATTTAATATACAAGTGAACTGTCTAGAAAAGAGATTTTAACATTTCAAGCTATCTTATAATAATAAGAAGAACTTTTCGAAAAATACTAAATCAGTACGTTTTGTAGAGTCAAATTTTTAAAATAACAAATAAATTTAATATAAACATGACTTTTCACTACGGTTCGATGACAAAATCAATTTGAATTTTTTTGAAATATAGTTTTCACTGGCAGTTACATGTAGCATTGTGTGATTTTAATTTTTTTTTTTTTTTTTTTTTTTTTTTTTTAATAAAAGATTTTATTTCAACTTGTTTCGTCTTAAATTCTTATAAGAATAAGAAATTAATCACATTAAATACGATGAACACAATTTTTAACTTGAAAAAAAAAAAAAAAAACCAAAACCTATTTTACGAGGTTAAATAAGTCACGATGCAAAAATGCTGATGTTAATAACAAACTTAAGTTTGGCTGTAGTAAGAAAATTTTTAAAAAAACTTATGTTTACCCACCTTGTCCCATGTAACACGTGTTCCGAACCTCTGCCGTTTTTCAGGCCCCAGTGAAAATGCAAACTCTCCAGCTCGAACTTGTCATTTTCCTTCAGCAAAGCACCAAAAATGTACGGTGTACGTTTTCTTATCGATTCATCCTTAATTTTTAATACGACTATAATAGATAAGAAAATTTTGATTAAAATACAAAAAAAAAATTTGATTACCATAAGTATTATCATCTCATCAAACTGAGGGTGAGAAAGCAAAGTCAATTAGTTTATTACTTACCCGTGTGTCCATTATTCCTCAGTGTCAATGGGGGTTGTAGATAATCATGGTAACCAATCATTTCCAGAGCTGGAAGTGGCAAGGCTACAGACCGACTCGCAGCTATTGGTATCGGTGATTGTAAGCCCCCTGCGCATAGCGGGTAATTTCTGACCCAGCGATCCTGACCTAAAAGTCACTTAAAATGCTAAAACCCTTTCATTTTCATCATAATATTGATTCTTTCATTCAAACCAATATAAAATAACCATAAAAATCACCTGACTGAGAGTAATCGAAATATGACCCTGGCTTAGCGTGATCTGAGGGATTGTGAATACATGAAACACTTTCATTGAAAATACAATGTAACAAATAATCCTAATCAATTCACATGACACTAATGTATATGTACCTAATAAACAACTGTTCATTACGAGGAAAACTATTAACGTTAATCTCATGTTTTTTGTCACTTGTTGTCTGCCTTCCCTTTCATACGAACTTGTGTACCTGTAATGCCTATAAAATTTTTTTCACGGCTAACCTTAACTTTGAGCAACCCACGTTTGACTCTTTCACTTGAAACAACACGACAATTAAAACGTTTGTTATGCCTTTACGACAATTGAAACGTTTGTTATGTAACTTGGTAACTTTAGTTGTCGTTTCGATTGAAAAACACTAGTGTCCACTTTGCGTCACGATTGCGCTACGCAGAATAAAGCATCAGCGTAAAGCTATGCCCCACTAAACACTTGTGGCTCGTGTGCATGTCACGTCCTATGTTTCTGCTCTCAGTTTCCTATGAGCGTTAATAATGGGTCATTAGATTTTATCTTTTGTTATCCTCGGCACACGACGATTTTTCTGCACTTAAACAAACCTTTAGTTACAGATCATTGGATTGCAGGTGCTTTTGTGGATACTTCATTGCGACCATAAATGTGCATTTGTATTTTTAAGTTTCCAGAAATAATCAGAAATTCTTACAGTGTAGAAATTTGAAGTTGAAAAAAATGATACTATTGAATTGATGTCAGCAGAATTTAGAATGGTCTAGTGCAAAAACATCATAATGCTCGGTCAAAAACGTTTATCTCCCTTTCAAAAGTACAAAAAGGCCTATCATATCTATGTATTTCGATACTGCAAAATAACGAAATTATAAAATCAACACGTTGGCTCCACACGTTACTGCAACTAAAATGTTTGATGACAACGAATTGCAGCAAAGTATTAAAATTAAAAAAAAAATTGCATACAAAAAGTTAGTGTGCAAAAAAGTTTTTAAATTTGAATAATTTGATGCCCTACTGCAAGTTACTGAGACATGGAATTACTATTTTTTTTAAATAGAAAAAATTTCTAAGTGCAAAAAAACAGCTGACGATTTGCAGAAATCAGCTGATTATTCAGCAGAAAAATCAGCGAACATTTTTACCAGTGTTACCGATGCATCCGCATTTACAGAAATAGATAAAATAGACTATTTCATATTTATATTTTTATTTAAAATAGTGCAGGCAGAAAAAAGAAATTATTAATATTTGCTGCTTTCCTTTCATTCTTCTCTCAATTAAAGTAGTCAACCTTGAATTTTTTAGAACTCAACAAATTATTCATAAATAAATACATTACTATAATTTTTAATTTCTGAGGTTTATCATTTACGTCTGAAGTTATAGTCGGTTTTGTGTGATGACTCCCATAAAACTAAATGTTTTATTTTTTTATCACTAATAAATTCAGCATACTTTATTAACATAACATATGAATTTCGAGAGTTTCAATGGCTTAGTAGCGAGCATGCTAGCCTCCTATTGCTGCAGATACTCGAGGAGTCGTGGGTTCGAATCCCATAAAAAATTATCAAGATTTTTTCGCGAGGTTTTGCAATGAGATGAGTACAACACCATTCATCGGAATTTCTAAACAAATAGTCGGTTTTTCTGAACATGTCTGGACCTCCTGGGGCTTCCTATTCGAAGGAAAGCCAACACGTGGCCAGCTCATCGGGTAAAAGTCACTGTTTGTTTCAAAAAGGTCGGTACAGTGAGTTAAATGGGTCATTAGAAAATATCTTTTCATTAAACTTGATAATAGCTGGAGTGTACTTGAAATAAGCGCTGCGCCTTGTAAATAGTACCCAGTAGAATGGGTAACCAAGTCATCTGAGAGGAGCTTTGCAACGGGCCCGCATGAAAAACTTGCATACTTGGGGAAACAGGAAGTGGTAATCATGAAAAAAGAACAAGGATGGTACAGATTGGGAGCATAGGATACGTAAAAACCCTGCAGGGGTATATGTTAAAATCTTAATATGATATAATACAATAATATTAGAATTTCGGAGGTTTTTATCATTTTAATACAAATCACCCAAGCCTTTTTAAATTTGGAGCTGTAGTATACATAATCATACATACGTTTATACATGTTAGAATCTTAGTATAATAAAATACAATAATATCTAAATTTCAGAGGTTCTCATCATTCTAATACAAATTACCCAAGCATGTTAAATTTACAGTTGTAGTATACATAAATATACGTATATGTACATACGTTTATACCTATATATTTTCTGCCTTTAAAGTTTCTAACGTTCTGAGGGTGCCTTGTGAGGAACAAAAGAAACGAAAATAGATATGCTTTATAACTCAATTTTAATTCAAGCTGACACTCCTTAAAACAAGCTGTTTGGTTTACTAGAATGTATGTAACGTGGGTATTAGACCAAATTGCGCCTGAAACATAACTACCTTGCCAAGTTTCACGTATATCACAACACTTATTAATAGTATAGTGCACCAAAGTCTGCAAATTATCTGAGCCGCCTTATCAAAGCCACCGACACCGCTGTTTTTCTGGAGGGTATAAAAGGCCCATGCCAGCCCACGTTAATCACTTTTTGCCTTCAGCAATGAATCTGGCACGTTGGCTAGAGAGCTCTGCTCTTTAAAGCGCTGCTGTACATTTTATGATAGCGCAACAAATAGCAAAGTTGTATCTCACATTTTATTATTACTTTTCATGTTACAACTTTGATATTACATACTACCTACTCTGACTAAATGGGTGACGAAAAGACAACTGCAGTCTCCTAGTTTTCCCCGTTCACCAGTAACTTCTCTCTGGTGTTACTCGGGCAATGAGCGAATCTCCGGGGCAGTGCGAACCGGTGTTATCCTCTAGGTGAGGTAGCTGGTGAATCAGCGGATTCTTAGGGCAGTACGAGCTGAAGTGATCCCGGGGCATTGGTTAATTACCGAACCTTAAGGTATCATGAGAGAGTAGGTAAATTAATACATAATAATATCAATAATCTTGGGACGTTGTGTATCACGAGTCAGGGGCATTGTGTATCCTTATTAATCATCTCCTGGAGGGTCATAAAACACGCTAATTATTCAAACATACTACCCATGCTCCGTGTATGAAGAAGTCTATATAGTGTTTTACTTCTTAATTTCCATAGTATAGCGAAATAACGTAAATTCATAATTCTCAAATTGTTTCTATCGATTTCAGTTCTTACTGTAATAAGGCTGTTGCAATCATCATTTTTGGAAAAATTTGAAACTAACTCTTAGTATTTATCAGACCCTGCTAAAGATTTAGCAAAATGTTCACAATTTCTTCAATATTAATTATTATTAATCACGCTAAGACATTCTAAGGAAATCTTCAGAAATCCTATATTCACTTGGTATCTAAGATGTATTTGGGTTTTTCATATTCGTCAATTTGAATCTACTTAATTTGTACACTTCTGGCTGTATAAGCCATAAATCGATAATCGACAAGGTTGTTTTATATCCCATAACAACTTCGTCAACTAAGTCTTCCTTACTGATTGCAAGCATTTTAAACTTCATATGTGTATTATAACACTTTTCAATCTGTGCAATGTGATTTACTTCTTCGAATTTAGAATTCAAATTTTTTATTCATTGTTTACCACATTAAATTAAAAAATACACGATTTAGCAAAGAATTAGAACAAAGTAAAGACAAAAGTTTAAACTTGACAGGTGACTTACGCCTTCTCGTTTTGAACTGAATTGGAAAGAAATAAAGAAACATTCCTGGTTGGCATCTCTGTATGAGCTTTAATAATTATTTTATTTTTACTTTTTCAGTAATAAGATGTTATAATAAAAACTCATTGATGATATTGACAATAAATACACTAATTAAAACCTTAATTGAGTCTATTTGCAGGATAATAATTACATAAGGTCATAGATGTAATGTCATTGTATTTATTAGGGAACTCGTTCATGAAGTAGATATTACGTTTGGGAAAAACATGTCGACGCGCTTTATTTTAACCTCAGAATCTATTAGGTATTTCCTCAATAACTAATAGTTCAAAATTACATATACCCTATAGCAATCAACATTACCTCATAAAATGCACAAGTTTTTTTATTATTACTTGACTTTGCGTTGTGATCCTTTACTTCATTATATTTTTTTTTTAATTTGTCCATTTTGACGTACTCACATTTACTTGCAGTAAACTTGTAACCTTTTCGTCTTATTCTGGCAGAGAAAATTTTATAAAATTGTCTTTTAGTTAACCAATTTTTTTCAATTAACTGCTGATTCTTCTCATTACGGCGATACGTTTTTTTTGACAATCAACCCAAATATTCCTGAAAACTTAAAAAAAAAGAAAAAAGTTTTGAATTAGTGGTAATTAACTTTCTTCGCTAACAATCTTCAACACAGAGTATAGCAAGTCCAAAGCTTCTTTTATAAGACACCGTTTGCTGCACTAGGATATACATCTGAGTTTACAGGATTTTGTAAATTTTTTCTGTACACCTAACAGTTGATTTCATATTTTCAGAGAGTGTGGAGTGGTACGAAATCTATTAATAGAAAAATCTCAAGAGATCTATAAATGTCGATTTTTAGGGCAAAATATCTGAAAAGATGAAAAACCAGATAAAAAAAGACATTAACATTCCTATTTTTTCCACTTTTGCTTGATAATTGTCTCAGGAATGCTTATGAGCATTTGGACTGACACTTTCCAACCACAAGTTTAACTTTGATATCGCAAAATTTCTTGAGCTTATTATTATTTCACATTTTATCGAAAAAGACATCATTTCATTCCTACTGCTGATATTTAAAATCATTGTAAATAATCTGTCGAAAACTTAACAGCATTATGTTTTATAGTATAGATCGACATTTGATGAAAATTCAAGATAGAATAAATGAGAGCCTAATAATGTAATTCTAAACAATGTTTTTTAACTTTAAAATGGATAATGTAAGTGTCTACTGGAACTGTCATTTAAAAGAAAGTTTAATTATATTGATAACAAACTCTTTTATTTTAAGGATAAAAAGACAGTTGTGAAGGAAACGAGGTTAAGGAGGCTTAGGCGTTCTTGAATAAAATGCTGGCTAGCTCTAAAATTTAGAGGTTATGTAAATAAATTATGCTATATTTTTTTATGAAAAAAAAAAAAAAACAATGAATAAGTAGGTCAACACATTTATTTTCGAGAAAATCGCTTGTGAAAGTTCATCATTCTAACGCGTAACCTTACGAAATCTGAAATTCAGGTGACTACTATACTGCAATAAAAAGCTGTGGGTCTAGAAATCAAATTGATACATATATTTTTAATCATAAAGAATCTATTACTTTAAATAAAAGGTAGGATCAACACGTTAAATTTTGAGAAAATAGCGAGGAAAACGTCGAACGTGAGAATTGTTTTGTTCAGGTACTGTAAGTCTGTGACTGGAAGTGCGCATGTGCCATACAAGTTGCAACTGTGCATCAATAAGGTGGTGTGCCATTTTAATAGACAGCACAAGTAAGTACAAATAATGGTACATTCTGTATACTCTTATTTAAAAAAAATTTTAATAAACTGAAAATAAAATGATGTAGTCGTTAAGTAACAACTAATTGAATATGATTAACTTAGTTAAAAGCATTTATTTACTGTTTTACAGAATTTATAACGAACAATATATACACAATTTTTTTTTATCTAGCTAATCAAAAATATCTTAGATGATTCTTTTATGGATGGTAACTCGTGGTTTATTGCTCACATTTTTCCCTAATAGGAATGTCAAACCGTCTAATCCTCCAGTTTTAATTGCTTTAAGAAGCATTGTTTGATTAATACTAGCCTCAGAAATTTTTGTTTTAATAGCTGGTTTTGTGTTCGTTAAATCTGTTAGTGAGTTATTATTCTCTTTGATTTTATATAATGTAGCTTTTGTATTTAATATAAATTCAATACTTTTTGTATTTTTCATAATTTTAGATGTGTTAACACAAATCTTATGAATAAGTTTTTGTGAAACATTTCACGCGTTATGTGCGTTGATAACATCACTTTTATCTGAAAAGTCGTTGGCTTAATCGACTGATTCCAGTCCAGCACAAGTGTATAGGTCTATAACTGCAGAAAAAATAAGGTGCGGTGTTCTCAGTTTTATAATGACAGGGCCGTCAACTTTTTATATGGTACCTCGGGAAAACTAATACATTTTTTAATATCAATTTCCCAATGACTTATCCGTATATTATTGTTATTTCGTTGACACATGTGTATAATCAATGTGATTGTAAAAAAAAATAATACAAAGAATTATTTTGTGACAAAGGGGCACCAAACGCCCAAGTCTCCTTAAGTGGTTTAAAGTATTTAAAAATTGTAGCACTTTGTTCAAAATAATTTATATTAAATATTGAAAGTCTAACACACACACAAAAACTTCGTTTGCATATTACAGCGATGAAAAAAGTTGTGATATTAAATAATATAAAATGAGTTATGCAAACTACAAAGATATTTTATTCATTATTTATTGAAAAGCTATTACACATTTGTTATGGTAATATGCATTTCTTTAATAAGGCTAAGACTGAATTTCCAGGAGAAACTGAATTAAACTTTTAGAGCTCAGAACATGTCATTACAACAGCACTATGACATTAACATATGTGCATTATATATAAAAATGTTGATGAATATTACTATAAATAATTACCTAGCCATCTTTGCTTGCCAAAAATAAAAAATGAGGTATCGTAAAGGTAGTAAAAGAGGTATCGTACATGGATCAGACAAACATTTATTCTTATTTAAGTAATAACATTTTTACACAGTTCTATTTCACCCTTTCACATACGCACGCACTTATATACATAGATGAATTAGTTACTTTAACGTTCCTACAAAAATAAACTTTACAATATTTACAATAATTTTAAACAAACACTTTTTAATTTACAATGTCACTTTTTCTTAGTAGCTTTTATTCTTTTTTTTATCTGTAGCCCTTAATTTAGCTATACTTAAAGAGTAATCTACATATTGACATCGATAATCTACTAGTTTTCGTTAAAATTTCAAACAGTTTCCTGCTGAATACTGAGTAGGTGTGCTTTTATGTGCCCGTAAATAATCAAGATCTACGAAAACTATCGTAATCAAATCGTATCATCAATACCAAATTTTACTTTTGTTAAATCTTTATTAGGATTTAGTATACTTGAGAGCCTTGTATGTTCACCACAAGGAATAAGGATAAGGGATATGAATGGCACTAATGTTGGAAAATCTTAAAAAAGTATTTTCTGTCAGCTTTCAAAGCTATCACCTTATTGGCACTTTAGTAAGTTTCAAACTCCAATAACTTGTGTCAGATGCCACACGAAAAGCTGCAAGTTGAATTAATGCTATGGTTTGTAAATTTTAATATGTACATTGAAACATCATTAAGTGAGCCGTAATATTTATAAGTACTTGAGAAATAATGAAAGACTCTTTAAAAAAATAACTATAAAAAGTTATTGTTAAACATGGAATGATTTTTAAAAAATTGCGTTTTTCTTTTATGGATAATTAAGGCAATACTGCAGTGCTGTTTTATTAAATCAAGTCAAATAATTACAATAACTATTTCCAAAAAATAACCACCTAAAATAATAGAAAAAAGATAATGTAAACGGACAATGGGACTTATATAAATCATTGAATTTTCATTCACCAATATGAATAAGTTAGTAACTAAAACACAGTTAACGGGAATTCTACCAATATTAATTTAAATTGTATATAGCTTAAAGATAAGCTCGAAAAGATGTAATAAAAAATGTATACAACTGGTAATGAAATTTGGCCTACGATCTGGAACCATGTCTGTTAACCTGGAGAGAGAAGGACAGGTCTCTAATGCTTCTACTTTATGTGAATGGCATATTAATTGCTAGTAGAAATATTTAAAAGTTAAAAAAAATAAAGAAGAAGTCAGTGTGCCAATTTGACATGACTGACATGAAAGAGCCAAGAACATTTGTAGAAACATAAGATGAAGCGAGACAAATGAAATCACATAATAGTACTTTATAAGAATACATTAATAAAATAAGCGCTTTGGAAATAGTAAGATGCATCTCCAGAAAAAACCCTTGGTCAGAGAGTTAGTTAGATCCCTTTTATACTTAACAAACACAGTTTGCCCAGATAAAGTATACTCTGCAAATGTCTTAAAAAAACATCAAGTCAGTCCCACTGTGAATGAGTAAAAAATGACAAAACTAATCTGCAGATATCTAAAGCATACATGAAAATTGGTAATCCAGTTTGAAGGAAAGCTAGATAATCTGCAAAGGCTCTACAGACTGCAAAGGCTCACTGACAACGAGCGGCTTTGTAATAGAACTAACTGATGATGCTGTTACTTGGAGGACCAGAAAACAGTCGAACACACTTTTATCAGCGTGTCAGGATGAGTAAGTAGTTATAAGCGATGCATGTCAAAAGACAAGATCTCTTAAGAACTTACTGTCACCAGTTCTGACCAACATATTCCTGACTATGTCATTGCGGTGCGATTATAGAGTTTCTGGAGCTAGTAGTCAAGTTGGTAACAGTAACAAGTTAAGAAAAAGTAGAACATTGTATGAGAGAATGTGTAGATACAGATCTTTTTAAAGTTAAATCGATCGAGTCCTAGGAGCAGGTCGCTGACATTATGACAAAGCTTCTGTCCTATAATACAATATTTGGTTAGGATAAATGCAGTCAAATCGATATGATCAATTTTTCTGGATTTTTAGAATGGAACTTTCATATTGTTCTTATCTGGTATTTGGCACTAAGTTATAATAGTTAATAAAAACGTAGACAGAAATTCTGCGATCTAATAACTAAAATTTCTTAAGTATAGACTCAAAATGGCCAAAACGTGATAAAATCAAGAAAAGCACGGAAGATAAGGTCTTAGTTTTGTGAATGAGAATCAAGGTAAAAGGGCTATATAACTTCAGTTTTCTGAATGCTTAATCACGCCAAATACAGCCAATACTGTTAAATCTTTTTCCAGTATAACTTTACTAGTAAATATTCCAAACCCATGTAGTCTAGGGATCAAATAGAATCCAGTGACTTATTTAGTAAGGATAAGCCCATCAAAGTTTTTCAACGTATTGTAGCACACTCAACACAATTTTCAGTGGGCTGTTGTCCGAGTGTTTAACTTTACGTTATTAATAAATTTTGTTAACAAATTAAAAATTTTCGTTTCTTTCACAAATAAAATTTTTCACTTGATTTTTTGTGACAATGTCAACAAAAAGTTAGACGTAGAGGAGATTTGTTAAATTTATTTCTCTTTTAACAAAAAATTCGTGAAGTTACTAGGAATAAATTTACCATTTTTGATTTCTTACAACATAAGATTCGGTTAAAGTGAAAGCTTTTCATGTTTCATTTACAGGCAGAAGATATTAAGTTTAAATATTATAGAATAATCGAAATACAGAATAAAAACACAAGGAAAAAAATTGTCTAAAAATTTATCAACTAAAAAACCAGCTTTTCACATACTATGATTAGGTCAAAAAACTCCAACAGACAACTACATCTCGAAGTTTTCTACTCAAATTATTTATTGACAATCTTAAATTACGATAATCTCCGTACAAGAAATTACAATGTGTGTATATATACATACACATACATAAGATGTTGTGATTTTTTAAGTTTTGAGTAAATAAGAGGATTAATCACGTAAATAAAGTTAACATATAATAAGCTTGTTATGGTTCAAGGCATATTTCAAAAACATTAGTGTTACTTTTATTTTAATGAATTAACAAAGTAAATATTAAAAGCAAGCAATATTTATTGAGTTAAATAATTCTACTTCTATTTCATACTCCTTCTAAAGACATCATCAGCATAGAGGCTATTTAAAAACAAGTCCATTTGTTTATAACACTGAAAGCTGATGCTTATTTTGTAATAAAGATCTCAAGAAATCATGAAAGTTCAAGAAAAACTATACTCAGTGTTCATAATTATTTAAATTTTTTAGATTCAACAAGAGTATTCTATTATTTCTTAGTGCAAATCAAGAAGATTGTAACAATTGTACTTTTCACATAAGAACAGCTCAAAATTAAGTTATCATGATACGAAATATGGTTGGTACATTTTATGCATTGCTTAATTGTTATTACTGTTATAGAGAGATTAGAAATTTTTTATGAGCCTGCAAATATTACTGTGGTAGTGATAAAAATCTTTTTCTTTTTAATACTAGAATGAATAGGTTACTTTCTCAGTTTCCAGAAGGCTTCTGCGACTTGCCCATATCTATTCTAAGAATATCGGTTTAAAAAGTTGAAGTCATCAGAAGAGGGCATGTTTTTGTGTACATCGATTTACCGTAAGGACTTTTACAGCAACTTACTTCTAACACAAATACCTAGATTTTTTTTGAGATAACCTACATTTTACTTGAAAAAATCTGTGAGAAAAAGAGTTGTTCTTTAAAATACTCATCTTATTTTTAAACAGAACGTGCGGTTACAATTAGATTACAGCAAATATATAATATTTTGAAGCACGGGTCTATAAGAGTAACTCTATGTTCAATCAACTCGGGCATTGAATATCTTGAAATTTATTACGATAACAAACAAAAATGTTTATGCCGTAACCTTCTTAACAATTCTTTTTTTTTACCAAAAATATTTCTTTTTAGTTGTGTAAGAACCACGCAAGAGACTCCTGAAGTGCTCTTAATGTAGAATTTGGTATTGTATGACATCACTTTTACGATTTTGCTGTTATACTAGGCTATTGACTTTCAAATATAAAGAGGTGTTATTTAGTTTAATACTCAACAAGTACAGTTTGAGATGCAGTATGTATTATTTTTCACTATTTTTTAGCTATTTCGTATCGGTCACAAGTATCTTTTGTTAACGGAAATTAGTATCTTAACACAGAAATAAAATTCTTTATGTACTAATATCTGGTGAATTGTCCACTATTAACAATTCCTGAATTCTATGAAGCATATCTACAGAAAGTGCTTGATCAAGCCATGTACAAAATTTTAAGAAATACGTAATAATATGTAAAAAATTATGCCGTAAACTACTAATTTAAAAACTTCAGTAACGCTGAACAAAGAATTACTCATAGAAGTCTTAGGATACTCAGATACCTGTGCAACACGTTGCATGAAACCTCCAGAACACCGCTGCGTGGTATCTAATAGGCTGTGCGTTCGCATGAAACTGCTCCTCTTAACTTTACAATCAATATTTGTTACTTTTAGATCTGGAAAATATAAACGGATTATCTGAGAACTTATATATTTTTGTATAATTTTGCTAGGTGTCTTATATTCTACTATCTGCATTAGATTTATATGTGCAGAAAAAAAGATTTTATAGAATAGTTTTGGATAGTATTATAAACAAAAAATTTTCGCACAGCTTTCAATAAACTGCGTGAAACAAACTACTCAAATTAACTTGTCCATTTCAAAGTATGAAAACAATGAATGAAAAAAAAGTAATAAATTTACTCGTAATAATTGATGAAATCCACTTACCATCAAATTGCAGCATTTTTCGTCTACGCTCTTCACAACATCTTATAACCATACGTAGATATTCTTGCGCATAAAATGTCCGTTCACGTGCTGCTGCATAAAAATCTTCTATTGTCTCTGTGGAGCAGAAATGACAAAAACATAGTTGAGCTCGATAAAACTTAAATAAGGAAAGTGCCTGAAAAACTAAAAGTTTTCAGCAAAAGACAAAAGCAATTTTTTTATTCGAGTGCTGCCACGAAATGTACGAGTGTTTTAAGTCAATAACTATCAAAATGAAAAAAAGGAAGTTAAACTGATGTTAACAAAAAATGTGATGATACTATCATCTCGGAGTCACCTATAGCTGACAAGGATAAGGTAAAAAAGGATAAGGTAAGAATATCTTTCAAATATTTGAATTGTAGAAGTAAAAAATTTACATATTACTTTTTAACATAATGACAATTTACGTACCTTCATTTTTAACAAACTCTGGAGTCCATCTGGAAATTCTCCGAAGTTTGGTAAATAAATCTTGATGGCTTACGAAACCTGGAGGTTTGCGTTGATTCAGTGATTTGTTTTCAGACTGCACTATAGGGCAAAAATCGAGAAAAAATATGTAACTTCCATTCTCTTTAAAAAACTATAACAAAAAAATTATAATTAGTTTGGTTTTGTTGAACAGATTACGGACCTGGAAGTTCCAGTTTTCGCCCACAAGGTTTATTCCATAGTTTAGCCCAATCCAGATGATCGTGCGTACCTTGAGCTGAAGTGATCAGAAGGTTTCAACATATTGTTAATATTGTATCACTTTACTCATGATTAATTTTCTAACAGGAAATGTGTTATCCTTAATCTTCTACATATACTTTTTTTATTTTGGATTGTAAAAAGTTCTTAGGCAAAAGTGGTAGTTTTCGTCACAAAAGTGACACCGCTTTTGTAGCCATTTTGCGGTCTAAGGAACCATTAAGTAGCCCTAGACGCATGTCACTTGTATGCCAAACACTGCTTTTTCTACCAAAAGCCAACCAACCCCTCAAAAATGCTTAAGGTAGGAAAAACATTTTTTCAACATGCTGTAAGTGTTGAATGGTTATTTAATATATTACTATAACTTGAATTTTTTTTCTATACTACGCTCGTATTTTTAGTCCTCATTGTCTGGCAAGAAAGAGAAAGATAATATTTTTAGTTAGTTTGTCGCTTTACATTTTTTAATTCTGAGGTTGCACGTATATGTAGCATTTGATCTATGAATAATAAAATTAAACCCAATAAGAGTCACATGTAGACCATACATATGTAAATTTCCGGAAAATTGACATTTATATAACACAAATTTATAAAATTATATCTAGTTAGTGTTGAGGATTTTTTTCTTTAAAAGTAGACTATCCTAATGCAATATCTTAACATTTTGCCTTGTAAAGTTTTATTTTCAAGATTTAAATAAAAAGGTCGTTTTTGTAGTTAATTATTTTTAAAAATTCATTAATGCATTTAACACTACACGAAGCAAAGTGTAAGAACAATGTTGAAATACTTTGCAACATGTTTATATACATTATAAGTAGTAAAAAAGCAGCTTATGCACCAAAGGTGCAAAATTAAATTATGTTGCATGAAAGGTGAAGTTATTGTATGTTTGAGATCAAGGTGCAAAGTCATTTTTCTTTCCGAGAGTGCAAAGTGGCATTTTGTGCCCATGATCTCACTTGGCACTCTTCAAATCCAAAGTTCTGCCCTTGAGTCAAAAGTGATTTACTAGACTTAAAGTGTGCCTACAATTGCAGTTTGCATTCTTGAAACGGAAAACGACGTAAGTATATAACTTGGGCACAAAAACATACAACGATTCCACCCTTTGGAAGTTCATGTTTGTACTTAATGCCCCAGTAAAGTTATATTCCATATATTTTTCAGTAAAGTGACTTATACTCCGCATGATAAATAATCTTATCGAAAAAAATTCGCTTATTTTGATATTTAGTGAAATGGAACTAAAAATAATATTATATAATTAAAAACAGTGTAACTTGTAAATGGTGCAGTCATGACAAGAATTGTTTGTTTGCTTATTTAAGCAAGTTGAGTATAAGTTGTAGAGATACTTTTTATGCCTTATGGTTGAAAATTTTGATGACTTTATCATAAACTAGATACACGTTTTCAAACATTCATTATATCATTTCAATATAGGTTTCACCGAAAACTAAATATATTTTTTTATGAATTACATAAAATCTGTGTAAAATAATATACGCACCATGATTTTGCAGCAATTCCAGTGTCTGGCCATAAGTCTTCGTTCTTTTAGCAGGCATGTCTTGATAATTGACGGATTCTAAGGCTTTCCGTTTCAAAGCTGATTTTTTTTCGAGTTTCACTTCAGGCAGCGCTGTCGGGCAGAAAGAAAAAATAATACATTAATTTTGTCACTTTAAAAGTTATACGGTGCTAAAATATAGGCGTACCCTAGAATAAGCATATTTTATAAGAATTAAAAATGCTGACTATGTGAATTAAAAAAAAAATGAGTTAAGATTACCCGATTAAAGTAAAGTAAAATTGACGCAACATTTTAACTCTTAACAAAATAAAATTTTTTTAATGAAAATATTCCTCATGAAAACAAAATATACATTCAACTATTCATAACCAGCAGCAACTTTACAGTAGATTTATAAAAAACATCTTTTTTTTCAGAAAACTCTAAAAAAAGATGTTTTTTTGTAAAATTCCACGCTGTTTTCAATTTTGACATTTATTTTTATCTTTCTCTAATGTGACTATAAAAAATTGACTTGAAAATAAGAAATGCATTTTACAGTGCGTTCGCTCAATTTTTCATCAATTAGGTTTTATTTTGATAAAGAGCGTCTAATTTTACATTAAAAACAATCATAAAAAGTAGGGGAAGATTCGGGATTGATAGAAAAAAAAAGTCTTTGAAAGGTGAATACATGTTGATATTTTAATAAGAGCTATCAAGAGATATTTACTTAGATCACATTATCAATGACCATAATAAATAAAGAACCTTAAGATGTCAATCTGTTTGTTTTGATGTAAACATTTCGTTGGGCCCGTACCTCGCCCATTTTTTTGACCTTGGAAAACGTTACAGCAAGAAAATCGGGTATGAGCAAAAACTGAAAAATAGGTCTTTTCCTATGAATTTTACAACTTGCTCTTTGGGCTATATCTTAGCTCACAGTTAAGTAATAGAACTTGCCAAAAAATTATTCGAGAACTTTTATTTAGAATTCTTGTTAAGGCACTACTACATTTGTAGCCAGGGGATGGTATTTTTTACCAGGGGAACTTTTCGACAAAAAAAAAATAATAAAATATTGACAGTTCTACACGGTCTCTTATGAGGTAGCAAGGTTAGGTTTACCATTTTAATTTTAATTAAGGTATATGCTAAATGTGTTAGAATAAAAAAAAATGTTTCTATAGATACACTAGATCAGTACAAAAGTAAGATGGTCGACAAAAAAAAATCAAGCCTTGCCAGGCATTTTTCAAAAATATAAGCAGTTACAGACGTACAGTTTCAAGTTTGTTGAGTGCAACAAGGGGTGCGCGGTAAAGGGTGTCCAAATGTGCAGGCAGGGGGGACTCCCCGTTCCTCGACTCTCTGAATTATACTCCCAAACCTCCTTGCAAAGCTAAAATTTGTTGGATGGTTTCGCTTTATATAACTGGGCTAAACGTGCGATGAAAAATATTGAAATACTTTTTTGGTAAATACTTAAAGTATTCTAATTTCCTTAAAATGAATTATTTAAATTTTAAGACCGTTAAGCGTGCTTTAAGTTATCATGCAATCGTGTCTAAAAAGTCGGCCTGTAGAAAACCTCTATGGACATGCCGTTCCTACGTATGACGGAGTCATTTTTTATATTAATCCGAAAAACATCAAAACTTGACTCAATGTAAAATTTAACGTTTAAGGCTCGTTTTAATGCCCTGCGTAGGTGTGTTTGTTTTTCTTTATGTTTCATGTGAGGAAAGAGGAGCTGTTGACGGAGAAATATAGCCGGTGAGACGAGCCAAGAGAAGTGCGAGCGGGAAAAGCGAGAGTAGTCAAAAGAAATGTGTAATTAAAGGACACAAAGTGATGTTAACGTTAATAATGTGTGCGCGGATCTTTATATATATATATATGTATACATATTTATATATATATATGTACATTTTAGTGTGAATCCTTAGGTTAGTAGAAAAGTAGATGGGATGCAGATTTGTAGCGGTTATTGTAATTATTGATTGTATTTTTACCGTGTCTTTTGTAAAATTGTAATGCGCCGGGAATAGAGAGTGTATGTGTATAAACGTGTAGTTAATGGGAAAACGAGACGTGTGCGAGCTAGGTCGTATAAGCGAAGTAGGGAAAAGAAAGAGAAAGAAGAGATTTTGAGGCAGTACGACGCAAGCAGGGAGACCGAAAGGACTCCTTCGAGAGGAAAGAATGTAGACCACGTTCGCCATCGGGACGTCGGCCAACCTCCATCCGTTCACCAGCTCATGGTGACCTACGGAAGACCTCATCTGCAGCCTGGCTTGAGACTACGCAATTACGAGAGGCTGAATAGCAGTGGGCGACATCACGAGGACACGACGCCCGCATCTATACCCTGGAGATGAGGGTCTGGAGGTGATTCGCGTTATGCGTGGTAAGGTTAGCGACCAGTGGGAAAGTGAGAGAGAGGAACATAGTATGTGGCTCCGAGGTGAGGTTGTGTGATAGTAGGATGTGTCGAGGATAAGAGTTAAAAGCGGGCGTGTAGATGAGCGTGTGTGGTTGCTAGTACTGTGGCTTTCTTCATAATTGAGGAGAAGATTAAGAAGTGTACACGAGGAGGGGGGGGGGAGACGAGGTTGCTATAAGAGTGAGAAGGCGAGAGTTAGTTTGTTCGAGGGGAAGACGTTCGGGTCGGGAAGCTTGGTGGGCGTGATCGTTGAATCTTGGCGGGTGTGAACCGATGCATTCGGGGTGACGAACTGTAGCACTGCGCATTAAAGAGGTGTATCGAGTGTGTTTTTGTGTGTGTGTGTGTATTCAAAGCGAAGCGGTGACTGAGTCTCGGCAGCCAGCGAGGGGCCAGCTGACCGTTACGGTAGGATGTCGTAGAGTGTGTGTATGTGTAAGCAAGTTCGCAGCATCGTCTGAGACTCGGTAAACCGGTGGGTGAGGCCAACGGTAGAACACCCTGTGGACAAAGAGAGGATGGGTAGTGTGTGTTTTCGTCATCGAGTTGATACGTGAGGTAGCTCGTGTTTGAAGGCGTTTTGTCGTGGTCAAGTGTTTTCGTGGTCGTCGTAACCTTGGAGTCAGCCATTCTCTAGGTCGCGTGTAGGGAACTTTGGGTGTGTGTGTGCATGTATATAGGTATGTGGGTGTGGGTGTATGAGTACAGAGGCGTGTGTATAAATTTGCGACTTGCAAATCAGCGCCGGAAATAAGTAACGTTATTCTCTTGATGTGTTCATCTATTGTAAATAAATAAAAAGTAAGTAAAGAGAGTTTTTATCAATAAACAGTCCAGTTTTGCCTACATTTGCTGATTATAGTCATGACTGACCTTGAGGAGGAATGTCTGAAAAAAATTTCTCCCACTCCAGTTTATTATGGCAGATATGTTGATGATATACTCAATATAATCCCTTCAGAAGAAGTTGAAGAAATCATTACGGTGTATAATGGTTATCACAATAGATTAAAAATTAACTATGAATGTGAATCCAATAACACTATAAATTTTCTCGAAGTTTTAATTTTTAAGAATTCATAGCAGATAAATCACAGATTTGTACAAGAAGTCAACTTTCTCAGGCAGGTTCCTCAATTTTTGCTCTAACAATCCCCGTAATCAGAAAATCAGGATGGTATACACATCAGTTGATAAAGCTATTTTACTTGCTAATAAGTCATTTTATAAAAAAAAACATTACACTAATAAAAAAGATTCTAACCATCAATTACTATCCAGAAACTTTAATCCACACGTATGTTAATAAGTGAATTAATTTTATTAACAAAAAACACTCATCCAGAGGGAACCCTTCTTCCCACTCTGATTTAAGTAGTAAAAAAGTTATTTCTATCGCATACATCGATTTTGTTATCGAGAATATCTCTAAGAATCTTCGTAAGTTTAATATTGTAACCGTCCCTAGAATCACCAACTCACTTTAAAAAATTACAAAAAAAGGTACAGATCGAGCTAATGTAGTATGTAGGATTAATTGCCTTGACTGTGACGCCTCATATGTGGGTGAAACTAAACTCAATGTTTCTGTTGGAGTTGCTGAACATGAAAAAAATGCTAAAAAATTAGATAAAAATTTTGTCATTACTGATCACATGTGTAACTATACCCATATTTTTGGCTTTAAAAATTTTAGAATCTTAGAAAAAAAGAGTAACTGGAGGAAAAGGACTATATTAGAGATGATTCATACTAATTCACAGAGCGCAACCGTAAACAGAAAAGAAGACACAATGAGCTTAAAGAGTGTATACAACTCGATTATAAAAATTTTGAAAATTAACTTTCCAGTACTATAACAATTCAATTTTTGTTTCCTTCATCTTTTTATTTTATTTTAAATTTATCTGTTTCTGTTAAAATTATTTTTTACTAAGACCATTAAGTTTTTTTACTATTACGTCTTCTACAATCTTGTCTTCTTTTTTTTTACTCCTTTGGGTGACATTAATATTTTGCGGCTGTATCTCTCTTTGGGTCATTGTGTACGGAAGTATTATTGCGTATGTATGTATTGACACTGTGCCTCTACTTACTATATTTGTCGTTCTTATGTTATGCTCTAGTCATCGTATATTACTGAGATATTTTTAGTTGAACCTGTTTATTATTTGAACAATGTTTATACCATACAACTACAATTTGTTTTTTTATGTTGTTGTTAAAATTGTCACATATTTATACTTTTGTATCAAGAAAACAAGGTACCTAATTTCTTTTTCTTGTTGATACTCTCATAACCATGTTTGTATAGCCTCTAATTTTTGAAACAGTTCCTTCATTGTTAATTATTTTTTAGAGTGTTTATGGATAGCGTATTGAAATCGTTGACGAACACTATGTGCAATGTTTAACACACTTATAGTTGTTAAGGTAACTGTTTGTATTAAATGTTCCATAATAAGGACCTTTTTGTAAACTTTGCTGTATGTATCATTATTTCAATAAACTATTTCAGGCACCTGATAAAGGTAGCAATCGGCTACCAAAACGTTGCGCATCATTTAATATAGAGAATATTAACTTGTATTATTAATTATCTATTTATGAAATAAAGAGTAGTCCAAAGGTGAAATTTATGTTAGTGTATTCATTTGTATAAGTGGGTAGCAGTGATATCCTAGTCATTGCCCTTGGGAACTGTCTGCTTCGCGACGGACAGTCCGCAGCGGGGCCTCCTCTAGGTGAAGAGTTACATTGGAAGAGTGGAGCTGAGCCAAGCAGTGGTATCGAAAGTTGTGTTTTAGCGTTTGAGGGATTGTAGGTGTCTGAAGGTGATTTTAGTGCGTTGTATCAAGATAGGCTCTCGTCGACGTGAACACGTCGATTTGGGCTGAAAGTGCACTGTTAGATACAAACCACTGAGGAGGCTGAAGTGGCTTCCCAAACTCAAGGTAGTTCTCTCTGCCTTACTTTTTTAATATAATCTGCTCTAGTAGCAGCACCAGGTAAGTTAGAATAATGGCCACAACACCCTAAACAGCTGAGGCAGAGTGTATTCTGGATAGACGTCTCCTGGTATTTTGCCGGAGACGTTATCATTTAGATCGTCTTATTATTGGTAGCTACTCGTCAATCATGATGATGCAGGATGGAGTTTGGTGTAAGTCGCTTGTCCATATTATAGCCCTAGGCTTAATGCGCTGTCGTTAAACGACTATGTGTTAACTACTTTGCTCGGGCCTATTATAATCACACTTATTGAATTCAATTGCAGATGGTTTTAATGTTACGTCAACGCCGCCTAGCGAATTCAGCTGAACGCATCAACTCAAGCGCAAATCTATCGTGATTTTGAAAAACTTTAAGCTTATTTCTTGCATTAGTCATTAATTTTTTTAAGAACAAAAATATTCGTAAGCCATCTGAGAAAGGTCAAAAATTGGTATGCAAAATTTCAGCAAAATTTGGTTGAGTAGTTTTCGATACCTGCTGAAAAGTTTTATTCACAAAAAAATTACTTACCTTCATCATCTGAAAAATCTAACTTGCGTCTGCAAGTCAATTCTGAGGCCAAATGACGATGATTATGTGTTATCACAGCTGCTGTGACGATATCGAGGCTTTTTTCAAGTGGAGCTGTAAAAAAAATTAATTACTGGTTAATTTTACTAGTTTGGTGTAGTAGGTGATTAACAGAGCACTCATGTTCTACAAAATGTATAGGCTCTTATTGAATTATTTTAATCATACTATTGTAACAACTGCGAAAACTGTTACATATTCTACATGTGTTATAATAATTTTCAATGTCGGCTGAAAAGTCTGTTAAAAAAAAAAAAAAATAGAAAAACATACTTTCTGGTTCCGAAAAATCCAGTTTTCGTCTACAAGTGTATTGTAGAGCCGACTCCTGCTTGACTGGCGCTAGTGGTGCCTGGTTTATGTTTTTTAGTGGAGCTGTGGAGACAAAACGATTTTTATTATTTTTCAGTGGAATCGCTGCCAATAAAAGAATGAGCGCTTCACTAAAATTACCTAAAGCTTTTAATGCAAAAAAAAGTAAGAACTATAAGCATGCTTGTAGGGATATTCTTATAATGTGGTGTTTAAATATGTTTTTTACTTGATAGAGTTTTAGAGCGATTTGTCGCAAATTTAATAGAATTTAAAAAATACACTGACAAACTGCCTAATAAAACTTGCTACTTACCATCACTTTGCGGAAATTCCGGAGATATTTTGGAATTATTGGCCCGTTTGGCAGGCATGTCTGGATGGCTCATCAAACCTTGAGCTTTCCGTTTGTTCGTGAACTTAGCGATTAGCGACACTGTTCAACAAAATAAGATTGATACAGGTTAACTTAACAATTATTAAATGAACAAGAGTGTAAAAAAAAAATTATCAACCAGTGAACTTTGACTAAAAAGACGAAACTTACGAAAAAAAAACTAACGTATACATATAATTTTACTTAACTAAACAACAAATTTTCAATCGTAACAAAAATTACAGTAAAAAGTATAATGATAACTCATAAATGAAAAAAACTAAGATAAGGAGTACTGCTCTAAGCAAAGTGATTATTAATTCAAGCATTGAAGAGATAGCAGAATATTGCCGTCTGTCCTTGCATAAATAATGTAATACCACACTGCCTGAGTAAAAAAATTGATCGATTTTTTATGGCCAGTAATAGTAAATACTATTTTAGAGTAGTACTCAATGACCAGATTTCAACGGGAACATTTAGCAATTGATATTCAGCATGTTAGGCTTAAAAGTTTTTTCGAAATAACCTGCTGTATTTCGTACATGGAAGAACAAACTGGCAGCTGGTTGCACATCCAGCCATATATTAACAACTCTTAATTATCATCGCTTCTTTTATACGTTTAATGACCTCTTAAATATAATTCGTGCCTTTAAAATATTTATCTATGTGAAAATGTATTATATTCTTGGCAACTACTGCAAAATGGTTAATCTCAACTTGGGCGTTTACTGTTAATGAATAGCATGGACAGCGGAGTTGGATTTGCTTCCGAAAAAAAAAAAGACATTACAAGATATAGGTAAGGTTCTACAGATCTACTTCTTTCCCTGTAAAAGAATCTCTGAAAGTCTCTGCGTACTAACTCAACATCAATAAAAGTTATGTGATCGAACTATGTCGTCTCACAGTGAAAAGTAAAAAAAAATTTATTGTAACATAAAAATTTTTCAAGTTGTGAGAACCAGTGGAAGTTTGGATTTCAAGATTCGTTATCTCATTCACGTTATATAGAACTAGCAGCCCCCCGTCTCGGCTTCGCCCGAGACTTACGAAATAAAACACCGTAGTGTGTTGACATGTAATGTGAAACATTTTCAGTTAGAAATTTTATACATATTCCTGACACATTTCAGAACGAAAATCTTCTTATTAAAAACATATTTTTTTGGAATCCATATAGTTTATTTAGTCAAACAATAAGGTGTAAGAATTAAAAAAAAATAATTATGCTGAAAAGAACCGTGCGTTCCGTATGCCATAAGATAATCGGTGACCATAAGAAGCCGTTAATATACAGTTTATCCCGTGTAATTTACGAAAACGGCTTTTTTTTAAAGCTGTTAAAATTTTATCTCTCATATCTCACAACTTTATTACCAAAGCAACAAAGTCCTGGACCTTAAACCCTACATTTTTATTGCCACAAAAACACAACTACATTTTCTACTCATTAAAAAATCTAAAGAAGGATCTTTAAAGATTACAGAGATTGCTGTGAGGGTACAATGAAAAGCTGATCTCTTGCGTAATAGACTCTTTCGTTGTCGATTTTGACGCTGCTGTTTCAATCTCGATAAATTTTCTGCGTCAGTTTCTTGACGCCTCAAATTGTATTCATAAGATACATTTGAAGTTTTCTTTCCAATATACCCTTTTGCGACTATTGGCATGCTTACGACCTTTATGACCCATAAAAGCTATTTTCAGTCAACTTTGTTTATTTTAATATATTTAATGGCTAGGTAGTTCGACGTCCGATGGCCCTAAAAAAGACCGGTGAGCTTCTTAAGTTAATTCTTTCTTGACTGCAGTTAACAGCAATTGTGACTGTCTGGATACCTCAGGGTGATTTTTTTTGGCTTGCTGTTGAAGACACAGACTGATTGGGAGAAAAATTACTAAGTCCGAAGCTTTGAGGCTAGTTGTAGTGCTCTTTCCCAACGTCTCCCGGTATAACGTCGAAGACGTTAGTGTCTAAAGCACCTTTTTTATTTGCAGATTCAGTTGTTTTAGTGATTTTAGATGGGGAGATTGGTTAGTGATACTTGTCCAGTGGAGGCTGTCCCGTTGGCTCAAGTTTTTTTTTCCTTTATAGCTGTTGTAGGTTTGCCTAACGCAGACCTTGGAGAGGATCAGTGATTCCTGGTTGAATGCTTACAGTCGAGAGGGTAATATAGGGTCGTCGGTCACCGGGGTTTCCAGCCTTGTGAGGAACAACTTCTCACGTGACGTCTGCTATTGAATGGCTGACTTGGTTTAATAGTGCCCGTCTTTAGTTGATGTAGTATTTTAGTCGACGAATCGCTTCCGGAAATGGTAATAAAAATGTATTTGTTGGCAAGGTAGTTTACATTTAGGTGGCCCCCAAAAAGAACCGATGAAATTGATGGTTAAGTAGGGAACGTAAATACTTATAATGGCCCTAAAAAGAGCCAGTGGTAATCCATCCAGGCTATTCTTTATTATTGTTCATAGTGATAAAGAGCTGGCTACGGGTTGCGTGATTCTTACCGTGGGAGTCTCGATGTACGGAGACTGTGATGAAGGGAGGTACGCCGCTGACCTAAGAATATCTTGTCTCGGGTCGTTCCCCGGATAACCAACCGCTCATCGTTAGACGGGAACATGTGGGTAAGCGCGTTGGGGACGCGACGACCAAGAAGGTAGCCGTTGTGGATACCCGTGCCCCTTAGAGCTGTTTTCTCTTGCTTATATTTGTAGCCACAAATTCTCTTACTGCACCAGCTGCGATGGTGGGACTGCCACACAATCCTGAAGATTTGGTGCAGATTGTGCTCTTGCTAGATATGTCTTCTGATATTGTGGCCGAGACGGCATCGGTTGGAAGTAATTTTGTTTTTTTGATAGCATTTGTGGAGATTCAGGGTGAATGGACACCTACGTCCCTTCCCCCTTAAAGAAGAGTGTCGTCCGTAACCGGGATACCAAGCTGCAAGACTGTCATCAGCATTCTCAATTCAGCTTGTTGAACTACCAAAGCTCGACTACATTACTATCGAGACGCTCCGACCTACTATAACCACACTTATTGAATTATGTTGCAGGTAGCTTCGATTTTATGTCGACGCCATCGAGCGGATTTTACTGAACTAAAGTGAAAAGTTGGCGTATTTTTGCAAAACTTTAAGCTCATTTATTGCTTATGTTTTTTTATTTTTTGAGATAAAAACTATACTAAAACCATCTAGGAAGTATCATGAATTACAACGGTTTTAGCGAATTTGCTTCATATATTAGTAAGATACCCTATGACGAACGTTACTCAAGTTTTCTTCAATAGAATTTTGAGCACCAATTTTATTTATCCTTTTGGAGTTATTAATTGTAACGATTGATTCTTTATCTAGAATCGTTAAGATATTCAATGAGTTCTTTAGACCAACAATATGAACGGGTCGAAATCAGAAAAAAGGCTAAGAAGACAGTCGCAACATATTTTGATTGATTAATAATCCATTCAATCTTATATTTTACAGTCGAGAAAAAATTAATCATTTTTCTTAAAAATTTTTCCAGGGAAATGGAGGAAGCAATTTTTTCCACATAAAAAGTCTGCTTTGTTAATTCAGTTGATAATTTACAAAAAAATGACACTGTTTTATTTAATTTTTTGCTTAAATCTTCGCTTTTGTCAGTCGTACAGCATATGTTTAATCACGAATCTCTTCATTTCGTAATTTTGATAATAATCAGAAAATTTTGCAAATTGATTATATATTTGCAATGACACGTTAGTAACACGAAGTTCCAAAAGAACGTTTTTTAGACCTAAAAATCTTTGAGTGACGTAAAAAAAAATATCACGTTAATTTAGACATAACAGTGAAAAATAGTTGTAAGGTTACATAATAAACACTACTTGTATAATTTCAAAATAATTGTTATGTTTTTGTTACTCAATTTTTTAATTTAAAACATTGAAGTGTTATAACAAACTTCACAGTCGATTGATGTACTCTTACGTACGATATGCAAGGCATATCGCACTGACTCTCCTTTGACAACAGCGAGGCGATCTCAGCAAGAGACCATCGACAGGAGGAGGACGAGGTTATGTAAGGCCCAGCGAGCCTCTAATCCGAGGGAACTCTAGTCACGGCTCTCTCGGGACTCGGCAGTCGGGCAGTCTGGCAGTTGGGCCATCAACGAGTTGGAGAAACATATTGTAATTAATTTCAGTAGTTATAACAAATAAAACAAATTGATTTTTACGAATTTTGATGTTTTCGATAAAAATTTTATTTTTCAACTCAAACAATTGGAAATATCTTAGTCAATTTGGCATGCTTTTTTCCCATTAAACGTTATTGCATTTTTTATAAAAAAACATGGATTTTGTATGAAAAGAAGACTCTACCTTATTCTGAAGCTGATATACAAGAAATTAGTGTTTTTTCCAATAATAGACTGATAATTCAATTTTTATTGCAAAAATATTTGTGTATAATCGTTATGTATTTTTGAATCGCACTTCTCTTACCAAAAATATATAATCAAAATGAATATTTCACCCCCAAACAAGACGCGAACGTAGTTGATTCGGATTCAGAAGAGAACGGGTACGACAGCGATAAGAGGGCCAGTGAATGGGGCCGTCGTGCTAAAGAAGAGAATAGGTTAAAGTATTCGAGGATTAGAATAGAGTTAGAGAATAAATACAGAAAAAAAGATTCAAGAATAGGATTTCTGAATAAGTGGGAGCAAATTAGGGAAAATGAGAGTTATAGTGAACTGATTCATTGGAACTTACTGTCCGAGTATCATCGGGCAATGTCTGACAAACTGGTCATGAGTCGTGATGATATTGAGACTTAAGATTTGTTGTGGGAGAGACGGAAGGAGCTAGACAGCTGCTATATTTCACTACTACCAGAGAAAAAGACACACGTGCCTGATTTAAGATACTCCAGAGCTCCAGTTATCAAGGCCAAGATCGTGAGCGTGGCCGACGCGAGTAAGGAAAAAATGTCAAAAGAGGAAAATGAGTCAAACAAGAAGGCGGAAAATAAGCGCAGGAAAAAAGGTCAGGAAGGGAACAAACAAAGTAACGGAAATAGCAAGGGTAAATAGATAGTCATATTCTCGTTCTGTGCCAAGAGTGTGTTCTGACGGACGATAGAAAATGAGGCATGTTAGGGCCAGAACTCAACGAGTTAACTTCTGCAAACCCCTCGTTTCATCCATGACCAAAAAAAGAGAAAAATAAGATCGAGACGAGACTGAGGAATGAGATTAAGAGTAAGTTTAGAGATTCGATAACATTAAAGGAAAGTGAAGGGCAGAAAACGGATAGCAAGGAAACGTGGATCCTTGGAGTAGATGGACAATTGGTTTTGATCCCTAGGGAGACTCTTCAAGAGCTACGAAGAATCAGTGAGAAAAATGAGTCAGTCTGGTACACCAAAATAGTAGTAGGTGTACATAAAGACCTCGACGTTCAAGTAGACAGTTTTGGGTGGGAACGATACTCCAAGTCGGATAAGACTCGTTATAATGAAAAAATCTTCAAGTCGAACTCCAAGGACGGCGACATATTGGAAATCAAGCGACAAGAGAGAGCAGAGAGAGTTTCGACTTCTATAAATAAGAATAAGTCACAGTTAATTGACGTAAAGGACCTTCAGAATTTTTTTGACATGTCTTTCGGAGATAAAGATAAGGAAATTTCTGAAAAACGTAATTGAAGTGCGGCTTTTTAAAAAACTAAGAAAGTTTCAGACAGCATTAAATTAGGAGCTTCTAGTTTGTTCGACTTCTAAGGCGTAAAAAGTTCAGGAGATAAAGTAACGAACAAAGAAGAGCTCATAGTAGAAGACAGGTACAAGAATATTTTGAGTGCAAATAGCTAGAGTCAATCTCATCTTTTAGTCATGTTAGGAGGGCAAGAGTAAGGTGCACTTACAAATACCGCAGCTTAGTCTTGAATTATCAAACCCAAGTAAGCGGAACGATTCGAAGACTAATTGGAGCCAACTAACGCACTAATTGTTGGGGTCAATAATACTTCTTCAAAAGTATTGAGCACTTTAAAATCAGTTGCGTAATCGATGGTTTCAAGAGAGAGAGATACCGGTTAAAGATTTAAAATTTATCTTAACTGCAGCGTACTAGTTTTTTTTGGCGTAAAAAAATACACAGCAACACACATGAACTTTGAAAGTCCTTGACAAAAGATAATGGTACATTACGTCACTAAGGCATAAAGTATAAACATGAGCGCCCGAAGGGCGTGATTGTTGTCTGTTGGTACCTGAGACGCGAATAATGTTCTTCTTATTAAGGGTGCAAAGGGAAATTTTGTGACCGTTGGCATACTTTGCGTCCGGTAAATCATTTTGGGTCTTAGGGAAGAAAACTACTTTGGGCCCGGAGGGAGCAAAAAACTTTTTTGCCCGTTTGCTCAAAGTGATTCTAAGGGCGCAAAGCGTCAGTTGCACTTTGGGCCCATGGTAAGTAAGAAAAAAGTGTTTCCAGAGGGCGTTGATTTAGAATTGGTATGATTTTTATTTTATTAATCTGTTGTTACGGATTAGGGGCAATACAAACTCAACTTCTTACCTACATGTCCCCATTATCTCCTATCCCTCTTAAACGTTCCAATTCATAAATACTTATTATACATGAATACATGACGTCACATAAAAGAACTCTATTGTAATAGTATACCTTCTCATATAATAGATATATCTATACATAATCACAATCCTTACACTGATGAATAGATAACTTTAACTCTTGGTCTAGAGAAAATTGTCGTTTTTCGCAGGAAAACTAAAGTCAAGTTTTTGTTGATATCACTGCAGCCAATAATAATGCTTTAGAAGTATAAACTTACGTTCCCAAAATGCCTTGATAGTACAATGTGATACATCAATCCCTCAAGTTGCATTTTGTACCCTTGGTGAGAAAAACGTTACACGCGACTCGGGCACCAACATACAACAACCGACTGATCCGAAAGCTCATGTTTGTTTTTTGTGCCCTAGTGATGTAACGGACTGTTAATATACAAAATTTACTGCAAAGTTGATACTATATATTTGCTAATATTTGTTACCATTTAGAGTATTATTTGATTAATTATTAATTATTAAAATAGTTATTATTCTTCAAATTCAATCATTTTACATAAATTTGATTTTTAAATATCGTGCGTAGCTCTGATTTCAAAACTTTGGACCTGATAGTACCACCTACCACCCACTGAGTGGCAACTACTAGTTTCTACCAAACATCGCCAGTAAAAAGTTAGTTTGTAGTATATAGGACGGGCTGCACGTCTTGCGAGGAGCAAGGATCCGACCGGATCAAACGATTCAAGCCCATGCCAGGTTCTCGCTTGACGAGACCTGTGCTAGGGCAGTGGCTAGAGCAATATTTTATTACAAAAAAAACTTATGTATTAAACTATACAAAAGGCTCTATGTGTCGACTTCAATTTTACCAACCCTTGTCTGCATTACGGGGTATTGTTGTCCACCTACTGTTAGAATCTAACCAATATACTGACAACTGCCATTTATTGACTGCTGCTGGTCACTACCCTACCGCCCCCAAGTGGCAACAGCTCCAGTGGTGGCAGTGGTGAAAAAGGATTCCAGCGAAACTGGCCAACATCTCCACGTCCAGAATCTCTAGCACCGGGTATTTACACTGCTCTATCCTGATTGCCAAACCACTTATCAGCAATACCAGCTCCAGCGATAGCATCGGAGTTCAGCAGAAGCACTGCTTCACTACGCCTAGAATCTCTAATCCAGGATGCTCATCGTTGATTCATCTCTACGGCCTTTTCGATACCCCCGGAGAAATTTCTCACCTGCTCTGACTCTCCTTTGCTATTCTAAGTCGTCTACCCCTAAAAGGTAGCTTATAGCAATTAAACGTTGGGCGATGTGCACCACTTCTGCATGCATAGAGTCTTGGGCACAGGGTGCTTATTGCTGCTCGATCTCGGTGGCTGATCGATATCCTCGTGGACAACTCTTACCACCCTCAACCTTCCCGAACTGTTCATAGTCGCCTACCCCCAAAAGGCCACTCGTAACACATTATTATAACGTTAAAGAAGTGTTGGAGCATTAAAGCGCCCAGTCAAGAGCGACCAGTCGGCCATATTGCATTCAAGAAGGGAGCCAATGAACAACGTCAAAAATAATTCATTTTAACGGGATTGCAGCCATCAATAGGGTAAAGTTTAAAACTACCAATATTTTTTTATACACAGTAAGTGTTTTAAAGTAACATGTTCAAGTTTTAGAGGTCTATAGTTATTACAGTCACATTGAGAATTTTCGTTCAAAATAAAAAACAATTTTGCATCGGATGGTCTTACAACAGAATAAAACAAGAAATAAAGAAAAAAAAAACAAAATAAAATAAAAAAAAAAACAACAAACCAGGGAAGATAAATGGGTCATGGGAACCACGGTAAGAACAAAGTTCTTTAAACATGAGATGAGTATAGACACAATGTCTCAGGTAACAAGGGGGTCGCCAGACCCACAGAAAGAACGAAGCTCTGTAAACGTTAGTACTGCATTCATGTTGTTTACTAAAACAAACACTTGAAAAACGGAAAAAAAAAAAAAAAAAAAAAAAAATAGTTTACTACTCACGATGGTTGAACATCGTGAGAACGTCGTGCATAAATACAGTACTCACGAAGTTCAACCATTGTAAGTAGTAAACTATTTTTTTTTTTTTTTTTATTCGTTTTTCAAGTGTTTGTTTTAGTAAACAACATGAATGCAGTACTAACATTTACAGAGCTTCGTTCTTCCTGTGGGTCTGGCGACCCCCTTGTTACCTGAGAAATTGTGTCTATACTCATCTCATGTTAAAAGAACTTCGTTCTTACCGTGGGTCCCATGACCCATTTATTCCCCCTGGTTTGTTGTTATTTTTTTTTTTTTTTTTTTTTTCTTTATTTCTTGTTTTATTTAATTTTTTTTTTCATATTTTATTTTATTAAATTTTTTTTCATTGTTTTCTTTATTTTTTGTTTTATTTTTTTTCATATTTCATTTTATTACATTTTTTTTTATTTTTTTGTATTTCCTTTATTTAATTTCTTTCTTATTTTCATATTTAATCTTTTTTTTTCATTCCCTTTTTTTTTTTTTTTTCAATTTATATAATTATGTGACACTTTAACACAATTAGTTAGTCGAATTCAAAATCTTATAAACCATTGATACGTTGTGCAACTCTATCGTATATGGTTATTTTAATAATTTATTTATAAAATAATTTATTTATAACAGTAATTATTAGTATTACTGTAATGCTAAAAAAAACCTCAGGTTTAATAAAAATCGGTCGGTATTTTATGCATCAAATGCATTTTTTTTTTTTTAAACACAAATACACAATTTATCATGAATTAAATGTAGTATCAGTGAGCGCATATAAAAATGGAATATAACAGTTACGAACCGCACGATAAGTACAAGAAACCGATCTTCTACAGTCAGTAGCGCTTGTAGAAGAGTGGGTAAGGTACTGAATTCACGTGCAGGAGGTCGATGGTTCAAATCTCTTTATTGAAAAATGTTTTTTTTTTTTTTTTTTTTTTTTTTAGAATTGTAAAAGAAAAAAATTCAAAGTGAAATAAGAGCTATTGTGGCAAAATAAAATTGTAATTGGTTTGAAAATTAATTGCTTTGGAGTGTGAGGAGCAATGGTGGGTAAAGGTGTGCAGAAGAGTAACACGGCACGGTTGACAGATACACATATATAGCTGGGAGAGGGGAAGTGTGTAGAGAACAGTAGGTGAGGGGAACGGGGTAAGGGGGGAAACTTGAAAGGTAGAGACTTTGGGTAAAACTACTTTCGTTTCCGAAAAAAAAAAATCTGTCGGTTTTAAAATTCAAGCCCCCCGAGTAACGTGACATAAAGAACTTCGTTCTAAAAAAGTTTTTCTTCAAGTTTTACTTACATAGCTGCGTTCTGCCCTTCAGAGTAAATCAACAATTTTAGATTAGTGACCTTGAGAAGAAGTGTAACAAAAGTGGATTATGTTTAATTCTCCTCCTTTGCCCCACCCCTCTTGACATACTTTTGGTCCCTCTACACCTCACAATGCCACCATACCACACAATATCATCCTCACTACAGCACACATCAGATCATCTCTACATACATTTCAAATTGTACTTTTTCTTCTTTTGACCAATAGCCTAAAAAAAAAAAAAAAAAAACTTTTCTCGGAACTTAGAACCACCTACCTCCTGCATTCTGGCCGTAGCCCTTACCCACTCTGCTATGAGGAGGGATAAGAAGACGAAAGCAATTACTTTATGTTATCTTACAGTTCGTAGCTTATTTTTTATGTAAATTTTTATTCATTATGTATTGATTCATTTGTATTAATTATACATTAAGTAAATAAATAATTGATTTAATAAAGTATACTTTTTTGGTACATGTTTTTTTCAAAATTTTTGGAAATTAGTATTCTAGCAGAGCAGCTTACGCAACATTAATTTGTTACTTTATAAAAAATAAACGATTGTTTAAGTACAATAGTTAATTTTTATTGCGTTTTCTTCTGTTCAAATTTTTCCTTAGTAACTGAGGTAATTTTTTTGCTTAAGGACTTTATCACATATTTAGCAGAGAAAAGTTCAGCTCAAAATCCAGAGAGGTGGGAAGAGTGCAAATATATGCAGCAATGCTGGCAATTATTTTTCTTATATGGACGAACTTACATACATGCTCTTAGGCGTACATAACTCCTTCTTTTTTGTGTTATTGAAAAAAAAAAGTGGGTGCTTGGGTACCCAAGTAAAAACTTATATTTCTATAAAATTGTATGGCACATGATATAATTAAAATTAGAAATATACCTCCTATGAAACGATATTGTGTACAAAGGTGGTGCAATTATCGTTGGAATGAGCATACCTACGTTAGTTGGGTGTAGTTTAAATCAGTATTTTAATATTGAATAAATGAATAATTAGGAACAATATATTATGGCACAATATAATTTTAGCAATATAGAGGCTGGCTAGTACACGACTGTGCACTTTTATTAAATCTTCCGGTGGTTTAAAAACAGCGTCCTAAGGAGATAAGAAATACCCTCAAAAAACAGCTGATCGTTCAACTATACCCTTTTCACATGTTTAATTGAAAAAATTTGCAATTTATCATGTAATTTTATTGAAAAATCACTTTAAATTACATTTATAAGATCTGTATGAACCTCCCAGTTCTTGTTTCTATGAAAGATTGCTATTAGATTAACCAGTTTCATTTTCGAATAGATCTTTGATTTTTTTTTCATATAACTCAAGAAAGAAGGGGTGAAGTATATGTAAAAGTGAAGTATATTAGATAATATGAAAGCTGCTATGCTTATTAAGTAGCGCGGAAGCACGACGAGGTAAATTTGAAAAAGCAGACGAAGCCTCGGCGACTGCACTACTATTTACTTCAGATTTGCATACTTAAATTTTCAAATATAGAAGATAAGGTATTTTTTCAGGTATGCCTGATGTATTTTGGTTTAATTGAGTCTGTTTGATCCTACTCCACAGCTGTACAGAAAAATTTACGTCAGAAAGTCGTTGTAACAATGAAAACGAGGCATGCGTATCTCAAAATTCTCAAATTAAGATTGAAATTTTATTAGTTCCAGTTTCAGCCTAAAAATATTTTTACCGTGAAGTGGGCTGCAAGCCAAATTTTTCCGGTGTATAATTGGTGTAGGCGTGTCCGTAGCATCAAGCAGAGCTACCAACAGTTTGGTATTCGCTACAGGTATTTCCTATACTATGATAATACTAACGGCCCCCCGTCTCGGCTTTGCTAAAAACTTACTCAATGGAACTCCGTAGTGTGTTGACATGTAATGTAAAATGTTTTCGGTTAGAAATTTTGCATTTATTCCTGACAATTCTCAGAACAAAAATCTTCTTATTTAAAACATATTTGTTCGGAATCCATACAGTTTACTGAGTCAAATAATAAGCTGTAAAAATTTAAAATTTATAATGATGCTAAAAAGTACCGTGTGTTCCTTATGCTATAAAATAATCGTTGGCCATAAGGAGCTGTTGATTTGCAGTTTCTTCTGTATTGTTTACGAAAAGAGCTATTTTTTAAAGCTCTTGAAATTAACCTCCCAAAAATTATGTATTAAAAAAAAATTTTTTCTCTCTTATCTCACAACTTTATTAAAAGAGCAACAAAGTCCTGGAGCTTAATCTCTACGTTTTTTGTTGTCACAAAAATACAAAAATATTTTCTACTTATTTAAAAATTTGAATTTAGATCTTTAAAGATTTAAGAGATTACTGTGAAGGTAAAATAAAAAGCTTAAAATGATCTCTCACATAATAAATTCTTTATTTATCGATTTTGGCTGTTACAATATTGATACATTTCCTGCGTCAGTTTCATGACGCCTAAAATTGTATTAATTAGATACATTTGACGTTTTCTTTCCAATATACCCTTTTGCGACTATTGGCATGCTTACGACTTTCGTAACCCCTAAAAGCTGTTTTCTATTAACTTTATTAAGTTCTAATATATTTGTTGGCAAGATAGTTCAACGTCCGATGGCCCTAAAAAAGACCGGTGGGCTTCTTAAGTATGCTCTCTCTTGACTGAAGTTAACAGCAATTGTGACTGCCTGGATAACCTCAGGGTGATCTCCTCTGGCCTGCTGTTGAAGCCCAAGACTGATTGGGAGAAAAATTACAGAGTCCGAAGCTTTGGAACTGGTTGTAGGGCCCTTTTCCAACATCTCCTGATATAATGTCGAAGACGTTGGTGTATAAGGCACCTTTTTTTTGCAGACTTAGTTGTTTTGATGATCTAAGGTGGAGAGATAAGTAGAGATTGGTTCGTCATGCTTGCCCGTTGGAGACTCCCGTTGGCTCAAGTTTTTTTTTCCTTCATAGCTGTTAGGCTTTCCCAGCGCAGACTTTGGAGAGGATCGGTGATTCCTGGTTGAATGCTTAGAGTCAAGAGGTCAATATAGGGTCGTTGGTGACCGGGGTTCCCATCCTTGCGACAAACAACTCCGCTCGTAAAGTCTACCAGTGAATGACTGAATTTATTTAATAGTGGCCGGCTTCACATAGTCTTTTGGTCGACGAACAATATTTCCGGAAACGGTAGTAAAAATGCATTTGTTGGCAAAGTAGTTTATACTTAGGTGGCCCTTAAAAGAATCGATGAGGTTAATCATTAAGTAGAGAACGTTAATACTTACATTGACCCCCAAAAGGGCCACTGGTAAATTTTCCAGTGATTCCTTATTATTATTCTTGATGATAAAAAACTTGTTGCAGGTAGCTTGACGCGTACCCTCAGAGTTTCTGTGTACGGAGACCGTACATGAGAGAGATACGCCACTGACCAAAGAATGTCTCGTCTTTAGAACGTTTTTCGGATAACCAACTGCTCATCAATAGTCGGGAAAATGGGCCAAGAGAATATCTTCTCTATAGGTATACCGCTAGAACGACCACTATGGAGTTGACCATTGTGGCTGTCCGTACCCTTCAGGGCTATCTTTTCTGGCTTACATTTGTAGTTACAAATTCTCTGATAACACCAGGCCAGATTGTGGTACGGCCACATAACTCTGAAGTGTTGGAGCAGGTTGTGGTCTGGCTAAACACGTATCCTGATATTCCACCAGAGACGTTATCGGTTAGAATAACTTTTTTATTGGTTGTACTCATTAATTCTGGAGGTTCTGAGTGTAAGTAAATCTAGGTCGCTTGTCAATTGAAGAAGAGCGTCGTTGGTTACCAGAATACCCAGCTACACGACTATTAATTTCACTCTCGATGCACTTCAGTGACTTGTCAGGTTACGATGGCAGAAATATCCGAGACGCTCCGGCCGATATTTGAAATGTAGGTAAATAATGGCAAGACAAAGCTCTAATTAAAATTTTGAGACTGTTCACAGCTTTGGAAGTGAGTTATTAATGAAAATGTACCTTTCAATTGGACATGGGATGGCTTTATATATTAGTAAGATAAGATAGATAGCGCGCAGCAATGGGAGTTCTCAGTGGCCAAGATGGAAGAGTGGTCGCTTTTCTTCTGAACGGTTCAGGTTTGAGACTCCACTTTGTCACTCCTTTCCAGATAACGTTGTGGTGTTTTATCATTTAACCTAATCAAAAGGGTATCATAATAGTACGCAATTGGTGATATAATGCCTATTTACAGTGGCATGCTTGGTAAGTACACTGGCCACGGTTTAATTCGTGCACCGCGAAATTTAAACTTTTAATCGACTTTTTTATTGAAATTTGAGAGCCACTGTACAGTTTCCGACTATCGATAAGGCAGATTTTTTCTTTAGTGACAAATTTGTGATGATAATCATATTATTTACGTCACAGTTGGCAGTACTTTTCATAGTAATAATAATCGTAATACGACGTAATTTACTGGATTTTCTACTGATTTATAGAGCTAATTAAATGAAAAAAGAATTATATTGTAAGTAAGGTCTCTGATATGGCAAAGTCTGAAGAGTCCTAGAAATTAAAATGCAATACTATACGATTTAAGTGTGATGCATTTGTTACAGATGAAGAAATTAATAAAAATTTCTTTTCTCTTTTAATTATTTTTTTATTATCATTATTATTGTTCCCACAAAAATGTACAAAACGGTGCGCACACCTTTTAAAAATATGATAAAAAATATATAAAAAGCCAAAACATTGGTTAAAAATGATAAAAATGACAAAGGGCACCAGCAAGTTATATACATAAGTATAAAGTACATATATTTTTATAGGATTCATGGAGAACTCGGCCACCCATACGTGTGTTGAACAAAATGCCTCAAAAAATCAAGATGATACAAAACGTCATTGTTCCTAGAAGTGAGTAATTAGCGGAACCATGTGCCATCATGCAATTTTTTTTGAATCCTATGTTACTGTTTTCGCAGTTTCAAATAAATTGTTTTTGCGTTCCCTCTTTTAACTTAAACAAAAAAAAAATTTGAATCAGCATGATTCAATAGTGAGGTATTAAAAATGTTTTTAAATTACGTTAACTTATGTAAAACTATACACATATAACCTCTCACTTTGCCTGTCGTCAGGTAGAACATGATTAAGATCAGCCTCAATTTCTCTCCATGCAGCATCCCTTGACTCTTGGCATCTGTACAAAGGAGCCCCTGGATTATAAAGTAGAGGCCTTCGGCTTACTTGAAGCGCGATTTCCATTTCTTGAGGATTCATTTTAATACTTTTACACCTGTATACTTGAACTTACACTATTCTTTGCCACTGACGAAATGCTACATTGTAGCTATAGCTATATGCCTGAACTAAGTGACCGTTGCGTTTTTGTTTTGTTTCTTATACTTCAACTGTTTTTAATACCAACTTTTAAAAAAAATTTTATTAACTCATACTCTTAAATTGTAAGTTATAGCCACCGCTTTTTAAATGTTTCTTTTTTTTTTTTTTTTTTGTAAGATCAAAGTTGGAAACCATGTTTTGAGTTTTTAAAGAAAGTTGCAAAAAAATATATCACTTTTTTATACCATATTAATTAAGTGTATGAAAGGTTTAAAAGTTTTTTTACCAATGGCATTTAGACCAACTGACAACGATCTAGACCAAATGAGAGTTCTAATTAGAGTAGGGCAAACAAACACACAGATTTGTAATTATTTCGAGTGCTCTGAAAATTGTGTCAGAAAGTGGAGGCGTTGGTTTGAAGCTGAAAGGGAACTAGGCATTCTTAAACGTGATCTGCGTCATTTCAATCATCGGCCATGGAAAATACCTGATGCCGATTTAGAGCAAATTGTTGGTATAATTCAGGATAATCCATTCACTGCTGTTTGTCGGTTACCCGCAGAAATGGAGCTGGATGTCCATGAAGAAACCATCAGAAAGTCTTTGGTGAAAAGAACAGAGTTGAGGTTTCGGAAACCTGCAATAAAGCCTGCCTTAAACCTTGTTCAATGTAACTTGCGTTTAATTTACGCTATGCAGTTGCAAAATAGGACAGTTGAGCAGTGGCAAAAGACTGTCTTTTTAGATGAGAAAGTGTCTTCTTCCTCTAAGGATGGTTTTTTTCACGAAATTGTCTTCAACATTTATTTCTAAAATTTTGAAATTCTTATAAAAATAATAATAATTATTAAAAAAATATAGGTAGGCTTGGACTTTGGAGACTTCCAAATACGCGTTATGCTACTGAGAATGTGATACCCAGTCTACACAGTGGTCGACGCACGCAAAGTGCCTGGGGCTGGGTATCAGAAGATAGTCCAGGCGACCTGGTAATGATAAACAGAAATCTGAATGCTCAATACTACGTTCATCTTTTGGACCAATATCTACTCCCCAGTATTAACGTCAGATATCCAAATGAAGAGACTGTTTACGTTGTTCAGGATAATAGTCCTGTGCACACAGCCCATATTGTTAAAGAGTTGTGGACCCAACATCCGAACCTTGTGAGACTTCCTCACCCACCTAAGTCACCGGATCTTAATATAATTGAACATGTCTGGTCAACAATGGTCAAAGAGTGGCACCCAGCAATGGCTGTGAACAATCGTCAATTAATTGAAAATATTACCAACTCCTGGATGTCACTGGCAAATCGTAGAGACTATTTTCTAAGTTTAAGTCACTCTATGCCTACAAGACTGCAATGCGTCATACAAGCCAAAGGTAGTTACACGAAGTACTAAGGTAAATGTGCTTAAAATTGAAATAAAAACCTTTACATAGCAATATCTGTGCTACAGTTAAATTTGCATCAATAATTAAAAAAAATTGTAGACCCTTATACCTCACTATTGAATTATGCTGATTCAAATTTTTTTTTTCTGTTTTAGTTGAAAGAGGGAACACAAAAACAATTTATTTGAAACTGCGAAAACAGTATCATAGGATTCAAAAAAAATTGTATGATGGCACATGGTTCCGTAAATTACTTACTCCTAGGAACAATGACATTTTTTATTAATTTCTTTACCATATCAGAGACCTTACTTACAATATGATTTTTTTTTCATTGAATTAGTTCTATAAATCAGTAGAAAATCCAGTAAATTACGTCGTATTACGATTATTATTACTATAAATAGTACTGCCAACTGTGACGTAAGTACTATGATTATCATCACCAATTTGTCACTAAAGAAAAAATCTGCCTTATCGATAGTCGGAGGCTGTACAGTGGTTCTTAAATTTCAATGAAAAGGTCGATTAAAAGTTTGAATTTCGCGGTGCACGAGTTAAACCGTGGCCAGTGTATTTCTTAGACCCCCTGAAACATTCATCCCCACTAACCTTTGTCTCACAAGAAAAAAAAATTAATGCGGGGATTTTTAATACCTCAAGCACCCCCGTAAGTAGCTGTTGCGTTAAAACTGAATAACTGTATATTTTGCAACGAAAATCTGCTCTAGTAGATTTTTTGGGTTGCTGATAATAAATCCGACGTCCGCACAAAGAAAAAACTGATAATCTACCCCCCCCCCCCCACGGAAAGCACCGCAAAACGTCTAAATAAAGAAAAAACTTATAATTAACCCCCCCCTCCTGCCCCAAAACACCCCAAAAATTTGCTGTTGTCTAAAAATTTTACAAATCTATGTTTTGCCTCGAAAATCTGCTATACTAGGTTCTCAGGGTCACTAATCATAAATTCGACGTCCAGATTAAAGAAAAAAATTGACAATCCCCCCCCCCTCATCGCCAAAAACACCTCGAAAATTTGCTGTTGTAAAATCTTATTAATCAATGTTTAACATTGTCAATTGTAAAAATCGCGCCTTTGTGTAGAAAACTACGAGCGCTGCCAAATATAAGAATTCAGTTTCTAGTACTTATCGTGTGGTTCGTAACTATAATACTTTATTTTCATATGCATTTACCGATAATACACTCAACTAATGAAAAATTTTTTACTTGATTATTTTTTATGTCGCATGCTTAGAGGCTTATTTTAAAAATGACAGATTTCCATAAAACGGAAGTCACTTACTAGAAGTCTCTTGATTCTAAAAAAAACTTTTTTTTATAATAATAAATTTAAAAAAAAAAAAAAAAAATTTAAATAGCATAAATATGACGATGTTGATTCAATCGAAAAAGGCGCGTTATTACGCATTAAATATTAGTATTTTATGCATTCAATGCATAGAATACCAACCGATTTTTTTTTAACCTGATGTTTTTTTGGCATCAAAATAATGCTAATAATTACTGTTATAAATAAATTATATAATAAGTAAATAAAATATTGAAATAAAGATATACAATAGAGTTGAAGAACGTATCAATGGTTTTTAAAGGTGCTTATTTCAAATTCGACAAAAAAATTATGTTACAATGTCACGTAATTATATAAATATAGTAAATTATTAAATCAATAATAAATAAATTATGTAAGATCATTACATATGTATATTTCGAGTTACATGTCATTTTAATGGTTTTTAAGGGCGCTTATTTTGAATTTGATAAACAAATAACGGCAAAACGTCATTAAGTAATTATATAAAAATAAAACAAAAATTGTATTGATTGGCTATACAATTGCAAAAAATACGATAAAAAAAAAATTAAATCTGTCGTTTTTAAAATAATCCCGTAAGCACGTGACATAAAAAATAATTAAGTGAACAATTTATCATAAGTTGAATGTATCATCGGTGAATGCATATGAAAATAAAGTATTACAGTTACGAACCACACGATAAGTACTAAAAACCGAATTTTTCGAACGGCAGCGCTCGTAGCAGAGTGGGTAAGGTACTCGCCTTGTGCGCGGAAGGACAAGAGTTCAAATTTCTTTCATGGAAAGTCTTTTTTTTTTTTTTAAGAATTGTAAAAGAAAAAAATTCAAAGTCAAATAAAAACTATTGTGGGAAAAAAAAATTAAAATTCGTCTAAATATTAATTGCTTGTGAGTGTGGAGGGGAATGGTGGTCAAAGGTGTGCAGAAGAGTAGCACAGCATGGTTAGAAGCTATAATGTGGGTCGAAGGGAAGTGTGTAAGGGACTGACGGTGAGGGCGACGGGGTAAGGGGGGGGACCTTAGGAGAAAGAGACATCTGGTAAGCCACTTTCGTTTCATGAAATCTGTCGGTTTTTAAATTCCAGCCCCCCCCCCCTCAGTACGTGACATAAAGGACTTCGTTCTAAAAACAACTTACTGTTCACCGGAAGTTTTGAAATTTCCTGTGATTTGTGCTAAGTTCATTACAGTGAGTTTGTACATAGAGTTAAATCCACATTCAAAATTCTCCCACTCATGTTCAGTTGCCTGACTTCTAACACTCTGGGGACATGCAACCTTTGTCTTTTTTTCCACGTCTAATCTCCTTCGTTGTTCCTTCTTCTTATGTCTTGATTCACAAGCACTCGAATGTAGTTTAACCTGCAAGCCTATATGTTGCGTTCTTCGTACTCGAATTCTCGTCTTCAGTGATTTATTTGTAACAAACTTGTTTATTTCACTGTGATCGTACATTATACATATATTTATATGGACGAATATGTGATTGTTGAATTTAAAATAATTATTTAGTACTGCATTATAGAGTTTAAAAATCTCTTGATTATTTTGCGAACAGTTAATCTATTGGAGACAGTCCTTTTAAGTAGGTTAAAAAACTTTAGATTTTTTAGTATTTTTAGTCACAGTAACGAAAAAACACTTTTGATGGCATTATTAAAAAGAATGTAAGTATGGCCTATTTTGAAAGGTCATTTGAGAACGTTCATGACAACTTGAATAATTGACAGTTTTGCTATGATTTTAAATAAACATTGATTGGGACTGTAGACTGTGTCGTGCAACCTTTCAGATCACATTCATTTAAAAATCGACCTTATAAGAAAATGGTCTGTACAACTCACCCAATTTTTTTTTGCATGACTAGATACTATATACTTTTTCATGGAGTAACCTGCAGAAATAGCGAAGCTGCTATTGAAGTAACGGGCAATAAATCGATGGACCTCATTGATGTAGTGGATGAAGAAGAAAAGAGTAGTGACTCAGAGAAACAACATAATAAGAAATATATGTTTAGTGTACCAATTCTGGAAAATGATTTAGATTATAAGCAATAAAAATAAATGTAATCATGTGATAAAAATAAAATGTAATCATTAAGAGATATTAGTTTTTTTCAATACCCCGATTTCTATCGCATTGAACGTTGTATGAAGGTCTTTATTTTTTTTACCCACTAGAGGACATTTTGAAGGCAAAATATCAATTCATACAATTTTATAACAGCAACTTTTTGGGATGCTTTAAAGGAGTTAGGAAAGACGGTAAAGTTATTAGTTTTTTCTTTATTTGGATGTCGGATTCGTAATTAGCGATCCAAACATTCTACTTGAGCAGATTTTCGTGACAAAACGTCGATTTTTACAATTTTATGACGAAGCAAACTTTTGCGATGCTTTGATGCGTCGGGAAGAGCGTAAAATTATGAGGTTTCCCTTTATTTGAACGCCAGATTCATATTTAGCAACCAAAAAGCCTACTGTAGCAGATTTTCGTTAAAAAAAATCGAATCATTCAATTTTACATCAGCCACTTTTTGGGGTACTTTAGAGGGGGGGAGGTAAATTATCAATTTTGTTTTACTTGGACGTCGGATTTATGATTCGTGACCCTAAGAACCTACTAAAGCAGATTTTCGATGCAAAACATCGATTTATGAATGTTACAGCAGCAACTTTTTGGGCGTGGAGGGTTAATTATCAGTTTTTTCTTTATACAGCTTTTTGAATCAAAGCAAATGCATATGTGGCGAATCGAAGTCGTTTATATGAATGATATGTGTATGTGCTTTTTCACCACGCAACGCTCCTTGAGGAAGAATTCAGGCGAATTTAGGGAGCCTGTACAGGGGTGTCCGAATGTCTTAAGACTGTAAGCCAAACCTATGGCGGGTGATTCAATTCGAACTGACGTTAACTGAATATTGATATAAATTGTTTTAAACAAGATAATAGGCGTCCTGTTCGTAACAAAACTATGTTACGTGATTGCATTATAATGTTGGAAAGATATTTAGCCACAAAAACTAAAAAAATTTTGCTAACGCTGAGTCGTTAAAAAGAGAGATTATGTTGACAAAATTATTGTATTAACATGAATTGTAGAAATTTTTATTGGATGCCTTACAGACGTTCTAACCTTGTAATGTAATCACGTTACATAGTTTTATTATGAATAAAGTGTCTATTTCTTTGTTTACATCATTTTATATCGGTATTCAGTTAACATCAGTTTAAATTAAATCAACCGCCATAGATGTGGCTTACAGGCTTAAGACTGTAAGACGCCTATGTACAGGCACCCTTACTCGGTGGCAAATTTTGAATACGCATGCGTTCACGAAATTTAAATTTCTCGAATACATCAATGTACAATTGCTCTAACCCTGAATTTCGTGCGTTTGAAACATGAAAACCTTAATTTTAGTATCTGATTAAAAATACTTAATAAACAAATAAATAATTAGCAATAAATTTTATAATTTTTTAGTAATAGTAATAAATTCATACTTGTACAGTTTTTACGATTTTCGTAGCCGAATTAAACGTAGAAAGAGTTTGATTTTTATGATAAATATAAATTATAAGCAATAAATAATGGATAGTCAAAAGAAAATTAAGATTATTAACTTTAATAATAAGATCCTTTCAAGTAACTACTTCATTAACAAAATGTACTTAAAAAACTACTAATTTATTTTTAAAAAAAAGCATTGCCGCTTTACTCTACCGTTCCTCATAATTAAACAAGCCCACATTTAGGGACATAATTTAGAGATCTAGAAGAAAAATAGCATGATAGACGATTAAAACATAACCTTATTTTTTATTTTCTTAACCATGTCTCATGAGTCAAAGATGCAATCAAGAAATCAACTAATCTCCGTATAGTTTAATAAAACATCTACTCACAACAAATCTTGCAACACAGCTGTAGTAGTATCAAAATAATTGATAACAGGAAATTTATGTTAATTTTCAAAGTGCTTTAAATAAGAAGCTGTAAACCTAAGCCTCATTCAATTCAGCGATTTAGGTAGTTAATAATTTTACACTAATAATCAATTTTTCGAGTAGAAGTGAAATAAAAAATCGTTTACTAAAAGAAGTTGTTAAAGTAACTTGTACATCGCTTTTACGGTTTTCGTACGTATTTTCGTAATAAATAAGTATTTATTGTGAAAATTACTTATTAATTGAATAACTGTAGTTTGGTAAGCTTAGATTCCATCAATACTTAAAAAAAATATAAAAATGAAAGCTAGTTGAATAAATGGCACATTTGGAATTTTTGAAGCGTATCGTTACTTAAATATTTTATCGATAGAGAGTAATTAATTGTATAAAATTAGCTTGAAAAAAAATGCTTAGAATCTTATCTTACTAATATATAAATCAAAGTCTCTAAAACCGTTGTAATCGCTAACCCCGAAAACTACTAAACCGATTTTGCTGAAATTTTGCATACCGATTCTTGACACTTCCTAGATGTTTTTAGTATAATTTTTATCTGGAAAAATTTAGTAACAATAGCAATAAAGAAGCTCAAAGTTTTGCAAAGATACATTAGTTTTTACTTCAGTTCAGTAGGATCCACTAGGTGGCGTTGACGTAAAATCGAAGCTACCTGCAACAGAATTAAATGAATGTGGTTATAATAGGCTGAAGCGTCTCAATAATTTGAAGATTTCTGCAGTCGTCCACCGGCCGTACATTAAGCTGCATCGTAAATGTAGCTGATAGTCGTGCAGCTGGGTTCCCCGGTTATCAAAGACACGCTTTTTCAATGGGCAAGTGACCTTGGTCTACTCCCGCCCTGAACCTCCAGGATTGACGAGTGCCACGAATAAAAAGTTATTTAAACCGATAACATCTCCAGCGGCATATCAGGAGACGTGTCTAGCCAGAGCACAAACTTCTCCAACACTTCAGAGTTATGTGGCCATTTCATCACCAGTCTGGTCTGTCAGAGAATTTTTTACTACAAATGCAAGCCAGGGAAGATAGCCCTGAAGAGTACGGGCAGCCACAACGGCCTTCTTCTTAATGGTCGTTCCAATGGCATACCCACGTAGAGAAGGTATTCTCTACACTCACTTTCACGACTGACAATGAGCAGTTGGTCATCCGGAGAACGACCCAAAAACGAGATATTCTTTAGTCAGCATCGTACCTTTTTTCATCACGGTCTCCGTACACAAAGACTTCGAGGGTAAGAGTCAAGCAACCTGCAGCCTTCTCTCCATCATCAAGAATATCAATAAAAAAGAGCTGGAAGTATCACCACTGGCCCTTTTTAGGGCCATTATAAGTATTTACATTTCGTACTTAACCATCAATCTCATCGATTCTTTTAAAGGCCACCTAAGTTTAAATTACCTTGCTAACTAATACATTTTGACTACTATTTCCGGACGCGATTCGTCGACTAAAAGACTATGTTAACTAAAGACGGCCACTATTATATCAAGTCAGTCATTCACTGGCAGTCGTCACGTGCAGAGTTGTTCTTCGCAAGGCTGGGGATTCCAATGACCGACGACCCTATATTACCCTCTCGACTCTCAGCATTCAACCAGGAATCGTCGATCCTCTCTAAGGTCTGCTCTGGGCGAACCCAACAGGAATGATAAACATGAAGGAAAAATAAACTTGAGCCAATGGAAGTCTCCAACAGGCAAGCAACACAAACCAATCTTCCCATCTTAGATAACCAAAACAACTGAGTCTGCAAAAAAAGAAGGTGCTTTAGACATCAACGTCTTTGACGTTATACCAGAGGACGTTGGGAAAGATCTCTACAACTAGCTCCTAAGCTTTGGACTTTGTTATTTTTCTCTCAATCAGTCTGGGACTTTCACAGCAGGCCAGAGAAGATCACCCTGAAGTATCCAGGCAGTCACAAATGCTGTAAATTTCAGTGAAGACAGAGATCACTTGAGAAAATCACCGGTCTTTTTTAGAGCTATCGGACGTTGAACTACCTTGCCAAAAAATATATTAGAACTCAACAAAGTTGACAAGAAACAGCTCTTATGGGCCAAAAAAGTCTTAACCATATCAAAAGTCGCAAGAGGGTTAATTGGAATGGAAACTTTAAATATTTGTAATGAGCGCGCGGTGGCTCAGTCGGCTAGGTCGTGGATTGGCACGCGGGAGACCGTGGTTTGATTTCCGGCCAGTGCGACATTTTCGGCAAGTACCTCTGTGTATTTTTACAAGTACTTTTTCACCACGCAATGCTCTCCACGGAGGGTTTTAGGCGACCTTCTCGTAGCAAAATTGCCTAATACCCCCTACCCCCCCTCCCAGTAATGGAAGGCCTTCCATCCCTTTACTTGTCCTTCTCCCAAGTGCTAAATGCCCTGTGTAGTGTCCTTTATAGGAGCTGGACGCAAAGCACTATAATGTAAAAAAAAAAAAAGTGTATCTAATGAATCAATGTTAAGCATCAAGAAACTGACGCAGAAAATTTATCGAGATTGGAACAGCAGCGTCAAAATCAACAAATAAAGAATCAATCACAAGTTAGATCAGCTTTTCATTGTACCCTCACAGTAATCGCTTAAATCTTTCAGATTATTAAATAAGTAGAAAATGTATTTGTATTTTTGTGAAGATTAAAAATGTAGAGATTAAGTTTCAAGACTCTGTTGCTCTGGTAATAAAGTTGTGAGGTAAGAGAATTTTTTTTAGTACATTTTTTTTGGAAGTTTTAATCTTAACAGTTTTAAAAATAGCCCTTTTCGTAAACTATACGGGAAAAACTGCAAATCAACTGCCCCGTATGGCCAACGATTATTTTATGGCGTAAGAAACGCACCGTACTTTTCAGCAAAATTATATTTTTTTAATTTTCACAGTTTATTATTTGACCAAATAAACTGTATAAATTCCAAACAAACATGTTTTAAATAAGAAGATTTTTTTTCTGAGAAGTGTCAGGAATATCTATCAAATTTCTAACTAAAAACGTTCTCCATCACAAGTCAACACATTACGGTGTTCCATTTTGTCAGTCTCGGGCGAAGCCAAGACGGGGGGCCGCTAATCATATGATTAAGTAGTTAAATAACAGATAGAAAAACATAAAAACTTTAGAGGTGAAAATTTTAAGACAGTATTTTCAAGAATTCTTTTTTTTTTCGTTTAGTAAATTCATTAATTATTTGTACAGATTTGCATTCATTCATATATTGAAAACATCTTTATATAAGCTACTTTAAGTAGAGATTTAGTAAGACCATTGTAGATCGCCGAAGCTTTGTTGTACAGACTTCGTTTCTAGCCAGTACTTCCTAGTATGAACGATATCTAATGTAATTAAGTTTTCATTCAAACATTAAAAATATCACTTTCCTGAAAAGTTATGATACCTTCATAAAAATATCTTTTAACAAAATAAAAGGTAAGGTTAGTTTGATGTGTTGTTGAGTTAACATTTTAATGTAAGGAATCGTTGAAGCCTCAATACGCTAGCAATAAATAGTATTCTTCATAATGAATTTGTAGCCTTGAAAAACTCTGAAATCTTAACATAAAAAAGGTAGAGTTTTTTATCACCCAAGATACATTTTGTATAACACTTGTATTATAATACTGTTGAGTACTCGTACTTAAACAAAATCAAACTAAATAATACTGACTATTGCTTAGTACTGTATATATAAACCTCTTTAACGTGGATGAAAATTATGCCCTATATGTTTTCATTTTCTTTCGACATAGCAAGGCATAATTGTATTTAATGTAACATTTGCATGAAGAAACAGTGAAAAGTCAATATTATTTAGTTTGATTGTGTTGAAGTACGAGTACTAAACAGTATTATAATACGAGTATTATACAAAATTTATGTTGCGCGAAAAAAAGCTCTACCGTTTTTAATCTTAGATTTCAGAACTTTTTAAGGTGACAAATTGACTATGAAGAATACTATTTATTGCCAGCGTATTGAGGCTTCAGCAATTCCTTTCATTGACATACTAACTCAACAACACATCAAACTTACCTAACTTTTTTATTTTGTTAAAAAGTATTTTTATGGTTTATACTAATTTCGAAATTTTTGAAACATGTGCCTAAAAGATATATTTTATGAATTAAATTATCTATTCATTTAATATGTAATCAAACCAAATAAAGTAAAGTAAGCAAAAATCATTTCTGTTACACTTTTTCTCAAGGTCACCAATCTGGAATCGTTCATTTACTCTGTGGGGCAGAATGGGTATATAGAAGTATTTAACTTAAAACAATTTACAGATCTATTTGAAAATGAAACAGGTTTATGGAACAGTAATCTTTCATGCAAAAAAATTAGGAGGTTTATATAGACCTTATAAATGCAATTTTAAGTGATTTTTCCGTAAGGATACATGTTAAATTTTTAAAATTAAACATGTGAAAGAATAACCCAATAACCCAACTAACGTAGGTATACTCATTCTAACGATAATTGCACCACCTTTGTACACAGTATCGTTTTATGGCAGATATATTTATAGTTTTATTATCAGCCATCTAATTTTATAGAAGTGTAACTTCTTACTTGGGTACCGAAGCACCCACTGTCCACTAGTTTTAGTTCTGTAGAATAATAGTGACTTTTGATTGTGGTTCGTTAATAAGTATTATTATTAATCTCCTTAACAAAATCGAGAAAGGATCCAAGCTTACTCGTGACAACGCTACACACCATTGTGTTCTTATATTTGTACATTGTGGAAACATAGTTAAATCACCAAAAATGAAAAAAAATTTGCTTGCAAATTGATGTTTTGAGTTTCAACAATTGTCATAATTTATATGCCCACAACACTTTGAGATATCCTTAAATGATAAAAATTTTTTTACATGAACTCCCTTTTATTAATAGAAATATGTATTTATTTTAACAATTTTATTGCAAAGTTTGAAAATGCCCCTCAGCTCCAAAAAAATAAAAAATAAAAAAATTAGATAAAAATACTAACGTATACAAAAGTTTTAGGAAAAATAACATACTTATTAATTGGTGAGTAATGTTAATGTATAAATTCAAACTACTTTACGTTTGGAAAGAACAAGACTATTAAAGTACATATGTTTCCAAAACTGTGCAGATTTTGGTATAATCAACAAATGCACCAGTATTTTATTGTACTATCAAAATGTGCGTAGAAAAAATTAGTATAACTGTTAGATTATGTAACTAATGTTGTATATTGTGTAAATAGTAAAAGTCAAAAACTAGTAAATAATTTAACAGCAACATCTATAAAACAGGTTTTTCTAAAATATTATGTATTATGTTAAATATTTCCAATAGTGCATACCCAAAAAAGGTTCACCATTGGGATTTAAATATCAGCACTATTCATCAACATATTTCCAAAACGAGGAGAGTAAGCTTTTACAAAAACGAAACACAGCTACAGTTATCTAGTTAATCAATTTTTTTATTTTTTTTTTTTTTTGTTTTTTTTTTTTATAGAAATGGACACAAGATAGTACAACATTTTTTATTACCGATACCAATTTTAAAGTCAGCAACATCGTGTTATTTATGCAAAACGTAAACAAATACGCTGTAGGTATAATCAGATATCATATGCACTAGTTTTTGCTACTATATGTTTATTTGACCAGCCTGATATCAATTTTTTCAATATGTACGTTTCCAAAATCGGCCTTTAACACTCAGAATAATTAGATTTGTTTAATTTTTCTATCAATTTATATAACTATTGGATTAGTTAGAATCGATAAAAGACAGTCTAAGCGTTGACAACCCCAATGTTTATCAACTACTCTTATTTTTTCAAATACTAGGCAACTTCCTTAATCTTTATGAAGATTGATAGAAATGCCTGAATGGGATAAATATGTACAACCTTTCTCCTAAAGCTATGCTTATTCTTTACACAGGTGCGTAAATGGCTAAGTTAAAGTCCTAGTAGTTATACAGTTTTTGGTTTTTATTCGAAATAGAAATACGTATTAAAAAAACGTGTGCTACTTCTCTACATAATTTTAATAAATACATTTTCTTAGTCGAAGAAAGACTGCATACTTTACTTAATTATTCGAGGATATACAAAAGTGTCTTTAGTGTAGAAATTAGTTTATTTGCCACCGTTTTTTTGAAAGTTTTTAGACTTCTGCGTGATGTAATTATAAAAATCAACAAAAATGGTGTGATGTAAGAAATCAGAGAAAAATTGTAATATCAGATCATAACAATTAGACTTACGACATCAGAACTTAAAAAAATATAAATCTTTATAAACTCCCACGAAAAATCTAACAGAATAACTAATCATATTAAAAATACATGCAAATAAAGTCCCTATAGTAAATAAATTACAGATTGTCCCTGCAAATTAGTGAATTGTACTTTTATAGACACCTTATTCGCAATATTAGATAACTTAACAAGCAATAAAATATAAGTAGTGAATAGTAATGAGTAATACTGCTTAAGTAATTTTGTTTTACTACTGCTTACAAAAGATTATTCCCATTATTATTTCAGCAGAAGATTCTATTTTAAGTTAGTTACAGAAGTTTTTCAAAGCAATTTTATTTGAAGGGCGTTTTAATAGCCTAGAAAATTGCAACTTCTATTTTGTGTACGACAACTCTTGGAAATCGTTTATATAAAATCATTTAACAAAAATATATTTCACTGCGAATGTGGGAATAAATTGCAATAATACGTACAAAGGATATTTTAACTTGAAATTAAACATAAAAAAAACCTGAATATGGAATATTTCTCATTCACTATAGAATACGTATTGTGTAAGTTCGTACAATGACGAGTTTGAAAATTTTAAATAGGACACATACGACAATTTTCAGAATTTTGATTTAATTCACTTAACAAATGTAAAACCTGTGCTACGATAAATGTTATATTTATATTAAATAAACAAACTACAAACTTACTGATAACGGCTCTACTGTCTAATGATCGAGAGTAGAAATACACGTAAAAGAGGATGTAATGGCCGTAGAGAGGACTGTATAACCAATGATATTCTGAATTAGATTTCTTGGTAATACTCCTCGTGTCCTAGTGATGCTGTGATGGTAAAATCAGACCTGGTATGCCTGCGATGGATCAGTCTAAATGAGTGATACACTAATACAGACTCCTTAGCACTGATAACCGATACAGGTACGCTAGAACGAGTGACTTGTCAATAATGACTTAAAACTTATTGAACACAAGTGTAAAGCCTAATCATATGCGGTTAGAGGAACAGTGACTGGTGAGCTAGAAAATATTTGATCTGGTAGCGCGTGGCTTTTGGACTGTGGATAACACGACTATGAAGAAGAGCGAGCCAGAATGTGTACGAGTGCGAGAAAGCGCAAAAAGTAGCTACTCTTGTTGTATTTTGAAATTTGGAAAAAGATAGTGTGGGCTCACTATACCGTGAGTTTTGTGATATGGTTTCGGAGAAATGTACTAATTACTAATTGTACGATTAACTCTGCGCACGACCCATGAAAACGTACTCACTAGGAGACTTGGGAGGGATGAGTAGAGTGACTAATTATAGTGTCGATTATAATAATTATAATAATGACAATAATTACAAAAGTTATCAAAATGATGATGATAATACTTTACAATTATCATTAATGTATAAGTAACACAAGTAATAAATACTAAAGTCAAATAAACTTTTGCAGTTCAACACAAATAATTTATGCTTATTCGTCTATACGATGTACACTTATGATACTCTATACTTGTTGGAACAATTTGTCAACGTACGGTCATTAATACCATGTTGGCTATGATGTCCATGAGGCTGTGTGTCACTTAACACGTCATGTTTAAAAAGGCTTTGGAAATATGAAGTACTTTAAGTTGTACGAGTCTTCCGGCGACTTACATACAGATTCCCACATCCTAACTTGGGCTTTGGCACTTTATCAAAGCCAAGATAGGGAACAATCTGTTGATAGAAAAACATCAGTTAATCCATGTTTATAGTATGGGCAATACGTCAGTTGTACCAAATAGTATAAAAGAAGTGCATAAATATTACATCCTTTAATTGTACGAGGTGCTTGCGTTTGAGACTGAGGCTAATGATTTCGAATACTGTAGTAGTTTTAATCTCAAGCATTAAAATCTTGTGTAAGAAAATCTTGTGCTCTTTTATTAATATCTAGTAAAATTAATAAACCGTCCATTTATGTTTTGTACCGTCGGCTGTTTTTTTTGCATTTGTCACCATATAAAGCTAATGTTTACGTTAAGTTATGAATAACTATCGGATTTGCAGTAAATGAAGCTACGGTGTATAATGTAATATGTTTTTGTGTTGTTTAGCCATGCATGTTAAATCAGATTTTCTTCACTTTACTTACAGATAAACCTTAAAATAACGTAAATCTTTAATTGCATCATGCAACTTTTGGGGGGTACGTGTGATAACATATTAGATATTACTTTTTCCTGAGGCAAAAGAGAAAAACCGTTGGCTTCAATGTGCTATGTCGCAATACCATACACAAACAAAGTAATTAGAATAATTATGTTTCGAAAAACATATTAGCTTTTGGTTCTGTTATCAGGTGTATATTATTCAGTTTCGTGTAAGTCAGTAAATAAGAATAGTGAAGTCCGATAAGCAGAAGTTAAAATCGTTCTTACTATAGCTTTTTTATTCTTTGTGAAACGCTTATTTTTTTAAACATTATTAATAATCATGAAAAAAGAATTACTATGAATGATCCTATGAAAGAGTTGCTTTGTATATAGTCAGAGTTCTACAAAAAAAATTTGTGACGTTAAAATTTAAAATAGGTTTAAAAATTTAATTTTTTATATATTACACGTACAGTTGTATAAATGATTTAAACATTCATATATATTAGATCAATACAACTTTTTTTCATGTAAATCAGATAGCAAATATATTTTACTATTAACAAATAATACTTTCCCACTTAGTTTAATTAAGTTTTAAAATTTTGTAACATAAAGGTGATCGAACAGGTGTAAATATTTCTGACAAATCTAATAAACGGTGTATTACTTCATTTTTACAGGAGTCAGCGAGCATAAGTATTGTATAAGCAGATAAACAGAATTATCAGGTGTAAAAAAATATACTATGCATAAAAGGGAATTATTTTTTTTAATTTTAAAGTTAGTTTTTAAGTATAAGATATATTTCTATATTTAACTGTCACGTGCAAAAATTGTACAGTCACCTTGCATTTTTAATTGATTTAAAGAAACTTGACGATCAGTAGATTTTGTTTTAAAAATGCTTAAATTTTTTTTTTTGTAAAAATAACTATAGATTAAATTTATCAGACCGTATGCAGATGCTGTAAATATTAGGTTCGTATTTAGTTATTACTTGGTATAGAATTAAGAGAAATAGATAACTGTTATGACCAGGCTCACGTTGCTCTTGTCAGGGTATGTTTGCTTCCACTTTTTGTATACCATCAAGAGCCGCAGGAACTTGTACATTGTTTTGTATATGAACAATAGGTGCTATGGATGGAACTTGTGCATCCACATTCTCTGGATTTATTTAAGATGTCCATTGATTGGAGCTGCTGCAATCACTTGACCTCTATTTCAATTGTTTCGTTGTCTTCCTACTCTTCGTGGTTTGTCCACTTCTTTCTCATCAGATAAGGCTAATCAAGACGTCTTGTCATAATGGCAGCTGATTATTCAGCAATGCATCATCATTTCTTTGCTGTTCATTTATTCATTGCTCTGCTGTGGCATTATTTAAATTTGTATGAAATTATTGTTAGAAATCTCGTATTATGTAAAAAATAAATAATATACCGATACGATTGTATGCTAAAGGAATTAGTAATATATCATATGGATGATTATTAGGAAAATAATAATGACGACGATCGTCTCTTGCTTCGAGCTCAGGATTTTGTGTTTTATTTAGATTTCAGAAATTATTTTGAAAACGTACAAATGTGGTCTAAATAAACCGCTAGTCACGACTTTACGACTTAGCGTTAATAATTACATGACATATAAATTTTAATGAGTAGAAACCAATTTGTTGTCATTACGTAGGAAAAGTAAAAAAAAAAATTAATAATGTTTTTTACGTCAATTGTGAGTTTTTTCTTTCTTTATGCATGTTGATTTTTTTTTTTTTAATTTGTTTTTACCACTTACGGTAGTTGTTTCCTAAATAAAAAGTATCTAAAAGGGTACGAAATTTTCAGAAAAACTAATATACGCGTCGAGAAATATGTGTAAAAAATTTTAAACCTATTTACCACGTCATTACTGAAATATCCTCGTCAAAAAATCACTTTTTTAACATTAAAGCAATGGTGCCAACACTACATAGCCCCATGATTTTAAAAAGTGTATTTGAAATTTAAAATACTTGACTTGGCTTCTTTAACTAAAATAATATTGCCACTTCATTCCACATAGTTATTACTTTACTCAAGATTTTTTATCCTCTATTTACAGCTCATTCGTTGACAGAAAAAGCAATTTGTAACCATATAACAGGTAGAAAAAAATGTGAAAGTACCAGAAAGTGATGTATTGGTGAAAAACTTGTTTCTCAAGAAACATGTATTTGTACGGATGTGTGTTAGTTAAATGTAAAAGTTTTATTTGCTAATTCTTAAATAATCAAAGACGTGCAAACTTAAACCTGTCCGTTACACAATGATTATATGTTTTTTAACAAATATTTCACAAATTTGTTTGTATCCAAAAATTTAACTGATAAATTTATAATCTATACCTACAGACAATTAAAACAGTTTTGTTTTTAAGAATCGAATTAGGTTGGAAAAGAATTTGATAAGATTAACTTTTTTACTGAAAACTCAATTGCAACAAATAAGTATAAAACTAACAATAGATTCACATGGATAAGAAATAACAAAAATAAATGTCTTAATATATTTATTTCAGCTTCAAATGATACTGTTATGGAGAATCTTTCAGGTATACTCTTATCTGACTTTGTTATACATACACTTAAATTACGACAAAACTTAGTCATATTGACAAAAAAGTAAGATGGATCTGGGTGTCAAAACACTATTTTTTCAAAGTTACAATAAGTTAATTGCTTGTTAGTCAGATAAGGGCTTTTCTGTAATTGTCATCCCTGTATCTCAATACCACAAAAAGGTTGAGAATGTGGTGTATGACCCTATTTATCACCAATCTTTTAAACGTGATTCATTACCATGTTTTTAAAAATGGGTAAGGATTAAGTTAGTAAATGGGAAAGATGGGGATTTTTTGAATTACAAAAAATTCAAAATAGTTTATCCTCTGAAGTTAATCATTCTACATTAGCCAGAGCATAATACGTGGGTTGATAAAATTACAAAAAAGAAATTTTCCTGTTAGAACTTTATATAAATTGTTAATAATTAATTTTCCGAAATCTAGCCATCTTACTAATATATAAAGCAGAAGCGCTAAAACCGTTGTAATTGCTAACCACGAAAACTACTGAACCGATTTTGCTGAAATTTTGCACACTGATTCATGATTCTTCCTAGATGGTTTTAGTATAGTTTTTATCATAAAAAATTTAATAACAATAGCAATAAATGAGCTCAAAGTTTTGTAAAAATACGCTAGCTTTTCACTTTAGTTCAGTTAAATCCGCTAGGTGGCGTCGACATAAAATCGAAGCTACCTGCAACATAATTAAATAAATGTGGTTATAATAGGCTAGAGTGTCTCCATAGTGTTGTAGTCGAGCTTCGGCCACTCAACGAGCTGTATTAAGAATGCTGATAAGAGTCTTGCAGCTGGGTATCCCGGTTACGGATGACACTCTTCTCTAAGGGAAAAGGAACCTAAGTGTTTATTTACCCTGAATCTCGACGAGTGCGTTAAAAAAAAAAAAAAAATAATTTTAACCGATGCCATCTCTGCCACAATACCAGGAGACATATCTAGCCAGAGCACAATCTGGTTCAACTCATCAGAGTTGTGAGAGAGTAGTCCCACCATCCCACCTGGTGCAGTTAGAGAATTTGTGGTTACAAATGTCAGCAAGGGATAAAAACAGCTCTGAGCTCTGAGGGGCATGAGCAGCCACAACGGCTACCTTCTTGGTCGTTCCGTCCCAAATGCGCTTACCCATATGTTCCCGTCGAACGATGAGTGGTTGGTTATCCGGGGAACGACCCGAGACGAGATATTCTTTGGTCAGCAGCGTACCTCCCTCTATCACAGTTATCGAGACTCCCAGGGTAAGAATCAAGCAAACGTAGCCAGCTCTTCATCATTAGGAATAAGAATAGCCTGGAAGTCTTACCACTGGCACTTTTTAGCGCCAGTATAAAAATTTACGTTCCCTACTTAACCATCAATTTCATCGGTTCTTTTTAGCATCCACCTAAGTGTAAACTACCTTGCCAACAAATACATTTTTATTACCATTTCCGAAAGCGATTCGTCAATTAAAAGACTATATTAACTAAAGACGGCCACTATTATATCAAGTCAGTCATTCACTGGCAGTCGTCACGTGCAGAGTTGTTCTTCGCAAGGCTGGAAAATCCGGTGACCGATGACCCTATATTACCCTTTCGACTCTAAGAATTCAATAAGGAATCACTGATTCTCTCCAAAGTCAACGTTGGGCAAACCTATAACAGCTATGTAGGAAAAAAAACTTAAGCCAACGGGACAGCCTTTACTGGACAAGTATCACTAACCAATCTCCCCATCTAAGATCACCAAAACAACTAAATCTGGAAATAAAAAAGGTTTTTTAGACACCAACGTCTTCGACGTTATACCAGGAGACGTTGGGAAAGAGCACTACAACTAGCCCCAAAGCTTCAAACTTAGTAATTTTTCACCCAATCAGTCTGTATCTTGAACAGCAAGCCAGAAAAGATCACCCTGAAGTATCCAGGTCACAATTGCTGTTAACTGCAGTCAAGAAAGAGTTAACTTAAAAAGCTCACCGGTCTTTTTTAGGGCCATCGGACTTCGAACTACCTTGCCAACAAATATATTAGAACTTAACAAAGTTGACAGAAAACACACTTTAGGGGTCACACAAATTTTAAGCATCCCAAAAGTCGCAAGAGGGTGAATCGGAAGAAAAACTTCAAGTGTATCTAATAAATACAATTTCACTTAGGCGTCAAGAAACTGTCGCAGAAAATTTATCGAGATTGAAACAGCAGCGTCAAAATTAACAACTAAAGAGTCCATTACGTGAGAGATCAGCTTTTCATTGTACCCTTACAGCAATCTCTAAAATCTTTAGAGATCTTACTTCAGATTTTTAAATAAGTAGAAAATGTTTTTGTGTTTTTGTGGCAATAAAAATGTAGGGTTTAAGGTCCAGGACTTTGTTGCTCTGGTAATAAAGTTGTGAGATATGAGAAAAAAATTTTTTTTTTAATATAAATTTTTTGGGGGTTGAAAATCTTAACAGCTTTAAAAAATAGCCGTTTTCGTGAATTACACGGGAGAAACTGTAAATCAACGGCTTCTTATGGCCACCGATTATTTTACGGCATAAAGAACGCATGGTACTTCTCAGCATAATAATTTTTTTGGAATTTTTACACCTCATTATTTAACCGAATAAACTAAATGGATTCCGAAAAAATATGTTTTTAATAAGAAGATTTTTGTTCTTAGATGTATCAGGAATACAAGTAAAACTTCTAACTAAAAATGTTTCACAATACATGTCAACAAACTACGGTATTTTATTTAGTAAGTCTCGGGCGAAGCCGAGACGGGGGGCTGCTAGTACTTTAAAAAATGGTTATGAGTTAATGAGCTTACAAAAAGGTATCGTGATTTTATAGTGATATACATTAATTTCACTTGATATTGTATCTTTAACAATAATCAATAATTCAAGGTGTTTAATAAAAATGGAAACGTCAAAGATATTTCTTTTTCATGTCAAAGAAGGAGTTCTTAAGCGGTTTGAGGTTTTTTCTCGACTTTACATATTTTTATTTAACCAAAAATACTATAAACAGCTAATAGGCTGTCCTAAGGATAATATGCGATATTGGCAGATATTTATAGCCTTAAATCTCTTCGAAGATAAGGAACTGCGAGAATTAATCGACGCCTCAGGCGAAAAAAGGACACCTCATACACCTCGATGAAAAAATGGACAACCTATAATGTTTATCGAAGAAAAGTACAGCTCGTAGGTTCTGGCGAAAATAATTGCAATTCGCTGAGCTCAAGAGAAAAGAAATACAACTCACTGCGCTCAAACGAAAATAAGTATATTTCACTGGGCTCAAACGAAGAAAAGTACAGCTCGTAGGCTTTGATGAAAATGAGTGCAACTCGCTGGGCTCAAGCGAAAAGAAATACAGCTCACTGGGCTTAAGCGAAGGAAAGTACAATTTGCTGCGCTACAGGAAATTTAAAAAACCACACTCACACTCACACACACACCACACAGATTTTTGCTAAAACTACGTGTATTTATTTTCTTGCAAAAACATTCTTCGATATTTTCGAGAAAACTTTATTGTTGATCGGTATAAAGCTTTCTCTGAGGGTACAAAAAAAATAAAAAAATTTAAACGCATAATCTCTAACTTACTTTGTATATTTATTCATATGTTGTTTTTTTTTTTTTTTTTTTTTTTTTTAATTACATATGATATCATATTGGAGGGTGCATAATTATCAATTATAAAAACTTTTTATCTAGAACTAAATTATCCTTAACAAATTATTCAGTTTGTTGCAGTAGCTACAATAGGTACTTTGAAAAATATTATTACTAAAAGATAATGAACACTATTACTAAGAATAAAGGCACTTCTATGAAAAATAATTAAGATTCTCGCATTTTACACATACACTGTGACTAGTCATTTAATAACTTTATGTTTGATCATTTTATCATATATTTACAAAATAATTTTGTTTATAAAACAATGGGTTACATAATTGAATTTTAAAATATTTAAAATTTAAAATAATTAAACAAATAAATTTATAAGGTGAAATAATTAAATTTTTATAACGATCTTAAGATGATAGTTACATAAATAATTGGGTTCTTAGAACAAGTCAAAAAATATTTAGTTCAATATGAAGAATACAAAAAATTGCTGGCTTATAAATTAACTCCCTAACACTTTTTATTATGACAGCTGCTAACAATTACAATACTTTTTTTAAATCAATTATGGAGTCACTAGGAATTAAACCCTTTCGCAGCATTCGACTCAAATCAGCTCCTTTTTTTGGAGCCAATGGAATTTTAGTCGTGTACGCAGCAGCCAAGTGCTGTGAGCTGATATCGCTTAGGCTCATATTTTTTTCAGCACGTATATTTTTTTAGCTTCCTTGAAATAATCATGTTTTAAAAATACGGAAGTGCTTCGAGGAACCACTTTTATTTCTCGAACACTGGCGATTTTCGCTGTTTTCCAGTTACACTTTTCTGATAAATGATCAAAATTATATGTTAAACTTGGTTCTACTTGCTCAACGTCGTACTGATTTGTAGTTTTACTTTCGCGTATAAATTTCACCCATTCATTTTGTGTGAACACAGATTTATGACAAATGTAGTTTTCAATACGAGCATGCATTGAATCTCCCTCAGACTGCGTATGGCCCACCTCTAGATAGCTGTAAGATAAAATTTTTTATTGACCCAACAATATATTAATTTTAACTGTATCATTTATTGCAATACAATCAAATGCTCAATGATAGAGGAATCGGAATTAATTTTTGTATTTTTATGAGAAAACTAGCCAATTGATTTATAATTTTTAAAAATTAATCAATCTCATATGTAAAAGTACCTGTCACTTGGGAAAACAAATGGATGACAAAAATTAATAAATGTAGTCAGCATTACGTCATACATTAATGGAAATGATAACTTATAAAAAATCATTCGTTAACAAGGATTCAATACTTTGTATTAATGAATAATAATTGAGTACTTGCTCATAATTCAATCCACATTCGTTAACAGGTAATGAGCAGGATTAAAGGAGGTTCCGGCAAAAATTAAAAAGTGTTAGAGACCACTGCGAAAAAATTTCGTTCTTTCCAAGAACATATTTACATGTTTGTATGGATTTTTTAAATATTTTTTTCCAAACATATTTTCCCGAGAAAAAAATTATTCATTTACATAATTCAACGTAGGCTCTAATGGAGATCACTAATTAAATTTTATTAAATGTAACTTTTTTAAAAATTTTTTTGGTGGTTTTTTTTATTCGTTTATTATTATTTATAAGATAGCTCATTTCTAACTAATTTAGTTTTACCCATGAGAAATTGAAAAAAAAATTTTATTTTACTCAAATGGTATTTTAAATACTATTTGATTACAGACCCCCATAAGAGTTTACAATAAGTTGTGGAATTATATGCTTTTTTCTGAAAAATAGGTCTGGAAAAAAATATTGAAAAAATTCATACGCACTTATAATTTTCTTAAAAAGGACTGTACGTGAATCACAGAAATTTTTATTGCAAATTGATTGCTTGTGATATATATTTAATTAGTGGGTATTCTTATTTTAATTTACATTACGATTACAATTACGATCAAATTATTGAAAAATACGTAATTACATAAATAAATGTCTTACCGATTAACTATTTGGATATCTAATTCATTTGCTGCTGTCATATACATAGTAAATACATTTTGGTTTCTATTTTGACCAGAACAGTTATCCGTATAGAAATTTATTTCTTTAATACCGAGCTGAGCTTTGGATCGAATAAATTTGAAAACAAACGAAGCAATCTCATTTGATCCTCTGTTTTCTACTGTCTCATTTCAAAGAACTGAGTGCCCTTTTGATATGCCGAGTTCATACATAGTGAAGTTTCAAACACTGAGTTAAGACAAATAGTACATTATGGAAATTTCTGTACGAGGTGTGCTTAGAACTTTCTGGAGATCATAATTTACACAGCATATTGTTTCACCGTTTATAGATCTGGTTTTATCTATCGACATCAGTCTTCGAGCTTCGTTTTTATTTTCCAGATGCCTTTTTTTGGAAGCTTCATTTGTAATTTGATCTTCTTTTGACATGTTTTTAAAGGATACACAAGTATCACACCTTAATAATAAGTTTATTTTTAAAATATATTATTTTTAATATTTTTTTGCATTATATTTACTATTATTAATTTAATTAGTTTAAGAACGTTCTCCAGGAAAAGCAGGATAAAAATTTTGAGTTTTTCTTATATCTTCGTACAAGGTATTTGTATTAATTTAATCATTTATTGTAATAAGGCGATTGTTAAAATAGTATTATAAATTTTAAAAGTCTTAAATTAATATAAGAAGAACGTTTTGGTAAGATTTATTAACATTATTGTACAATTAAAAAACCAATCAAATACTCAATTTCAATAATACTTACTAGTCTTTTTTAGGCTTGAAGAATCCGTAATTATATTCTGAATTGAATATTTTTTCGTAAAGAGTTTTACTGACAATAGATGTATCAACTATTACTCCATTAGCATCTTTCTTCGCAACTTCATCAACGTACATTCTGTACATCTTTGCTATGGACAGTCTTTCTTCAAGGTACATCTTTGGATTGTTTTCCCAACAATAGTGTGATTCCATTTTTGGAAATTGATTAATGTGATCCCTGACGACAGTTTTCATACTTTCCGGATATTTGAAGGGCCTATTTAGGTGACAACCTTTAAGATCATCTGCAATTACTCCTGTATAATCAAGCCTTGTGATCTGGACACCCGGAATTAACGCTTTTATAAAACAAAACGGCCTAATAAATTGTGCTTTGTTTGCGCATTACAGAAATGCTTGTTTTATAATTGTGCGTCCACTATTTATTTATTTATTAATAAAAAACGTTCCGGGTGCTGGATGAAATTTAATTTCAATTTTTATAAAAAAATATTAACTTTATGATAATGTCAGTAGTACCAATCGTTTGCGCGTAAATTTAGAGTACAAATCAATAATTCAATTACCAGGTATTAATCGGCAATATTTGCATTCCAATCGCTCGCACATCGCTTTGCGCATGCAAATCGAGGTTCGATTATTGTTATTCTCTTCGACTTTTTATCCAAGTTAATAATCGAATGTTAGACGACTCCGAGACCGAGAGCATGTGTGTGTGTGTGTGTGTGATGTGAGTGACTGTAAAATATGGAGTCACTTAGTAAAACGAATCGTAATTCGTACTACTTATGTGCCTTTTTGAAAGATTTATATATAAAGTGAATACCTAATGCGAGCTCAGGTCTACATGGCTTTATAAAAGTGGATATTCGATGAGAAAGTGCGTTTCATTAAACTTGAGATGTTTCTGTACAAGTCTGGACGTCAGGTAGTATCTGATGTTAATTGTTAAAGTAGTATGTTGATTGCTGAGGAGGATCATATCGTTACAGTTTAATAAGTAAACAACAATCGAAAAAAGCGGTTTAACCATACTTGTGCGACGCCTTTGCTTTATCTGTCACTTCCATCATGCAGAAAGAACACCCACTTAAGCTTTTAGGTAGTATTAACAAAATAATGCATTAAATAATTTACATACTGATTATTATACTTTAATTTACGTTTCCTTACACTGACAGATCATACAACAACAAAAAACAGTGATTCTTATGTTATTCTACCTACAGGAAGGCCACTACGTACACTTGGTACTTTATCACTGAAAAAGTTAATTTGTGCTTGGTAGTATTGCTCAATTATGTTATTTTAAGTTATTTTTTTTAATGCTTATTCCAAATATTTTGTTTTCAGAAATTTTGAAGAACTTTCAACAAAATTATTTAATTCAAAAAATTATGTCTATGAAATGAAGGTGACATATTTTTATTACTGGTAGCATTACTTGAATTGAAATTTATTAATCCAGTGCTTGACTTTTCCAGACTGTTTGAATCTGGTATCCCAAGACAAGGTGTCCGAAAAGCGTACAAGCTTCTGAGCAATGACTGTGTTGTAGGTGACTGACTTGAATTTGACATCGCTCAGGCTAAGGATCAACCAAGTCAAAGGTCATCAGCTAGTTGAACAAGGTGCTCAGCACCAGTGAAAGCGAAATTCATCGCATACTCCCTGTGCACAGATATGATACCATGCTGCTCTCTACATCGCTTGACAAGGCATAGAGTTTTTTTTTAAAGTTGTAACTCTATAAGTATTAACAACTGTTGTTGTCAAGAGGAGTTACATTAGGTGCGGATTTTTGAAAAAGGTAATATGTGGCCATTTAAAAAATTAGAATGTAAGAACATTTTATTGACTTTTTTAAATATATTTAAAATACATATTATTCATGATGCAAGCTTTTGACATCACTGTGATAATTATTTACTAGAGTAGATTTATTATTTCAAAGAAAAAAATATTAAGTACATTCTACCATACTAGTAATATTTTTAATAATTTTAAAAGCGTACATTGATATGCACTACATTTTTTCTGATTCAATGTAGAATAAAAGAGATATTTTTGCATCCACAGGGATCCTGTCAACATATTCTACATACTCAGCGAGATCATTTCTTTTTTCCCAAATGCCATTAATGAAAACATATGCTTTGTAATGGGCAAGAGGACCAGGTATGACTTCAATGCAACCTATACAATCATAGTGTTTGTCGTGTACAATTAAAAATTTTGGAAATTCATTATTTATGACGTAGCATATTTCGCGTGATGTGAAAATGAATTCTGTTTCAATGACTAATAATTTATTAATTTGAATATTTGTTTTCAATTGTTTTTTTTGGCACTTAACGCAATGAGTAGTTGCAAATTCATTGAAAATATCGCTCATGCATTCTTGGAGATTTTGTAATCCATTTTAACCGTGTATGATCTTAGGGACAACGCAAAACGGAATTATCAAAGTATTATAGTATCTAGTTTTCTTATGATAATTACAATTGTCGCAAAATTTAACTGTTTGTAGTAATGATTGATTATTTTCTTCTAATAATTTCTCCAGTAGGTGACTTACATTAATACTACAATCAACTACATTTCCAGTAATAGTTCCATAAGATTGTAATATTTCAGCTCTATCTGAGTACAGCGTAGTTAGAGAAAAACCATTATTTACACATTCATGTATACTTTTCATAAATTTTATATTCAAAGCATTGTCAATCAAATTTTTGACGTTTTCGTAACTTTTGTATGAATTAATTCATATTTCTATAAGGGAATCATACGCACACGTACTTTTGTACAAAAATCTTATACCACTTTGCGTTAAGTTGTCACAGACATTTCCATTTTTTATCAAATTTATTTACAAATCATCACTTTCTTTTTGGTATTCATCTACTCCTTTATTCTCATAAATTTCATCATTCTCATCAGTATCTTCAATACTGAAGTCTTCTATTTCATTTTCTTCATTAATATTTAAATCAACATCAGTATGAGACAGAGGTTGATTCAATTCCATATTTTTCAAAGCTGCTTTTAATAATTTGACTCGACCATCCAGCAATATTAATTGGCGAAGAATAAATCGATTGGCACTTGTAGGATAGCTCATATAATCCAAATTTTTAAGTTCCATAAAATGAGCTTCTGACCTACCCGAAGTTGCTACCTCAACTGGAGAGTTACAATGTTGTACCATAACATTTGTCCAAGAAGGGAATTGAGAGTACAGATAAAAAATATTGTCCTTTAAATCTGGGCAGTAATAAATATTTGGAACTACAAACAAAGAAGTATGATTTTCACACAGATTTAGTGACTTCTGATAGATAATTTCGATGAAATCTTTAATGCTATTTCCATGAGTCATTTCAGTGTATTCCTCTTCATTACAAATATCCTGATAGCCTATTATTCTAAGAGATTCCTTCTCAACATAATCTTCTTGGTTAAATGTTTGAAACTTATTTATTAACCAGTTTCTTCGATTATCACACTCAGATTTTTCACTGTAGGAAGAACTTAAAGAAACAATAAACATTGCTGTCAGCATATCTTCTATAAGATCAATGCTCTGTAACTGTATACAGTAGCCAATACATCTTTTGAAGAAATCTTTTACTCTAAAATCATTGTTTTTAAAACATTTCCATTTATTAACAGCGTGCATTATATGAGCTCTATCAAGACGTATAAAACACTTTTTTCTTGTTTCTTCCTTCTTCATTAAAACATCAAAAGAGTGGCACAAGGTTTCTTTGTATGAACAGTTGTTAAATGCTAAGGACATTGCATTTAACAATGCCAGAGATCCATCAGTTGTTGCTTCATCTGGAACTGGAGCACCAGCTTCAATTAATTCATTTAATGCTGATTTTAATGTGTTTGTGTCATGCTTTTCACTTAACATTTGCCATACTGGAAGAATCTTACCCATGCATTGACTTACCATCACATACAAAAATACGTAGCCAGTGGTATCATTATTTGTAGTTATAGATTTTACAAAATTTCCAGATGCATCGATGGACACACAAAACCGATCTTTTTTTTCAATTCCTGCGATAAGATTATTTGCTCATCTAGCCAATACATCGCTCTAAAACGAAATCTATACACGTTTCTAAATTCTGAGAACCCATGACTTTTCAGATAGAGCAATGATTTTATGATAGCTTTTGGGCCCTTTAAATTAAGGGCTTCATCCACAGCTTCTTGTCTAGCTTTCCTCAGATTTACTGTCGTTCGAAAATAAGGTGGTTCAACATCAGAATATTTAAGGTATTCGTGTGCTTCATTTTTTCGTAAGCAACTGGCCTTTTGATAAAGGAGTTTTTTTTTTGCTTCTTTTCTTTGATTACCTTTTAATTTTCTTTTCTTTTTATGGCAAAGATTTCTTGTATCATAAGTCTGGATATTTATAGTTACGGATGTACTATTTTAATTAAAAGTACGAGGGCATTCACCATAAAAGTAGGTTTGACATTCGCTACATCTTCCAAAAAACTCAAAGTATGGATACATTTCATTTTTTTAAAATTTCTTGTTTTTAAAAGCATATTTACATCCTATTTTTTGTACTTCCCATATTTTTTTTACAATTACATCAGTCCAATCATTTTTAAGAGTTAAATAATGTCTATCGTCAGAGTGAATTATTTCTTCTGGTTTAATTAATTTCCATTCTTTTTCAGAAAGATGAAGGGAAAAGTTGATTGGTTTACAGCTATTTGGATTGGGATTTTTTACAGATTTTCTAAAACGAAATTCTTCATCACTACTGCAAACATCATAATATTCATTTTTATTTTTGTTACTATCGTCACCATCATCATCACTCGGGAAAGAAAATTCATATTTGTCTGATTTGCCGACGTTACAATGTGCTTTCAAAATATCAAGGATCCCTTTTCTTTTTTGTTGAACGAAAATGTATAGATTTTGAACTTGGATCTTGTTCTCCAAGGCTTCGCAAGCTTTTTTCCATACAGTGTTACTCGCTTTATACAGCTCTCCGTTTTCATCAAATACTTTTAATTTTTTTAGAACTTTACATATAGAAACGACAGGTACTGCAGCTTTTGCTGGCATTTTCAATACATAGTATAATACTTTTTATTTATTATTGAATAACAATTTTTAGTTTTAAAAGATATCGCGGTATGTTGTAATTATATATGCACAAGTTCATGCATGCTTTATGTGGATAATAAAGAATGTAGGTGTGTTTGCCTTGCAGAATCTTAATTATGGAGCCACGAAATTTGAATTGTTTTATTACTTCAATACAAATGAGAACTATTACCACAAAATTATTGTTCACACCTAGGGGTTCTAGTATTTAAATTCCGCTACTGTACTCAACATCTTGTATTACCCATTTCAAATATAAACTTGAAATTTTAATACGTCAAAAAAAAATTAGGGCTTTTATAATTCTAATGTTGATTAAATATAAATAAATATTTCATAAAAATTTAGGCCCAATCATACATTTCGCTGACATGCGCGCCATCTTGTAATGGTATTCAAAATCTCAGGCCACTTAAAAGATAACATTCAAGAACTAGCATACCTACATTACCTACGTCGTCGGTAACATCGGACTTGGAAATTTCTCTTAATTCAAATAAAAAGATTGGTTTCGTGTTACTTGCATTAAATCTGTTTTTCACGGTAAATTGCAATTAATGTGATCGGTCAGTCCGATTCCTCCGACATGTATATTGTATATCTATAAGCATTGTAAATTTAGGTATACTTTCTTGAGCGATGGGACCAACGACAAAAAAAAGTACCTATTTTATTAAGGGAGCTTGATTTTTGGAGCTCACCCAAAGAATAAAATAATTCGATAGTTTATAATTTTAATTACAATTTGAATAAAATAGTTTGCAGTATTCAAAATCCTTAATAAACACGTATTTTAAATAAGAATCACTCAACCTAATTGGAACGCGTTTGTTTTCTGTCGAATTAAATTATAAAATGCTTTTTACGAAAATTTTGTTAAAAATTTACTTAATAATGTTTAAAAATACATTATTCAGAAGAATTGGCTATTTTTAGCTTTATAGTGCCTGAACATGGGCGTCCGAAAATTTTAGGACGCTCAGCAAATTGTTAATCACGTTTAGTAACATGATTTTTAACAAACAATGAGAATACTTGAATTTTAACGCACTTTCTTACTTGGGCACACTATTGCCACCTAAAGCCATAGACATGAGCAATATAGACTGCTCATTTTTATGATTACTACAGCGCGAGTAGAAAGAGACACAGCATTGATCGTGGGTATCTGTCTCTCTCGCACATTGCCACCGGTGGGGAAGTTATTTCCTTCTTATCAAAATATAATATCTTTAAGAGACAACAATTTTCACATTATTTTTATTAATTTACTTATTTTTTTATTAAGTGCATTAAAGTAACCCCAACTACGGATAATTAAGTGAACAAATTTAAGTTATCACAGATGGTATGCACCGGTGTGCATAAGATATGGTGTGAAAGTTAATAAATAAATAAGTATTAGATAGACAACAATGTGTCAGTTACTTGTAGTTATAAGTAGCTTTTAAAAACGTATTATAATGGCCAGGGATAGAGGTTATCATGAAACATAATATGTATAAAAATAAGTAGTAGTTTGGAAAAAGTTATAATGTTATAAACAAGTGGTTTTACGAATAATATACGTTGTATTAAAATGAGTTTAATGATTTTTTTTTATTTTTAGATCTTGGTCCGCATTGTGTGAATTCTGCAACTTAAGAGGCCATACGTTAAGTATTTTGAGTGTAGTACTAATTTTTCAAGCTTGAACATGGTTGGAGCTAAACCTGTCGTTTCTCATGAAGGTGTATTTCAAGTTCTTAAAGATTTAAAAATATTTGATGAGAATAGTACACTAAAAAAGGAGAGAAACATCGTTTGGATAACTGCTTGTGAACTGCTAGAGAAGAAAATTACAACGAAGAATCTTTATACTCGTGTACTTAGTAATCGACAAGGTATAAGAGATAGAATATTAACTTATACAGATAAACTTGAAGTTTCCTATAGCTCTGCAAGAGTTATTAATACAGAAAATAATGTGATAGCGGAAAAAAACAAAAATTGTCATGAGCAAGAAAAAATTGTTTCCCTCGAAGCCATAGACAACTTAAGATCGGACGTTGTTATTTGTTCAATGATTAAAGAAATAGGTGCTTCGCCTTTTAATATTATGTATTGGTTTCCAGATCAAGTTGATTTATGGAAAAAATCTGTTAAAAATTTGGATATTTTAATTACTTTTTCCCATGCAGATTCTTTTATACAGAACACATTGATTAGTGGTATTAAAAGTAATTCCAGCATTTTATGCGTTTTATTTGCTGAATATGAAAATACAATTATTCCTTATGCGCAATTTGTAACAGAAAACCATCAAATAGGACTTATTGATTACTTTCTGTGTGAATTCCTGCGAGAAAATGTTTCTTCTCCGCACACCTTTTTATGTGAACCCTCGCATATTTTTCTTGAAGCAGCATCCTGAGCATACAACCATTGTCTTTTGGATGATTATTACGACGAATGTATGCAATACTTAAAGAATATCTGCCTGGCACCCCAATGCATATTGTATGTAGAGGTAATTCCTTTTATACAAAACTTGAAAATTTTGATTGAAATTTTTTTCAATACATCACTACTTTCTGTAAAAGAATTTTATCTACGTTGCATAATTTTCATTTACACTATAAGTGACTTAAATAGTTTCGAAAACACTTTAAAAAATATGCTTATTTTGTTGCAGAGTACAAATTATGATACCAACACTGAAAAAGCTAGATCTTTTTTATTAAACCAAATAGACAATGAAATTATTACGGAAATTTAAAAAAAATGCGAAAATCATGAAAATAAATACATCAACAAAAATATTATTGATTTTAAAGCCGCTTGTATGAGTATAGGGAGTAAAAATCGTTTAAGTAAGATGCATTGTTATTTAACGGATATAAATGCAGAAGCACTTGAAATGTGTTCAAACTCAAGTGAAATTGATTTCAATAAAGTTAATCCGTATAAAAATTTAAAATTCTTGGATCCGTTACTTAAATTATTATCATCTTTTCCTCTATGGAGTAATCTTATGTCACCAATGGACTTTAAAAAAAAAATAAATTCCTCTTACACAAAAGTAAGGTACTTTTCTGATTTGGAAAACTACTCTCAAGATAAAAAAATTATTTGTTTGCCCATTAAAAATTTTTTACAAAAACATTCTCAATTTTTATTACATGAATCGAAAATTGCAGGAATCGTAATTACTTTAAACAAGTGAAACACACTCTCGATAAAACACATACTTATTTGAATTTCAAAGAAAATTGGATGAATAAAGGGGAAAAGAAAAATGAAAAATATGATGATGTAAGTGAATGTGATGATGGTGATGATGATGATAATGTTGATGATGCAAAAATTGAAATAAAAAATGTAAAAAATGATGTAATTAAGAACTCAACTATCTCAAAAAAGCATGAAATGAACACAAGAAATTTTTCTGTCTCTAGTAATGTCAGTGATTTTAACCTCACTGATAAAATTGTTCACTCCACACCAAAAATTGAAGAGTTTTAAAAAGATAAAAATAATTCAAATAGTAAACAAGCGATTCCTCAACCAGCATCACAAATAGTTAAAAAAACAAATAACAAGGTATCAAAATGCATTCATTTTGTTCAGCAAATCCATGCCAACGCATTAACATTATTTATAATAGGCCCAAAGTTAATAGTTTTAAGGATCCGTTGATAAAAAACGCTAATAGATTTGTGGCCAAACTAAAAAACAAAGTTTAATATACAATACAAAGCTCATGTATGTTTGATAGTCTTATTGAATTACTCAGTCAAGCCATAAAAACTTATGGAGATTTTAAAGCTTTTAACATTGAAGTCTCAGTAGTAAGTGGAATCGAAGGCTCTTTTTTAAAAATTCTTGCAGAGTACGCTCTGAAAGGCATTATTCGTACATATTATAAAAACAGATTTAATTTTTTGTTTACTAGTGGATTAATTAAAAACAAAACTATTCATGAAACTGATTCTATTTTAGAATTTTTTGTAAATGTTATGAAAAATAATTATAGTTATGTAAAAACTTTAACATGTGAAAAGTGTCAAGTCGAAAAGTGTACTAAATATCACACAATATCTCTAAGTATAAACAGTGATACGATACACGATATACAAGGTGAAATTTTTAAAATGGCGTTTCAAGACATACTGTGCTGTCGATGCCATGAAAAATATGACAAATTTTTAGAATTCTTTAATTATCTTGCCATTTTTTCTAATACCAATATTGGTATAAACTTGAATCAAATACAAGACTCTATTAATATAAACAGTAAACAGTATTTCTTGGTTGGGGTCATAGCATTTACACCACCTCAGTTAAGTTCTAGTCCGAATCACTACATTGCCTATTGCAGGTTTATACATGGACACTGGCAAAAAAGAGATAACATAAAAAACAAAGTTTCAAGCGTGAAGAAAAATATGAGCGTTACATTATCATTTTTACTGTATGTACATAATAAATGTTGACTTTATTTTTAATTTAGTATTTAACTTATCTAATAAGAGCAGTCAATATGAGAGTGTTGAAGATAATTATGCATACAAATGCCCATATAAAATTTAAATGAAATAATTTGTTTACCTTCACGTAATTATAGCATATTACGATGATTGCTTCAATTGAAAAAAGAAAAATGTAAATAACTGTAGTTATAATGCTGCAAAAATGTGAAGAAAAGTCTTAATGAAATATTTTTTACTTATGAAAATTGTAAAACCATTTTTTTTAACTTGTGCTAACGTGTATTTATTGATTCTCTTAAAGTGTAAGCCAGCAGTAAATTTTAAATTGTTGTAAAATGTATTTAAATACAAGTAAAATGTGCAAAAAAATATACATAATTTTTTCCTATCACAATACATTTGTAATAACCCAATAGATTTGTTAATGAATAAAAATATAATTAAACTATACAATTCACTCATCGTCACTACTTTTTACTTGTTTATTCAATAATGTTAAATTTTAAATACAAACAAGAGAATTTACGAGAGTATATTATGTTGACAGTAAGAAAGTGATAAAGAGGTCACAGATACCAGCAGTGGTATCATATCTGTGCACAGGGAGTATGCGATGAATTTCGCTTTCAGTGGTGCTGAGCACCTTGTTCAACTAGCTGATGACCTCCGACTTGGTTGATCCTTAGCCTGAGCGATGTCAAATTCGAGTCAGTCACCTACAACACAGTCATTGCTCAGAAGCTTGTTCGGACACCTTGTCTTGGGATACCAGATTCAAACAGTCTGGAAAAATCAAGCACTGGATTAATAAATTTCAATTCAAGTAATGCTACCAGTAATAAAAATATGTCACCTTCATATTTTATAGTCGCTCACATCACACACACACACACACATGCTCTCAGTCTCGGAGTCGTCTAACATTCAATTATCAACTTGGATAAAAGGTCGAAGAGAATAACAATAATTGAACTTCGATTTGCATGCGCAAAGCGATGCGCGAGCGATTGGAATGCAAATATTGCCGATTAATACCTGGTAATTGAATTATTGATTTGTACTCTAAATTTACATTTAATGATATTAACTGTAACTTAATCTTAAAGCACAATTCACGCGCAAACGATTGGTACTACTGACATTATCATAAAGTTAATATATTTTTATAAAAATTGAAATTAAATTTCATCCAGCACCCGGAACGTTTTTTATTAATAAATAAATAAATAGTGGACGCACAATTATAAAACAAGCATTTCTGTAATGCGCAAACAAAGCACAATTTATTAGGCCGTTTTGTTTTATAAAAGCGTTAATTCCGGTCGTCCAGATCACAGAGCTGTATAATCAGTGTTCTGTTTTTTCTTTTTAGCTGTTTGGACTACTTGATTAGATATATCTACAATCAACAGTGAAGAGCTTAGTTACAATGGAGATAATCAGTAATATGTATTATTACTCTGTCGTAATTAACGAAATTTTGCATTTGTTTTTCGAAAAAAAATCAGGTAGTACTTAAACATTTTTTAATAAGCTTTGTTTTTAGAAAACAAATAAGACAACTATCATTTTTTCAATTCGAAAATTTCGTAAGAAACTTTTTTTTTTTTTTTTACCAACAATGTTCTATTAGCCACATTAATTTATATGTAACAATGTCAAATAAGTAGTAATTAGACAAGAACATCATTAGAACGGATATTTACTCATTTATTTACACCACTTGATGGCTTTATTATTATAACGATTATCCTTATTATTATTTTTTTATCGTTCTCAAAAATGTATGAAATAAAAATAAATATTGTTTATCTTTAATCTCTGAGATATAATTTTATTTAGAAATATCTTAAATTACGAATAGTTTTATTCACTCAACAATTTGTTAACTAATTGATTTGTTTAGTTATCTTGTTTTGCTGTAAATACGTCAAATTGAATTAACTAGTTGAAAGTTCAACCATGAATATTGTCTAGACCAGTACTCTTGAGAGCTTAATCATGGTACTACCTTAAAATTTTTAATTGTGTCTTATCTTGAATACTTGCTTTTCAATCCCTTTTAATAAAAAAAAAAATTTCAGATGATACGTCAGATGATATCTCAGCTGATAATTATATCAGGTGCTATGCCATCGGAACTTTTTAAAAAACGTTAAATAATAAAAACTAATAAGTATAATTAACTGTACTAGTTTTTTTTAATAGTTCATAATTTCGTAGAAAAATTAAGCTTATTAAAAAGTGTTCAAGTACTACCTAATTTCCTAATAAAGGACAAGTTTAGTGTCATCGTCTCAGGTGCTATTTTGCGGCCCGAGAGACGTAAGGTAGCCACAGTGCGATGGTGCATATATGGCGAATCCTATTATTCCTACCGAAGGCACACCAGCCTTTAAAAAACGTCCAAAGTAGGAAAAGGTTTTCAAGTTACATTTGTAGAAGTACTTACTAAGAGTTTGAAGAAACATGGTACGACAGACAGTTATCACTCCGTTACAGGATGGCAATGTATAACTGAAACATGTTTTTCTCTAGTATCGTTCATCAACTTTGCGACTGCAATAGCTTCATCGTCAGTTTCTTTAGGTTGCTTCAAAATAATCCAATTATTTAAACACTCCCATTATTTAGACTTATTACCTAACGCCCAATAGAGATCGAAAGCCGTTTGTCTGTCAGATACAGAGATTTTTTTAAAACACTAGAATATTAAATATTGATTTATAGAAGATATATGGATGACTACTTTTTAATTGTTAAAGAAGCAGATATTGATAATGTACTGAGTAAATTTCATTTGAATAATAAATACATCGAGTTGACGGTGGACACTGAAGTAGACACTTTTACCATTTTAGATATAAAAATAATTGGAATAGAGAATAATTTTTGGTTGATTGATTGGTATAGTAAGAACTCTTCCTCAGACATGATATTGAATAGTTTTTTACATCATTATATTCATGTTAAAAAAGCAATAATAATATGTTTTATTGACAAATGTTTTGAATTGTATGATAATAGATTTAAAACAAAAAATTTAATTATTGATAAAGAGATGCTTAAAAATAATGGTAATCCCAGTTTTTTCTCTTGCCAAGTAAAAAAAAAAAGAGTTGGGCATTTAAATAAAATTTACAAATCTGACAGTTTACCTAAAAAAAAAGTAATAAATGATAAACCTAAAATTATTAGTCCACATAATAAAACTATGAGTGATTCTGCGACGTTGCACTTTCGCGCCCTGAGACACTATAGGGTGTCGCAGCCAGGGCGATCCCGAAACAACGTCCAAAGACACTTACAAAGATCCTCTCGCCAAAGTCCGCTGTATCCTGAAATGCGAAAAACCCCTGTCCCCACGCTTACGATGTCCGCTGCTTAGCCCAGGAGACTCGTCCCTGAAGAGGTCCCGCTGGCGGTAGTCCGTCGGGATCAGACTACTCTCCCAAGGAGAAACGAGGCGCGACCTGTAAATTCGGAAGGAAGGAAAAACACACGCACGACAATAGACGAGGTAAATGGTTTATACGAACACTTCACTTTATTTTGGCGAACTTTTACACGTGGGCTTTTAGGCCCGAATCTTGGCGCAATCCGGCGCTATCGCAACAATCCGTGACAATTACACTTTCCTCCGGATTCTCCCGTTTTCGCACTCCACGCTTCCCAGGGGCGTCCCGCACTACCCGATCCCCCGACACACACGTAAATACACACACGCTCGCACACTCTACTTTACGCTTACCTCCGAGTTCACCATATTCCGGGTCAAATCAACTATTGGGCCTGCCGATGACCTGGTCTCACAGATGACAGCTTGGGGTGGCAATAGTTCTCGTCTCCTCGGTTATCGGTCGCAATGTCGTTCCCGGTTGGCTTGGAAAGCTGATTCCGCTCTTCTCTTTCTCTCTCTCTCGATTCTCTCGATTCCTCACGAAAACGCGAAAAACTTGGAAAGCTCTGGTTCGCTCGAAGGCTACTGCAAGAGTGTCGCGTTAGGCCCACCAATTAGTGCAGCCTCGTGCATTACCGCACTATTTCTACATACATACTTCTGAATCTTACCGCCAGGACATTATCCACACACACTTGAACGCGACGCAATTTATAGTACATATACTGTTAATACGGATACATAGGTATACATACAATCTTCGTCGATGAAGCAATACTGGATTAGCATAATAGCGCGGTAATTACAAATATCTTATAATACGCAATCCCACAGACAGACCCTTATATACTATAACCACACATTCTTAGGCTTTTCTTCAGCGCTATGTCTTCTTTTCTCTCCTTGGCGCTACTTCTTGTATCCGATTACTCTCACGTAGAATATGAAACATACAGACCCGGACCTTTATTAGCTTCTTGTAAATAAAAATAGATTCCACCTTGATGACGCGTTTCGGCGCTTAATGCTATAGGGTCAGAGAAAAATGAGTCCGTCATAATTCGTTAAAAAAATTTCTGTATAATCTAGGCTTTTCCGTAATTTTTACTAACTATAATAAATTGAACATTATAAAACTTGACAAAGATTCATTTAAAACTGATGACATAAGATCTGTGGTATATGTTGTTTTTTGCAAAGATTCTAAGGCCTGCTATGTTGGACAAACCTTTAGACAGTTATTATAGTAGTTAGGAAAAAAGGACACATGAGAAATATTTTTTGATAATGACAATAGATCAGTTTTAGGATGAAATCTTACTAATATATAAAGCAAAGTTGCTAAAACCATTGTAATCGCTAACCGCGAAAATTACTGAACCGATTTTGCTAAAATTTTGCAAACTGATTTATGATACTTCCTAGATGGTTTTAGTGTAGTTTTTATCATAAAAAATTTAATAACAATAGCAATAAATGAGCTCAAAGTTTTGCAAAAATACGCTAGCTTTTCACTTTAGCTCAGTAAAATCTACTGGGTGGCGTCGACAAAAAATTGAAGCTACCTGAAACAGAATCAAATAAGTGTGGTTACAATAAGCCGGAGCGTCTCGATATCCATGCACTTGTACTCTGGCAGTTCAACGAACTGTACAGGGCATGCTGATGATAGCCTTGCAGCTGGGTATCCTGGTTACGGACGACACTCTTCTGTAAGGGGAAAGGGATCTAGGTGTCCATTCATCCTGAATCTCGACGAGTGTGATAAAAAAAAATTCATTCCTACCGATAACGTCTCTGGCATAATACCAGGAGACATATCTAGCCAGAGCGAAATCTGCACCAACTTTTTAGAGTTGTGTGGCAGTCCCACCATCCCACCTGGTGCAGTTAGAGAATTTTTGGCTACAAATGTAAGCCAGGGAAAACAGCTCTGAGGGGCACGGGCAGCGACCACGGCTACCGTCTTGGTCGTCGCGTCCCCAACGCGCTTACCCACATGTTACCGTCTAACAATGAGCGGTTGGTTATCCAGGGAACGACGCAAAGACGAGATATTCTTTGGTCAGCAACGTACCTCCCTCCATCACAGTCTCCGTACATCGAGATTCCCAGGGTAAGAATCAAGCAACCCGTAGCCAGCTCTTCATCATCAGGAATAATAATAAAGAATAGCCTGGAAGTTTCACCACTGGCGCTTTTTAGGGCCATTATAAGTATTTACGTTCCCTACTTAACCATCAATTTCATCGGTTTTTTTTAGGATCCACCTAAGTGTAAACTTGCCAACAAATACATTTTTACTACCATTTCCGGAAGCGATTCGTCGACTAAAAGACTATATTAACTTAAGACGGGCACTATTAAACCAAGTCAGCCATTTACTAGCAGACGTCATCTGCAGAGTTGTTCTTCGCAAGGCTGGAAAACCGGTGACCAACGACCCTATACTACCCTCTTGACTCTAAGCATTCAACCAGGAATCACTGATCCCCTCTAAGGTCTGCGCTGGGAAAACCTACAACAGCTATCAAGGAAAAAAAACTTTATCTAACGGGACAGCCTCCACTGGACGAGTATCACTAACCAATCTCCCCGTCTAAGATCACCAAAACAACTGAATCTGCTAATAAAAAAGATGCTTTAGACACCAACGTCTTGGACGTTATACCGGGAGACGTTGAGAAAGAGCACTACAACTAGCCCCAAAGCTTCGGACTTAGTAATTTTTTTCCCGATCAGTCTGGGTCTTCAACAGCAAGTCAGAGAAGATCACCCTGAAGTATCCAGGCAGTCACAATTGATGTTAACTGCAGTTAAGAAAGAGTTAACTTAAGAAGCCCACCGGTCTTTTTTAGGGCCATCGGACGTCGAACTACCTTGCCAACAAATATATTAGAACTTAACAAGGTTGACAGAAAACAGCTTTTAGTGGTTACAAAAATTTTAAGCATGCCAAAAGTCGCAAAAGGGTGAATTGGAAGAAAAACTTCAAGTGTATCTAATAAATACAATTTTACTTAGGCGTCAAGAAACTGACGCGGAATATCTATCGAGGTTAGAACTGTAGCGTCAAAATCGACAAATACAGAATCCATTACGTGAGAGATCAGCTTTTCATTGTACCCTCACAGGAATCTCTGAAATCTTTAAAGATTCTACTTTAGATTTTTTTATGAGTAGAAAATGTATTTGTGTTTTTGTGGCAATAAAAATGTAGGGTTTAAGGTCCAGGACTTTGTTGCTCTGGTAATAAAGTTGTGAGATATGAGAAAAAAATTTTTTTTAATACATATTTTTTGGGGGTTCAAAATCTTAACAGCTTAGAAAAATAGCCCTTTTCGTAAATTACACGGGAGAAACTGTAAATCTACGCCTTCTTATGGCCACTGATTATTTTATGGCATAAAGAACGCACGGTACTTTTCAGCATCATTTTTTTTTTTTGAATTCTTACACCTCATTATTTAACGAAATAAACTATATGGATTCCGAAAAAATATGTTTTTGATAAGAAGATTTTTGTTCTGAGATGCATCAGGAATATGTTCGTGTAAAATTTCTAACTGAAAATGTTTCACATTACATGTCAACACACTACGGTTTTTTATTTAGTAAGTCTCGGGCGATGCCGAGACGGGGGGCTGCTAGTTATAAATAAGAGGGACATTTGTTTGATTTTAAGAAAATGAAATTCCTAGATATGGAAGAGTCTGGGTTTAAGAGGGAGTTTTTGGAATTATCACATATTTTTTGCACCCCTAACACCATTTATGAAAAATCCGACTTGAAAAACTTATCTGAATTGTACAAAACTTTTATAAAATTGATGTATAAAACGTTGCAGTAAAAGCTTTATTATACACGTTGGACTTGCTGGCTGATTTAGATGAGTGATAAACCTTCATTTGCAGGTGTATATTAGATATTGCATAGTTAGAACAGTAGAAGGGCTACTGACTGGGGGGGATGGCTGACTGACCGTTCCGTAGACTTAAAAAATTGACTGTATGTATTAATGAATTGAATGACATTGATGATGTGTTAGTAGTCTATATAAGAGTGGATAATATTGGTGACTTATGGTGGGTCCGGCAGTGTGACCTCCCTGTCTTTGGCAGTTCTGTGATCTGGTTATGACATCGGTGCGAATTTTCTCTGTTTACATTTGGTGTGAGTAAGTTCCATGAAGATATGTCTTTGACCAAAACATTTACTGTAAATGTTGCGGAGTTATACTTGTAATGCGTTCACCTACTAATTTTTAGTAAAGTTTTAATCTCAAAATCTCCTCTTACACGGAAAGAGTAGCCATGAAAAGCCGTATCATGATCGGTTGAATAAGGGCCAGGCGGTAGCACTTTTTTGCTCTCACCGGACTTGTTCTAGTTTGAAAAAGAAGGGAGTCACGGAACGAGAGGATAAAGCCGTTCTCTCGTAGACGGTTGGCCAGGAATTAGATTTCGAGATGAAACTTCATTTTGATATAAAGAGAAACCATGATTCTCTTAATAGAATTTGTCCTCGTTGATAATTTAAATGAGTAGAAGAACGTAGAATCAAATATTATGCCATGTCAACGAAAATTAATTATGTTTTGTTTTCTGTTGTTGCGTTGCGAATGACTGCTGCTCGTTTTGTTCCATAGTCTTGACTTGGCTTTGCAAGCCTGAGCTGTCACCATTAAAGAAAAAAGTTTTATCTGTTTCAAATCAAAATATCTTCTCTTCTAAAAAGTCGTCGTCATTGCTGCTGCAACGAAAAATTACAAATCTTAGGTTTCTATTAGATCCCTGTTATAAAGTTTATTTTCAAAATATTACAAAAAAATTTTTTAATATTAGTTTGAAGTATGACATTTTGTTCTATTAATTTGAGAAAGAAAAATTTTCAAATACATTATGAAGATTGAGATACAGAACGTTTTTTCGCTCAACATAGCATTTACGGAACTTTGGTACTGTTACGCGGGAATATTATCGGTGAGGAGGTGCGTCGCGAGAATGACCGACAATTGTTATATCAAGAGCTTGCTTTATTCAAAATACCGGAATTAAAGGCAAAGTAGCGCGTGTGCTTGGTCTGTTCGATCTCCTTTGTTCGCCTGACTGCCTGACTGCCGAATCCCGCGAGAGCCGCGACTATAGTTCCCGACTAGAGTCCCCGACTAGAGTCCCCTGATTAGATGCTCGCCGGGCCTTATATAGCCACGTCCCCCTCCTATCGATGGTCTCTTGCTGAGATCGCCTCGCTGTTGTCAAGGGGGGTCAGTATGATATGCCCTGCATATCGTACGTAACAGTACTATTCATTATAAATTATCTTATGGTTGAGCAATTTAGAAACTCCGAAAGTTCTTACACTGCTGTAATAAAGAAGACAGTATTTAGGATTAACAGGTTCACATTTTGTAACTACATGAATATTTAATAAGCTTCGCAAATTTATAGTTAATCACCCCAAAATTATTTTAAAATTAAAAATACCTGTAATAAAAGAATTTACGATTTTCTCACTTTTGTGAGATCACATTATCGTAAGGTCTTGCGCGACAACATCCAGGGTATCACTAAGCTTGCTATTCGCCGTTTGACCCGTCGTGGAGGAGTCAAGAGAATCTCCGGTCTCATCTATGAAGAAACCCGGGGTGTATTAAAGGTACTTCTTGAGAACATCATTCGCAATGCAATGACGTAAACAGAGTACGCCAAAAGAAAAACCGTCACGGCAATGTATGTCTACGCGTTAAAACGTCAAAGCCGTACACTTTACGGTTTTGGAGGATAATAGATGTATCTTGAGATTTCTACATAAAAATACACATTGAATCATAAAAAATTTTTTTTAGATCCAATTTTCTTACTCTTTCTTTTCCAAACTTTTCCCTCTATTTTATCACGTCTTTAATTTTGCAATAATCAATCCATCGTCTAAAAGGGAGACTTTACTCATATCTGATTAATTATTCCATTTGATATTTGTTGCAATTTTGGAATCAAATTAAACATGTCGTTATATGACCTTGATATTTAATAAAATAAGGATTTGTAAAAAATAACGCATTATGCAAAATTATTTTTGTTTTTGGACATTACAAATTTATTCTAAAAAAATTTATTCGTAGGACAAAAATAAAAGTTTTTTAAAAGATGGCTATTACACACGTATAATAATTAATTCAGTGGTATGACTGATTCGATGACGCACTTTCCCTTATTAGCTTTCAGGAACTCTTTCTGAAAAAAAGAAAAAAGAACAATTCTATAGTATTAAGGGTATATTGTTAAATAGGTAAAATGAAAAGAAATGACTTACACCACACGTCAAGACTTTCTTTGGATGTCTGAAGTGTTTTTTACAATGTTGTGCTGCTTCAGACAAACAGTTTCCTACCGGACCCATGATAGCCTTTAATATTTTTTTCACGATTTCGACTGCCTGTGAATAACAAATAAATTTAGAATTATTAAAATTTATCAAAATTTGTACAAAACAGAATATTTTTTTTAGTAACCATTGTGCAAAATCATATTTCATACACCAATAGTTGCAGGGAACGCGTTGTTGGCTGACTTAACGACGTGTGCCAGTAGAGTAAAAGAATATTTAATTTCTATGCATAAGTAGCGAGTTGTAAAAATTGTATTCTTGTATAAAGAATTGAAGTATAATAGTATGTTATATTATTATTAAGTTAGTTTTTAAAAACTAAATTACGTTAATAAAAGACGAAGAGATTGACAAGTTAAAGGTCAAAATAATTTTTGTAATTAGTTTTAGTACGCTAGTGAATAAAATCACTACAATTTTACAGTAACATATAGTATTACCATTCTCACAAAACATTTATAAAATTACGTGTTGTTTGAATTTTCTACCTTCAAAATATTGCAAAAAATTTCGTTTCAAATTAAAATACACTCTCACACACATACGCACCCATATTTATTCAAAGTGTTACAGAGGAGTACACGCACACAAGCATAAAATAATATCCATCACCATGAATAAATAAATAAATAAATTAGGTTAAAATGAAGTACTGTACTATCTTACAAGATTGCTATCAACTTTTGACAGCTGGACGTCTTCTTCTTCCTCAACAGTTATTTTCTCGGATTGTACGGTAGCAATGAATAAAAGAGTAACGATTACTCCAAAAGCCAAAAAGTTACGGAACTGCATGATGACTTTCGTTTGGTTACTGTGCTATTGATTTTAAACAATGAACACTATCGTACTGATGCTACATTCGGTGGAGTGTTTGTATTTAAGTATTTAAAAATCAAGATAATTTTGTCAGAATTTGAGAAGGAACCCGGGGCTTTTTTTTATCGGATATAATCGGACGTATGCATCACTCGTTACGTGATAAAATCAGTTCTAGATCGATTGCACTATTTTACCTACTCGATATGTAAAATGTTGATGTTGATGATTCAAAAAAAAATCAAAAGCCAATAATTTTTTAGATAACCATTAAAATAATGCATCAAACAGATTTTATTTCAATGGTTCCTATTGTAAACATAATCGCACAATCGATCAATAGACTTTCATGTTTTCAAGTACTACACACTACATTTAGTTTACATATCAACATACTTGATAATCATATTTGATTGAGGAAAACAACAATATTCTTGGCATGAACAAGTTAAGAAAAAATTAAGTATCAATCGAACACGAGAGTGATTCCCAAAAATTTACAGGAATGATAATTTTTCTTAAGTGTATTGTGAATGTTTATGTACGTACAACTAAACTCATATGTAAATAAATGATAAATGTGAAAATAATACATGCACACACAAAAAAAGAGTAATATATGAATAAAGGCAAATAAAAGAGAAAAAAATTACTGGAGGAAATGACTAAATCAGACAATTTTAAAAAATTGGCTCAAAGTCATGAATACTAAACATGGCAAATTTAAAGTAGCCAATAAGAATTTCTCGGTGTAATTGATGGTTTAGAAAAAAAGAATTCAAGAAACCTAGTGTTTTTTCACAGCACGTCGATGTAAAATTTAAACTTAAGAATTCGAGAAAGTCCAAAAAAAATTTTTTTTTATTTAAAAAAAGTTGATCTCCATTGCAAATAAATTAAATGAATAAGTTGTATATCTTGAAAAAACTATTGATTGGCATTGGTAATTTTATTTTATAGGTGCTGAGATTTGGTGCTGAGAGAACTTGAAAATCATCAAAAATAGTTGTTTTTTAATTTGTTAATAACTAGTCCTTTTATGAAACTCAAGCCAATATTTGGTGCACTTATATGTCATACTATAATCCCAAATCTTGAACAAAAAATATAAAGAAATTTTTTAAATATCGCGTTTATTAGTTAAAAAAAGGCGCTGTTCGTAAAAACTTTTCTCTTGGTCAAAAAATTAACGTAAAATAATTGTTCGAGGCTCAATGTCTTTGTCTGGATTACTTCTATTAGAATTCAAGTGGCTTATGAAAAAAGTTGAATTCTTTTTTTTTTACCATTTTTATTACGTATAAAATTGTATTCTTATTTTGTCTTACTTACCAGTGAATGTACTAACATACATATTCTTATAAAAAAAATTTTAATTTCTTGCACTTGCGACTTGTGTTTTGGTCACATTCAGTTTCTCCAGGGAATCCTTCATTTGAATGGTAGTCTTATAAGTATGTGTTCAAAGTAATTTTAAAATATATATGGAAGGAAAAAATTTTGAAGTGCAAAAAATCGGTTGACAATTCGGCATCAGAAATCAGCTGATTAATCAGCAGGAAAATCAGCTGACTTTTTTTACAAGTGTTACTGTTGCACTTTTTTACATTTACATTATTAATAGTTTAAATAGAAAAGAAAGAATTAATAGCCCAGTATCCCAGACAATAAAACATCATTAAAGCACTTTAAGTTGACTTTGGCTATGGCATCAAAAACTAACCTGACTTTTCCAGATTTTTTTAAGACTGAAAGGAAAAAGGTAACTAATTTTTTCTTCCACAACTTTTTTACTAGCTTTAATTGCAAACTTATTTTCGGATGAACGTGCCATTTTTTACAACAGCGCGTATTCGGGTTCTTTATCCAATCGTTTGTCGAGAAGCGATAATCTACGAAGAGTAGTCTGTCACCTGTCTGAAAATAATTTGTCATTTAATTTCTGTAAACGACCGATTTTCCAAGAGCTATTTCCGTATCGACTCATTTGTTCTAGTATTTTTACAGCCTCATCATTTTCAGAGTCATTAAAGTATCTTTCGACTATACCGATTGCATCCACATCGAAATAAAAACAAACGAGTTTTTCTAAATCATTATTATAATTGCTTTGATCGTTATAATTATTCGAATTGCTCAAACAAAAACTTGACTGAGAGCATTTACTGATGCACTGGCGTATGTGAATCCTGATTTACTCCAAACATAGTAGGCATATTTTCTTATCAATTTTTTAAGTAGAAAATACAAGCTCGTGTACGACGATCACATTTTTTAAAGCATATTCAACAGTCTCAATTTTTAATCTTATTTTTACAGAAAACTTTCTAACGTATGATATTTCAGTATTTAGTAATTATTTATAAGAGCTCGTAAGAGCTCCAAAGCTTTATCACTCAACTTTTTAATAAAAAGTAATAGCACTCTATAAACCAAGCACTGAAAATTGAAAAATCCTCCACGTAATTGATAAACATTTCTGGAATTTTGGATCATATATATTTTCATTACATTCTTTAAAGAAACAGTGGATATAATTTCAAAACGAAGTTTTTAAAACTGCCTGAGTAATAGCAAGTTGAGTGTGAAAAATCATGAAAAAATATTTTTTCGAATTTTCACTTACAATGCGTTTCAAATATGGACGCCCCAATTCCAGCGAAAAAATAACATCGGATTTGTATTCAGCGACCTTGAAAACGTAAAAAATCACTTAAATGAGCAACTAGGACTGTCATGGGCACTGCTATTTCTAAGAAACTTTTTGGGGGTGCTCTGCTCGCCTATGGAGGTCTCGGGTCAAGGACTCCTCTCCGCTACTTTTTCGCGAATACATCTTTGACGTTTTTTATATATTCTTATCACTGAGAGAGCTCCTACTAAGACTAAAAATAACATGTGGAACCATAGCCTGTGGCAAAAGTTGTCTGGGGGAAGCTAGTAGCATCACATCCACGTAGTTTATAGATATCCTTGAATATCTTAAAAGTTAAGCTTTTAAACGATGCGTCTGCTCGGTTTTTTTCTTTCAGTATTACTATATGAATGGTTAGGCATTTGAATTTATCAAACGTTTAACAGATGTAATGCTAGATCTGTATCTATCTAATTCTATATAAATATAACGCCAGTAATGACTTAGCAGGGATAAAAAGTATTTACTAATGTTAAATTTACTACATGTTTTACGCTTTATGTACCATGGTGAAATGCTTACTTTTTTAGATATTTAAAGATATCTACAATTTAAGTGAATTTTATGCCACTGGCTTCCCCCCAGATTTTACTTAATCAACACCATGGGTACTAAGGCAAATCGTTTTATCTCCTCCAAATCCATCCTCGGGACCAATAGACAACTGACGCTATGCTTACATGAAATGCTAATAGTAAAGAAAAACTTTTCCTGGGTCCGAAGTGTGATGCCTGGTCGTGGATTATGGGAGGTCTAGGGTAAGCTTCGTAGTACAATCACTCCATAAATTATCATTAGTATAAAACACATAATATATGGTCATTAAATAAAGACAAATAACTAGATAACCATATGTAGTGCGCTTGTAGGAAACAGATCGCCTAGTGGACTTGAACTTTTTTTAGAAATGAAAAATGAATACTAGATCTAACAGTTTTTAAGTAATATTTATTTTAAAGTTTACACGACAAGAAAACAAATCATAATAATAACTCGCGCTTCTTCTTGAAAGTGACAAATAAATGCAAAAACCTAGTTCAACACACGAAACTTACCTTACCTCTTTATTTTGTTAAAAGGTATTTTAATGGAGATTGTTTTATAGTATAAATGTATGTAATTTAAAAAATTAAATAAATCTAAAAGTAGGTAAGACTTATTATTTTCGACGATCATATAATTAATTTAATCAGATTAGATGTATAGCTTTTTTTACGTCCGTAAAATTATTCAATTCTTGATCTATGATACACAACACCCCAATACTTTCTTAATGCATGATACAGAAAACATTTCTTACAACTTCCTATTTTTGGCGGTGGTGTGCTTTTCTCTACTTAATACTATTATTATTGAAAGTATTTTAAAGTTAGTTATGATTGACAATGAGTTTATATGTATTGTTCTATTATCGTTTTATTGTATTTAAGTAATTCAGAAAATTATAATGTACATTTCCTCCAAAACTTGCGAACACTTGCAATTTTAAATTTTGAATTCCAAGTATCATGTACATACAAATTATTTAATCAGGTACTCCTAAATAATTTAGCAAACGCTTCTAATGTTACTCAATAGATTTTCAGTCTTGATAATGATAAAAGTACAAGGTTTTAAAAAAAATTGTTACCATTGATTTCAGTTTTTACTATGAGAAGACTTTTCCAATCGTCATTTTTAAAAAATTTGAAATTAACTCTAGGTACTGTTCAGACCCTATTAAATATCTAGAAAAATTTCACACTTTTTTTGGTATCAATTATAATTATTAATTATGCCAGGAATGCTACACTCACTTAGTATCTAAAATTGATTTGGATTTTTCGTATTCGCCAATTTAAATCTACTTATTTTATAGTTCGACTCTTCAAGCTAATCAAAATTTACAATTAAGGTATTCTTCAGAGAGTTTCTGATTACAAGTTGGTTGTGAATAGAAAATTTGTGAAGTGTATATGGACTTTGAATTATTTAATATAGTGATGCAAATAATTTTAAATATAAAGTGGTAAGGAGGACAAATACAAGAAAAAATTACAGAAACATCGTTCTTTAGCAACATACGTAAAAATTATGATAAATACATGATTGTAAAATTTTTTACCTCAGTTTTATATAATATACTACATTATACCACATTTTTATTTTCATAACAAGTATACAAATTTTGATGTACTGCACAATCTTACTAAAATTTTGAAACCCATTTAAATTTTCGAAGCTATATTGAAAAAAAAACATTAGAAAAAAATTTCAGGATATGTTAATCAAACAAAATCCTTAGCAGAATTGAATGTATTTTTTAAACATCAAAAGTGTATTTTGTAGAATTTCCAACTGTCCAACACATTACGAATGAATTACCGCTCTTAGAGAAATTACGTAAGAAAAAAGTACGTAAAGAAGCTAAAAAAAAATATATGTACTCTCTACATAATCTATTAATATTATTACATACAAGATCAGACACTTACACGACTTAAATATCTCATGTCCCATGATTCCAATATACCAGGGATCGATACACCTAGTGGTTTTTGACATCTTAAAATAATAATGGACTTGACTAGTACAACTTGTCGAAATTGCTGGTGCCATTGAGATGAATACACTGCAAATCCTATGTCATACCCCTGGAAAAATATTCATTATTGAAATTATAAGAACTTCCTCTGAACATAAATTCTATCATGAACGACTCATACCGACTGCTTTATGTTTTCAGTACAAAGAGAAAACATGTAAAATCTTATGATGACATTGATTATACAAAATATTGGTAGCATTCGTATGGACATGGGTAATTCAGACTGTACATAATCAAATAACGTTTTATACTGCGTAAATTATTACGTGTTTTATAAAAAAAACGTACTTACACTGAACGACATTAAACCACTGATGATGACGAGAATAGATAAAATTGCTATTGATTTTATAATGTAAAGACGTGCCAAGTGGTTAGTTTTATTAAGATACCTGGCGACAATTCATTGACATTTCTGTTCTATATTTTTTTATTATAAAAAAACATTGCATCGTATACTTACCGTATTATGAATTGATGTTTAAAAATACATCGATTTAAACTCTCGTTACTGTTTGCATTTTGGAATTCTCTTTTGAGCTGTTTTAATTCGACAATGGCTAGAAAGAAAAACAGTAAAATAAGAGAATCAAGGTAAGGAATTGACAAAACGGGTAGCAGTAGAATAATTTGATGGATGTATAGTAAAGTCCATATAGTTGATGAATTTATCGAAAACGGATAATCATTTAATATTGGCAGATCTGCTGGTACACTAGAAAGTGACTTATGCACAAATGAACTGACCAAAAATAATATATTTCCAAACAAGACAGCATATAGTTTAATGTAGCATGAACCATCTTTATGTATTAGAGAGATCTTCTGACTATCTGCATCTGAGATAAAATCTTCAAAAATTTTTGAAAGTTCCTACAAAAATATAAGCCTGTTTTTCAAAAATATTGAAGTTATTGTAATTTATACTCTTTAATCATTATTTTAATACGTTACCTGTATTTGTTTTTCATACATTTTATAATGCAACAATGTGAGTATGATTTCAAGACTAACAATTAACTTGAAACCAAGTATGAAGAAAGAAGACAAATTTAAACTTGCACTATAAATTGACAAAGAAATTGATACCACAAAAATAATTGCGTTGACCGTAAAAATGTACCAAATACATTGATTAATTAATTTCACGAATTTAAAAGAGTATTCATCAATTGGATAAATGGCACAAAATCTTCCAATGCTTTTATATAGTTGAAAATTAATTAACAGTGATAATAGCGACACACAGTTTTTTAGAAAGCCTCTCATTCTACAAACTAAGTCTTCCTTACTGATTGCAAGCATTTTAAACTTCATATGCTTATTAAAACACGTTTTAATCTGTGCAATGTGCTTTACTCCATCTAGTTTAAATTTAGTATTTTTTATTTATCGTTTGCCACATCAAATTATAAAATATACGATTCAACAAAGAATTAGAACAAAGTAAAGACAAAAGTTTCAACTCGACAGGTGACTTACGTCTTCTAGTTTTCAACTGAATTGGAAAAAAATAAAGAAACATTTCTGAATGGCACCTCTGTATGGGCTTTAATAATTATTTCATTCTTACTTTTTTAGTAATAAGATGTCATAATAAAAACCCATTAATGATATTGACAACAAATACACTAATTAAAACCTTAATTGAGTCTGTTCGTAGGATAATAATTACATAAGGTCATACATGTAATGTCATTGAATTTATTAGGGAACTCGTTTACGAAGTAGATATTACGTTTGGGAAAAACATGTCGACGCGCTTTATTTTAGCCTCAGAATCAATTAGGTATTTCCTCAATCACTAGTAGTTCAAAATAACATATACTAAAATGTATGATGTGTTATTATAATTCATGTTGCTGACGACTTTAAGAGCTAGTGTTACAAAACTGTAGAAAATTTTACATCTTATGGCTTTTTATTGTTAAACAGCAAACCTTGAAAAATGTCAGACAAACTTAAAGCATTGAAAATGCTTTAAAATCTTAACGCTTTATTTGAGTTTTAAAAGCACATGTATAGATTGTTGACAAAATATCTCTCAAGGGGATTGTCTACTTTTGACAGGGGAGGGTGGTGTAAGAGAAAGGTCCAGGGAGAGGTCTAGTTTTTTGTCTCTTTTGGGTTAACCTTGCCCACGAATATCCTACACATTATAGCATTGACAGATTGACGATTCTCAAATACATTCATCAATAACTTTTCTCTCATGAACATAATCGAATAAAAAGATTATTACACGTTATGCACATGTTCAACTTCTCTTCTTCATTTAGTTGTGCCAATATTTGACAGTAAATTTAATTAATATATTTACGTAGAAGATCTTATTTCGACGATTTTCAATAAGAAGATATAGACGATATAGACAATAAGAAGCTTTTTATGGTCACTATCAAAATTTATTGTTTTTTAGTTACAACATTTCAGTCAATTTAGTAAGTATAGGCTATGATCCCCATCAGATAAAACTGTTAAACATTATTTGAATGAACAAAACCTTTAAAGTTGGAATTTGTCTCACAAAATTAAAAAAATGGGCTACCAAAAGTACACTGCCACGCTTATAACATCATAACAACAATATTATGATTACGTCGGTATGATTTTCAAAGTTGCAAATCAAGAGGCTCACACTCATTTATACCACAAATGTGCAACAGTTGTAGTATATAATATATGTGTGGGATTGCGTTTTAACTTCATTAATTTTTACATCTAAAGAAGAAAGATTTATAATCATGTTGAAGTTTGTTTAAATCTGATACTCGATTCATGATATTTTTATCAACAAAAATATACATCATTTGAAAAAGTAATCTCTAAAAACCGTTACCATCAACGTCTATACTTTTACAGAATATAAATTTACTGTATGATTTTTTATTGCAATACTCAACAAAAACTGATTTTTCATTAACATCTAGCCAAACATTTAGACTAAAGTTTTCTAAGACTTACATTACAACAGTCTATGTTTGTTATTCTATATGATTCAGCATAAGCTAATCAAAGATCTGGTAAATTTTGTTTACATTTAACTCAAGATTTTGTAAAAACGAATAAAGCAAATTGTATAACTTAGGTATGTAATCAGAAAAAATTAATTAATAGTAATGCATGAGATCATTTTATTTTTCAACATTATAAAAATATACACTTTAACAACAGCTTACTTTAATAATTCTTCAACTCATAACTATTAATGTGGTATAACTGATTCAATGATGCATTTTCCCTTATTGTCTTTCAGAAACTCTTTCTAAAATAAAGAAACGAAACAAAAGAATTATTGGATTGTTATTGAACATTTCAACTCGCACAAATTCAAAATAAAAAATAATAACTTACACCACACGTCAAGACCTTTTTCGGATGTCTAAAATGTTTTTTACAGTGTTCAGCCGCTTCTGTGAGACAATTTCCTACAGGACCCATCACACCTTGCAGTACTTTTTTCACTATTTTCATGATCTGTGGATACCAAATCGATTTTAATTATTGAATTTCACCTTAATACGTAAGTATAATTGTGCAGTATAGTACAAAATAGTAGTGAGAAGTACGAAAAGTTTAATGTGGCTCCGCTTAAAAAACTGGGATTCATCGATGCCGTATAAGCAGTGTGTTTATATTAATCGTCATCAAAGAATAGTTGAAATGCAACAAAAAATGTCATTCGTAAATAATATATGATAAGTTTTAATAATTTTAGGATAAAAATTACTCCTCTCGAAGAACAATATTTTTATGTTTTGAGAATACATGGAAGATGAAAGAATTTTTCCCGATCGAGTAATGTGCATACAAATGTTTTCAAAAATATTTAATAAATCAATCAATAATACATATACCACCAAAATTATTGACACGCTACTAAAAACTTATAGTAACAATACAATTTACAGAAAACATTTATGAAGAATCACTTCATCTTGAATATTAACACGTTATTAACTCAAACTGATGTCTTAAAAATAATCAAAGTAATGTTTTTACAGTATGCCTAAAAATTGTATACAAAGTTTTTTCAACGTTTTTTTTCTTCATATGTTACACACTTAAAGAATGGATTTGTCAAAATTAAAGCTAATATTTTGTATCTTACTGTGTTTCCACATTCAGTGATTTCCAACACCTGAAAGTCCTCTTCATCCTCAATAGTTACTTGCTCAGACTGAACAGCAACAATAAAGAAAAAAGCAACGACAACTCCAAGAGCGAAAATGTTACGAGACTCCAGCATAATTTTCGTTTGACAGGTGTATTGTTTTGAATTACCGAAAATTTTTCTACTGACTCTGCATTCAGTTCAGCATCACTATTTAAGTATTACAAAATCAAGATAAATTTGGCATAATTCAAACTGCACTTGAGGTAACTTTTTTATCGCGTTTAACCGAATGTGTGAGACCAATAATTACACGCATCATTTGTTAAATAATAAATTCATTCTCACAACAGTTGCATTATTTTGATTCTTTAATAAGTGAAATATTAGAGGTAATGTATTAAAAAGCAATATCAAGCTGATGGTGTATTTTCATGGTTCCTATTGCCGTATATGCTATTCAGTCAGATATTATTGTTGACATGATAACTTATTCGTTAATTATACTTTGAGTAAAGTTAAAATAATAAACTCATTATTATTCAACACATAAGGAAAAATTTACCATCAATTGAATGTGATTGTGATTCCCAAAAAACAAAAAAAAATACCAACTTTTCCTCATATTCACGTTATACATTCTTTTTAATGTTACGCAATCATAAGATGTTATTAGCTTCAAAATCATAATTTCCGTTTCATTATAAACGCGTGAAATGCCAATAAATAAATAGTCTGACAGGATATTTTGACTGTTATTTCTCAAAACTTTTTTAATATTATGAAATTTTATCCGTTCCTTGTTGTGTAATGCAGATGAAGTCGTACTTGCAAGTTAAAATTTTCTTTTCTAATTACATAATTACCATCAAACATTGAACTTAATATTTGATGTTTCAATGATCCTACTCGCGCGTTTTCCTTGGCAAATAAAATTTTGTCAACGCTAGCCAATTGTAGATTTAAAGAACAAATTCGCTTAAGCTAGGAAATCTTGGCAAATATTTCTTCCCACTGCTCTATTATGCATGACTTTTTTTAGTCGAAACGCGTCAGTTGTGAAATTCTCCTTTTTTTGCGAAATTATTTATAATTTTTAGTACCGATTTCTGCCTCCTACTTATATCTTTAGAATTACTATGCAGGTTGCACCAGTTCATGTAAACTTTTTTTCGGTACACTGTACCTTCTTCAGACGAATAGCGCATAGCTACTGAGTATGCGGAAACTTTATTGAAATAATTAAACTTTATGATTATCATCAGTGATACCAATATAAAGACAAATATACGTCGACAAAAATATAAATGTAAATACATAGGGCGTCACAGATAAAATACTATACCAAGTAAACATAACAGTAGATAACTGCCGATCAGTGTGCGAATATTAAATATGTGACTTTCAAAATAGCTATAAATTTAAATTTAATAACGGTGAATCATTCAAATCAATTTGACACTATTACTGTATCTGAATTTATTTATTTCGATGGTTTCAAAAAGATCTAGTTTTTTTTCTTCATCACAAATAGAAAGTGCTTTGAAATCGGTATAAAAATTATGACCTTATTCAATTAAATGATTCACATAGTTTGACGTGTCTGAACACTCATCATATTGCGATGTACGTTTATACGAGATATAATGTTTCTAACCTGTTTGGCCAATATATAATTTGGAGCACACATCAGAGCCACATTTTAAACTGTTAGACACTAGACATTTTTCTTTGCTAACTTTAGTTTTGTTGTTTTTTATCATTTTTTGTAAAGTTTTATTGGTTTCAAAAGCAATTTTGACATTGAGTTTTTTAAAAAGCTTACAAATAACTTCAGAGAGTGGGCCATTATATGTGACAACAGAATATTTATTATATATTTTTAATTTTGTGTATTATAAAACTTCCTCGGAAAGAACATAAAACATAAACTAACAGATGGGCAGATAAATCATTTAACTAGCGATTTTCTGCAACTACCAGAACAATTATTGGAATCTTATGATTAGAATACATAGCAAAATATTTTTAAGACATAATCGTGCCGGCTTTTCAAGCGGATTTTTTCTTTGAATTATGATTGTAACTTTCTTTTGGTTAAAACAGCTTAAGGTAATTCGTTCGCTATTAGACTATCTATCAATCAGTGCTGGTTAAATTGTCTGGAATCTATTTTTCGTGAAGTTAAAGAGCAATAAAGTACAGAAATCGCCAATTAAAGTGTCTCTTTTTAAACATTATGAACTACTACATTTTTCAATAAAAATTTCTTTAAATTTTGAATTTAATTCTTCTTGTGGGGTTCTTTAACCACGAGCAACAATTTTTTTCTAGCATTAAAAATGGCGTCACAAAACGATTATTAATTTAAAAACTCATTAAGCTGCCCTGAACCTTACAGTGTGGCTAGGTTAAAGTTTCAGAATAAATATCGTTAAGGATACTAAGAATTTTAACACGAAAGAGACAAAAACATTTTTTTTTCAAATTTACTATAAAATTCAATGTTACAGCATATACAGATTAACATAGCTCTGATGTTTTACATTATACTGTATTGCAACCACTAATAAGAGTATATTTTTACAGAAAAAAAGTAATAGTTGTGGACATCTTTTTTTAACAACAAACATAAATAATTTAGTATTTATTACAGTTGATCATATTTTAACTTTTGTTTCGATTAAAAAAAAAATTTAACTTCTGCAGGATATTTCTTGTTGATTTACATCAGTTCATAACTTTCACGCACAGTAAGAAAATGAAAAAAAAAAAAAAAAGTATTATACTTGAACACTTTGAGATGCTATGCTGTTCTCTGAACAGTGGGTTGCATGCATTCAGGCATCGATGCATGTTAATAATAGATTTTTCGCAATAGTGTGCGGAAAATGGATGTTTTCCGCACTGGTATTAGTGTGGAAAATCGATTTTCCCACATAGTGTGCAACAAAGGTGTGCGACAAAGGTTTTTCCGCACCGTGTGCGGAAAAGGTGTGTGGAAAAGGTTTTGCCACATACCGGAAAAAATTTTGCTACGCACTGGAAATCAAAATTCAAACCTATTTTGTACCTATTTTCCTCACACATTGCGAAAAAACTTGTACGCAACTCGTGCGGGACAATTTCCCGCACTCGTGTGATAGACTCGCACTCGTGGCCGGTGACGGTAACTCGTACCTTGCGATCACACTCGTGCTAAGCACTCGTGTACTCAACTGGTACTCGTTCCCGTCAACTCCTGCACTCGTGTGAGTCAATCACTACTCGTGCGGGAAATCGTATTTCCCGCACTAGTTACGTAAATAACTATTCTCTTTCATATACGGAAATTTAAAAGTCCCTACTTCTTACTTTGCCCTTCGTACTTATAGGGAAACTTTACTCAGGTTGTTTATTAAAAGTACGTTGTCGCAATCATTTTTCTTTAACTCGAGAAAAAATAAACTCTATCAAGTGAAATTTTTTACAACACAGTACAATGCAAAACGTCAAAGTTATGTCAATTTGTTTATGTTGCAAAACTACATTTTATAAAAATTTATAAAAATATAACTTTTTCTTTTTCGTGTTTAAGTTCTCAATATTATCAAGTTCTTAATAAAATTTATTCTGAAAATTTGATCTAGCCATACTATAAGGTTCAGAGCAGCCAATTAAATTTTTAAATTAATAATCGTTTCATGACCTCATTTTCAATGTTAGACTGAAATTGTTGGGTGATTAAAAATACTCATAAGAAGAATTGAATTCCAAATTTTGAGAAATTTTTATTTAAAATAGTAAAAGTTAATCTTTATTAAAAAAATAAATTTTAAATGGCGATTTTCAAACTTTTTTTTTCTGTAACTTCGCTAAAAATAGGTTTCAGATAATGTAGCCAGCACCGGTCTATAGATAATCAAGTAATAAAAAAATTATCTTAGCTGTTTTCGTAATACGATACCTGAAAAAAAAAGCTATAAGCGAAATTTAAAGAAAAAATCTAGTCGATTTTCACTACTTGTTAAATAACAAAAAAGCTGGCAGGATTATACCCCACAACTATTTTTCCATGTATTCTGATCGTAATACGTAGTGATTCCAATAATTTTCGTTGCAGTCTCCGAAAATTTCTTATTGACCATTTTTTGAGGCTTCATCTACCCACCTATACATAGATTACGGGGTTTTGATAATTTGGTTCAGTGGAAGAAACTGTGAGGTAATATTTTGGAAGTCTGTCTTAGAGTATTGGAATTTTTAACTTGGGCGTTTTCAACGAAAAAATACCCAAGATAATGGGAAAACCACTTTCCTGATTTTATGATGAATAGCGGATTTTTTTGCGATGAGATCTAGACTTTCAGGGACTTCCTTTTCGAAGAAAGACAATACCTGGCAAGAGAAAAAAGTTTTGCCAGACATCATATTTAAATCTTAGAGAGGCTAGCCACATGGTTTTCCGAAAATTAAGTAATGAAACCTGCTTACACAGGCTCTGATGAAGACGTTCTTATCGAATGTTTGTTTTCAATGACAAGTTTAAAAATTTTCAATTTCAGATAAACACAACCGTCTAAAAAACTAGTATGCTACTAAAAATAATAAATAATATAATTTATCAAAAACTGGATAGGGCTAGCTACTCTGTTAAAGAGGTGTTGTACTTTTAAGTTTGATTAAAGTACTAAAAATATACCTGTGTTGTTTAGTCCAGACGAAAATATTGGAGGTAAATGTTATTTTTAGGCAATTTTTCATAATTTATTATGTGTTTCAAGTATACTTTTCTACCATAAAAGATAATACTTTTTACATGATTTACCAAGGATAATAATACTTTAAAAAAAAATAGCCAACTAAAAACTGTTTTTTAGGTTTGAACGTACCGCTATATATAATCCACTTAAAACGATCAATAAAATCGTATATTATCGGATGGATAACCAAGTTAAATGTGCTTTGCACCGAAGACTTGTATCAAGGACTCGTTTATTTGGGGAGAGAAAAGAGTAATAACGATAAAAAGGTCATGGTGGTCAAAGTACAGGGATAAGAATACATTAAAACCCTGCAAAAAATGCTTGTACGTTGTATGTCATACAATACAATAATTAAAACAGAGAAAATTCTCTTTATAAAATAGTGAGGTGTTATAGTACATTTACTATTTAACTATTGTATAACGTACACTTACTATTCTATAGTAAATTTTTTTTAAACTGAGTAATAATAAGTAAGACACAATCAAGTACAAAGTTTTTCGTAAAAAAAACAATATTTGTGTTGAAAATGATGATAACGCTTTCATAACTGCAGGAAACTTGTTTTCATAAATTTCAATGTTTCCTTGTTCGTTTAATTAAGCTTTTGCTTTTAAGTACAGAAGATATTTTTCAAGAATAGAAACGATAAGCTACTCAATTTCATCTGCATGAACAGTTTGGGAATAACAATAATCATCATTTTTTTATACAAAATTTAATTAAAATTACAATGCAACTATCCTTGGTGAAGATATAAACAAAACTGTAAAAAAATGTTAATGACGGTGATAATGCTATGTGCAGGTTGAGTGCATAATGCAGTATTTTTCAACAAGATAAAAACAGGCATCCTACAATGCGAAAAAACTTATGAAACACTCAATACTATTCGAAAATTGAAAAACTACTTATAAAAAATCGTATAATTAGAAAACAAAATTGAGTGCGCCAAGTACACCTAATTGGAGTAGTAATGTAAAGTAAAATATTTGTACAAAAAAAAAATGATGAAGCTTTTTACCAATAAATCGGCAGTAGTTTCTTGTACTGGTGAATATTTTATAAATAAACGATATTATATAATCAAGAACAAAAAATTACGGTTTTATTGATAAAAAAAGTTACATTATATAATTATTGAAATGCATTATCCAAAATCCCATGTGTTATTAGTACGATTCTAATCAAAGCTAAGTTTTGTTGCTGTTTTACATTTTAATGCCATACGCTGAAATACTCTTTTTACTTGTGCTTATATTTTATAAATATGATGTTTAAAAGCGTGATCCCATCGTCTTACGTGATCAATTATGGTATAAGCTCGTTTCGTTTGCTGAAATAATAATTTTTAATCAGATTCGATCAATGTGGTTTCTATACTATTCAAAAAGTATGCTTATTTTACAATAAAAGGCAATTTTCTCAGTTAACATTCAATACAAGCATATATGAGTAAAAATGGTAATTTTTCTTTACCATCTACACATCTTGAACAGCATTTAGGAAAAGGATAGTGATGGTACGCTCTCATCAGTTCTGGCCTTAACAATACTTGATTAGGTTTGCACTTTTCCACTTTCGGGCATCTGCAATCGTTAGGTACTTTGTAAATTTATTTATTTTTATTTCTAAACTTTCAAGCTTTCAGTGAAAGAGTATACAATATAAGCACATCAGTTTTATTATACAAATGTAATTACTTATTTTAATTAATTTAACTATTCGTAGGTATAGAAACAAAAATGTACCTTAGAAAAAATTTTCAAAAAAATATATAGATTTGTTTTATTGTTATACAATCATAACGAACAGCCGCAACAGTATTTGTCTGGGATCCAAGAAAATCAATTCAACTATTTATCTAGTTGTGCTTGATGTTTGAGAATAAATTAAGGTTATTTGTTAAGAGCTAAAAAACTAATTTAAACAGTTGTATTAATAACAATTAAATTTAAAAAAATTCGTCACAAGAAAACCGATATAAGTGGTTAATTTAGAGAGTTCAATATTTATAAATTAGGTCAATAGATTATTTAAATATAGTAAAATATATTGAAGCGTAAAATCAATTAGCAAATCAATAGTAATAGTTGCCATTTATAAGCAAACGAATCGTATGTTTTTCGGTAACATCATGATACCCCAAATTTTATCAAAAATGTTGGCAACGATAATCAAAAATAAAAAATACTCAGAATTTTGACACTTGTATAATTTTTAATGTAGAAAATGACGTGTTAAAATAAATACGCTGAAAAGCGTGTGCATTATGCTTATTTCGAGTTGTAAGCTAAGGCTTGTATAAGTAAAAATAACATACCTATGAATTTTTGCAATTTCTCCTTTATCATTAAAACTGTGCCTCTCGCAGTAATAGTCTTTTTCGAGGATGCGATACGACAACTCACCGCATTCCAGGTACGTCATATTTTCTGTGCACAATTTTCTACTACCTGAGTGCATCATCGACAACAAAGAACAATATGATATTAACACTGATAAAAATTTTGAGCCATTTACTTACCCCGTGTTAAATCTAATAACGTAAAAAATACAATAGTCGACCAAAAAAGGAGCCTCATCTTCGATAAAAAAAACGTGTTATTCTTCCACAAATAGAATCTTACGACTAATTCAACATTATGTGCTTACATCCGTATTTATGCCACACACTGTTCGTATTCACCTCTGTGCTAGAAAATCGAGAAGTAGGGAAATATCAACTCGCTGTTGTGACCTTGGTCATTCGTAAGCTATACTTGTGAGATGGTATTAGGTACGTACATAAAAATACTCAGAGAATAAAATCATTGCATCGTATACTTACTGATTATTTCCTTTTGCATCTTACACATTCACGAAATTTAAACCACATGCTATAGCTGAATAAGGTTTTTGATTATTCATTCAACCGACGTAGTTTTTAATTTTTTATTTAGAACTAATTCAATTCCAATTATTAAATAAAAACCCATTAGTAATATCTTTATAGACGATTTATTTACATTTATTAGTTTTCGAAATTAATACTAGTGGTACTAAAAATATGGATTATAATAATAACCATAAAGTTGAAAAATTCATGAATTTTACATGTGGTTATTTATCTGCATCCTTGAAGCTAATAGTTCAACAACCAATCCAAACAGTAAATTATAATGATTATGATGGTAGAGGACTAATGAATCTTCATAAAGTGTCTAACTTTTTCATATAAGTTGGTAGTAGATACTGGTTTTATTTACAGTACATACATAACGATTACCAAGTGGTTACTAACATGAAATAAATTTCTTTCAAGTAAAAGTAAATAAATCTGAATTTTACTAGTGATGTCTTACCAGTATCAACTTTGAAAGAGCATCGGCTGTTTCACTTAAAGTTGAGAGACCTTAGGTATATCGACACCTAAGCCTCCAAGACTACTTAGTATTAAACCGAATTAAATATAATTAAAGAGTCCCTAACTGTTATTTATTTTGCAATGTCACATTTACCGCAAAAAAACGTCCCCTAGAGAAATGATTCCCATCAAAGCCGTAAAACATGTGAGCGAGTGATCTAACATAAACACTAATCCTCACGTATTTAAATTTAAAAAAAGTAAGTAAAGAAGTGATACCCTGACAGTTTTTGGAAAAAAGTATTAATATCCTTTATCAACCACAGAATATCAAATTTTTACAACAAAAAAATCGTTCTTACTATCAACTGACCTTTTTTTAATAATAAAAAAATTGTTTTCTCTCAAAAATTATTAAATAATTAGTTTTAAAAGTTAACGTCATTTGCGGCTGAAGTCAGACACCCACGATAAGAATCTATAAGAGAGGAGGTAGTAGTCGGATATGGAAAAGCATTACTTGGACAGTAATGTTAATCAAATGAAAGAAATAATTTTTATTTTAGTTAATGCAGTTTAAATACTCACGAACTTTTTATGCCATTATTGCGTAGAAGGACCAATGCATTATGTATTTTTGGTGTGGCCGACTACTGCCCATTACAAATTTTAGTGTTATACCATGAAGGGTAATCTCGGACGGTTCATAAATTAAAATGAGGAAGAGCGACATAGCAAATCATTTATTTATTTGATAATATTGAATTTTCAGACTGAAAATTTTTATCATTCATTTAAATATTTACCTTCTGAGTTCAAATATATTTTTGTTTGCTGTTACATACGTAATTTATTGTTCAATAGAATTAAACTTTACAGCTGTCCAGCTATACCGTCAAATTTTTAAGTATCCAGATACACCTTTCTTTATCTTTCTTAGTGTCTTAATTTTTTGGATCCATATCATTGAGGATTTATTAAGGACGTTCATTACAGTTAGAAAGAAAATGTAGAGTGCAGTGAGAGGGTAGCGAGCATGCGGTAGCGCTGATAACTGTTTTGCATGCATTTGTATACTCATAAATAGGCGTTTGACACTGTTTTTTTATTTAATTGCAAAAATAACTTGTCGATCTCTCTGAAAATTGAACATACTATAAATAGTATTGCGTAGGGCAAAATTCTCTCATGAATTCCATCTTCATGTGACTCTTCCATATGGTTACGTGTTAAATTGAAGTTTTTTCCACGTTTGAAATCTAAAAAACGATGTAAAACAGTCTCAAATTTTATATATGACTTTCTAACATCATTACGAATATCCTGTTGGAATTTCAGGAAGATTCTACCCAAAACGCTATGTGTAATGAACGTCCTTAAGTTTACGTAAATCCTTTCGTAATAAGGTATTCTTCTAAATAAAATAGCAAACAAGATGGCCAAGTCTAGTAGTCATTTTGCTCACATTGATTATGTAGCTTTGCCTTACTCAGATCTTAGATATCACTTTAAATGAGAGGCTGAAAATTTTACCATCTCTGGGGCCCTAAAGGCTGGTAGACTTACCGGAAAATATAACTACTGATTAAGGCTACTGATTGAAAGGTAAAGACTTACCCATAAAGATCATTGTTACAATAAACCGTTGTCGTGCTTAACAGTATTATATGGCTGATTCCATGGAAAGAGTTGAAGTTGTTAGATATTACAGTTGTAAATGTAAAAAATTTTATGATAAGTTATATCATTTTTTATTATACTGACGTCTGGCAGGAGTGTGTAGTATTCGTTCCTTAATAGTGTTAACTTAGTAGTTGTAAAGCCTTTATAAGCTTGATAAAACTTTGATATTAAAAAAAAACAATTTTTTTTAATTTATTATTACACAGATGTATACCCTGATGATTACTGTATTTGCTGCCTCTCTCTCTCTCTCTCTCTCTCTTTCTCTCTCTAAGGACGTTCGGTAGAGATAGAACCCTGTAATGATTTTTTTCGAAATTTTAACCAGACGTTCTAAATGTTATTACAATGAAGCTGTTTAAATTTCAAGAGGTTCGTCTGTTTTATTTCCGAGATATTGAATTTCAAAGCTTAGTCATTTCAACACGGTCGCTCATGCAGAAACTTATAAAAACTCAGTTTTGAAAAAATTGGCGTGAAGAACGACTCCCATTTTTTATATGTCACAAATAATGTTATTAAATATATGAACACAAAGTTGAGCGATGATCGTCTTATTAGTTTATGAATAAAAAAATTAATTAATGGTTCGACAAAAACGCAACGGCAACGTCGAAAGAAGCGGAAAATTCAAAATGTTTCAAGACGTAAATCAGTAAATATTTGAATATTATGGTTGATATTTATGTATTTCTGTATAAAACATAAGCTTATGTATATGCGTATGAGTGTATGTACATAGGTTCTACCCGTACACATAAAAAAATGATGATTATAATAACTTCTTAATGAAATTTTTAATTTGAAATTTTTATACAATACAATTTTTTTACACAAGATAACAAAATCACATGCTTGTCGTAATCGCAAAGATTGGAGTCTTACTTAATTATTTAACATATCACTTTTAATGAGACTTTTCAAGGCACATAATAATTCAAGAATTTTATTCACATTATCTTCTCTTTTGATAAAAGAATTTTGTTTATTTAATAAAAACGATCTTAAACTAGCGTCACCTTTCATAAATTTATTAATAATTACGTTAAAATCAACTTTATTTTGACTAAGATTTTTTATAACTGATTCCGAAATGATAGACGACATGGAGGAAAAGGTAGGTAAATATATTTTTTCATCAGCGATTTTTTAAATCTTCGTAAGCACATCATTTTTAATTATTTACTCATGTTTATTAAATTGTTATAACGAATAAAAATCAAATACTTACATCTTTAGCACAAATACATTACAAATATATATACCACCTGATGTGTGTATATATGTGTGTACATGAACACTCACGCATTGGAGACCCATGCGGCGATGCCAAGTCTTCACTCATCGCTACTTCCCCCTTGCCCCGCAATTGGTCCTTCTCCCCACCATCTCTACTGAACGTCCTTAATTGGTACCTGGTACAGCCGAGGTATGATTTACGATTGTCATGAACATCTAAAAATTCTAGAACGTTACACGGTTTTCTTTGTACAAATGAATAGTTAAGGTTTGTACTATATATGTCTATTATATTTATTAATTTTGTGTGGAAAATTCTAAATCAAAAGCCATGTTAGTGTAAGGTTACTTGTTCAAACATTCAAACTCAACGAAGATTTTATTAAAAACTTTTTTTCTTTTCTTTAATACGTAAAAAAATTCATACTTGAAGATACATTACCATAGTCCTATAGTGATAATTCTGGCTCATCACTTTATCGTAATATTTGCTGATGTGACTTTTTGATTCTTTTCTTTCCATGCAACACACTTCTCTGAAGATTCAAGTGAATAGGAACTGAATTTTTTCAAGTAAACGAAGGCTAATTGGTAGAAACATGTTTAAACGACATTTTTTTTCCAGGACGGCAATTTCTACTATATCCGTGCCAGTACAAAATAAAGTATAAAATACGACGTCGTTAATCAATAAACAAAAGCTATGATTATGTTATTATAAACATATTTATTTGTTAAGTTATTATTTATTTGCTCTACATGTTTTTTTAATATTCTCTTACACTTCTTTTTGCTACACATTACTTTACACGTAATTGCGCTCATGCATACATTTATTTATTTCTATCATACTACTACACTAATAAAAATATAATATTTAACAATATTCACACTTGTTATAAATAAACGATTTTTCATGTACACAACAACTCTTTCTCATAGGCTTTTATTTGGTTTTATTGTCAGACTCCTAATGAGTTTTTGAAAGGTTTTAATATTTACACAGAATAACTACTGTTTTTTCCTTTTGTAATTTCAAGAACTCCTTATTTTTGGCCTCAAGTTTGTAAACCCTTCAAGTGGGTACAACTGAGCTGAAGTCACTCTCTTGCAACACCATAACATTAACTTTAAAGAAAATAGACTAATTCATGTTATTGGTAAAAAATGCACTAAGTATTAGGTCTAGATATTGTGAAGGCAGATGCCACAGAAGTTGCCGTGTACCAATAATTTGTGGCAACAAATTAATGGATATTGCACTAGGAACTACTCAATCCGTTGCTTTTACAAGACTAGTAAGTATTCTAAACTCTTGATAATTGACAGTGTTGAACAGTAAAAACAATCGTCGAAGTAAAAATACATTTAATGATGATTACATAGGTAATGTTTATTTAGAACAGCTGTATACTTGGGAAAATGACTTTAGTAGAAATTTCAAGACTGGGGACCACGGTAAGCTGAGACGACTCTCAGTAACAAAATAAATAAAAACAGCAGCCAAAAAATAAAATCAACTCCTCTTTCCTACTCCAGTACAAATAAAAATGAAAAAAAAGATCGTTATGAACCAGTCGTAAGGGATCTATGGACCCCTGGTCATAAAGAAGTTCCATTCACTTTTTTGTAGACGTTAGCTACGTACAGTCATAGTGTATACGATAAAATATCAGTTTAATAAAATTTGAAAAATAATAATAAAATGTGTTCATCATGTACATTATAAATAACGATAAGTTACAGGAACCTTTGGAAAAAACAGGTTCAAGTACAGTAATAAATCTTGTTTCGTATTCGCATAAGTTTAACGAGATCAAAAAAAATAAAAACAAACATAAATTATGACTGTGTCAACGCAACAGCACAATTATTCTTGTAAACCAACAATTCAGTTTGTAATAACAATTCAAAGTATTACTTAGAAAATGTAATTAGAAAAAATAATAACTGTCTCTAATTTTTAAAATAGCTTCTTATTGTGCAACTTTATAGCTATGTTTTCTCACGGTAACTTTTGAATTGACATGCCGGTTCCTTATTTTACGCTGAGCGAAAGTTTTTTGGTTTAATACATTTTTTTCTTCCTTTATTACCATAAGTGTGTTATATAGATAAATAATAAATTTCTAAAGATGTCTATTGTGTAACAAATTTAATAACAATAATATTAACAGTTGTCAAATTACACTACGAGTAATGGAAGAGGAGATAATAACATACACGGCTGTATTACTATGGCGGAATCGAAAAAAATATTATTACACCAATGGCGGTTATACGTATTTGGTAAGAACCAATGTAATTAACTTGGTAAAGATAATATTATGTATATTTTTAAAAGTAAACTAAAGTTTTGTTTCAATTTATCATTTCGCTTTTAATTGCAGGGCTTAGAAAGGATGGTAGGATTTTTTGGCCTCAAGTTGTAAACACTTTTAGTGGGTACAACTAGGCTGAAATTACTCCTCCACAATGCTATAGAATACATTTTCTAGAAAAAAGACAAGTTTACGTACTGGGAAAAAATATACACACAGTATTAGGACTTGGTACTGTGAAGAAAGATGCTACGGAAACAACGCTTCTACCCACAATATGTGGCAACAAATTAATGGATGTTGTGGTAGGGAGTACTTAATCCATTGCTTGTACAAAAACTGGTAAGTACTCTAAACTTTCGATAAATTCTAGTGTTAAAATAAACAAATGTCAAAGTAAAAGTAAAAATACGATTTATAATTATGATATGAGCAACGTTTATTTAGGAAAGTTTTATGCTTAGAAAAATGATTTTGATGGACAGTTCAAGACTAGGGACAAGGGCTAGCTGGGGTGAAGCCCAGAAAAAAAATAAAAAGATAGAAACAGCAGCCGAGAAAAAAATGCCCTTACTCCAGTCAGAATAAACATGAGGAAAAATTTCATTATAAAAATGATATGGACTGGAAAGAAGTCTTCCTATGCTAAAGACACCAAAGGTGGATTATATGTTCTCGGTAACAACTAATAAAGTTAACTTGGTAAGGATAATATTATCTATATTGTTAAAAGAAAATTAAATGTTCATTTAAATTTTTTATTTTGCTTTTAACTGCAGAGCTCAGAAAATGTAAAGAAGTATTTTGACCTCAAGTTGTACACTCTGAGTCGATACAACTGGGCTGAAATTACCCCTCTGCAATGCCATACTATTAGGTATCAAGAAAACAAACAAGTATACATACTTAAAAAAATATATGCACATAGTATTAAGGCTTAGCACTGTGAAGAAATATGCTACAATAGCTGAGCTTGTACCCACAATATATGGCAACAAATTAGTAGATGTTGTAGTAGGAAGTACTCAATCTATTGCTGTTACAAAAACTGTTGAGTACTTTAAATTTTCGATAAAATGACAGTGTTAGAGAGAAAAGTAATTGTCAAAGTAAACGTAAAAATACGTTTTATAATTATAGCACGGGTGACGTTTATTGAGGAAAAACTTTATACTAAGGAGAATGATTTCGATGGGCAGTTCAAGATTGAGTCCCAGGGCTAGCTGGGGCAACGCCCAGAAATAAAATAGATAGAAATAGCAGTCAAGGAAAAAATCAACTACTTGTTTCTCTTCTAGTCCAAATTCAAATAAGAAAAAATATCCTTGTAAGAAAAAATTTGGCTGGAAGTGAGTTGACGTTCGCCAAAGACTGCAATGGACATTTAAATGTATTTGGTTACAACCAATACTATAAATAATACTTTGTAAATTTTTGAAAGAAAACTAAAAATTTATTTTATTCATTATTTTGCTTTTCATTGTAGGATTTAAAATATGTAAAATGATTATTTGGCCTTAAGTTTTTAACACTGTTAGTGGGTACAACTGGGCTGAAATCACTCTATACCGCATCACCATACTATTCATTTTCAAAAAAAAAGATGAATTTACATGATTTGTAAAACAATGCATACAGTATGAAGACTTGGTGCTGTGAAGGAAGATATCATAGAAGTTGCGTTTGTACCCACAACAAGTTGCAACAAGTTAATGAATATTGCGGTAGGGAGTACTTAATCCATTGTTGTTACATTAACTGGTAAGTCCTCTTAACTTTCAACGAATGCCAGTGAAGAAGAAAAAGAATTGTCAGAGTAAACGTGAAAATATGCTTAATATAGTGTGACGTGGCAAAATTTGCTTCGTAGTTTTTGTACGTCACTGTCGACGCCCCTATTCTGAAACCGATGCGTGTTTTTTAACTAATCCTCTTATAACCGAGATCTCTATAATGTGTTTTAGCAACGACCAAAAGAAAGCAGGAGAAAAGGGAAACACACGGGCAAGGAGGATTAAGCATGCGAAGGAATGAATGAAGTAAATGTAAGTGTCGAAGTGTTGGTACGTATAAGAGATACCGGAAGATAAGGTGAGGGCCAAATAAGTAGTTAAAAGTTAGGAGGTAATCGGCCGAGGGACTAGCAGATACTGATTTAAACGATCAGAAATTATCTCAACCTGGTCATAGCCACACTGGCTCTTATTTTGAAGCCTATGGCCAATTTAGTGAAAAGAAGAAGAAGAAGAAGATAAGGGAGTAGAGCCCGAGAAGAAGTTGTTGAAAGGGAAATGCCACTAAAAATTTAGCTGTCAAGAGAGAAGAGAGTATCGAAGTAAAAATCAGAGTATCCACGCCATTTTCATTTTGCTTTCTCTTCGAGTACAATACACGAGACTAACGTGTTTTTTCTGTTTTCTTTTGTACGCGGAGATTGGGGAAAAGGTAATGGTGTGCGGTGGATAACGCGACCGAAGTGTGTGACAGAAATGGAGTCAGCACCTCAGGTACCGAGAAAGCAAGCGAGCAAGCGCGAGCAAGCAAGTGCGAGAAAAATAATTCTGATCCAAGTCTACCAGACCCTGAGCCGTGGTCGCACTGTTGACGAGACGACCTCCTTCGATGACCCTAGCCAAGCCAAGAAGGGAGATGTACTGCGTAGCAGGCGAGAGAGGTCAAACAAGTTCGAGGTATCAGCTTCCCGGACTACATCTCTAGACGTTCTCGGCAGGCTTATCAACCAGTGAGATGAGCACGACATATACCAAGGTAAAGTGCATATGCTAAGAAGAGGGCGGGTAAAATCATCGGTCACAACTACAGGCACAAGAGCGGAAGCCGAGAGATCAGAATAGAGGACAGTGATTGTGCGCGCCCGAGTTGGGCCTTCATCGAGACGTAGAGATTGACGCGTCGGGCAAAGCGTTTGAGGGAGAGAAGACAACCGAGTGAAGGTAAGAGAGAGGGTGCGTACGATTGTGAAAGCGAGGTGGAGAGGTGCATAGCACTGGTGCAAGCATGGGGTAGATCGAGAGCAGGCGCTGGAACGCGTATGGCAAAGAGTGTTTGCAACCTTTGCCAGTCGTAACAGCGATCCACTCAAGTGTCCTAGAGGTCGAGCCAAGAGTGTGAGTGTACCCGTCTAGCCGGACGCGTTTAGGGGGCCTGAGCCTGACCAAGAGTCGCGTGGATGGGAAAGAGAGTGTAAGTGTGCGTGTGTGCGTGATCGTCGTGGTTGCAATCGAGGGATTACGCCATTGTCATTGAAACCAAAAAAGGTGTTTTTTTTCTATTATAATAAGCACTTCAGGTAATAGTCAAAGTCACTCTATGTTGCTCATTTGACCAAGACGCGAATCCCATTTCCAAATAGATCTAGTGAAAAAAAAATCCAGAGAACGAATCATCGAGTAGAGATGTACTATAGTGAATTATCACGGTATTTACTCTTCAACAGTAAGTTGCCTTGGGAAAGTATATAAATTTTGTATAATAGTTACAACACAAGTAATGTTTGTTGAGGAATACTTTATACTTAGAAAAACAAAATTCAATGGACAGTTCTAGACTGGGGACCAGAAATAGTCCTAGTTTGTATGACTACACTTTTAGCGGTTTGTCAAAATGAGCCGTCATTACTAATTTTTATCAGTTAATTGCTTAATATATTACTCATACATGTTTTTCACATCCTAGATGTCACAAGATTATACAACAGATAAAGACCAATGGTCACGTCCTGACAATAAAGCACACCCTGATTGGAAAGAGAGTGTGAGTGGACAAATAAGACGTGGACAAAATCCTACCATCGTAAGCATCGTGTCCATGTCCCGAGGTCGCCGGCATATTGTGTGCCTCAGTGACGAATGGAGTGTCCTTACCTTTGGCTCTAATGATGAAGGAGCCCTAGGTATGGATGTTTCTAAATATGGAGTTACGGTGCCTGGATTTGTACACCTACCGGCACCGGCTATTCAAGTCACTGCAGGAGACACACACATCTGTGCTCTGCTGGAGGATGGTCGAGTGTACTGTTGGGGATCTTTTCAAGTAAGTAATTGGTTTTATATCGTTAAAACTTAAATGACATGTCTTGAATTGACAGATATTCGACAAGTACTATTGTACTCATGATTTATTAATATTATGTAATTTCTTAGGATTCACATGGGCTTCTTAGCTTGATAACAAGCAAACAAGAAATAAGTCTAGTAAATCTTAAACCAGGCAAAAGATTCACCTAAATAATGTCTGGAGCCGACCACATCGTATTGCTAGACAGTACAGGAAAAATTTTTACTTCTAGTTGTGTGGAGCAGGGGCCGCTGGGACGACTCCCAGAAAAAAAATAGGTAGGAACAGTAGCAGAGGAAAAAATTCCCTGCTGGTTCGCACCCCAGTTCAAATTAAAATTAAAAAAAAATTTCTGGTAAAAAAAACTTGGGCTGGAAGGGAGTCGTCCTATGCTGAAGACATTCACGGCAATTTTTTTGTATTCGGAAACAACCAATATTGTCAACTTGGTAAGAATAATATTTGGTACATTTTCGTAAGAAAATTAAAGTTTTATTTCAATTTATTATATCACTTTTTATTGCAGGGCTTAGAAAGGGTGGTAGGATTTTTTGGCCTGAAGTTGTAAACACTTTGAGTGGGTACAACTAGGCTGAAATTACTCCTCCACAACGCTATAGTATACATTTTCTAGAAAAAAGACAAGTTTACGTACTGGAAAAAAATATACACACAGTATTAGGACTCGGTACTGTGAAGAAAGATGCTACAAAAACTGCGCTTCTACCCACAATATGTGGCAACAAATTAATGGATGTTGTGGTAGGGAGTACTTAATCCATTGGTGGTACAAAAACTGGTAAGTACTCTAAACTTTCGATAAATTCTAGTGTTTCAATAAACAATTGCCAAAGTAAAAGTGAAAATACGATTTATAATTATAATATGAGCAACGTTTATTTAGGAAAGTTTTATGCTTAGAAAAATGATTTTGATGGACAGTTCAAGACTAGGAACAACGGCTAGCTGGGGTGAAGCCAGAAAAAAAAGAGAAAGATAAAAACAGTACCCGAAAAAAATGCCCTGATTGTTTTAACTCCAGTCAAAATAAACATGAGGAAAAATATTCTTATAAAAAAAATTGTGCTAGAAGTAAGTCGTTGTTTGCTGGAGATATAAATGGCATCATGTATGATTCGGGTTGCAACAAATTCACTTACATTAGTATAGACAAGACTGTTGTATTGTAACGGTGCCCCACCGTTAGGCCACATTAGTAGGCTAGGGCAGGTAGGAAAGCAAGGAATGAGGGAGAGAGCGTTAAAGGGCTTAAGTGGGAAAGCGGTAAGGGAAAGTAGGGGAACGGGAAAAAGGCCGAGAGAGGACAGATTAGCTTGGGCCAGCGAACGTGCGTGAGGTGTTTTCTCTGTTTCCTCGTTTGTTTACGTTTGCTTTGGTGCGAGAATTTCTGTTGGAGTGATTGGGTGATCCACCGATAACGTGGATATCGGTGACCCTTGGAGGAAGTTAATTCGACGTCGCGGTACAGTGTTGGTGCTGTGACCTGGCTCCTGAACCAGAGGACAAGGTTGAGCCAAGGCCAGCCCCGATGACCTTGACCTTCGAACACAGCCAGTAGGGACGCCTTTTGGCCTCTGCACACTAACAGCGACTAGTTTCCGCCTATTCAAGGCACCAGTGCGGAGCGACCCCCTGCATCGCTGTAAGTACCTGCCAACAGGCATTTTATTGTAAAGGGCAGCGGCCCTAGATTAGCCCGCGTAGGTCTGCCCGGTTTGCGTGTTCACGCTCGACGTGCGAGAACACACATACACCCGCGAGTACGATTTGTATTTATTTTTTATAATTGAATATATTTTATTATACCATATTCCTCGCGAGTAATTAATCTGAGTGCACCCGATCTTCTTTGCATCGTGCTAAAGCCGTCGTGAGAGGCAACGACGCCTAAGGTCGCCACGATACTTGTCTCCTGCGGTGTCTCGAAGAGCGAGACCCGCGTATAAAGTTTTATTTGAGGTGTCGCCGAGGGTACCCGGGCAACACAGGCCCGGTCGAGGTTGCGAATTCCGCCTCGCTACTCCACATCGGCTGCACCCAGTAATATTGGCACTCAACGTGGGGCGTCATCGCCTCTCGCGACGGCTTTAGCACCATACAAAGGGGATCGGGTGCACTCAGAATAATCACTCCTTGAATTAGGTATTTGCTGTGGGTCGCAAGTCAACAAAGGGAGCCAGCTGTACTTCCGCCAGTCGCTGTGTTTGTGACAACCTATCTGTCCGTAGCACGACGAGGCAACATGACCGATAGGTACAGGATGAAAATAGAGGAGGCTTTCAAGTCGGAGATGATTGTGATCCTTACCTTAAACGATGCAACAATTAGACTAACTTATGATTCATCCGATCACTACATAAATGCCGGAAATGCTCAGGCTGTGCTCAACAGGTGGTTAAGAGATCTACCGACACATTAGATTTAACTTGAAACACTTTTTATGAATTTTTTCTTGAATACTACACAAATAAAAGGAGAAAAATAGAACTACCTATTTCAGATTCAACGTATATAGAATATTTCAACCATAATATTAATTTTACCTTTTTAAAATCTCGCAAAGATGTAAACAATTTCTGCTTTAAAAGTCGAAAAAAAATTTAACTTTGTCGAATGTAAAGAAACATAATTCAAGGTTGGCCCACAAATTTGAAAATAGTAACTGTGGAAGAAAATAAATATTTTTTAAAAAAAATTAGAGCTCACTGTTAAGGAAGCTCATTTAGAAAGGGGTTACCAAAAAGTAATACCAGCGTCACATCAAAAAGAATCCGTGCTGATATTATAAGGCCATTTTTTAAACCTATGTTTCTTATAGTTATCGCTGCACACTCAAAATAGCTGGAGACTATTGATTTCGGTACTCATACAAGTGCAGAAAAAATGATAAGTAAAAAGAGATATTTTCGATATGGGGTTTGTCACTACAGTTGGTTATAGATAATAGACCTGAATTCTTGAGCATGCTTTTTGATGATTTTTTTTTAAATTTATAAATTCAACATGATTTTTCGCCACTATATCATCCGGCTACTTATGGTGTGGCAGAAAATTTAGTAGAAATTTTTATAAATAAAGTTACGAAAATTGCATTGTTAAAGGAAAAAAAGGATGCTTACTTTTTTACTCCATTACTTTTTTAAAACCAGATAGATCAGCGAGTACCTAATTGACGGCTGAGAGTTATGAATTTAAAAGATCCATTTGTCCAATACTTGCACATTTTTCGTGAATTATTTTAAGTATACTTCACACTTTGAAGTGAAAGAATAAATGAGGTAAAAGAATTCAATTCGCTAAACAGGTTCGATACAATCCTTCAGCGGAGTGGCAAAGAGGCTCAGAGGTGTGGGAGGCTTATGGTATTACTGACAGAACGTAATACAGTTTGTTCCTACGACATAAATGCATTAATTTTATAAACCCAACCAAGTTTTAAATTCAATTAAAAAAAATCATGATTTACGTTTTAATTCACTTTAAAAGTCATTTTGATAATACTTTAAACTATACATTTAAAAAAAGGCTTTTTTAAAAGTAACTTTAATTGTTGGCTTATCAAGAACTATTGCACTATTTCTTTTCGTACTAACAGTGCAAAAAAATATCAAACAAGATTTTTCCTAAAATTATTTTAATAATACTTTCATCAATAAATTTAAAAAAGTCTTTCTTAAAAATGACTTTGATTGTTGGCTTCCTTTTTGTACCGACCGTATCAAAATATATCAAACAAAATCTAAAGTTTATTTAGAACTCGATTGGCCACAGCAACTGTTAATATCATATTTAACATTTCGATGACTAATAAAGCAGTAGTTTTTTAGGACATTCTGATTGTCGTTAGAATAATTACTCACTATTATTTTCCTAAGCTCAAAAAAACTGCATTAACACTAACGTTTATTCCTACAATCTTAGAGATAAGTAAATTAGTCGAATATAAAAAAACTAACTTAAAAGAATTTTACAGAAATCGCTATCTTTGTCATGTAATTCTAAAAATAAAATATTATTTGTTACTTTCTTTGACAAAAACAACAGTTTGCTGTTCCTCACCTGACACAAGCAGGAATTCAAAATCTTTGACGAGTTCAGAACTTATTAATTGAGGCTTAAGGACCTCATTTTTTTTTCCAGTCTTACACTCTTTATCCGAGTCAGTCCCCCAAGTATAAATTTTTCCTAGAAAAACGTTATACATATAATAATTACTAAACGTATTATTACTTATAAGACTATTATTTATCAAAAGTTAAGAATACTTACCAGTTTTCGTTACAGCACTGGATTGTGCAGTTCCAACGGCAACATCCATGCATTTGGTGCCACGGATTGTGGGTACATGCACAACCTCTGTAGCATCTTCTTTCACAGTACCAAGTCCTAATACTGTGTGCATATTTTTTCCCAGTATGTAAACTTCTCTCTTTTCTACAAAGTGTATATTATGGCGTTGTGGAGGAGTAATTTCAGCCCAGTTGTACCCACTCAAAGTGTTAACAACTTGAGGCCAAAAAATCCTACCACCCTTTCTAAGCCCTGCAATAAAAAGCGAAATAATAAATTAAAATAAAACTTCAATTTTCTTTTGAAAAAGTACCAAATATTATCCTTACCAAGTTGACCATAGTAGTTGTTCCCAAATACAAACACATTGCCGTGAATGTCTTCAGCATATGACGACTCTCTTCCAGCCCAAATTTTTTTTATTAAAAAATTTTTTTTCATTTTAATTCGAACTGGGGTAGGAACCAGCAGGGAATTTTTTCCTCGGCTACTGTTCCTACCTGTTTTTTTTTTTGGAAGTCGTCCCAGCTGCCCCTGCTCCGCACAACCAAGAGTGAACATTGTTCCTGTATTGTCTAGCAATACGATGTGGTCGGCTCCTGACATTATTTGTGTGAATCTTTTGCCTGGTTCAAGATTCACTGGACTTATTTCTTGTTTGCCTGTTATCAAGCCAAGAAGCCCATGTGAATCCTAAGAAATTATATAATTTTAATGAATCACGAGTACAATAATACTTGTTAAGTATCTATCAATTCAAGACAAGTTATTTCAGTTTTAACAATAAGAAACCAATTACTTACTTGAAAAGATCCCCAACAGTACACTCGACCATCCTTCAGCAGGGCACAGCTGTGTGTGTCTCCAGCAGTGACTTGAATTGCCGGTGCCGGTAGGTGTACAAATCCAGGCACCGTCACTCCATATTCAGAAACATCCCTACCTAGGGCCCCTTCATCATTAGAGCCAAAGGTAAGGACACTCCCTTCGTCACTGAGGCACACAACATGCCGGCGACCTTGTGACATGGACACGATGTTAACGATGGTGGGATTTTGTCCACGTCTTATTTGTCCACTCACACTCTCTTTCCAATCAGGGTGTGCTTTATTGCCTTTACTATACGTTAGGACGTAACCATTGGTCTCTACCTGGTCCATGATTTTGTGACATCTAGGATCTGAAATACATATACGAGGCATATATTAAGCAGTTTACAGATGAACATTAGTTATGACGGCTCATTTTGACAGACCACTGTAAGTGTAGTCATACAAAATATCAATTTCTAAGTAGAAGCTAATATTATATAGAACGTAATTTATCATTTTTATGTTTCGTGTATAGATAGTTTAATTAATACCATCGTCATCAATTATTTTAGAAAATAAAAGTAAATGAAAACTAGTAATAACAAACAACAATGTATAGTAACCAATAGTGATGTGTAGATTGGATACTGTAGGGATAATGGTCATTTATTATCATGAAGACTATTTCATAAGAAACTAGTAACTACTAGTTAATTTTTTATTTGCCAAATCTAGAGTAACAGGAACATAACCAAAAAGTTTCTTAATTAGTCATCATTTCGTAGCTGTCAGAATGCCAAGACTCATACTCACGATGAAATATTTTTGTCAGATGTTTATCACTGCATTTTTGCGTACACAATTTTATTCATTTTGTTAACTTAACCTAGTCAATGGACTAAAGTAAGTGTATAACAAAATAAACGTATAGCAATTTAATTGAAATCGTGAGTAATTAAAACAAATTATCACTAGTTCTAATTAATTACAACTGTTATGAGCAATACGATTATCTTCATTATAATCTATTTAGATTGCTATAAGTTATTGTTTGAAATAACTTTTTGGGATGACATCTTTGACAAAAAGTAAAAAAAATGGCAGTTTCCGTACCTGGTGGCGAATGTCACCAGGTCAAGCATAAAGCCCAGAGGACTCATTATAATTGCCCTGGTTGAATGCACACCAGTACGAATCCTATTTTTCCTACTAAGGGGCTGCTAAACGTCCAAATAATAAAAAAAAATGTTGAAACTAGAAGAAGCAACAACTGATAACAACTTATAAAAAAAATGACTCAATTTTTATTTTCAGTTTTATTTCAACTTAATACTATGCAACTTTTATGATCTGTTATGGTACTTATCGTTAGTTATTAACTTAGATATTTTTTTCTTTTATTTTAATAAGAAGCTGCGTCGAGGAAGAAAATACCTCTTTATACTTTGAAAAATCCAATAATAAAAGTGTCAAGATAATACATACCGTCTTTTTTAATGATTTCCAAATTTTGTCCATAAATTTTCATTCGTTTTACGGGTACGTTAATATCATTTAGAAAATCTGAGGAATTCCGCTTCTTAGATGAATTTTGTGTTAATGACACTGTAAAGCAAAAACAAAGTAGACGTAAGGTAACTAAATTAGTTTTACATGGGTAAAGGACTAAAAATTTTTGAGTCAAATGCAAGATAACTATGGAGATTTATATGAATGTGCTTCAATACTTTAAAAATTCAGCAATTTATATAACGCTATAATTAAGTTATCACATTAGTACTTTTTTTATCAACTGTTGTGATTTCTGAATGTATATGAGTTATGACATTGGAAAAAACCTTTTTATCGAATGTTTACAAATGTGATACATTTTTTGCCATTTAGGGGCTGAAGATGACTTGAGGCTATCAGAGGCGCAATGGTCATATGTCTTCGTCTGAATGATGAGCCTCATATTTTATAAAGAAGGTGCTAACTTGGGCACAATGAAAAATTATTTACTGTTTTCGAAAACATACTCACAAAATAAAATACTTACTATAATGCTTAGAGATTACTAGTGTCCGTCTAGGAGGTTTTACCGGTTCATCAGGTATGATAAGATTATCTTGTAAATTTGAAGATTCTCTTTCATTACATGACTTTGGTGTCTGTACCTCTGTAGAGCAAAAACAAAGTAACTGTAGGTAAATAAAATCTTTTTTAGATATCGAATAAAATCTTTTTCTATTAAGCATTTTTCATAAATTTTTTTTTAGATATGGAAAATTTTGGTCACTTGGAGCTAAATACGACTTTAATGATAGTTAGACGAGAATTTTATACATTAATAAACAGCTAACGAGCATCATAATTTTTGAAGAGGGTCTATTCGCTATGCACTTATGGCAGATGGCGTCATCAAGAGAGACAAATTGTCACTCGATAAGATCGCCATGATGCACGGAGCGTTGTAGACAATTTTCTTACTAAATTAAATGAAAGTTACCAAGTGTGAATTGAGCAAATAAGTCAGTAATTAAAGTTTTTATTATTTACTGTACGGTAATAAATTTTGTTTGGTGTTATCATTTATACTACAGGTTAAAGAACAATATAAACATGGACAACGACTTCAATAACACAACATCTATAAGTGCATGCTTGTACTTGTATGAAACTAGAAAAATACAAGTACTGCTTACATATATCTATTTGTCACGGCAAAGTGTTCAATAAATAAAAATACTTATGACAGGTTGAGTTTATTTTTTTACATACAACTCATTCAAAATAATGTTTTTTTAAATTTATTAAAAATTTTCGAAATGACTTCGTGAAATCTGGTAATATAAGTGTGGAACAATACGACGGTTGGGTAAAAGATAGAGCCAACTCAGATAATTGGTGAAAAAGGAGCCAACTCGAAATTTGGGTTGAAGAAGCAGCCAATTCAGGAGTAATTTTTTTTTTTATGAAGTTTTGTCGTGGTAGCACTGAAATTCACAATACAGATATACCTATAGAAACGAACCAAGATTTTTCATTAACCCAATGGTTCAGAAAAATAATTTATGTTACTGTAGTAGAGCGTACTACACTTATTAAATTATGTACTTTACAAGTCTGCTGCGATTAGACGTAATTCTATGATCAGACTATGGATGTAGATCATTTTAAATATTTTTCAAAAAATTTTTAAATATATTTTCATTTTCAAACGTCATATAAAATTAAAAAAAACCTATGTTGATTATACAAATGATTTTTTTTGTGAACTGTAGCATGAACAGTTATTGTAATCTTTAATTATTCACTACTTTTAATACTCTAAATCTATGTCAGTGCAGCGCGTAAAATCGTATGTAAAGTAAATTGTACAATCTGGAGTAATTTTAATTTCTCTTACTTGCAATACTTTAAAAAAGTTCCACTTTTTATCAAGTGACGTAGATTTAAAATTAAAAATTTCTTTTATATAGGTATACCTATATTGGGAATTTCAGTGCTACCACAAAAAAACTTCATAAAAAAAAAGTTACTCCCGAGTTGGCTGCTTCTTCAACCGGAACCTGAGTTGGCTCCCTTTCAAGCCAAATCTGAGTTGACTGCTTTTTCAACCCAAATTTTAAGTTGGCTCCTTTGTCACCAATTATCTGAGTTGGCTCTGTCTTTTACCCAACCGTCGAATTACTTTCACTCGGTAGCACCACCTAAAATAAGCACATAGCGAATGTAGGGTGCTGTTTTGAACCCGTGAGACTACTTTGCGCCTTGGAGCAGAAAAACACTTTGAATCTAAGGGGCTAGAACAGCTGATTTCGGACCATGATGCCATGCTTCAAATTCTTAGACTACTAGTTTTTACAAATAACTATAGAATTCATAGGACTTTTTTTGTTCTAATCTCACTAATTGAAAAACTAGTAAAAGTAAGTTTAAGGACGTTCGGTAGAGATAGAACCCTGTAACGAATATTTTTGAAATTTAACCAGATGTTTTATTGTTGTTACAATGAAGCTGTTATAATTTCAAGAGGTTCGTCTGTTTCTTTTTCCGAGATATTGAATTTCAAAGCTTAGTCATTTCAACACGGTCGCTTATACGGACACTTATAAAAACTATGTTTTAAGAAAATTGGCGTGATGTATGTCTCCAATTTTTTTATGTGTCACAGATAATGTTATTAAATATATGTACACAAAGTTTAGCGATGATCGTCTCATTAGTTAATGAATAAAAAAATTAAATAATAGTTCGACAAAAACGCAACGGCAACGTCGCAAGAAGCGGAAAATTCAAAATGTTCTAGGACGTACATTTTAGTAAATATTTGAATATTATGGTTAATATTTATGTATTTCTAAATAAAACATAAGCTTATATACATGTGTTTGAGTGTATATATATAGGTTCCACCCTTACCCATAACAAAACAATGTATTATAATAACACATATTTATTTTTCTTAATGAAATTTTTAATTTGTAATTTTTATACAATACAATTTTTTTACACAAGATAACAAAATCACATCCTTGTCATAATTGCAGAGACTGGAGTCTGTCTTAATTATTTAATATATCACTTCCAATGAGACTTTTCAAGGCACATAAACATTCAAGAATTTCATTTACATTAGCTTCTGTTTTAATAAAAGGATTTTGTTCATTTAATAAAAACGATCTTAAACTAGCGTCACCTTCCATCAATTTATTAACATTACGTAACAATCTACTTTATTTTGACTAAGATTTTCTATAACTGATTTCGTAATGATAGACGACATGGTGGAAAAGGTAGTTAAATATATTTTTTCATCAGCGATTTTTTAAATCTTCGTAAACACATCATTTTTAATTATTTACTCATGTTTATTACACTGTTATAACGAATAAAAATTAAATACTTACATCTTTAGCACAAGTACATTACAAATATATATACCACCTGATGTGTGTATATATGTGTGTACACGAACACTCACACATTAGAGACCCATGCGGCGATGCCAAGTCTTCACTCATCGCTACTTCCCCCTTGCCCTGCAATTGGTTCCCCCCCGCTATCTCTACCGAACGTCCTTAAGAAGATTTTTTAGTATCGACCGATGGGCACTAACAAAAAGCCTTTTTTTACTAACAAGGGCATAGCTAACGTTTAAAGTAAACTATTAAACGGTGGTTCCTTGGCTTTAACAGAAGATTTTTTAATATGTTCAAAAACATGTGATGAAAGTACTTACTGTAATATCTAGCGATAACCATTTTCAGTTCAGAAGTTTTTGCATGTTTACCAGGTATGACTTGATTATCTTGTGGATCTGAAGTGGCGCTTTTGTTGAATGGCTTTCGTACCAGTACCTCTATAGAGCGGAAACGAAGTAAACATACGTCAATTAAAATATTTTCAAATAAATAGGATGTGAGAAATGTACATGATTTAAGAACATGATACATGTAGAAGTGTGGTTAGCCATCATAACAACTCATCATTTTACGCAAAGCAGTGATGACGGAACTACTTTGAGATTTTTTCCTGTTGGGAGTTGTGATTACTGAGTTCATTCATAAATTTTGTCACCAGAAAAATAGTATACTTCGTATCATGAGAAAAACAGTGGTATTCAATCTATGGAAGCAATTTGTGCCCAAAGCGCGACCGTCATTTTTCTTTCCGAGGGCCTAACGTCGTACTTTGTGCCTGTTGGCATACTTTGTGCGCTAGGGCAACCAAGTACTTTGCATCTATAGTGAAAAAGTATGAAATTTTTTTTTTTACTAGTCACTTGATAGAATAAATATGTGCTACATTATTTGAAGAGTAAACATCCCATTAACTGCTCTTTAGTAAGAAATTTTTGTATTTTCTGCAAGACAATTGCTTTCTACACCGAAGGTGAGGGTGGCAAACACTCAAAAAATAGCAAAATGCTTTTGTACAAGCAGTAAATGACATTGTACAAGCACAAGAAATGTGGCACTGGACTCCCTGAATGTAAGGCAAAAAAATAGTTTCAGTGGGGGTTTGGAAAAATATTTTTTACTAATTTTTGTACCTATGGCGGGTTTTGGTCATTTGGAGACAAAGTACGACTTTGATGATAGATAGGCGCAAATGTTATACATTGATGGCTAACTAACGAGTACCGTTCACCCAACGTAGGGTCTTTAAGCCTCTAAAAAAAGCTGTTTTATACCCCTGTGACTAGTTTATACCTTAAAGTGAAAAAACACTTTAACTTCAAAGGGCTGGAATAGTAGATTATGTATTTTGATTAAGTACCAAAATATTTCATTTTAAAAACAACTGTCGAACTTCTCAGTATTTTTTTTATTTTTTCTTCTAATATAACTTATTGAAAAACTAGAAAAGACAGCTTCCAGAAGATTCTTAAGTATCAACCGATATTCAATAGTAAAAAGCGTTATGTTTTATTACTAAGGACATAGCAAACATTTAAAGTAGACCATTAAACTGTGTCTACGTGGCATCAACAGAGGCTTTTTTAATATGTTCAAAAACATGTGATGGAAGTACTTACTGTAATATCTAGCGATAACCATTTTCAGTTCAGAAGTTTTTGGATGTTTACCAGGTATGACTTGATTATCTTGTGGATCTGAAGTGGCGCTTTTGTTGGATGGCTTTCGTGCCAGTACCTCTGTAAAGCGGTAACAAAGTAAACAGAAATCAATATAAAGATTCTTTGAAAAATAAGGTGCTAGGAAAAGCAAACAATAATTGCACATATAATAAATATAGAGGTAAATCTGAAAAAAAGTGGTACTCCATCTCTATAACTCTTAATTTAACCTAACGCAATAAGTACAAAATTGCTGTGTGAACTTTTTCATTAAATGTTGTTATTTTCAAGTATATTCATGAATTTTTACACTAGGGAAAAATATTTTTTTTTAATTGTGTTTGAGGTATTGTCAAGTTTTGGTCACTTGTAGACAAAGTGCCGTTGTAACCCATGAAACCATCTTGCGCCCCAGAGTGAGAAATCACAGAAGTCACTTTGAGACTAGAGGGCTGGAATAGTTATTTTTGTCCCTGATGGCACATCTTAACTGCGCAAAAAATGTCTAAAGTTGTAATTATTCAATGGTATATCTTAAGCACAAGGCATTGTGCCCTCAAGTCCCTTTGTTTTCAGGAATATTTATTTTACATTACAATGTCAAAGTAATGTTTGCAATTTATCTAAATCTAATACCAAAAATTTTAAAAATATTCTCTTGTTTTCGATGCATAAGAGCGTTTTCTATACCATCTATCTGCAATTTACATGGCTACTAAGCACATATTAGTTTCTTGTAAGAAAGTTTGCTTACCTCTTTAAAGTTATCAAACTATAATAAAGTAAAGAGACGGATTTATTATAAATGTATAGATATATGTCTTGAACTTTTAAGGACTGTTGAGAGCACAACTTCGAAGAGTCACCTTGTGCTGTAGACGCATGAACATAATTTTCACCTTAGCTTGCAGAGCATTTCCATGGTTGTTTAACAGCACTTTGCGCCTTCGAATATAAAATGTTATTTACAATATCAGTACCACGGTGCTATTATACATAAAAAGTCAAATATTTCGTCTACATGGCACAAAGTATGATATTTCTATTAGTGACTTTTAATAAATAAAAAGCACAAAATCGTGTGCTAAAAGAAACAAGAAACAGATTCTAGTATTTTTTCATGTATTCTCTACAGTACACATTTCACAATAGTTGTTCGAATGATGAAAATAGTTTAACGAGTCATTTCTAGAAATTGGAGGTAATAGGCTACAGAATCGCGAGCCTAAATCTTCCAACAACACTTAATACATAGCCATGCAAGCTCGAGGTCAAAAACCTTGAGTATTCGTGACTGAGCACCTTAATTTCAAGATTGTGTAGCAATATGAAAAAGCAGTAGTGGTGTGCAATACATGTACAAAATATAGAGGCAATCTGATCAAAAAAGTGTACAAGAAACTACGAACCATTTTTTGCTCGTTTCAGGGGTGTGTTATGATCATCATTTGACTGTAGCGATTTTCGTTTATTAGTTGTTTTTGGTTTCCATGCAGGTGTCACTGTCAAAAAAAAACAAAGTCAACATTGATTAGTTAAAATACACCAGAATAAAAAAGATGGCAGAAACTGTAAATACTGTAAATGCACGTGGTAAGTGAAGGGGTAGTCTTATATCTAAAGTACACAATGCACACAGAGTATCGTTTTCTGTCATTTTAAGTAATGCAACGATTAAATCATCACTTTCAGATATTTTTTTGGCCATTAGAATTTTTTTATCTGATCATCAGGTTTGATACTAGGGAGGAATATCTTTCACGAATTTTTACTGGTATGATGTGTCTGCAACAGCAACTGTACTATTCACTATTTTTCTTTATGACATTTTGTGAACAATTTTACATGTAAAGAAACGTTGATAAAAAATACAATTAAAGGTTTGCCAGTGGGATCGACATATTCTTTTCAAAATATTCGTAAATAAATTCGGCAGACCAGTGAGCATATAACATTAAAAACCTCAATCAATTGTTATTATAGTTAACTAATGCAAGCGCTTCCTGAGATAATTTGAATTTGAACTGGTTATTCAACCTCAGGCCAAAATATTTCCGCTCATTTTTCGGCGTTTTCTTATTATTTTTTTTTTAGTATCACTGTAATAAACAATAGTTTGAACTTTATTTTTAAGTAAAATACTATTATTATATAACCATTTTAAAATTAATCTTATTCAGTTCATATAGTTTGCATGAAATTATTAGGTAAAAAAAAATGAAAAATGTTGGTAAACGACAGATTTTCAAATATTTTTGAATAAAAGGAGAAAAGTGTTCATAGTCCTAAATTGAATTATTTATTAAATAGAAAAATTTAGACCATATAATACAGATGTACAACTTTTTTTTTATTATAGTACGTCCGGTTTTTTTAATAAAGGCACTACTATGGGCACTTAGCACTTGGGAAAGGGACAAGAAAGGGATGGGAGGCCTCCCATTAAAGGAGGGGGGGTTGGAGGAAATTAGACAATTTTGCCGCGAGAAGGTCGCTGTTCGCTGTAACCCTCCTCGAGGAGCATTGCGTGGTAAAAAAGCACATGTGAAAATTCACAAAGGTACTTGCCCGAAAACTCGCACTGGCTGGGAAACGAACCATGGTCTCCCACGTGCCAATCCACGACCTAGCCGACTGAGCTACCACGCGCTCAGATACATAACTATTTACATTCCTACAGATATTTAGTTACACCTATTAGAACTATTATTTGTAGTATTTTAAACATCTGTAAGATATATTTGAAATTATATTAAGATGTAAAACGTATTGCTAATTATATAAGACTTTATTCTCTAGATTCGTCAGATTTCTAACTGATGGGGAAGATAGCTAGTGATTCGAATTCATTTTTTTGTAATATTGCAAAATCTTGAGAATATCTCTTGCAAGAATTGTCACTTTTTAATAAAAATAAATTTGTTTATAAATTGTATTTACCGATGTTGGGAAAAAAATTGTGTGATTAAATCAATTGACTGTAGTAAACTTCGAATGTTATCAAAATGACATAAAAAATTATTGTGTACAGATTGAATAATGCCTGTCGGGTATGCCCTCTGTAGGAAAAATAGGGTTCACACCTGCTGCGCACCCTTCCAGGGCAAGCACAAGAAGTCCCTCGGGCCTGGTGCTTGCCCTGGCAAGATGCGCCACCAGGTACGTAAAGTAGCATTCTTCGAAGGTGAAAAGGAATTATTTATTCAAAGTTTTATATGATACGCAAAATTATTCATGCAAGACACTATTTTATACTTATTGAAAATGCATAACTACTAACCGATATAAGGTACAAAAGCTAAGACGCTAAGTAAGCGCACTCCTTCTTTAATCTAACGATTTTTTCTATTGTGTAATGTCAGAAAACCTTTGTGTGTGACTTTTGGAGGAATTAAAAAAAAAATCTCTTCACTGTACCATTGCCGTTTTAAAACACTTTGCCAAATTTATGGTTCTATTTACTAAGTCGCTTATTATTAGCCTAGGAGTAGTGATAGTATAAGTTTGGGGCCTGATCGTAATATTACACGATTAATTTTGGTACATGCTTATCGTCTCTTGTTTACTAATAACAAGTGCACAAAAGATACTCCAACTTTTTTTATCCTCCAGTTAACACAAACGTGCCTAGTATCTCCAACCTGAACAGAAATCTTGTTGGGGCAATCGAGAGGTCCTCTAGAGGATACCTAAATAGCCAATGAAGGACGTAATGAGGCAGAGTAACGCGGCATACAGTAAGTCCTCTTTAGGTATCCTAAATAAATGTGTATCTCACCAAACTTGAAGACTCTCTTAGAGTTAATATATCTTCCTATATTATATAGTTAACTCAGTGAGGCATTCCACACAAACCCCCCACCGCCCCCCATTTGCCCCCCACCGCCCCCCACCAACCCCCCACAAAATAAGGTAAAAATCCGTTATTTTCTTGCTTATTTTGACGTATCGTAGTTTTTCTCAAAACCCCCCACAGCCCCCACCGACCACCCACCGATTCCCCGCACAATTTTTTATAGCCCCCCCATCGACCCCCCACAAAATATTATATGAACAGTATAGAAGTATGGTATGAGTCTTTATTCAAGCCAGGGGGTTCAACCACGTATGGCTTCATGGGATAATAACAATGTATGTTTTAATATTTAATCAAATAGTTACAGAATACTGCACAATACTGTAATCAGCTCAACTTAAATACAATTAATTGTATTTCGATTTACTAGATCTCTTGGTTTCTTTGTAAGCATAAAGTTTTTAGTGGGCTGACGTTTTTCGTTAGCATTTTGAAACGTTGTATTTTGCCAGCCCTGTCAATGTGTTAAAGTTTATTACCACATTCCTACCAAATCACATGGAAATATTGTATAGTATTTTTTCTCAAAACATCCCACATTCCCCCACCTACCCCCTATGGCCCTCCCACTGACCCCCACGAATTTTTTCATGGCCCCCACGGCCTCCCCACACCACCTTTTTGAAACCTGACCGTAATCATACCGTCTTTACCTATCTTTAGACAAAACTGTTTTATTGCCATGCTTTATTTCATCGTCAAGAAAAAATTTAAAGTCATGAATTGATTCATAGGGGGTTGTTGCGCAAAACATCATTATTTATACAACTTAGGACGTTTAAAAATCAATTTATATGGAGTTAACAATATTTTGAAACCAAATATTATATACACATATATTGGTGCACATAATTATTATATCATCATCACTTATATAGTCCTTTATTACACAATTCTTCTTTTTACGTACATAAACTTAAGTTAAATTTAGAGTATCAATAATATAAACAATGAAAGTTTCGCATCACTTTATGAGTCATCTTATAGAGCCTGATGAAACCACGAAGACTTACGTCCATTTCTATTTTGTTTTGAATTAATGCTGAAATTGGTACACTAAATGAACACGATATACATTCATGATATGTAATATTAATTAATAAATTTTACCCATTCATAAAAAAATAATAATTAAATCAAGTTATGAATATGAGATACATTATTATATTTAAAAATTTCTTTCCAAACTATATTTTCAATCTCTAAACTGTTTTCTTTATCGACTTGAACAAAAATTCCATTTTTATTTTTGCATCTTGATAAAACCACGTATAATTGACCATGAAAAAATAAAGGTTTTGTTAAGTATAATCCCACATTATCAAAATTTTGTCTTTGAGACTTATTTATAGTCATAGCAAATGCTACAACTAATAGGACTTGTTTTCTGTATAAAATAAAAGGTTATAATGAAGTATTTCCAGTATTTAATGTAATTCTTAGAATGAAAACTTTATTACCAATTTTTTCTCCCGTTACTATTTCGCCTTCTACGTTATACTTTAGTAATTTAGTAATTCGCAATCTTGTACCGTTACATAATCCGTCTGATATACTCAAATTTCGAATTAACATTACCTTTGTACCTTTTTTTAATTCAAGTTTATGAGGTGGCAAGCCTTTACGAATGTTGTTTAACATTTCTACGGGAAAATTTATATGAATATTATCATCTGATTTATCAACACCTTTATATGTTGCAGTATGTCGATGCTGTAATAAGTTTTAGTTCCCCTTGTCATTTACTTAAAATCTTATTGTTTAAAAAAAAAGTATATTCATTATGTGAAGTTAGTATGACGTTATTGTCAAAACAGTTGCTGTAATTACCAAATATGTTGGTACAGACATCATCTGTTATGCAGGAATTAGAAATATTAAATGTTTCTATGTCCCCTTCTTTAATTGTATTACACAAGTCTCTCAACGTTCTATCAACGATTTCTAAAGCTTTTTTTGGAATCATAGAAGCCTCGTCTCATATTATTAAATCAACTTTCTTTAATTTTTTTTTTTAGTTTCAAATTCTAAAAATACACTTTTAATATTATCTAAGTCTATAGTTAAACAAAAAGTTCTATGACTGGTCATGCCTTTTGGTACTAATACAGATGCAATTTCTGTCCAAGCCATTGACAAAATATTTTTACCTCTAGAAATAAAATAATAAATGAGTGTCGTACATAAGTAGGTTTTTCCGGATCAACCAGGACCATCTACGAAATATACTTTTTTATCTTGTTCACAAATAGTTTTAAAAATTTTTCCTTGATCTTTATTTAAATTTGTGTACATTATATCGAACATTTTTTTACTAAAAGATATTTCCTTAATATTACAATTATTTATATAGTTGCTAATGGTTGGTGTCGGTAAACTAAAAGACTCACATGATTTACCTTCCGATACCAAAATTTTATTAATATGTAGAAGAGCACAATTATTATTATCATTATCAAAGTCTTCCGTAAAATATTTTTTATATTCATTCCATATTTTATCTTCTTGAATGTTATCTGAAATCAAAAACCAAGAAAAAAATTGTCTTAACTGGTATGGAAACATACTTGTTATGGCTTCTTTAAAAATATTGTCGATTTCAGAATCATGTTCTATTTAACCCATTGCAATTGCAGAATCCCTTAAATTTTTATATGTTATTTCATTATGTTTTTTAACGTCTTCAAACGATGTAGCCCCATGTAATTTATTTAAAATAAGTTTTAAAAAAAAGCGTTTATAATCTTTTTGAGATACTATGTTTAATCTATCCATAGCAATATTTTTCAGTGTAACTTTCCTTTTTTTTCAAATTTTAAGTTTATTGTCAAAAATGTAATGTTCTGGAATGTTAACATATTTTAGTGATTTTGCAAAATCATCTACTTTATTTAATTCAAACCAAGCTGTAAGGGGTGTTTAATAATTTTTTATTACATTTTTTATATTATTTTTTTCAAATATAAGTTTTTGTTTATTTTCAAGATGAACAGCTAGATTAACAACTGTATGACTTCCAACACAAATTGGATATTCTTGAAGTCTCCAAGCTGCTTTTATTAGACTTACATATCTAGCATCAACATAACTACTAATTTCATCTACTATTTCTTCATTTAGTTCGTTTGATTTTCCTATTTTAATGTATGTTTAATATCATTAATTAACATGAATAGAATATTGGATTTTATTAAAAAGTTTACGTGTTTTTTTATTTCAGATAATAACTTGAATGTTTCAAGATAACTTGATGTATCAGGAATCACAAATTCCTACTAAAAATTTGAGGTGGTGACGTCAAATTTATCGTATTCCAATATATATCATTTTCCAACAATTACTTTACTGTGTAACTGAAAAAGTTAAGAATAAATAAGGATAAATACACAAAAATTGTAAAAATGTATTTCTTATAAAATATTCGGAACTTGGGGGGTTGGCGCGCAGTGCGCGCAGGGGGGCGTTAGCCCCGCTAGTGTATATATATATATATATATATATATATATATATATATATATATATAAATTCAATGTGAGAGAGTAAGATAGAATTACAATGAAATACACTGTTGTACCTACAGGTGTTTTATTATAAAATAAAAAATAGATTGGTGCAAAAAATGTATACTTGTTTAATAGTACATTACGCCACTAGAGCTGAAAGTGGTACTTGGCACCCGTGGGCGTACTTTGCACCCGCTGACTACTTTGCGCACGGGTGACCAAAGTAGTCAAAGGGTGCAAAGCGCGCACAAGGGTGCAAAGGCCTGCGCTCGAGTCACGTACATTATTTTTCTCCTTAAAGGCGCAAAGTGAGATGAATACAATAATGATATCGGGTCATTGTTAAATTATCAAGTTCTTTATGTTTTATTTTATTCCTACCTCAGGCGTTTTTCAAAAAAAGACGAAGTAACGGACTGATGAATAGAACGTTCATAAGAAAAAAAAAGAATCTTGCTGTCAATCGCCATCCCTGTAGCATCGGCATCGCTACACTCGCGCGTCTACATTACCTACAATACCTACACAGCTGTTTGGTAACTTATACGCATGCGAGAGAAAAAACGTATGAAGCACACACACACACACGCACACATACATACATATATATATACATACACATTCGCTTATACATAATGCACACGACAGTCGTACAGTGCATCTGCAATCTGCATGACCCAATACATCGTCCATACGTGCCTGTGTGCATACCTATACCATACCTATGTAGTTATATGCAATTGAGTGTACGAGGACGAGGACTGTATGCCAATTTGGAGTAAGTGTACAGGTATACGTGAACGTATATACGTATCCTATATATCAACGCGTTTATATTCTTGTAGTTTGAAGTAGGTGCGCAACAAAGGTTGTGCGGGATCCAGGGGCGGCAGCCCCGGTGGCGGTACAGGGGGCGAAGCCCCCGCTGGGGGGGTACGCTCTGCCAAGCATCGGAGACTGTCAATCATTTAAAAAAATTTCTGCGTTTCTCCAAATACTATGTTTCTATTAACTAACCCTTAAGCTGCCCTCATGTATACGTAGCAGCTAAAGAAAAATGTGAAGTGCTGGTATAAAGAACAGAGTATACTGAGAACGATACGTGGGATCCAAGGACTGAAGTCTCTCTAACTCCTCACCAGCTCTTCCCCCCGCCTAACAACGATCGGATCGATCAATAAAACATCGAAATCCAGGGGCTTCGCCCATCTCACTGCCCCGCATATAAATTAAATAAAAATTAGCTATTTAAAGCTTACACACTATAATTAAAAAAATTTTGACCGCGGGCGGCAACGAACTTTGAGTCCGAAAAAATTATGACATTAATAATATATGAGAAATTTACTGATATTTCAATTACTTTGCACCCTCGCGTACTGAAAGTACTTTGCACTCACGCGTGCCCAAAGTACTTTGCGCACTGGGAGTGGAAAAGTTCTTCTTTGAGCCCATGACACAGCTACGGAAAGTACTTTGGGCACTCACTTTGCGCCCGAAAGGGACAAATAGTAGTTTTCCTACGAGTTTGAAAAGTCTTTGTTTGCGAACCGAGAGGTTTGCGGCCCGAACCGAAGGCGAGGTCCGTAACGAGGTTTGTAAAGGAGACTTTTCGAATGAGTATCGGAAAACTGCTTTTTTGCCCAAGAAAGTACCAGCCATCAAAAACCACCCGAGGGCGGAAAATAACTTTTACGTGATGTACAATAATTTAAGAATGTTAAAGATGGCATTAAAATTAATGCTCTTTTCATGCATTAAATTTAAGAATCGTGCACTGAATTCTGTTTTACGTAACATGTACCAAAAAAATAATGTAGAACACGATAATTTTAAAGATACACAATATTTTCTCTTAATGCGCTCACTTGAAATATTAGTTTTTTGTTCAAACCGTTTTGGAGTATATAGTTCATGAAAAGTCAATGCAGTGAAATAATAATTAAGGTACACAAATAGTTTTGCATCAATGCATGCGAGGAAAAATTGCTGTATTTGTAATATAATTTTCAATCAGTACAGCATTTCGTTTTAATGCGAGTACTGAAAAAATAAATGTTTTATTTGAATCGTTTTGCAATACAAGTTTATTAATTTCCCTGCAACTGCAGTAATATTATAATAAGAAAGATTATTTAACTTTAATGCATGGTGCTGTGAATAAGTGTACTTTTACATTATTTCAAAGAAATGAAGCAATTTATTGTATTGTGCGTACTTTAAAAATCAATTATTTACTTAACGCTTTTTCAAGTACAAGTTCAATAATTGTTGCGCAGTTGCATGAAAATTACAATACGCATGTGAGGATAAATTAGTGCATTTAGAACATAATTTTCAAACTATGCAGTAAGTATTTTCTATCGAATACGTATAGTCGAATAATCAATCTTTTACTCAGATACTTTTGTAATAAGAGTTCAATTATTTTCTCACTTTTGTATAAAAATTAGGACACTCATCGCCGGTTAAGTGGAAGAAGGTGCTATATTAACTTTGACAGAGGTAATATTTTGATTTCAACTCGATTTTTATTTTAACTTTGATAAGAGTAACGTCTTAACTACTTAATTAGAAATGATTCTTTAATTTATTATTTTACTTTCAAAACAGTACGATAAACCAACGCCAAAAAAATACAGATAATCAATCGTTCGCACGTATTCATCGCTTGACAATTGTTTATGAAGTACAAACTGATGATGCACACGACAAAGCGAGCGTCTCTCTATATAACTCATTCTAAAAGTATATTTACATTGAAGATTGCTTAGCTTTGATTTGTTACAATGATGATGCAAATAATCAAAAAAACCTTTCTCTCTGTAAACCACATAAAGGTAATTTTTTGCAAGCAGAGTTTTACTTGATTAAACTTATAATACAAAATCTAATCAAGCCTCCACCCATTTAATCTAAACAGCAGCACGTTATTGTACCCAAATATTTTAATACGTATTTATAATTACACAACGTATACCGATTCATGGCACTACTTTATTTATCATATAATTCTTAACAAAAATTAAATATGAAAAAAAAATTATGGATCTCTACTGATTATGTGATTACTGAATTATAATGAGAGTTGCGGTTGGTTTGAATTTCAGACAACCGTCAGGACTCAGTTCATGGTTAAATATAGAGTTCATTACATAGTGTAATAAGTTTTACCTCAGGCTATGATCAGGCCCTGGCCATGGTATATGTATACATGTATAATAACATATATCGGCAGTAGAAGTTATGGTGAGTATATATGTATGTTTAACGCTTTTGGATTCAAACAACGAAAGATAATTTTAGCAAATGATAAAAAATCTTATACACGGATCATCGCTGCTTTATCAAACACTTTGACATGAAATGCTTAATTTTTAGGAGTATGCAAGAAAATTATGACTCAACTTTCACAAATTTAAGTTTTTGTAATTATTACATCGTAGTCGACGACTTCTGCCGTTACGCTCTGCTATGTTACGCTCCTTGTAGGCCAAGAGCTGAGGCCCAAGAGTGGTCATAAATCTAAACCAGCCGCCACTCTCACCAGAATTGAAAAATTATAAGATTCGTAGAAATCAATCGTAATTTTATCATAATAAATTCTGGTATAGAGTTATGTCGTAATTAAAGTAGAGCCAGAAAGTCAATTTTTAAAACCAGCCGCAACTAAATTTCATAGACAAAAAATTAAAAGTTCTCGAATGTGGTGCTGTTTGCGGCAAGATTATAATTAATTTCTTGCACGAAATTTGACCTTAAAAAATTAAATCTATGATTGATTTTCAAGTAGAAGATGAATTTTAATCTTTTTCAATAAAATTCCATTCCCTTAACCTTTTAACTGTACGTATTCAATAAGAAAACTGACGTCATTCAACGATTCCTTCTAAAGTACGTAAAGTTTAAAGAATTAGGGTTTGAAAAAATGGGGTGGAGTTTTATTGGAAATGCATAGTACTAGCCAAAAATTTACCTCTAAGCTAAGGTACCTCCCATACAAACTCCGAAACAGCCGCTACTTTACCAAATGTTTTTTTACAATTATATATGCTCGAAAACTGAGTGGTAGCAATTTTCGGCATATATAGGAGTGCTATTTTATTAATGCACAACGTTCGCAAAAAAGGTAATTTACCCTCCTTATATATGTAGAAAATTACCGCCACTTAGTTTCCGAGCATATATTATTGTAAAAAAAACATTTGGTGAAGTAGCGGCTGTTTCAGCGTTTGTATGAGAGGTGCCTTAGCTTGGCGGTCGATTTCCGGCTAGTACTATGCATTTCCAATACAATGCCCAACGTACACATAATATGAAAAACAAAAACTCTATTCATAGCGATTGTTTACTGTGTAAGATTTTAAGGCAAACAGTTGTAAAAACATTTATGATTTTAAAATGAAGATACCATTAAAGCCAATAACATAACCTCGATATCATCGTGTCAATTGAGTCAAAGCAAAACGAACAGAGCTGGCTTATATAGTGACGCAAATATGACATGAGTAACTACAATTGACATTACTGTATGTTTACGATTACATGACATATATTTTTATTTCATTTACTACAATACAATAAAACTATTGAGATTGGAACTAAGCTGACACGCCAATTACAAATGTAAATTTACATAAGGTGATGAATTTTAATACATTTTTAAAGCTGCGAGACTAGGCTCTGTCTAAGAGTGGGTATAGGCTCCGTGCACGAAAACACCCAGCGCCAACTTGTGGCTCAATGGTGAGTCCGCGTAGTTACGAGAATACACGGCGTAGCATGGTTGCGCCTTAAGTCAACAATTTTTGTCATTAATATCAAAATGCTTTCTTGTAGCCCGATTATCTCAATAAGAATCCTTAACTTCTTAACTTTACGTTGATATTTTTTTCAGCATGAGATTTTGCTTTAATAAGTTGTAAAAGAGACATATGTTCCTTTATTGCTCGTAGATGTGAGCTACATTGCATGTGTTAGTATCACTAAGTGTTCTCACTGTTCTCAGTTGTCTGTTTTCTTCTTTATCTCTCTCACACACTTCACTGACACATGCATTGTAGCTCACACGTTCAAGCGACAAAGAGTTATACATCTTTTCTATAACTTATTAAAGCAAAATCTCATGCTGAAAAAAATATCATCGTAAAGTTGAGGAGTTAGAGATTCTAATTGAGATAATCGGACCATAAGAAAGGATCTTGATATTAATGAAAAAAATTATCGACTTTAAGCAACCATGCTACTCCGTGAATTCTTGTAACCATACGTGTACTCAACAGCCACAAGTTGGCGCTGGTGTCTTCGTGCATGTAGTGAGCTTCGAGGGAGTGAGTGTATAGTCTTGGGATTTTAGTCGTATACTTGTATATATATATATATATATATATATCCATACATATATATGTATATCGTGACGTATATATATATATATATGATAAATGCTGCGTTTTCAAGCTCACGCCTTTCTCCATGAGCCTAAAATGGCGGATATTGTCTTCTCACTCCCTCGAAGCTCACTATGTGCATGGAGCCTATAGGGGACTGTGACTGAAGTAGCCGAAAGTCATTGATTGGCTCCACCATTTTGAGGACTAACTGAGAAAATAACAAGCCAAGGGGAGATGAGTGTGAATCTGTGCTTCCCTCTTCAAGTCTCTACTACTTCTTTCATCTATGCGATCCCGAAAATGGCGTCTTTAGCCTTCAGCCACACTCCATTATACCCACTCTATAGGCCCTTTTATAGTATTGCCCTCGATGTTTCTATCCTTAAACTGTCTGGCGAACACTTGAAGCTCCGAGAGTAGACTCTTGAGTTCCGATCCCTGCAATTACTTTAGAAATTTCCAATTTTTTTAATGGAGAGCTGTGGAACATGCCCTTATTATGATTACAATCATTTATATAATAAACAACTTGAACAGTTGTAAAAGTCTATAATATACAGTCGATAACTCATGAAGTCCTCAAAAACTCCTGCAACTCAACACTTTTCTCTCACCAAAGGCGCTGCTTTCGTTTTCCCCTACGATCTTCAAGAACTTGCATATAGCGAATCCCTCGGTTAACCGAAATAATTGTAGAAAGCAAGGTTTGAAATATATATTTATAGTGCGCTTAATTTTTTAGATCAACGCATATTCCGATATTTTTTCAGGATCTTCTTTTAGGATTACTAGCTAGTTTCAACGTTTTTTTTCCATGCAGGTGGCGCTGTTTCAGATTGTTGCCCGAAGTGAATATTCGACGTCCCAAGAATACTTTATCTGTCGCTTGATCTGTTGTCATATTTATCAGTGTTTGTTCAGAAATACAAAAAATTCGGTATTATAACATGTTGTAAAAATTTTTTATAAATTTTTATTATTAGACCAGTATTCAGTTAGTATTTCATTATTCGGTATTTTTTTCAATGAGATAGTGTGATTCGGAAATTATTTATTACATAAAAATTTTGATCAGCAACTTTTTCTTCATCACTCTTCACCGTACTGTCGAATATTTCGGTACATATAAGATACATAAAATGAACTTTTTATGTATGTTCCATTATATACAATTTTACTTATTCCTTAGTGTCCATTAGATTTTTGTATTTGGCTACAGTATATTCTGCAAAACTTCAGTTTTGATAATAGTCGTTCGTCATAATGCTCACTTTGCAAACATATCTTCGGCAAAATTTACCCTACCCAATCAGATGATAATATTTAAATAAGTTTTCCCGTAAAAATGTTTAACAACATTCGTGAAGGCTTGCCACCTCATAAACCTAAATTGAAAATAGGTACAATAGTAATGTTAATTTGAAAATTGAGTATATCAGACGGATTGTGTAACGGTACACGATTGCGAATTACTAAATTACTGAAGTATAACGTAGAAGGCGAAATAGTAACGGGAGAAAAAATTGGTAATAGTTTTCATTTCAAGAATTACATTAAATATTGGAAATACTTCATCATTACCTTTTATTTTATGTAGAAAAATTTTCCCATTAGTTGTAGCATTTGCTATGACTATAAATAAGTCTCAAGGTCAAAGTTTTGATAATGTGGGATTATACTTAAAAAAACCTTTATTTTCTCTTGGTCAATTATACGTGGCTTTATCAAGATGCAAAAATAAAAATGAAATTTTTGTTTAAGTCGATAGAGAAAACAGTTTAGAGATTGAAAATATAGTTTGGAAACAAATTTTTGAATAAAATAATGTATCTAATATTCATAACATGATTTAATTATTATTTTTTTATGTATAGGTGAAATTTATTAATTAAAAATACATATCATGAATGTATATTGTGTTCATCTATTGTACCAATTTCAGCATTAATTTAAAACAGAATAGAAATAGACGTAAGTCTTCGTGGTTTAATCAGCTTTTATAAGATGACTCATAAAGTGATGCGAAACTTTCATTGTTTATATTAATAATACTCTAAATTTAACTTAAGTTTATGAACGTAAAAAAACAATTGTGTATTAAAGGACTATATAAGTGATGATGATATAATAATTATGCACACCAATATATGTGTATTTATTATTTAGTTACAAAATATTGTTAACTCCATATAAATTGGTTTTCAAACGTACTTAGTTGTATAAATAATGATGTTTTGCGCAACAGCCCCCTATGAATCAATTATAGGACTTTAAATTTCTTCTTGACGATGAAATAAATCATGGCGATCAGACAGTTTTGTCCAAAGATAGGTAAAGACGGTATGATCACGGTCACGTTCCCCAAAAGTAGTGTGGGGAGGCGCTGGGGCCCATGAAAAAATTTATGAGGGTCGGTGAGAGGGCCGTAGGGGGTAGGTGGGGGGATGTGGAATGTTTTGAGAAAAAATACTATACAATATTTCCATGTGATTTGGTAGGAATGTGGTAATAAACTTTAACACATTGACAGGGCTGGAAAAATGCAACTTTATGCTTACAAAAAAACCAAGCGATCCAATAAATCGAAATACAATTAGTTGTATTTAAGTTTATCTGATAATAGTATTGTGCACTAATCTGTAACTATTTAATTAAAACATACATTGTTATTATTTCATGAAGCCATACGTGGTTGAACCCCCTGGCTTAAATAAAGACTTATACTATACTTCTATACTATACATATAATTATTTGTGAGGGGTGGTGAGGGGCCATGAAAAATTCGTGGGGGTTGGTGGGGGGCTGTGAGGGGTTTTGAAAAAAACTACGATATGTTAAAATAAGCAAGACAATAACGGATTTTTACCTTATTTTGTGGGGGGGTGGTGGGGGGTGGTGGGAGGAAAATGGGGGCGGTGGGGGGTTTGTGTGAAATGCCCCACTGCGTTAACTATAAAATATAGCAAGATATACATATACATATAATTTGTATTGTTCTTGATCATTGGTCACATGCCCCCTTCAGGCTAAATGACTGAATCTTAAACTGGTCACCAAGGAACATGTGTCCGTATAGCAAAATCATCGGTTTTCCCAAATACTTTTTTCACATTATTTATTTGGATATCTAGCGTTGCAGAAGAAAGATTTTAATATGATTTAAATAATTATTTTTAACTTTATTTAAAAGTTTTTATAAAAAACAAATTGTAAACAACTCATCAAAATACTCCATTTTATTTTCGAATAAGCTTAATAACGAGATGATTTGCTGAATTACTATAAAAATGAATAACTGACAATCTAAAACATTTTTTGAATAACAAAAGTTTCATGGGATTCTTATATTTATTTGTTAAAAAGATCTCTTGCGATTTCTGGTTAGACCTTCAGTTTTTGCAAAAGAAACGAAGGTTTTTCTGTACTTAGATATGTTAACTGGTGACTGATTACATAAGCGATAATGTCCATATTTATATACCATATTCAAACTGAATCATAATAAAAAAGTAATTTTATTATTAATCAACGTTGTTAATTTCAGTCGCTCAAAACAAGCAGATAAATCTTGACGAGCACGTTTGGAGCAGTGTCTCCAGTAGTGCTAGATTTATGTAACAAGAAAAAAAACATTAATTACACTCAATGGCGATCAGTTATACAGAAAGCCATTGGGTATATGCTTTAGGCACTTGATGATTGTACAAGAAAAACAGCAGGAAAGATTGCTAAGCTTATTTGCCAAAAGTTTTCCAATACTTATAATGACGGAGCCAATATTGATCCGACTTGGGGCGTTGGTCACGAGTCCTTAAAATTCGAAATTTATAATGCATTTCTGTATAAACGAGAAAAAATTGAAAAAGCTGCGAAAGTTAAAAGATCAGTTAATACAAATAATGTGGACGGTGATGAGGAAGACATCAAAGACAGCAAGCGAAAAAAATAAAAATACAGTTGAATAAATACGGATGCAATGAAGATGCGCCTCCAATTCCTGAAAATGAAAGTAGTGAATCTCAAGAATCAAAAAGACTTGAGTTAGTACTTGCATTTCAGTCGGGAAAAGAAAGTATACATTTGCAGCAACTGTTCTTTGATACGTACCCTACTGTACGAGCTTTATTGAATGCACGTGATAGAGATTTAAACCAGATAATCGAAAATTGGCCATACCTAAAAATGCAAGACTACATTGAAATACACTGTTCACATTTACTTGGTAAAGATGTAGCTAACGTGTGGAAAGATTCGATGACTAAAAAAATGAAGCCCATAAAGTGTTATTTACAGTATAGAGATATGAAACCCGATCTAAAGAATGAAGTTAATGTAATCGTTGGAGAATGTAAGCTTGCTATGATAACTACGAAAGATAAGACCCCTAAAAAACTTGTCGTTTAAACTTGTCTTCAAAGAAAATGAATCACGAATCTGGAAAATTATTAATGTAAGTAAAATGCCAACAATAGTTTGAACTTTATTGATTAAAACATTCTTTGTTCTGTTTTAAGGAGGAAGCTGATGAAAATGAGATCTGCGCATCGCTTAATGTACCTTAGCCTCTGCTGATTATTTAAGGTAGGACACACAATTCGTGAAATGTAGTTAATTTTGAAAGTAATTATTTTTTTTACAGGAAAATCACTGTATGATGACACTGCCAAGTGCAGAGTGGTTATTAATCGTTAGTTCTCAATTGACAGCGAAGATGCCGTCACTGGAATTTTCATAACATTTTTAAGCTATTACTATTCTGGATTCTGTTATCCTCCTGAAATCTCGAGTTCATTAGAATTCATACAAAGGTACTACTTTTGCATTTTTTAATGGTACTTTGCTCTGATAGTTTTAGATAATTATTTGTATTTAATTGTATTTAAGAATTATGTTTAAAATTAATCCTTCCATTGGTACCAAACGAGATCCTAAAGGAAAACGAAGAGTAGCGAATCATGATTCAAAAGTAGTTACTTTAATTTAAAATATTAAAGAATTTTCATCAGATTTTTCTATAAATTGGAACAGCCAAAATAATACAAGGCATATGTGACTATAATATAAACTAATATAAATGTAAGCTCTTTATGATATCGAACATGTCATTATATTACATGTAAAATCAACAAAATAAAAAAAAAATTTTACTGTACGACTAAGTGTAATCATTTAAACAATGAAGTGCTGGATTTTGTGTCTTCTAATAAACGTTTTTACTGCTAAATTGATTATCAGTAAACCTCTAATGCTGTCATTGTAAGAGGCTGACAATACAATGTAATATATATTACCACTTGTTTTACTTAGTTTAGATTAAATTCAGTGCACGTGCAGTATTTTGTTTTGATTCTGTTGTATGTGTTCTGATTCATGACATCTTAATTATCAGTAACAAAAATAAATGATTTTGATACAGATACATGTCTTATGCACACTCAACATATAATACAGGCGCTGGAATTAGTTTTCGGTGCTGTAGCATTGATTTTTATGTATTACACCACGATTCTTAGCACTGGGAAATAATGTTTTATAACTATCTTCGGAATCGCGATTGTAATGCAAACAAGATAATTAGTTCACGGTGGTATATATTGCATTGGTTTTAATGAATTGTACCACGATTTTAAGCACAAAAAAAAAAAAAACACTTTTTAGGCATAATTTGAAATTTTCTCCTTTGTGTGCAAAAAGTAATGCATGCGCTGAAACAGGTTATTAGTATTGTCGCATTGATTTTAATGTATCGTACTGCGATTTGAAGTACCACAAACAGATATTTTTCACACATGTTCTGAAAATTTTTTCTTTACACATGAAAAGTAATGCACGCAATGAAATGAGTTTTTAGTGTTTTCGCAGAAAATATTTATGCATTGTACTTTACTTTTCTGAATCAATTTAAATTTTTTTTGATGCATTTACTGCAATCTTGTGTTGTAGGCGTTAAATTTAATGCACGCACTGAAATTGGTGTTTAGTGTTATTTCATTGATTTTAATGCATTGTGTCCTACTTTTCCAAAAACCAATAAAAATTTTTTTTTTTCATTTATTGGAATTTTTGCATTGCAGACGTTAAATTTATTACATGTGTTAAAATTGTTTCGAGCGTTGTTACATTAACTTTTAATACATTTCCGACAAATTTCTTAAACAGCATGAAAAAATTTTACATTATAGGGATGAAATAAGCTTCCAGTACATTTGCATTAAAATTAATGTAAAACCATCTAACAGTGTAAATTACGACTACTTTAACGCCGCAATTATAATCATTATTTAACAGAAATGTGCAGAGTGATAGAAAATGTAAACTTTTGGCATTATACTTAAGCTTATTGTGTATAATTTTGAGGTATTGCATCTCAAACATCCTGACATTGCTTATACTTTCAATACTTAATATATACTAATATGTTGAATAGCTACATTAAGTATTAAAAGAATAAGGAATTTAAGTGCTTTTGAGACACAAAATATCTCATTTCATTAATAATTTACGTATATACATACATAGTTTGGATTGTTTTTCTTTTATTAAACGATTGTCATCATGATTTGTTTACTGAATCTAGCAGCTCTCTTGCTCTGACAGATTAACTCTATTTTTGTCCCTCGCTTTAATTAAATTCACGCATATATTTATTGACTGTAAAAATGCTTTAAGTTTGGTTATGTACACGGTTATTTAGGATACCTAAAGAGGACCAACTGTACGCCGCATTACTTTGCCTCAATAGGTCCACTGTAGGATCTGTATAAAGATCCTCACGAACTAAGGAGGTATCCTCAATAGATTTCTGTTCGGGAAGTATCAAAAAGGTTTGGAAAAAAAAAGGTACCGTCTTGAAGGTACCATCTACGAATCAAACGTAACATTCAAAAAGCTCCGCCAAATCGTATAAGCCAAATTTACTTCCTCCTAATATCTGCGCGTACCGTGCTGGTACTTATTCTAAGTCAGTCAATCGCAAAGAATTTGGAGGCAAAATATTCAAATGAGTAATCGAAGCTTATTTACTAAAACTCGATCGGTCTATCATTTCTGCTAGTACTTCGAAAAAGATTACACAGAGTTAATGCAAAATTAATATATAATTGTATAGAGTGTAAACGTTAAATATAAGCAGAGGGCATTTCTGGATGTTCACAGCAGTTCCTTTATCCCAGCCACATTCTTACAACTTCCACAGCTTCACGATTAGGGTCGTGTTTGTGAGGGAACTAATCGATGCACTTATGAACAGCTATGTTATAAGGATCCATTATAGTTTCCATTGTAATTTGCGCTCTTCAGTCACCTTTGTCATGTCAATTCCAGTATAAACGATGGTTTGAAGCTGATATTTATAATATAGATATCCGTAGGTTCGTAGGAAGTTAACATTTCTTAATTGTACTAGCCTAATCATTGCTATTTCAAAAATTATCATTAAACAGAAATTTTGCAATAAACTTACGACATGTGAAACACAAACACAGTTACCCTATGACATACATTTTCAGTTCGTAAATATTTTTGGGACAACTTTTGGTTGAAAACAGTGGGTTTTAAGAAAAACGGCATTGAGAAACGTGTTTTAAAAAAAGCGTTCTCCTACCAATTTATCATTACTTTCATTTGCCCGAAGGGGTATCCGACACATGGAGCTCATAACATATAATATATAAGCATACATTTCGGTATACATGCTAACGTTTACACATCTATGCGCTGCAATTGTGATTTATGAAGAGTTTTCATGTAATTTGCTCAAAAATTTGTAAAAGAAGCTACGTACCATTATTCGCACGTTTGACAGGTATTTCATGGTCATCTTGCAAATGTAGAGATTTACGTTTATGAGTTGACTTCTGTGCTCGTGCCACTGTGGAGCAAAAACAAATTAAATATAAGTTAATTACATCAAGTTTAAATAATAAAAGTGATAGAAAATGTGTATGGTGCTTGTTTGAAGTAAATATCAGGTAACCTTTTTCTTAAACTCACATTTCTCTTGGCTCAACCTGAACCAAAAATATTTTTATCGTTACGTCAGCTTCGAGCTAAATTTTTTTTGTGTATCATCAGGATAGGCATGTTCTTAAATTAAGTAGAGCTGCCAACAATGTGATATCGGCTATAGGTATTTTTTAAGTTCATAGTAAATTGCACATAGTGCCAGCGATGATTAGCTCTACAAGTTTTTAGTTGTAAAATAATTAAATAAATTTTAAGGCAAACAAACGCTGGCTGTAGATAGTTTTTCTACCTTTCAGTTTAAAAATAACTGAATAGAGCCTTTGGCTGGCAAGTGTAGCTTATATTTAGCCACACAATTCTTTAGTTATTTATAATAATCAAATTAACTTTTAGGCAAGCTACGGCGATGTTTGCTTCTTTTGTTTTAATTTTTTTCCCCCATTAATTACTGTCATTATAATTATTATCATTTTATTATTATGTTATTATTATTATTTTTATCATTATTGTTAATATTATTATTATTATTATTATTATTTTTATCATTATTGTTGATATTATTATTATTATTATTATTATTATTATTATTATTACTATATTTATTTTTTTTTTCTTCATCTGGAGTTGTCAAGAATGCCTTAATCCAAATTAGAAGGAGGCACAAACACCTTTTCTGTGTGGGACTCACAGTCCACCTGATAGTGCTTCCACTATGATGTTCTTAGCAATACAGACCGAATACCTACTAAACTGGCAAGACCCATCTCCTAGGAAACCCGGCTCCGGATTCACTTTTGCATTAAAACTTTAAGCCGGAGCCACGGAGTATTGACCACTGACGTGGCCTTCTATTTAGGTATCGTTGCTGTCATGATGTTACCTTCTCTTTATTTCATCTGGTCGTCTGCTATTCTGCAGGTACACTGATCCTCGTTGCATCACCTTGGGTCAGTCAGATCGCTTGGATCTGTAATGGTCGTCCCATTTTTATCCTCTCAAACACTACCTGTGCCTTATAGGCACCTTACTCTTGGCTTTTTTTAGCGCCTTCCTGAATACTGGTCAGCTACTGCTACCTGCTCCGTGTTTGGCATCTTCTATTCCGCAAGGAAAACATCAAGCCTTCTTCTTGTGATCGTTTTTGCGGTGATTGCAACTGCCACATCGGAAACATAGCTTTGACCGTTCCTCCTTATTGCGGTTTCGAGTTCTAAATGTATCCGTGCCGCAGACCCCACTGGCATCTAAGGACTTTAATTCGTCTTCTTTGTTAGCAGCTTATGATGTATAATAATAACTTCTTGTTTCTTCTATAGTTCTGAGATCGGTCTTCCCAGTGTTGACCTTAGCTACTTTCTGCCCTCTTTTATTGGCTTGTAGCAGCGTCACTGCTATCTTCTGTGGCAAGCAACCAGGTATTCTCCTCAATAAAAGTTCAACGTCAACCTTCTCGCTTATAAAATTCAGATCCTGGATTTCGAGCGTTACCGTTTTCTCACCTTCTTTAGCAGATCTTAGCCTGTCCACGATATGAGCTTTACTGCTAACAAGGGCCCCACTGTCCTTTTCTCCTTGAACTTTGAGAAAAAGATCTGTAGTCATAGTAACTCGTTTGACTGTAATCTCAGCCTCTTTTAACTCTAAATCAGTTCTTATCTTCTTTAGAACCTCAGCAAAGCTCTGCCCTTCCGCGACCTTAACAAGAATTTTTCCTCTTTTTTTGGCACTATCTTATTTGCCGCTGTCAATACCATTAATTCTTATCTTAGAGATAAGCTCTTGATTTTCTTAAGTATTTTTTCCATTTTCAAAAAGATGGTCTCCTTTAAAGCTTCTAGACTCCTGTCCCGCTTGTCTGTTATGACGCTTTTCACGCATCTAGATTAAATAGAGCCTGCGATTCTCTCTCTTTTTTTTGATCTGTACGTCTTTCCCATCAGATTATTATTAGATTATTCTAGCAGATTTTCCATCTTTTTCAGTGTCTCTTTATGGCTATCCTTCAACTTCAGTGGGTACAACGCCACTTTCATACCTTCTTTTATCGGCATCGCTGTTTTTGTGTACGTAGACGTCACTTGCTCCACTTTCAGTGCTGAGCAGCCTGTCTCGACCATGGCTGAGCAATAATGTAAAATCTTTCTGTGAGCGTTCTGAAGTAAAACATTTTTAAGCGTGCCATCTATGGAAAGTTAACACGTGAAACAATCGAGCGAACGATCAAACGCTGGTGTGTACATATCTATATATATTATCTACGTATCAGCCAGCGCTGACAGCACCACTGAGGTCTGTTTCCCTTCCTTTCTTTAATTTTCTTTCACACGCAATAAAGGAGCACCACAGTTACTCTATCTATATCTTACTAATATATAAAGCAAAGTTGCTAAAACCGTTATAAACGCTAACCACGAAGACTAATCAATCGATCTTGCTGAAATTTAGCATATTAATTCTTGACGCTTCCTAGATGGTTGTAGTTTAGTCTTTATCATGAAAAAACTAATAACAATACCAATAAATAAGCTCAAAGTTTTGAAAGAATACACTAGCTTTTGACTTTAGTTCAGTAGGATCCGATAGATAGCGTGGAAGTAAAATTGAAGCTACCTGCAATATAGTTTTTTTTTTTTTTTTTTTTTTTTTTTTTTTTTTTTTTTTATACTATAGTGCTTTACGTCCGGCTCCTATAAAGAGCACTACACATGGCATTTAGCACTTTGGAGAAGGAAGGGAAGAGGGATAGGAGGCCTCCCATTACTGGCAGGGGGGTAGGGGGAAACATCTAGACTGATTCTCCAATTCTATAAATTTTTTAAAAACAGCAAAAAAATTAAAAGATTTTTTTTTTACTGTATGAACTCACTACTGCACTCGAACCTTGCTCTACACTCCAATCACAATTATTCTATTTACTGTTCCAATTTTTTTTACAAATTACACGTCTATTCCCTTACACACTGAATTAGGCCTATCCCTAAAAAACTCATCATCTCCACAGCAGTCTATACTGGATTATATTTATGCAAGCAACGGCATTTCTATCTTCACCGATGGCAGCAAGGCCAAAAATGCCCCTTGCGTTGGAGCTGCTTGCTTTTGCCCTTCAACTAATTTCCAATCTTCATTAAGCCTCAACAAGCTAACATCTGTCTTTACAGCAGAATGTTCTGCCATAAATGAAGCTTTAAACTACATCCTAAAAAACAGTGGCAAAAATTTCCTTATATTTAGTGATTCTCTTAGCATACTCTTAAGTTTAAACTCCGTCCAAACAAACGTAACTGCCAATCACATGATCCTTGAGACTAATGACAAATTCTTACGCTACATAAGTGATAACCCTCTCAACGTTATCAAGTTTATATGGATCTCTTCTTATATAGGCATTCAAGGAAATGAATACTCTGACACTCTGGCTAAATCAGCAACCTCAGCCATCCTACCTACTGAACCTCAAATTAACTTCACCGATCTTAACAGTAAATTCAGACTGGACTCATTCTCAAACTCTGCTGCTCAAAACAAATCAGATAGACTTTTTAAAAAAAAGACTTACTTCAATCTATATAGTACTGACAACAAACACCCATGGTTCCACAAAAAAGATCTCCCTCACTCGGTCATAGTCACTGTAAACAGAATGCGCTCTAACCACCATAGTCTTGCAGAGTCTCTTTTCCGCAAAAATATTGTAAATGATTCTAGATGCAAATGCGGTTTTTCAGAAGAAAATCTTAACCATGTTTTATGGAACTGCGATTTGTACAACACGCACAGAAGTAAATTATTTAAAGATCTCCAGAAAATAAATTTGTACCCCCCTTTTAATATCGAAAGCTTAATTGCGACTCCAAATGTCACCGCCTGCTTGTCAGTCTGTGACTTTTTAAAAAAATGTAAGTTTTTTATGTGATCATTGAATCTCTATGTATATTAAGATGCTGTACTTCTCAATTTTAAATATATGTGAACATTTTTCATGTATTTCATAATTTGAATAAAGTAAGTGTAAATATCTCTTATGAGGCCTCTACACTATAATATAAAAAAAAAACGATATAGGTGTATAGGTATCTACCGTATCTTCAAAATGCCATCACTCACCCCATCACTGCATGTGCGCCCCGTTAGCATACACGTAGGTATATATGTATACATAGGTGTACCTATGTACAACACAGTGAATAGTGTTCTCAACGTGGGACGCTGAAATCGGGTGGCGCGAGATTTGAAAATAGAAACCCTCATAAATAGAATATAAACGTGATAATTCAGTAATTCCATAATCTGATCAATTGGAATATTAATATTCACGCTGATAATTAATTTATTAATCAATTATTAATAAATATGTCGTTTAATTTTCATACACCATAAATTAAAAGACATTTTTATATCATTGTGAACATTAATTTGCTCTAAGTTCTTATAATGCAGTGAGTAAGAATTATTTTATCTAACGTCCTTGTGGCTTAACAATATTTCTCCACTAAAAAGAGTTAAATTGCTTGTTCTACTGATACATACGGCAAAAAGAGAATGCACTAAAAATTAAGTATACTTAAAAAAACTAACTATTAAAAATATAAATATACAGGTAAGTATAATTATATTTCATATTAACTATAGAAATAATCAATGTTATGGTTTGCAGTAATACTTCGTAAAATTAACTAATTTATTATTATTATTTGTTCTTATTATTATTTAGCTGCGCATACAAATGTGAAATCTTTAATTTGTGTAACTATTCGATTAAGATACTACTGGTAAGGGGACAAGAAAAGATTTGAAACATAATACATCTTAAATTATATTCGAGATGATATTTAATCTTGCGATTTTCTTATTCTTGTAGTGTTGACGTGTCAAATATTAATCGATCATTCTTTCCGGTGGTTGAAATTGACCATCTTTGACTGTTTCACGAACTGTGAAAACTTTTTTTATCGGTCACCACACTCAAAAAATGTAACTTGAATTAATATCAAAGAAAAAACTTGAATTAATGAGAACAAAAATACTTCAAAAATAAAAAATAAATAAATAATTATTATAATTTCATAAGTTGATAAAAAATGCTTCACAATAGCTTTAGCCTGGGTGTCCCCCAGTACCACGTGTCTAGTTATTAATATTATTACTATCGTTATTATTATTATTATTTTCTTAATAATTATTCATATTAGTAGTAGTAGTAGTTTTTTTTTTTTTTTTTTTTTTTGGTGGAGTAAGTGGAAATGCATTGTGGCACACCGCAGGGACAGCGGTAGTGTGGGACTCGGTGGATTTTTTTTATTAGACCACCCATACCCACTAAAACCCTCCCCCATGCCACGTGGCTTTTGATCCACCCCGGAACCGCGTTAGCATTACTTCAGGGTGAAGCCACCAGGGAGACCAGTAGTAGAAGTAGTAGTAGTAGTAGTAGTAGTAGTAGTAGTAGTAGTAGTAGTAGTAGTAGTAGTAGTAGTAGTAGTAGTTTTTTTTTTTTTTTTTTTTTTTTTTTTTTTTTTTTTTTTTTTTTTTTGTGGAGGGAGGGGAAATGCATTGAGGCACACCGCAGGGACAGCGGTAGTGTGGGACTCGGTGGATTTTTTTTATTAGACCACCCATACCCACTAAAACCCCCCCCATGCCGCGTGGCTTTTGATCCACCCCGGAACCGCGTTAGCATTACTTCGGGGTGGAGCCACCAGGGAGACCATCGCGTCTCACAGCATTAACGAGCTAACTCGCCACCATTTGCTAGAGGTGCTGATGCTCTCGAGTCCTGAAAAGGACTCGGGGTCCCTGAGGACCAGCACCCTGTCTAGCGCTTCATAGTAGGCCGCCTACTCAGTCAGCACCACTATAAGCTTGATGCTTTCCCTTGCTGATAGGTAAAAAGTACCTAGCGCAGCGTGGGTCCACATAAGCCTGTCTTTTCACTGAAGGCCTTTCTGCCTTATTTTGACCCTGCTTGGGCCTTATCCCTGGCCTCTTTCAGGGCTCTTCTAAATAAAGGGCAGCTTCCGCTGCCTGCTTCGTGCTTGTTGTCCGTTGTTGGGCAAAGGAAGCACCGTGCTGGACCTAGGCACTCTTTCTTCCGGTGGTTTGAGCTCCCACACCGGAAGCAAAGCTTGGATCTGTTTTCTTCCCTACAGTTGCCCGAGACGTGTCCATATCCCAGGCATTTGTAACATCTTATTACTTCAATTCTTTTTCGTATTCGGCAGCTTACGAAGCCAACTCGTAACCTGCCTTCCTCTTCTACTTGTCTGGCAGTTGTTTCGTCCACCTTGATTAAAGCCAGCCTCTGTCCTCTGGCATTTGGCTTTAAGAGAGTAACTTCTGGCTCCTGGCTCTTAAGTCCAAAAGTCTTAGCGAAAGCCTTTTTGACCTCGTCTTTCTCAACAATGGCATCCAGGTCTCGGACCTCTAAAGTCACTTTTCTGCTGCTTATTTTGACAGTACCTTGTCCGGCTACCGACTTTTCAATTTGCTGTGAGAATGCAGTAGCATTCTCTACACCTTTAGCCTTAATAAGTATGTCTCCTTTTTTTGTAGTGACAACACTTTGGATTGACACGTCAGTCTTATCGGGGTCAAAATTCGCCTTCATCGTCTTTAGCACCGTTGCAAAGGTTTGTCCTCCAGCCATCTTCACTACTACTGTTGTTGTGGCGTCTACTTTTTTCTTCTGGTTTGTTTTGTCATTCAGGGGAATTTCTTCTTGTTTGCCACTAACTGTTTTCTTTTTTTTTAAAGACATAATATGCTGGCGTTTCTCAGGGCTGTCCGATGGGCTCCTGTTTCGTTTACTACGTTCTATTTGTTTTAGGGCAGTGTTCAAGGTCTTTTTCTGAACATGCCGTCGAAAATTATCTCGCCTTTTTTCCCTCCACTGCAGCGATTCAAATGACGACTTCCAAGCGTTAACGTACGTTTCTTCTTCGTAAAGAAAGCCTTTTCTTAGCACCTCTGCCTCTTGGAGGTGTTCTAGCGCGGCTTTTAGCCCGTTCTTAACAGCGTTCGCTGTGTTGCCGTACTTATCGTTAATTAATTGTAGCGTCTCTGTTATATCTTTCGTTGCTGATTGAACTTTATCAGCCACTTGCTGTCGCTTAACACTTAGCTTAGCACCATCTTCTTCAAAAGAGGCAAGCTCCTCCCTTGTCTGGTTGCTGAATACTGACACGTTGCTGTCCTCGGTGTCGTTAGTGCCTATACTCGACAGGCTTCCTCTTCGTCCTTTGTCTGTTAGAAAAGGCCATGGAACATTTAGCAGTCCCTGTTGGCCATGAGACACGTCTTTGTGGCCCCCCCCAGAATCCGTGGGGCCTGCGTCAGTCACCCGGGCTTTCACCGGATCGGAACTGACGGCGGATTCCCTCAGAGAGGTTACCGCCTGGGGTAGTAGTAGTAGTAGTAGTAGTAGTAGTAGTAGTAGTAGTAGTAGTAGTAGTAGTAGTAGTAGTAGTGGTAGTAGTAATAGTAGTAATAGTAGTAGTAGTAGTATTAATAGTAATAATAGTAGTAGTAGTAGTAGTAGTAGTAGTAGTAGAAGTAGTAGTAGTAGTAGTAGTAGTAGTAGTAGCATTTTTATTATTGTTAATGTTATCCTAAACTGTAAATCCTATAAATCCTGTAAATCCTTGACCAGTGCAAAGAACGCGTTGCTGTAAACATGAGGAATTTTCCATTTAAAGTTTGTGGGGTTTAGTTATATACATTACAAGTATTTGTTTATAATGAACTATAGAATCAGAATAAATTTTTTCTTACCAAATTGTGTAATTTTTTAATTTTTCTATAATATTTCTCTATAACAAAAATTGTTTATCAAGATCGAAATTTCACATCAGTAACGGTGTTTAACTGGCAGGAATACAATAAAAAAGCATCAGTGGAGTCTTCGAAATCAAAAGGGCCACGGGATTCTATCACACCTGGCACCTAAACTACATTAAAGTCTTGTCTAATGATTTCTATAAGACATTAAGGTCCTCGAATAGTTTGTATGAAACTTCATTTTAATGAAAAAATTTAATCTATCTTATAAAAAAAAATTATAAATAAACCAGTGAAAAGTGGGTGCTTGAGTACCCAAGTAGAAAGTTATAATTCTATAAAATTATATGGCAAACAATATGATTGTGAATATGAAAATACCTTCTATAAAACAATATTGTGTACGAAGGTGGTACAATTATCGCAGGAATAAGTGTACCTTCGTTGATTGGGTATGATTTTAATTAATATTTAATGAGTTAACGATTATAAACAATATATTATGGCACAATACAGTAATAGTATATTACGCCTCTAGAGCGCAAAGTGTCACTTTGCGCCCGCCGAACACTTTGCGCCCTTGGGCAAAAAAGTACTTTGCACCCTAAGGCCCAAAGTAGTCGAAGGGCGCAAAGTTCGCCCAAGGGTGCAAAGGCTTGCGCTCAAGTAGCGTATATTATTTTTCTCCTTAAGGGTGCAAAGTGAAGTTATCAACTTTACATGTATAATAAAAAAATTTATTAAAGTTTATAAATCCTTAAATTAGTATGCAAGCATTGCCATATATATGCTAACTCCAGTAGATATATGTTATAAGACTGCGTACAGACGCAACGCCAATACTTTTTACAATCCATTTGAATGCGCGAGTGCGAGAGAGAGAGGGCGAAGAGATGACGGATCGTTTGCCCTCTCTCTCGCACCCGTACATTCAAATAGAATGCGTGCAGATTAATATTTCTGTTGTGTCTGAACGCAGCCTAGGCTGCCGATAATGCTGCTTTGCGTTTTGTCCATTGCCAAAAACCATGCCTTTTTTTAGAGTCAATAGTATGAAATTTACGATCTGCCTGCGAATGCAGCGGTATGTATGTGTATACTGGCCCTAGTAGTATTAAATGGTCTTGGGTCTCGACGGTAACAGTGTTACTAATATTCGATATTGAGTTTATTTATGTGTATACATTTTTTTTTTAAATATAAGTGTGCTGACTTCAAAGATGGTAGCATTACATTGCTTTTATTTAAGGGGAATAAAGGGATGTTTCATAAGACAGGTCGTGCGGGGTTCAGGGGCGTCACCTGTCGTGCTGTCGACTAAGTCAACCAAACTTACGAATTCTCGCGTACCTGCGCCTGATAAGGCTGACGCATATTGTCAGCGAAACGTTGCGCATCAATAAATCAACGCAGAAAATTTAAATACACTTTACTTGTTTTTATTTATTTTCTTACATTTCGCCCCTAACGGATCACTGATCACTTTGAATTTCCAAATTCACCGGAGGGCACTGATATATACTAGCAAATAAATAACAAAACGATTAAAGCACGCAAAGCGTGTCTAACCTAACCAGTTACGCTTAAAACGCATCGTTTTTTCGTTCCTTAATTTGCAATAAATTTTGCAATTCTTATGAAGCAGTCTCAATAATTTCCAAAATAATACGCATAAAGACGCTAAACAAATTGCCGAAACCTAGATGTACATAAATTTATAACTGTCTAATTATAGAATTCACGGTAGTAAAAATTAATCGAGTTGCTACACACCATTGGACTCCCATTCCACGATATAATAAAATGTGTGTTACAATATCGTACAAAACAGTACATGAATACTGTGTAGCGTTCACAAAAAGATAACAGTTATTATTCAAAGAAGTTTTTGGAATTAGGCAATAAGCAACTACGGTATCTTTAATTTTCAATGTTTTCTCTAAAAAAATAACTATATCTACAATAGTTAAAGATATAGATAACTAATGATTTTCTTACCTACTACTGCGGTAAACAAGCATTGCAACATCATTAGAGAATGTGTAAATTTTTCTTTTATCATATGTACTAATATGTTTTTTTCATTTCTGGACAAAGTGTAACAAAGAGAAATATGATAAATTTAATCTTATGTTGCCTACCGAGTAGTTAAAACTTATTGTATCAAGCTTGTTAAATCAAATATCGTAGATTATTGAAGTTTTGTTTGTTTTACCAAATATTTTAGGATTTGTGCAATCTGTATTGTGAAACTAACAATAAGTTTGAAAAAGGTTTTATTGCAACATAGTTCAAAAGGTAGTGCCAGAGTTTAAGAAATTAGCTATCGGCAAGATTTTTTTGTATTTCGCTATGTTCAACAAAAATGTTGTTAAAAAAGAATCTGAACTATTACATGAATAATCTGTCATGGAGAAGCACCAATATTTGTAACATAGATATTGAAGAATACAAGGCTTAAAATATTAGAAATGTAAGCGTTTAACTTGATAAAATGACAAATTCAACTAAAGCCAAAAAATATTAGACATCTAATTGTCTGAATATGACCAAGAAAGATAAGTTATTAATGGAAATACGTTTTTACTGCCTTTTACAGGGTAGTACATGGGTTGGCGCTGAATTAACAAAGATTAAAAGCTTCTTACGAAACTAAAAAAAGGTCATAAAAGTTTTTGCTCTCAACTTCAAATACTTATGACAAATTCTTAGTCAATCTTATTTTGATATTTTGATTTTATACTGACCCAAAAGTCATTGGCTCCGTATTATACACTTTAGTTATTTTATACCTTAACTATAGTTGTAACAGGCATGTCTGAATGAATTTTTTATACTTTTACTTTTAATATGGTTGCAGAAGATTGATTAAACGTGGCTACAATGGTCTTAGTAGAAGAAAAAATCTTTGTACTTCGATGCCTGCTTTGTTGAACATGGAGAAAACCAGAACGAATGTATGAAAGGCAGTATCGATATAGTCCAGAAACAAAGTCATGATATCTCTTAAACTATGAATTTTCTTTCAATTATGCTTGTTTTTCTTCAATATCTCCTTTTTGTTGTAAGGTTTTGTAATAAAAACATTATAAATTTTTCATATGCACAATTATAAAAAAATTAGCTTTATTATAGTATATTATTTGTTTTTAATTTATGAATTACTAACATTTAAAATACTCATTAATACAATACAAAAGAAACCTAAAAAAAACTTTGTTTGACCTTACGTCTCTTACGTTTTGAGAACACATAGTCGTACATACAAAAAATATAGGCCGCAAAGTAATGTTTGACTTGAAAACTAAGATTTATTTTGCACAGGATGAATTTTTTAACAAGAACAAATCAAAGTTTATTAAATTTCAATCACTCGGGTTACGTAAAGTATATCTGTATGAACGAATATTTACAAAGGAAATGTGGGTACTTTTATTTTTAAATCAGTTATTAATTCATCTCGTAATGGAGAAGAAATTATTGTTTGTCAAGATGTCGACCTACTTGTGCTCGTACCTCAGTTTTTTAAAAGAATATCAAATTTTGACTGAATAAAGATGTAAGTTGGCAACTAATGGCTTAAGACCCATGTATTAAAGTATGTATACTAGACAAAATTATTTTTTTTTAAACTGGTTGTGCAGTTGTACTTATTTAAAATAAACGTAACTGATTAAACTAAAAATTTACAACTAATATTACAACTGTACATTATTGAGAGTTAATACAACAGTTCGTACAGTAAAAACAAGTTTTTTAATTTTTGAAATAGTAACTTACTATTCTGGTGTATGTCCTGGAAACAAAAACAGAAAGCACGAAGAACATAAAACTTAACACCACTTGAAAAATTAAATTCTTGTCAATACGAAATTCTATTGAGGTTCTCAATGTAACGTTACAAAAGCAACTGATACTTCAATAGACAAGGTGATTTCTATAACTTTCAACGACGAAAATAAAAATGTTAATTGCATACTAATGACTTGAGGACGTCTATGTAGTAAGGCAGTTTCGAAATCATTTTTGTTGATAACGTTGGCCAGAAAAGTCATTATGGTTTTTGGTATAAGAAAAAAAAGTAATATGTAGCATTGGTGCTGTAGTTCATTTAAATTTATCTTTTATAATAAGACAACGTTCAAATTAGTAAGAAAAAGATTTTTAATTTTACTTATTAACCTTTAAAAAAGCCTGTTTTTTACATATAGTTGAATAATCACCTGAATATAGAGAAAAAATGAAACTACTATTTTCTATAAAAATGCAATGGAATTCCTTATCTAGTATACGTATACCTGTGAACGTACTTAACTGTTGATTGGAAATATGCATGGTTAGAGACAAACGAAGGATATAACAAATACTGTTTTGAACATTACATTGCTTTTGTAAGAAAAAGTAACAAAAATATGTAAAAGAAAGTTAGAGACATTAAACTTAAAAAATCAGTCTCTAAACGAGTTTAAGCACAATACGTAAGTAAGCCTATACCAACGTTGAATTAAGTATTTGATCAAGTATGAAACTATATCCCTAGGTAAAAGAAAACTAAATCTTAGTACACCTCTTTAAAAAATGTCAGAAGATGAAGCTTGTAACAAATCAGAAACTAAGTCTTACTACAAGTCTTTAGCCATGTACTGGTAAAAAACCATTGTGTCAATTAAAACAAATGATGTTCCTCTACCATACTCAGTTAACTCACATTGGAAATGTTGTACATCAATATCGTGAGGTTTTCACCCATACACAATACAAATTTTTAATTGTGAAATGGATAACTCTAAACAGATCCACTAAGAATTGAGCAGCATTCTTTAAATTAAAATATATCTGGAAATGAATAATTTTTTTAATGAATTTTTATATAATGAAACCGAATGTGGTAGGCAAATGCAAATCCATATAGATATACAATACTTTCTTAGTTAAATCATAATGTGATATCGAGGGTGGCGAACACTACAACGTGTGTCATATTACTTATTATCTCCTTAGAGTGAAGACAAGAAAATAAGTTTCTTTACACATGTTAAAGTTTATGAGAATATCATTTAAAGTTTTCAAAAAACTTTATATTATTCTCCACCAACGCATTACGAGCACAGTCGCTGTTGGCTTCTTTTTATACAAGAACAAAAGTTGTCCTATCGTCACAAATTCCGCATTAGATTTTTTTACACTTGAAACCCACTGTTTATCCTTTTACGTGTTTTTCAAATGTTTTCTTTGAATTCATTGCTTTTAATACTTATTTCACAGTATAATTAAATTCATGTTGCAATATTGTGTAAATCATAGTATACGAATACCACACTGTCTCCGATATAAAAATCAAATCGAAACATTAATATTATTTCGTAAAAAGTTTTTTAAATTTGTTAATACGCACTTGGCATAGTTTTAATTGTGTTCTTTAAGAAAACTAACTTTATCTACAATAGATAAAGATATAGATAACTAATGAGTTTCGTGGCAACTACTGTAGTAAACAAGCATTTCAACATCATTAGAGAATGTGTAAATTCTTCTTTTATCATATGAAACTAACAAGTTTTAAGAAAAGTCTTACTGTACTATTGTTTAAAAGATCGTGCTAGAGTTGAAGTAATAAGCTATCCACAAGATTTTTCTGTACTTCACCATATTCAACTGACGTATTATCAAAAGAGAGTCTGCAATAGCACATATCCGTCATGGAAGAACAATAATATTTGTAACAAAGGTGTACAAAATAAAAAGCTTACAATAATAGAAATTTTATCGTTAAACTGCATTATAGGACTCATTGAAAACCAAATTTAAAAGAATTAAAAGTTTAAAAAAAAAAAAAAAGGTGAGAAGGACTACCATAAGCGTTTCTTTCTTAACTTCCAATACTCATGACAAATTGTAAGTCAATATTTTTGATCAAAAAATTTTTTGGTATTTTTTTATACTGATCCAAAAATCAGTGTAGATCGACAATGTTGAAATATTGACTTCGTGGTGTACTTCACCCGACTGACATAACAGATACAATTGTAACAGACTCGTCAGAATAGGTTGTATATGCTTTTTGGTTTTAATATGGTTGTAGACCATTAATTTAACGTGCCTACAATGAATAGAGCAAAAAGAAAAAATTTTGCACTCTAATGTCTGCTATGTTGAACTTTTTGAAAACTTGCGCGATTAGGTGAACAAGTACGTCTGCTACCCACGTGACCTCCTGACCTCCTGGACACTATTTATTTATTTCCATCACAAATATCTTGCTAAAATGGTCCTTTATCCACAATTTTTAATAGAGCATATTACAGAAGAAGACTTCATCTACAAAACGTATATATTCAGTCAGCTGGGACATTTAAATTAGGTTTATTATAAACTAAAACAAATTGTTTTTCACGCTGCCCCATAGGAACACGTGCTAATAGTTACAACTTTGAGCTCGAATTTCTCAAAATTTTGACCAATTCGAAATATAATTTAGTCCATTATTAAATTCAGTAGACTTTTATTTACAAGAAATAATATATCTCTGTTTGGGGACTTTCATGAATGACCCCCCTTAACCTTGGAGATCAACGGAAGTACAACTCTATACCGTTACGCCACCGCGACCACTAAGAAGAAAATTGTACTGGGAGAAGGCAGAAAGATAAGTAGATACGATGCTGAAGGGAGCTCTCTCTTTCTCCCTTTAGTTGGAACCGGCAAGGACGAAGGTCTTACACACGCGACGCGCTCTTATCTCGTTTTGCATAAATAAAGAAGTTGATACTAGTTCCTTGACTATTTACTTCGAGCACACCCAAGACCATAGAATCCCACGTAACACTATACTTTTGACACTTTCTAATTTTTCGCCACAACTGATTTAATTTGGCCAATAAATTGATTTTCAGACACTTGGAATTAATTGTTTAGTATTCCAGAGTGTACAAGAACACTGTCAATTTTTTTGCAGCCTCAAATTTTAATTGAATGCAGATACGGTGAAACTCAGCAAAAGATTGTAAAATTATCTATTAATAGTTTTTTTTAAAGGATGTTTTTTGGAAATTGCGTTGTCAAACATATAACTGAAAAACTTTTTTCACACAACTCAAGTTGTGTTTGTTAGCTTGTTACGAATATAAAAGTAAAAACGATTTACAATTTTTAATCTTAACTAATCATTTGTACTATTAGACATTCATTAACTGTTTTTTAAATCTTTCGCGAATTCAAATCAGTCTCTTATTATCTAGTTGAATGTGGATGTAAATTGTTCTCCTAACGTTAATATATTATAAATTCTAGTAATGTACTAGTGGTGCACATAACAAAGCAAAGACTTTGATTTATAGTCTAAAGTACTCTAAAAACCAAAAGTTATGGTGTTAAAAGTGTTATTCTTTGTAGCAGATATATTTATGTCATAAATGTAAAAATTTAAGTTAGGAATGGTAAAAAAAAAAATCATATCTTAATTTTTACTTAATTCTCTTATATGTATTACCCCTATTTTTCGAATTATTAAAGACATTGATACATGAAAATCTAGATAACGATTCTTCCTTATAATGACCTCAAAATTATTTTATAATTCAAAATACCTACGATAGAAGAATTAACGATTTTCTCGCTTGAAGCAATTTTTTCTTGGGCTCAAATTTTTTTTCACTCCTTTTTTCAAAGTCTTACCTGTATTTTACCTCGTTTTTAATTATGGAACAATGATCTAACGCCCAAGGATAAGACTTTATTCAGGTCTTATTATTTTAGTATAGTAGAATGAGTTTTTCGGCCCAGAAAATTCTGACTATCTCGATTCTGACTATCTCGAAAAAAAATAGGTTACCGCAGTGAAAACCAAAAAAAGGTCCTTCCGAAAAATGGCCATTAAAAGTTGTTAGTCAACGTAGGTCCACTTTTCAAACGTCTTTTGCTTTGTCTATATTTACTTTACTACTTTTAAAAACGTCATTTATTTTAACTTGTTAAAAGTATTGTAAAATTGATTTTAAAAAATGGCTTTTTGTTCTCCAGTCAGTGGAATCAGCGGCTCGAAAAGCCGCCGCTGGAGCTCTCGCTCATTTTCTACATACACGTTCTCCTCAAGCACGTTCAAAAAGAAATGTGCTTTTTTTGCAACCAATCTGTGAGATACTTCTAATGAGCAAAAATAAATGGCATTTTAGATACTTGTAATGTTAATATAGACAAGGCGAAAGACGCTTGAAAAATGTACCTATGTTGACTAACAACTTTTTTATAAACATATTTCGGAAGGACTTTTTTTTGGTTTCGCTGCGGTTCGCAATAAGTTTAAATCCGATTAAGCTGAAATTTAGATGTGTGATAAGAACAATGGTATATGTCTTGTGTTAACATTTCAGCTCTAAATATTATAAATAATGCGAGTTATTAAATATCGAAAAAATGGCTCAAAACGGCCGTTTTTTGCGATTTATGAAAAAACAGCTAAACCAATCTGAACACAACACGACTCATTTTGTTCGTCTTAAAATCACATATCTTTTTTACGCTTTCTACACTTTTTTATGTACGATTCGTCGGTTTTTTCTTCTAGACGCGAAAAATATGTTTTGACCGTTTTTGCCATTTTTTAGGGGCTCTTGCTGACATTTCTACTTGTTAAATTCTGTTTTAATTTGTTGTAATACATTGAAACAACTACCCTTTTTTTTCGAGATAATCAAAATTTTGGGGATTCGTTATGATTTTTTACTGATTCTACCATACTATTTATTACATTTGGTATTTAGTGTAACTTTTTAAATGAATAGGAAGAAATCGGACACGTTGTTATATGACCTCGATATTTAATAGAAAAATGTCTATGAGATAAACATTAAATGAAAATATTTCTGTTTTTAGTCGTCAAAAATTTATTTTGTTTGTTAGTAAATAATTAATTTGGTGGTATGACTGATTTGATGACGCATTTTTCCTTATTGGCTTTCAGAAACTCTTTCTGAAAAAGAAGAAGAAACAATGCTATATCATTAATTTTCCTCGTATTAAATGAAAAAAATAAATCACTTACACCACAAGTCAATACCTTTTTGGGATGTCTGAAGTGTTTCTTACAATGTTGGGCTGCTTCAGACAAACAGTTTCCTATGTTAATGCATCAAGGCCAACTCCTTAACGTTTGAAAAGAACAAGACTATTGAAGTACATATGTTTCCAAAACTGTGCAGATTTTGGTATCATCAACAAATGCACCAGTATTTTATTGTACTATCAAAATATGCGGAGAAAAAATTTGTATAAGTGTTAGATTATGTAACTCATGTTGTGTATTGTGTAAATAGTAAAAATCAAAAACTAGTAAATAATTGAACAGCAACATCTATAAAACAGGTTTTTTCAAAATATTATGCATTATGTTAAATATTTCCAATAGTGCATACCTAATAAAGGTTCACCATTGGGATTCAAATTTAAATATCAGCACTATTCATCAACATATTTCCTAAACAAGGAGAGTAAGCTTTTACAAAAACGAAACACAGCTACAGTTATCTAGTTAATCAATTTTTTTATTTTTTTTTTTTTTTGTTTTTTTTTTTTATAGAAATGGACACAAGATTGTACAACATTTTTTATTACCGATACCAATTTGAAAGTCAGCAACGTCGTGTTATTTATGCAAAACGTAAACAAATACGCTGTGGGTATAATCAGATATCATATGCCCTAGTTTTTGCTTCTATATGTTTATTTGACCAGCCTGATATCAATTTTTTCAATATCTGCGTTTCCAAGATTGGCTTTTAACACTCAGAATAATTAGATTTATTTAATTTTTCTATTAATGTATATAACTATTGGATGAGTTAGTATCGATTAAAGACAGTCTAAGCGTTGACAACCCCAATGTTTATCAACTACTCTTATTTTTTTTAATACTAGCCAACTTCTTGAATCTTTATAAAGATCGATAGAAATGCCTGAAAGGGATAAATATGTACAACTCTTCTCCTAAAGCTATGCTTATTCTTTACACAGGTGCGTAAATGGCTAAGTTGAAGTCCTAGTAGTTATACAGTTTTTAGTTTTTATTCGAAATAGAAATACGTATTAAGAAACGTGTGCTACTTCTCTACATAATTATGATTAATACATTCTCTTAGTCGAAGAAAGACTGCATAGTTTACTTAATTATTCGAGGATATACACAAGTGTCTTTGGTGTAGGAATTGGTTTATTTGTCACCGTTTTTTTTAAAGTTTTTGGACTTCTGCGTGATGTCATTATAAAAATCGACAAAAATGGTGTGATGTAAAAAATCAGAGAAAAATTGTAATATCAGATCATAACAACTAGATTTACGACACCAGAACTTGAAAAAATATAAATCTTTATAAACTCCCACAAAAAATCTAACAGAATAACTAATCATATTGAAAATACAAGCAAAAAATGTCTCTATAGTAAATAAATTACAGATTGTTCCTGCAAATTAGTAAATTGTACTTTTATAGACACCTTATTCAAAATATTAAATAAACTATTACTTAACAAGCAATAAAATATAAGTAGTGAATAGTAATGAGTAGTACTGCTTGAGTAATTTTGTTTTACTACCGCTTACAAAAAATTATTCCTATTATTATTTCAGCAGAAGGTTCTACTTTAAGTTGGTTACAGAATTTTTTCAAAGCAATTTTATTTGAAGGGCGTCTTAATAGACTAGAAAATTGCAACTTTTATTTTGTGTACTACAACTCATGGAAATAGTTTATATAAAATTATTTAACAAAAATATATTTCACTGTGAATGTGTGGATAATTTGCAATAATACGTAGGAAGGATATTTTAACTTGAAATTAAACATAAAAAAAACCTGATTATGGAATATTTCATATTCACTATAGAATACGTATTGTGTAAGTTCGTACAATGACGAGTTTGAAAATTTTAAATAGGACACATACGACAATTTTCAGAATATTGATTTAAATCTCTTAAAAAATGTAAAACCTGTGCTACGATAAATGTTATTTTTATATTAAATAAACAAACTACAAACTTACTGATAACGGCTCTACTGTCTAATGATCGAGAGTAGAAATAAACGTAAAAGAGGGTGTAATGGCCGTAGAGAGGACTGTATAACCAATGATATTCTGAATTAGATTTTTTGGTAATGCTCCTCGTGTCCTGGTGATGCTGCGATGGTAAAATCGGACCTGGTATGCCTGTGATGGATCAATCTAAATGAGTGATACACTAAAACAGACTCCTTAGCACTGATAACCGATACAGGTACGCTAGAACGAGTGACTTGTCAATAATGACTTAAAACTTATTGAACACAAGTGTAAAGTCTAATCATATGCGGTTGGAGGAACAGTGACTGGTGAGCTAGAAAATAAATAATCCGGTAGCGCGTGGCTCTTGGACTGTGGATAACACGACTATGAAGAAGAGCGAGCCAGAATGTGTACGAGTGCGAGAAAGCGCACAAAAGTAGCTACTCTTTTGTATTTTGAAATTTGGAAAAAGATAGTGTGGGCTCATTATACCGTGAGTTTAGTGATATGGTTTCGGAGAACCGTACTAATTACTAATTGTACGATTGGCTCTGCGCACGACACATGAAACTCACTGGTAGACTTGGATGAGATGAGTAGAGTGACTAATTATAGTGTCGATTACAATAATTTTAATAATGACAATAATTACAAAAGTTATTAAAATGATAATGATAATACTTTACAATTATTATTGATGAATAAGTAACACAAGTAATAAATACTAAAGTCAAACAAACTTTTGCAGTTCAACACAAATAATTGATGCTTATTCGTCTATACGATGTACACTTACGATACCTTATATTTGTTGGCACAGTTTGTCAACGTACGGTCATTGATACCATGTAAGCTATGATGTAAATGAGGCTGCGTGTCACTTAACATGTCATGTGTAAAAAGGCTTTGGAAATATGAAGTACTTTAAGTTGTACGAGTCTTCCGGTGACTTATATACAGATTTCCACATCCTAACTTGGGCTTTGGCACTTTATCAAAGCCAAGATAGGGAACGAACTGTTGATAGAAAAACATCAGTTAATCCATAAATATAGTATGGGCAATACGTCAGTTGTACCAAATAGTATGAAAGAAGTGCATAAATATTACATCCTTTAATTGTACGAGGTGCTTGCGTTTGAGACTAAGGCTAATGATTTTAAATACTGTAGTAGTTTTAATCTCAAGCATTAGAATCTTGTGTAAGAAAATCTTGTGCTCTTTTGTTAATATCTAGTAAAATTAATAAACCGTTTATTCATGTTTTGTACCGTCGGCTGGTTTTTTTGCATTTGTCACCATATAAAGCTAATGTTAACGTTAAGTTATGAATAACTATCGGATTTGCAGTAAATGAAGCTACGGTGTATAATGTAATATGTTTTTGTGTTGTTCAGCCATGCATGTTAAATCAGATTTTCTTTACTTTACTTACAGATAAACCTTAAAATAACGTAAATCTTCAATTGCATCATGCAACTTTTGGGGGGTACGTGTGATAACATATTAGATATTACTTTTTCCTGAGGCAAAAGAGAAAAACCGTTGGCTACAATGTGCTATGTCGCAATACCATACACAAACAAAGTAATTAGAATAATTATGTTTCGGAGAATATATTAGCTATTGGTTTTGTTATCAGGTGTATATTATTGAGTTTCGTGTAAGTCAGTAAATAAGAATAGTAGAGTCCGATAAGCAGAAGTTAAAATTGTTCTAACTATAGCTTTTTTATTCCTTGTGAAACGCTTATTTTTTTAAACATTATTAATAATCATGAAAAAAGAATTACTATGAATGATCCTATGAAAGCGTTGCTTTGCATATAGTCAGAGTTCTACAAAAAAAATTTGTGACGTTAAAATTTAAAATAGGTTGAAAAATTTAATTTTTTTGTACATTACACGTACAGTTGTATAAATGGTTAATACATTTATATATATTAGATCAATACAACTTTTTTTCATGTAAATCAGATAGCAAAGATATTTTACTATTTACAAATAATACTTTTCCACTTAGTTTGATTAGGTTTTAAAATTTTGTAACATGAAGTTGATCGAACAGGTGTAAATATTTCTGACAAATCTAATGAACGGTGTATTACTTCATTTTTACAGGAGTCGGCGAGCATAAGTATTGTATAAGCAGATAAACAGGATTATCAGGTGTAAAAAAAATATACGATGCATAAAAGGGAATTATTTTTTTTAATTTTAAATTTAGTTTTTAAGTATAAGATATATTTCTATATTTAACTGTCACGTGCAAAAATTTTACAGTCACCTTGCATTTTGAATTGATTTAAAGAAACTTGACGATCAGTAGATTTCGTTTTAAAAACACTTTAATTTTTTTTTTTTGTAAAAATAACTATAGATTAAATTTATTAGACTCACAACATGAGTAGATGGATTCACTTCTTAATACTCAATTATCATTCATTATTTTTAAAGTATTCATTATATTAATATCTACCTTGTTTGGACCATAGGTAGTTTTTATATAATAGATATTTACATATACAAAAATAAGTGTAGATCAAACTCATACAAGTCCTTTTTATCAAACGGACTCTCATAAGTATACTTGTTAGTTAAAGAACCTTATAACTAAGTACACTTACGAAGCTCATACAGTTCTCTATATAAAATCTTCTCTACAGTTTTAATGTAAATAAAAAAAAAGTGAGGGAATTGTCTGATAATTTTTATCGAGATTCAAATACCTAGTTTAAAAAATGCAGTTTCTTATGTATCGTACTAAGACATCGTTATGTGTATTATTTAACAAAATTTAGTATTATTGAACTTAAGCATATCGTTACACTCATAAGAGAAAATTCAGTGAGCACTGATTCCTTATACATGAAAACTTTTCTCCTGTTTATTTTTACGATTATGTAAAAAATATCACTTAGCAAAACCCTTATAATAAGGTACACCGCGGCTTTGAGCAGGCGTTATATATATTATCAACCATCTAATACAGCACTCACAAGATTGATTGTTCATTATAACGACGTTTTAAACAAATGCTGTAAAATTAAAGCGAAGCGAAAATATCAATGATTCAGTACTCGATGCAGGAAAAAAGTATTAAATGGATCAATTCATTGTTTATTATTTATAATTTTCTAAAGTAACGTTTTAAAGTAATTCAAATGATAATCGAGGAGGCACAGGTATTAGAAATTTAGGTCCACATTGATTTTAGATGATAATATTATTGAAGGAACACAGGTAACTATTAAAATGTATAATATACGTGAATAATATAATAATTTATACATCATAACTATTACTCATTTGTAAAACGGAGAGATAATTTACACAACAAGTACAGCCAATCATTTAATACACGTATTTGTATTTTAAAATACTAGTAATACCAGTCAATTTTTTGATATTAAAAATAAATTCTGCAAATAAAATACAGTCTGACCACTACAATTATAAGCATGTGTGGTCGCTTTCTTTAAATGCTTCTTTGGTACAAGGCTGATAGCAGCGTACGTGATCGAAGGGTCTAAAAATGCTACCATAGAGTATATATGTATATGGCGGAACACATGACAAATGATAAATCTCGATCTGTTGATAACTGTAAGAAGAAGATCCGTATGCAGATGCTGTAAATGTTAAGTTCGTATTTAGTTATTACTTGGTATAGAATTAAGAGAAATATATAACTGTTATGACCAGGCTCACATTACTCTTGTCAGGGTATGTTTGCTTCCACTTTTTGTATACCATCAGGAGCCGCAGGAACTTGTACATTGTTTTGTATATAAACAACAGGTGCTATGGATGGAACTTGTGCATCCACATTCTCTGGATTTATTCAAGATGTCCATTGATTGGAGCTGCAGCAATCACTTGACCTCTATTTCAAATGTTTCGTTGTCTTCCTACTCTTCGTGGTTTGTCCACTTCTTTCTCATTAGATTAGGCTAATCAAGACGTCTTGTCATAATGGCAGCTGATTATTCAGCAATGCATCATCATTTCTTTGCTGTTCATTTGTCCATTGCTCTGCTGTGGCATTATCTGAATTTGTATGAAATTATTGTTAGAAATCTCGTATTATGTAAAAAATAAATAATATACCGATACGATTGTATGCTAAAGGGATTAGTAATATGTCATATGGATGATTATTAGGAAAATAATGATGACGACGATCGTCTCTTGCTTCGAACTCAGGATTTTGTGTTTTATTTAGATTCCAGAAATTATTTTGAAAACGTATAAATGTGGTCTAAATAAACCGCAAGTCACGACTTAGCGTTAATAATTACATAACATATAAATTTTAATGAGAAGAAACCAATTTGTTGTCATTACGTAGGAAAAGTAAAAAAAAAAAATTAATAATGTTTTTTACGTCAATTGTGCATTTTTTCTTTCTTTACGCATGTTGTTTTTTTTTTTTTAATTTGTTTTTACCACTTAAGGTAGTTGTTTCCTAAATAAAAAGTATCTAAAAGGGTACGAAATTTTCAGAAAAACTAATATACGCGTCGAGAAATATGTGTAAAAAATTTTAGACCTATTTACCACGTCATTACTGAAATATCCTCGTCAAAAAATCACTTTTTTAACATAAGAGCAATGGTGCCAACACTACATAGCCCCATGATTTTAAAAAGTGTATTTGAAATTTAAAATACTTGACTTGGCTTCTTTAACTAAAATAATATTGCCACTTCATTCCACATAGTTATTACTTTACTCAAGATTTTTTATCCTCTATTTACAGCTCATTCGTTGACAGAAAAAGCAATTTATAACCATATAACAGGTAGAAAAAAATGTGAAAGTACCAGAAAATGATGTATTGGTGAAAAACTTGTTTCTCAAGAAACATGTATTTGTACGGATGTGTGTTAGTTAAATGTAAAAGTTTTATTTGCTAATTCTTAAATAATCAAAGGCGTGCAAACTTAAACCTGTCCGTTACACAATGATTATAAGTTTTTTAACAAATATTTCACAAATTTGTTTGTATCCAAAAATTTAATTGATAAATTTATAATCTATACCTACAGACAATTAAAACAGTTTTATTCTAAGAATCGAATTAGGTTGGAAAAGAATTTGATAAGATTTACTTTTTTACTAAAAACTCGATTGCAACAAATAAGTATAAAACTAACAATAGACTCACATGGATAAAAAACAACGAAAGTAAATGTCTTAATACATTTATTTCAGCTTCGAATGATACTGTTATGAAGAATCTTTTAGGTATACTCTTATCTGACTTTGTTATACATACACTTAAATTACGACAAAACTTAGTCATATTGACAAAAAAATAAGATGGATCTGGGTGTCAAAACACTATTTTTTAAAAGTTACAATAAGTTAATTGCTTGTTATTCAGATAAGGGCTTTTCTGTAATTGTTATCCCTGCATCTCAATACCACAAAAAGGTTGAGAATGTGGTGTATGATCCTATTTATTACCAATCTTTTAAACGTGATCCATTACCATGTTTTTAAAAACTGTCTAGAGAAGAGATTTTAACATTTCAAGCTATCTAATAATAATGAGAAGAACTTTTCGGAAAATACTAAATCAGTACGTTTTGTAGAGTCAAATTTTTAAAATAACAAATAAATTTAATATAAACATGACTTTTCACTACGGTTCGATGACAAAATCAATTTAAATTTTTTTGAAATATAGTTTTCACTGGCAGTTACATGTAGCATTGTGTGATTTCAATTTTTTTTTTTTTTTTTTTTTTTTTTAATAAAAGATTTTATTTCAACTTGTTTCGTCTTAAATTCTTATAAGAATAAGAAATTAATCACATTAAATACGATGAACATAATTTTTAACTTGAAAAAAAAGAAAAAAACCAAAACCTATTTAACGAGGTTAAATAAATCACGATGCAAAAATGCTGATGTTAATAACAAACTTAAGTTTGGCTGTTGTAAGAAAATTTTTAAAAAAACTTATGTTTACCCACCTTGTCCCATGTAACACGTGTTCCGAACCTCTGCCGTTTTTCAGGCCCCAGTGAAAATGCAAACTCTCCAGCTCGAACTTGTCATTTTCCTTCAGCAAAGCACCAAAAATGTACGGTGTACGTTTTCTTATCGATTCATCCTTAATTTTTAATACGACTATAATAGATAAGAAAATTTTGATTAAAATAAAAAAAAAAGATTTGATCACCATAAGTATTATCATCTCATCAAACTGAGGGTGAGAAAGCAAAGTCAATTAGTTTATTACTTACCCGTGTGTCCATTATTCCTCAGTGTCAATGGGGGTTGTAGATAATCATGGTAACCAATCATTTCCAGAGCTGGAAGTGGCAAGGCTACAGACCGACTTGCAGCTATTGGTATCGGTGATTGTAAGCCCCCTGCGCATAGCGGGTAATTTCTGACCCAGCGATCCTGACCTAAAAGTCACTTAAAATGCTAAAACCCTTTCATTTTCATCATAATATTAATTCTTTCATTAAAACCAATATAAAATAACCATTAAAATCACCTGACTGAGAGTAATCGAAATATGACCCTGGCTTGGCGTGATCTGAGGGATTGTGAATACATGAAACACTTTCATTGAAAATACAATGTAACAAATAATCCTAATCAATTCACATGACACTAATGTATATGTACCTAATAAACAACTGTTCATCACGAGAAAAACTATTAACGTTAATCTCATGTTTTTTGTCACTTGTTGTCTGCCTTCCCTTTCATACGAACTTGTGTACCTGTAATGCCTATAAAATTTTTTTCACGGATAACCTTAACTTTGAGCAACCCACGTCCGACTCTTTCATTTGAAATAAGACGACGATTAAAACGTTTGTTATGCCTTTACGACAATTGAAACGTTTGTTATGTAACTTGGTAACTTTAGTTGTCGTTTCGATTGAAAAACAGTGGTGTCCTCTTTGCGTCACGATTGCGCTACGCAGAATAAAGCATTAGCGTAAAGCTATGCCCCACTAAACACTTGTGGCTCGTGTGCGTGTCACGTCCTATGTTTCTGCTCTCAGTTTCCTATGAGCGTTAATAATGGGTCATTAGATTTTATCTTTTGTTATCCTCGGCACGCGACGATTTTTCTGCACTTAAACAAACCTTTAGTTACAGATCATTGGATTGCAGGTGCTTTTGTGGATACTTCATTGCGACCATAAATGTGCATTTGTATTTTTAAGTTTTCAGAAATTATCAGAAATTCTTACAGTGTAGAAATTTGAAGTTGAAAAAAATGATACTATTGAATTGATGTCAGCAGAATTTAGAATGGTCTAGTGCAAAAATATCATAATGCTCGGTCAAAAACAATTATCTCCCTTTCAAAAGTACAAAAAGGCCTATCATATCTATGTGTTTCGATACTGCAAAATAACGAAATTATAAAATTAACACGTTGGCTTCACACGTTACTGCAACTAAAATGTTTGATGACAACGAATTGCAGCAAAGTATTAAAATTAAAAAAAAAATTGCATACAAAAAGTTAGTGTGCAAAAAAGTTTTTAAATTTGAATAATTTGATGCCCTACTGCAAGTTACTGGGACATGAAATTACTATTTTTTTCAAATAGAAAAAATTTCTAAGTGCAAAAAAACAGCTGACGATTTGCAGAAATCAGCTGATTATTCAGCAGAAAAATCAGCGAACATTTTTACCAGTGTTACCGATGCATCCGCATTTACAGAAATAGATAAAATAGACTATTTAATATTTATATTTTTATTTAAAATAGTGCAAGCAGAAAAAAGAAATTATTAATATTTGCTGCTTTCCATTCATTCTTCTCTCAATTAAAGTAGTCAACCTTGAATTTTTTAGAACTCAACAAATTATTCATAAATAAATACATCACTATAATTTTTAATTTCTGAGGTTTATCATTTACGTCTGAAGTTATAGTCGGTTTTGTGTGATGACTCCCATAAAACTACATGTTTGATTTTTTATCACTAATAAATTCAGCATACTTTATTAACATAACATATGAATTCCGAGAGTTTCAATGGCTAAGTAGTGAGCATGCTAGCCTCCTATAGCTGCAGATACTCGAGGAGTCGTGGGTTCGAATCCCATAAAAAATTATCAAGATTTTTTCGCGAGGTTTTACAATGAGATGAGTACAACACCATTCATCGGAATTTCGAAACAAATAGTCGGTTTTTCTGAACATTTTTGGACCTCCTGGGGCTTCCTATTCAAAGGAAAGCCAACACCTGGCCAGCTCATCGGGTAAAAGTCACTGTTTGTTTTAAAAAGGTCGGTACAGTGAGTTAAATGGTTCATTGGAAAATATCTTTTCATTAAACTTGATAATAGCTGGAGTGTACTTAAAATCAGCGCTGCGTCTTGTAAATAGTACCCAGTAGAATGGGTAACCAAGTCATCTAAGAGGAGCTGTGCAACGGGCCCGCATGAAAAACTCGCATACTTGGGGAAACAGAAAGTGGTAATCATGAAAAAAGAACAAGGATGGTACAGATTGGGAGCATAGGATACGTAAAAACCCTGCAGGGGTATATGTTAGAATCTTAATATGATATAATACAATAATATCAGAATTTCGGAGGTTTTTATCATTTTAATACAAATCACCCAAGCCTTTTTAAATTTGGAGCTGTAGTATACATAAACATACATACGTTTATACATGTTAGAATCTTAGTATAATAAAATACAATAATATTTAAATTTCAGAGGTTCTCATCATTCTAATACAAATTACCCAAGCATGTTAAATTTACAGTTGTAGTATACATAAATATACGTATATGTACATACGTTTATACCTATATATTTTCTGCCTTTAAAGTTTCCAACGTTCTGAGAGTGCCTTGTGAGGAACAAAAGAAAACGAAAATAATTATGCATATAACTCAATTTGAGTTCAAGCTGACACTCCTTAAAACAAGCTGTTTGGTTTACTAGAATGTATGTAACGTGGGTATTAGACCAAATTGCGCCTGAAACATAACTACCTTGCCAAGTTCTACGTATATCACAACACTTATTAATTGTATAGTGCACCAAAGTCTGCAAATTATCTGAGCCGCCTTATCAAAGCCACCGACACCGCTTTTTTTCTGGAGGGTATAAAAGGCCCATGCCAGCCCACGTTAATCACTTTTTGCCTTCAGCAATGAATCTGGCACGTTGGCTAGAGAGCTCTGCTCTTTAAAGCGCTGCTGTACATTTTATGATAGCGCAACAAATAGCAAAGTTGTATCTACGCATTTTATTATTACTTTTTATGTTACAACTTTGATATTACATACTACCTACTCTGACTAAACGGGTGACGAAGAGACTACTGCACTCTCCTAGTTTTCCCCGTTCACCAGTAACTTCTCTCTGGTGTTACTCGGGCAATGAGCGAATCTCCGGGGCAGTGCGAACCGGTGTTATCCTCTAGGTGAGGTAGCTGGTGAATCAGCGGATTTTTAGGGCAGTACGAACTGAAGTGATCCCGGGGCATTGGTTAATTACCGAACCTTAAGGTATCATGAGAGAGTAGGTAAATTAATACATAATAATATCAATAATCTTGGGACGTTGTGTATCACGAGTCAGGGGCATTGTGTATCCTTATTAATCATCTCCTGGAGGGTCATAAAACACGCTAATTATTCAAACATACTACCCATGCTCCGTGTATGAAGAAGTCTATATAGTGTTTTACTTCTTAATTTCCATAGTATAGCGAAATAACGTAAATTCATAATTCTCAAATTGTTTCTATCGATTTCAGTTCTTACTGTAATAAGGCTGTTGCAATCATCATTTTTGAAAAAATTTGAAACTAACTCTAAGTATTTATCAGACCCTGCTAAAGATTTAGCAAAATGTTCACAATTTCTTCAATATTAATTATTATTAATCACGCTAAGACATTCTAAGGAAATCTTCAGAAATCCTATATTCACTTGGTATCTAAGATGTACTTGGGTTTTTCATATTCGTCAATTTGAATCTACTTAATTTGTACACTTCTGGCTGTATAAGCCATAAATCGATAATCGACAAGGTTGTTTTATATCCCATAACAACTTCGTCAACTAAGTCTTCCTTACTGATTGCAAGCATTTTAAACTTCATATGTGTATTATAACACTTTTCAATCTGTGCAATGTGATTTACTTCTTCGAATTTAGAATTCAAATTTTTTATTCATTGTTTACCACATCAAATTATAAAATACACGATTTAGCAAAGAATTAGAACAAAGTAAAGACAAAAGTTTAAACTTGACAGGTGACTTACGCCTTTTCGTTTGAACTGAATTGGAAAGAAATAAAGAAACATTCCTGGTTGGCATCTCTGTATGGGCTTTAATAATTATTTTATTCTTACTTTTTCAGTAATAAGATATCATAATAAAAATCCATTGATGATATTGACAGCAAATACACTAATTAAAACCTCAATTGAGTCTATTCGTAGGATAATAATTACATAAGGTCATAGATGTAATGTCATTGTATTTATTAGGGAACTCGTTCACGAAGTAGATATTACGTTTGGAAAAAACATGTCGACGCGCTTTATTTGAATCTCAGAATCTATTAGGTATTTCCTCAATTACTAATAGTTAAAAATTACATATACGGTATTGCAATCAACATTACCTCATAAAATGCACAAGTTTTTTTATTATTACTTGACTTTGCGTTGTGATCCTTTACTTCATTATATTTTTTTTTTAATTTGTCCATTTTGACGTACTTACATTTACTTGCAGTAAACTTATTCTTTAGCCTTTTCGACTTATTCTGGCAGAGAAAATTTTATAAAATTGTCTTTTAGTTAACCAATTTTTTTCAAATAACTGCTGATTCTTCTCATTACGGCGATACGTATTTTTTGACAATCAACCCAAATATTCCTGAAAACTTAAAAAAAAAGATAAAAGTTTTGAATTAGTGGTAATTAACTTTCTTCGCTAACAATCTTTCACACAGAGTATAGCAAGTCCAAAGCTTTTTTTATAAGACACCGTTTGCTGCACTAGGATATACATCTGAGTTTACAGGATTTTGTAAATTTTTTCTGTACACCTAACAGTTGATTTCATATTTTCAGAGAGTGTGGAGTGGTACGAAATCTAATTATAGAAAAATCTCAAGAGATTTATAAATGTCGATTTTTAGGGCAAAATATCTGAAAAGATGAAAAACCAGATAAAAAAAGACATTAACATTCCTATTTTTTCCACTTTTGCTTGATAATTGTATCAGGAATGCTTATGAGAATTTGGACTGAAACTTTCCAACCACAAGTTTAACTTTGGTATCGCAAAATTTCTTGAGCTTATTATTATTTCACATTTTATCGAAAAAGATATCATTTCATTCCCACTGCTGATATTTAAAATCATTGTAAATAATTTGTCGAAAACTTAACAGCATTATGTTTTATAGTATAGATCGACATTTGATGAAGATTCAAGATAGAATAAATGAGAGCCTAATAATGTAATTCGAAACAATGTTTTTAAACTTTAAAATGGATAATGTAAGTGTCTACTGGAACCGTCATTTAAAAGAAAGTTTAATTATATTGATAACAAACTCTTTTAATTTAAGGATAAAAAGACAGTTGTATAGGAAACGAGGTTAAGAAGGCTTAGGCGTTCTTGAATAAAAAGCTGGCTAGCTCTAAAATTTAGAGGTTATGTAAATAAATTATGCTGTATTTTTTTATGAAAAAAAAAAAAAAACAATAAATAAGTAGGTCAACACATTTATTTTCGAGAACATCGATTGTTAAAGTTCATCATTTTAAGGCGTAACCTTACGAAATCTGAAATTCAGTTGACTACTATACTGCAATAAAAAGCTGTGGGTCTAGAAATCAAATTGGTACATATATTTTTAATCATAAAGAATCTATTACTTTAAATAAAAGGTAGGATCAACACGTTGAATTTTGAGAAAATAGCGAGGAAAACGTCGAACGTGAGAATTGTTTTGTTCAGGTACTGTGAGTCTGTGACTGGGAGTGCGCATGTGCCATACAAGTTGCAACTGTGCATCAATAAGGTGGTGTGCCATTTTAATAGACAGCACAAGTAAATACAAATAATGGTATATTCTGTATACTCTTATTTGAAAAAAATTTTAATAAACTGAAAATAAAATGATGTAGTTGTTGAGTAACAACTAATCGAATATGATTAACTTAGTTAAAAGCATTTATTTACTATTTTACAGAATTTATAACGAACAATATATACACAATTTTTTTTTATCTAGCTAATCAAAAATATCTTAGATGATTCTTTTATGGATGGTAACTCGTGGTTTATTGCTCACATTTTTCCCTAATAGAAATGTCAAACCGTCTAATCCTCCAGTTTTAATTGCTTTGGGAAGCATTGTTTGATTAATACTAGCCTCAGAAATTTTTGTTTTAATAGCTGGTTTTGTGTTCGTTAAATCTGTTAGTGAGTTATTATTCTCTTTGATTTTATATAATGTAGCTTTTGTATTTAATATAAATTCAATACTTTTTGTATTTTTCATAATTTTAGATGTGTTAACACAAATCTTATGAATAAGTTTTTGTGAAACATTTCACGCGTTATGTGCGTTGATAACATCACTTTTATCTGAAAAGTCGTTGGCTTAATCGACTGATTCCAGTCCAGCACAAGTGTATAGGTCTATAACTGCAGAAAAAATAAGGTGCGGTGTTCTCAGTTTTATAATGACAGGGCCGTCAACTTTTTATATGGTACCTCGGGAAAACTAATACATTTTTTAATATCAATTTCCCAATGACTTATCCGTATATTATTGTTATTTCGTTGACACATGTGTATAATCAATGTGATTGTAAATAAAATAATACAAAGAATTATTTTGTGACAAAGGGGCACCAAACGCCCAAGTCTCCTTAAGTGGTTTAAAGTATTTAAAAATTGTAGCACTTTGTTCAAAATAATTTATATTAAATATTGAAAGTCTAACACACACACAAAAACTTCGTTTGCATATTACAGCGATGAAAAAAGTTGTGATATTAAATAATATAAAATGAGTTATGCAAACTACAAAGATATTTTATTCATTATTTATTGAAAAGCTATTACACATTTGTTATAGTAATATGCATTTCTTTAATAAGGCTAAGACTGAATTTCCAGGAGAAACTGAATTAAACTTTTAGAGCTCAGAACATGTCATTACAACAGCACTATGACATTAACATATTCGCATTATATATAAAAATGTTGATAAATATTACTATAAATAATTACCTAGCCATCTTTGCTTGCTAAAAATAAAAAATGAGGTATCGTAAAGGTAGTAAAAGAGGTATCGTACATGGATCAGACAAACATTTATTCTTATTTAAGTAATAACATTTTTACACAGTTCTATTTCACCCTTTCACATACGCACGCACTTATATACATAGATGAATTAGTTACTTTAACGTTTCTACAAAAATAAACTTTACAATATTTACAATAATTTTAAACAAACACTTTTTAATTTACAATGTCACTTTTTCTTAGTAGCTTTTATTCTTTTTTTTATCTGTAGCCCTTAATTTAGCTATACTTAAAGAGTAATCTACATATTTACATCGATAATCTACTAGTTTCCGTTAAAATTTCAAACAGTTTCCTGCTGAATACTGAGTAGGTGTGCTTTTATGTGCCCGTAAATAATCAAGATCTACGAAAACTATCGTAATCAAATCGTATCATCAATACCAAATTCTACTTTTGTTAAATCTTCATTAGGATTTAGTATACTTGAGAGCCTTGTATGTTCACCACAAGGAATAAGGATAAGGGATATGAATGGCACTAATGTTGGAAAATCTTAAAAAGGTATTTTCTGTCAGCTTTCAAAGCTATCACCTTATTGGCACTTTAGTAAGTTTCAAACTCCAATAACTTGTGTCAGATGCCACACGAAAAGCTGCAAGTTGAATTAATGCTATGGTTTGTAAATTTTAATATGTACATTGAAGCATCATTAAGTGAGCCGTAATATTTATAAGTACTTAAGAAATAATGAAAGACTCTTTAAAAAAATTACTATAAAAAGTTATTGTTAAACATGGAATGATTTTTAAAAAATTGCGTTTTTCTTTTATGGATAATTAAGGCAATACTGCAGTGCTGTTTCATTAAATCAAGTCAAATAATTACAATAATTATTTCCAAAAAATAACCACCTAAAATAATAGAAAAAAGATAATGCAAACGGACAATGGGACTTATATAAATCATTGAATTTTCATTCACCAATATGAATAAGTTAGTAACTAAATTACAGTTAACATGAATTCTACCAATATTAATTTGAATTGTATATAGCTTAAAGATAAGCTCGAAAAGATGTAATAAGAAATGTATACAACTGGTAATGAAATTTGGCCTACGATCTGGAACCATGTCTGTTAACCTGGAGAGAGAAGGACAGGTCTCTAATGCTTCTACTTTATGTGAATGGCATATTAATTGCTAGTAGAAATATTTAAAAGTTAAAAAAAATAAAAAAGAAGTCAGTGTGCCAATTTGACATGACTAACATGAAAGAGCCAAGAACATTTCTAGAAACAAAGATGAAATGAGACAAATGAAATCACATAATTGTACTTTATAAGAATACATTAATAAAATAAGCGCTTCGGAAATAGTAAGATGCATCTCCAGAAAAAACCCTTGGTCAGAGAGTTAGTTAGATCCCTTTTATACTTAACAAACACAGTTTGTCCAGATAAAGTATACTCTGCAAATATCTTAAAAAAACATCAAGTCAGTCCCACTGTGAATGAGTAAAAAATGACAAAACTAATCTGCAGATATCTAAAGCATACATGAAAATTGGTAATCCAGTTTGAAGGAAAGCTAGATAATCTGCAAAGGCTCTACAGACTGCAAAGGCTCACTGACAACGAGCGGCTTTGTAATAGAACTAACTGATGATGCTGTTACTTGGAGGACCAGAAAACAGTCGAACACACTTTTATCAGCGTGTCAGGATGAGTAAGTGGTTATAAGCGATGCATGTCAAAAGACAAGATCTCTTAAGAACTTACTGTCACCAGTTCTGACCAACATATTCCTGACTATGTCATTGCGGTGCGATTATAGAGTTTCTGGAGCTAGTAGTCAAGTTGGTAACAGTAACAAGTTAAGAAAAAGTAGAACATTGTATGAGAGAATGTGTAGATACAGATCTTTTTAAAGTTAAATCGATCGAGTCCTAGGAGCAGGTCGCTGACATTATGACAAAGCTTCTGTCCTATAATACAATATTTGGTTAGGATAAATGCAGTCAAATCGATATGATCAATTTTTCTGGATTTTTAGAATGGAACTTTCATATTGTTCTTATCTGGTATTTGGCACTAAGTTATAATAGTTAATAAAAACGTAGACAGAAATTCTGCGATCTAATAACTAAAATTTCTTAAGTATAGACTCAAAATGGCCAAAACGTGATAAAATCAAGAAAAGCACGGAAGATAAGGTCTTAGTTTTGTGAATGAGAATCAAGGTAAAAGGGCTATATAACTTCAGTTTTCTGAATGCTTAATCACGCCAAATACAGCCAATACTGTTAAATCTTTTTCCAGTATAACTTTACTAGTAAATATTCCAAACCCATGTAGTCTAGGGATCAAATAGAATCCAGTGACTTATTTAGTAAGGATAAGCCCATCAAAGTTTTTCAACGTATTGTAGCACACTCAACACAATTTTCAGTGGGCTGTTGTCCGAGTGTTTAACTTTACGTTATTAATAAATTTTGTTAACAAATTAAAAATTTTCGTTTCTTTCACAAATAAAATTTTTCACTTGATTTTTTGTGACAATGTCAACAAAAAGTTAGACGTAGAGGAGATTTGTTAAATTTATTTCTCTTTTAACAAAAAATTCGTGAAGTTACTAGGAATAAATTTACCATTTTTAATTTCTTACAACATAAGATTCGGTTAAAGTGAAAGCTTTTCATGTTTCATTTACAGGCAGAAGATATTAAGTTTAAATATTATAGAATAATCGAAATACAGAATAAAAACACAAGGAAAAAAATTGTCTAAAAATTTCCCAACTAAAAAACCAGCTTTTCACATACCATTATTAGGTCAAAAAACTTCAACAGACAACTACATCTCGAAGTTTTCTACTCAAATTATTTATTGACAATCTTAAATTTTGATAATCTCCGTACAAGAAATTACAATGTGTGTATATATACATACACATACATAAGATGTTGTGATTTTTTAAGTTTTGAGTAAATAAGAGGATTAATCACGTAAATAAAGTTAACATATAATAAGCTTGTTATGGTTCAAGGCATATTTCAAAAACATTAGTGTTACTTTTATTTTAATGAATTAACGAAGTAAATATTAAAAGCAAGCAATATTTATTGAGTTAAATAATTCTACTTCTATTTCATACTCCTTCCAAAGACATCATCAGCATAGAGGCTATTTAAAAACAAGTCCATTTGTTTATAACACTGAAAGCTGATGCTTATTTTGTAATAAAGATCTCAAGAAATCATGAAAGTTCAAGAAAAACTATACTCAGTGTTCATAATGATTTAAATTTTTTAGATTCAACAAGAGTATTCTATCATTTCTTAGTGCAAATCAAGAAGATTGTAACAATTGTACTTTTCACATAAGTACAGCTCAAAATTAAGTTATCATGGTACGAAATACGGTTGGTACATTTTATGCATTGCTCAATTGTTATTACTGTTATAGAGAGATTAGAAATTTCTTATGAGCCTGCAAATATTACTGTGGTAGTGATAAAAATCTTTTTCTTTTTAATACTAGAATGAATAGGTTACTTTCTCAGTTTCCAGAAGGCTTCTGCGACTTGCCCATATCTATTCTAAGAATATCGGTTTAAAAAGTTGAAGTCATCAGAAGAGGGCATGTTTTTGTGTACATCCATTTACCGTAAGGACTTTTACAGCAACTTACTTCTAACACAAATACCTAGATTTTTTTTGAGATAACCTACATTTTACTTGAAAAAATCTGTGAGAGAAAGAGTTGTTCTTTAAAATACTCATCTTATTTTTAAACAGAACGTGCAGTTACAATTAGATTACAGCAAATATATAATATTTTGAAGCATGGGTCTATAAGAGTAATTCTATGTTCAATCAACTCGGGCATCGAATATCTTGAAATTTGTTACGATAACAAACAAAAATGTTTATGCCGTAACCTTCTTAACAATTCTTTTTTTTTACCAAAAATATTACTTTTTAGTTGTGTAAGAACCACGCAAGAGACTCCTGAAGTGCTCTTAATGTAGAATTTGGTATTGTATGACATCACTTTTACGATTTTGCTGTTATACTAGGCTATTGACTTTCAAATATAAAGAGGTGTTATTTAGTTTAATACTCAACAAGTACAGTTTGAGATGCAGTATGTATTATTTTTCACTATTTTTTAGCTATTTCGTATCGGTCACAAGTATCTTTTGTTAACGGAAATTAGTATCTTAACACAGAAATAAAATTCTTTATGTACTAATATCTGGTAAATTGTCCACTATTAACAATTCCTGAATTCTATGAAGCATATCTACAGAAAGTGCTTGATCAAGCCATGTACAAAATTTTAAGAAATACGTAATAATATGTAAAAAATTATGCCGTAAACTACTAACTTAAAAACTTCAGTAACGCTGAACAAAGAATTACTCATAGAAGTCTTAGGATACTCAGATATCTGTGCAACACGTTGCATGAAACCTCCAGAACACCGCTGCGTGGTATCTAATAGGCTGTGCGTTCGCATGAAACTGCTCCTCTTAACTTTACAATCAATATTTGTTACTTTTAGATCTGGAAAATATAAACGGATTATCTAAAAACTTATATATTTTTGTATAATTTTGCTAGGTGTCTTATATTCTACTATCTGCATTAGATTTATATGTGCAGAAAAAAAGATTTTATAGAATAGTTTTGGATAATATTATAAACAAAAAATTTTCGCACAGCTTTCAATAAACTGCGTGAAACAAACTACTCAAATTAACTTGTCCATTTCAAAGTATGAAAACAATGAATGAAAAAAAAGTAATAAATTTACTCGTAATAATTGATGAAATCCACTTACCATCAAATTGCAGCATTTTTCGTCTACGCTCTTCACAACATCTTATAACCATACGTAGATATTCTTGCGCATAAAATGTCCGTTCACGTGCTGCTGCATGAAAATCTTCTATCGTCTCTGTGGAGCAGAAATGACAAAAACATAGTTGAGCTCGATAAAACTCAAATAAGGAAAGTGCCTGAAAAACTAAAAGTTTTCAGCAAAAGACAAAAGCAATTTTTTTATTCGAGTGTTGCCACGAAATGTACGAGTGTTTAAAGTCAATAACTATCAAAATGAAAAAAAGGAAGTTAAACTGATGTTAACAAAAAATGTGATGATACTATCATCTCGGAGTCACCTATAGCTGACAAGGATAAGGTAAAAAAGGATAAGGTAAGAACATCTTTCAAATATTTGAATTGTAGAAGTAAAAAATTTACATATTACTTTTTAACATAATGACAATTTACGTACCTTCATTTTTAACAAACTCTGGAGTCCATCTAGAAATTCTCCGAAGTTTGGTAAATAAATCTTGATGGCTTACGAAACCTGGAGGTTTGCGTTGATTCAGTGATTTGTTTTCAGACTGCACTATAGGGCAAGAATCGAGAAAAAATATGTTACTTCCATTCTCTTTAAAAAACTATAACAAAAAAATTATAATTAGTTTGGTTTTGTTGAACAGATTACGGACCTGGAAGTTCCAGTTTTCGCCCACAAGGTTTATTCCATAGTTTAGCCCAATCCAGATGATCGTGCGTACCTGGAGCTGAAGTGATCAGAAGGTTTCAACATATTGTTAATATTGTATCACTTTACTCATAATTAATTTTCTAACAGGAAATGTGTTATCTTTAATCTTCTACATATACTTTTTTTATTTTGGATCGTAAAAAGTTCTTAGGCAAAAGTGGTAGTTTTCGTCACAAAAGTGACACCGCTTTTGTAGCCATTTTGCGGTCTAAGGAACCATTAAGTAGCCCTAGACGCATGTCACTTGTATGCCGAACACTGATTTTTCTACCAAAAGCCAACCAACCCCTCAAAAATGCTTAAAGTAGGAAAAACATTTTTTCAACATGCTGTAAGTGTTAAATGGTTATTTAATATATTACTCGAACTTGAATTTTTTTTCTATACTACGCTCGTATTTTTAGTCCTCATTGTCTGGCAAGAAAGAGAAAGATAATATTTTTAGTTAGTTTGTCGCTTTACATTTTTTAATTCTGAGGTTGCACGTATATGTAGCATTTGATCTATAAATAATGAAATTAAACCCAATAAGAGTCACATGTAGACCATACATATGTAAATTTCCGGAAAATTGACATTTATATAACACAAATTTATAAAATTATATCTAGTTAGTGTTGAGGATTTTTTTCTTTAAAATTAGACTATCCTAATGTAATATCTTAACATTTTGCCTTGTAAAGTTTTATTTTCAAGATTTAAATAAAAAGGTCGTTTTTGTAGTTAATTATTTTTAAAAATTCATTAATGCATTTAACACTACACGAAGCAAAGTGTAAGAACAATGTTGAAATACTTTGCAACATGTTTATATACATTATAAGTAGTAAAAAAGCAGCTTATGCACCAAAGGTGCAAAGTTAAATTATGTTGCATGAAAGGTGAAGTTATTGTATGTTTGAGATCAAGGTGCAAAGTCATTTTTCTTTCCGAGAGTGCAAAGTGGCATTTTGTGCCCATGATCTCACTTGGCACTCTTCAAATCCAAAGTTCTGCCCTTGAGCCAAAAGTGATTTACTAGACTTAAAGTGTGCCTACAATTGCAGTTTGCATTCTTGAAACGGAAAACGACGTAAGTATATAACTTGGGCACAAAAACATACAACGATTCCACCCTTTGGAAGTTCATGTTTGTACTTTATGCCCCAGTAAAGTTTTATTCCATATATTTTTCAGTAAAGTGACTTATACTCCGCATGATAAATAATCTTATCGAAAAAAATTCGCTTATTTTGATATTTAGTGAAATGGAACTAAAAATAATATTATATAATTAAAAACAGTGTAACTTGTGAATGGTGCAGTCATGACAAGAATTGTTTGTTTGCTTATTTAAGCAAGTTGAGTATAAGTTGTAGAGATACATTTTATGCCTTACGGTTGGAAATTTTGATGATTTTATCATAAACTAGATACACGTTTTCAAACATTCATTATATCATTTCAATATAGGTTTCACCGAAGACTAAATATATTTTTTTATGAATTACATAAAGTCTGTGTAAAATAATATACGCACCATGATTTTGCAGCAATTCCAGTGTCTGGCCATAAGTCTTCGTTCTTTTAGCAGGCATGTCTTGATAATTGATGGATTCTAAGGCTTTCCGTTTCAAAGCTGATTTTTTTTCGAGTTTCACTTCAGGCAGCGCTGTCGGGCAGAAAGAAAAAATAATACATTAATTTTGTCACTTTAAAAGTTATACGGTGCTAAAGTATAGGCGTACCCTAGAATAAGCATATTTTATAAGAATTAAAAATGCTGACTATGTGAATTAAAAAAAAGAATGAGTTAAGATTACCCGATTAAAGTAAAGTAAAATTGACGCAACATTTTAACTCTTAACAAAATAAAATTTTTTTGATGAAAATATTCCTCATGAAAACAAAATATACATTCAACTATTCATGGCCAGCAGCAACTTTACAGTAGATTTATAAAAAACATCTTTTTTTTTAGAAAACTCTAAAAAAAGATGTTGTTTTGTAAAATTCCACGCTGTTTTCAATTTTGACATTTATTTTTATCTTTCTCTAATGTGACTATAAAAAATTAACTTGAAAATAAGAAATGCATTTTTCAGTGCGTTCGCCAAATTTTTCATCAATTAGGTTTTATTTTGATAAAGAGCGTCTAATTTTACATTAAAAACAATCAAAAAAAGTAGGGGATGTAAACATTTTGTTGGGCCCGTACCTCGCCCATTTTTTTGGCCTTGGAAAACGTTACAGCAAGAAAATCGGGTATGAGCAAAAACTGAAAAATAGGTCTTTTCCTATGAATTTTACAACTTGCTCTTTTGGCTATATCTTAGCTCACAGTTAAGTAATAGAACTTGCTAAAAAATTATTCGAGAACTTTTATTTAGAATTCTTGTTAAGGCACTACTACATTTGTAGCCAGGGGATGGTATTTTTTACCAGGGGAACTTTTCGACAAAAAAAAAATTATAAAATATTGACAGTTTTACACGGTCTCTTATGAGGGAGCAAGGTTAGGTTTACCATTTTAATTTTAATTAAGGTATATGCTAAAAGTGTTGGAATAAAAAAAAATGTTTCTATAGATACACTAGATCAGTACAAAATTAAGATGGTCGACAAAAAAAAATCAAGCCTTGCCAGGCATTTTTCAAAAATATAAGCAGTTACAGACGTACAGTTTCAAGTTTGTTGAGTGCAACAAGGGGTGCGCGGTAAAGGGTGTCCAAATGTGCAGGCAGGGGGGACTCCATGTTCCTCGACTCTCTGAATTACACTCCCAAACCTCCTTGCAAAGCTAAAATTTGTTTGATGGTTTCGCTTTATATAACTGGGCTAAACGTGCGATGAAAAATATTGAAATACTTTTTTGGTAAATACTTAAAGTATTCTAATTTCCTTAAAATGAATTATTTAAATTTTAAGACCGTTGAGCGTGCTTTAAGTTATCATGCAATCGTGTCTAAAAAGTCGGCCTGTAGAAAACCTCTATGGACATGCCGTTCCTACGTATGACGGAGTCATTTTTTATATTAATCCGAAAAACATCAAAACTTGACTCAATGTAAAATTTAACGTTTAAGGCTCGTTTTAATGCCCTGCGTAGGTGTGTTTGTTTTTCTTTATGTTTCATGTGAGGAAAGAGGAGCTGTTGACGGTGAAATATAGCCGGTGAGACGAGCCAAGAAAAGTGCGAGCGGGAAAAGCGAGAGTAGTCAAAAGAAATGTGTAATTAAAGGACACAAAGTGATGTTAACGTTAATAATGTGTGCGCGGATCTGTATATATATATATATATTTATATATATATGTATACATATTTATATATATATATATGTACATTTTAGTGTGAATCCTTAGGTTAGTAGAAAAGTAGATGGGATGCAGATTTGTAGCGGTTATTGTAATTATTGATTGTATTTTTACCGTGTCTTTTGTAAAATTGTAATGCGCCGGGAATAGAGAGTGTATGTGTATGAACGTGTAGTTAATGGGAAAACGAGACGTGTGCGAGCTAGGTCGTATAAGCGAAGTAGGGGAAAGAAAGAGAATGAAGAGATTTTGAGGCAGTACGACGCAAGCAGGGAGACCGAAAGGACTCCTTCGAGAGGAAAGAATGTAGACCACGTTCGCCATCGGGACGTCGGCCAACCTCCATCCGTTCACCAGCTCATGGTGACCTACGGAAGACCTCATCTGCAGCCTGGCTTGAGACTACGCAATTACGAGAGGCTGGATAGCAGTGGGCGACATCACGAGGACACGACGCCCGCATCTATACCCTGGAGATGAGGGTCTGGAGGTGATTCGCGTTATGCGTGGTAAGGTTAGCGACCAGTGGGAAAGTGAGAGAGAGGAACATAGTATGTGGCTCCGAGGTGAGGTTGTGTGATAGTAGGATGTGTCGAGGATAAGAGTTAAAAGCGGGCGTGTAGATGAGCGTGTGTGGTTGCTAGTACTGTGGCTTTCTTCATAATTGAGGAGAAGATTAAGAAGTGTACACGAGGAGGGGGGGGGGAGACGAGGTTGCTACAAGAGTGAGAAGGCGAGAGTTAGTTTGTTCGAGGGGAAGACGTTCGGGTCGGGAAGCTTGGTGGGCGTGATCGTTAAATCTTGGCGGGTGTGAACCGATGCATTCGGGGTGACGAACTGTAGCACTGCGCATTAAAGAGGTGTATCGAGTGTGTTTTTGTGTGTGTGTGTGTATTCAAAGCGAAGCGGTGACTGAGTCTCGGCAGCCAGCGAGGGGCCAGCTGACCGTTACGGTAGGATGTCGTAGAGTGTGTGTATGTGTAAGCAAGTTCGCAGCATCGTCTGAGACTCGGTAAACCGGTGGGTGAGGCCAACGGTAGAACACCCTGTGGACAAAGAGAGGATGGGTAGTGTGTGTTTTCGTCATCGAGTTGATACGTGAGGTAGCTCGTGTTTAAAGGCGTTTTGTCGTGGTCAAGTGTTTTCGAGGTCGCCGTAACCTTGGAGTTAGCCATTCTCTAGGTCGCGTGTAGGGAACTTTGGGTGTGCGTGTGCATGTATATAGGTATGTGGGTGTGGGTGTATGAGTACAGAGGCGTGTGTATAAATCTGCGACTTGCAAATCAGCGCCGGAAATAAGTAACGTTATTCTCTTGATGTGTTCATCTATTGTAAATAAATAAAAAGTAAGTAAAGAGAGTTTTTATCAATAAACAGTCCAGTTTTGCCTACATTTGCTGATTATAGTCATAACTGACCTTGAGGAGGAATGTCTGAGAAAAATTTCTCCCACTCCAGTTTATTATGGCAGATATGTTGATGATATACTCAATATAATCCCTTCAGAAGAAGTTGAAGAAATCATTACGGTGTATAATGGTTATCACAATAGATTAAAATTTAACTATGAATGTGAATCCAATAACACTATAAATTTTCTCAAAGTTTTAATTTTTAAGAATTCATAGCAAATTAATCTCAGATTTGTACAAGAAGTCAACTTTCTCAGGCAGGTTCCTCAATTTTTGCTCTAACAATCCCCGTAATCAGAAAATCAGGATGGTATACACATCAGTTGACAAAGCTATTTTACTTGCTAATAAGTCATTTTATAAAAAAAAACATTACACTAATAAAAAAGATTCTAACCATCAATTACTATCCGGAAACTTTAATCCACACGTATGTTAATAAGTGAATTAATTTTATTGACAAAAAACACTCATCCAGAGGGAACCCTTCTTCCTACTCTGATTTAAGTAGTAAAAAAGTTATTTCTATCGCATACATTGATTTTGTTATCGAGAATATCTCTAAGAATCTTTGTAAGTTAAATATTATAACCGTCCCTAGAATCACCAACTCACTTTAAAAAATTACAAAAAGAGGTACAGATCGAACTTATGTAGTATATAGGATTAATTGCCTTGACTGTGACGCCTCATATGTGGGTGAAACTAAACTCAATGTTTCTGTTAGAGTTGCTGAACATGAAAAAAATGCTAAAAAATTAGATAAAAATTTTGTCATTACTGATCACATGTGTAACTATACCCATATTTTTGGCTTCAAAAATTTTAGAATTTTAGAAAAAGAGAGTAACTGGAGGAAAAGGACTATATTAGAGATGATTCATACTAATTCACAGAGCGCAACCGTAAACAGAAAAGAAGACACAATGAGCTTAAAGAGTGTATACAACTCGATTATAAAAATTTTGAAAATTAACTTTCCAGTACTATAACAATTCAATTTTTGTTTCCTTCATCTTCTTATTTTATTTTAAATTTATCTGTTTCTGTTAAAATTATTTTTTACTAAGACCATTAAATTTTTTTACTATTACGTCTTCTACAATCTTGTCTTCTTTTTTTTTACTCCTTTGGGTGACATTCATATTTTGCAGCTGTATCTCTTTTTGGGTCATTGTGTACGGAAGTATTATTGCGTATGTATGTATTGACACTGTGCCTCTGCTTACTATATTTGTCGTTCTTATGTTATGCTCTAGTCATCGTATATTACTGAGATATTTTTAGTTGAACCTGTTTATTATTTGCAATTATTGAATATTGCATTTATAACCTGCATTATTGAATATAGAGAATAATAACTTATATTATTAATTATCTATTTATGAAATAAAGAGTAGTCCAAAGGTGAAATTTATGTTAGTGTATTCATTTGTATAAGTGGGTAGCAGTGATATCCTGGTCATTGCCTTTGGGAACTGTCTGCTTCGCGACGGACAGTCCGCAGCGGGGCCTCTTCTAGGTGAAGAGTTACATTGGAAGAGTGGAGCTGAGCCAAGCAGTGGTATCGAAAGTTGTGTTTTAGCGTTTGAGGGATTGTAGGTGTCTGAAGGTGATTTTAGTGCGTTGTATCAAGATAGGCTCTCGTCGACGTGAACACGTCGATTTGGGCTGAAAGTGCACTGTTACATACAAACCACTGAGGAGGCTGGAGTGGCTTCCCAAACTCAAGGTAGTTCTCTCTGCCTTACTTTTGTAATATAATCTGCTCTAGTAGCAGCACCAGGTAAGTTAGAATAATGGCCACAACACCCTAAACAGCTAAAGCAGAGTGTATTCTGGATAGACGTCTCCTGGTATTTTGCCGGAGACGTTATCATTCAGATCGTCTTATTATTGGTAGCTACTCGTCAATTATGATGATGCAGGATGGAGTTCGGTGTAAGTCGCTTGCCCATATTATAGCCCTAGGCTTTATGCACTGTCGTTAAACAACTATGTGTTAACTACTTTGCTCGGGCCTATTATAATCACACTTATTGAATTCAATTGCAGATGGTTTTAATGTTACGTCAACGCCGCCTAGCGAATTCAGCTGAACGCATCAACTCAAGCGCAAATCTATCGTGATTTTAAAAAACTTTGAGCTTATTTCTTGCTCTAGTCATTAATTTTTTCAAGAACAAAAATATTCGTAAGCCATCTAAGAAAGGTCAAAAATCGGTATGCAAAATTTCAGCAAAATTTGGTTGAGTAGTTTTCGATACCTGCTGAAAAGTTTTTTTCACAAAAAAATTACTTACCTTCATCATCTGAAAAATCTAACTTGCGTCTGCAAGTTAATTCTGATGCCAAATGACGATGATTATGTGTTATCACAGCTGCTGTGACAATATCGAGGCTTTTTTCAAGTGGAGCTGTAAAAAAAAATTAATTACTGGTTAATTTTACTAGTTTGGAGTAGTAGGTGATGAACAGAGTACTTATGTTCTACAAAATGTATAGGCTCTTATTGAATTATTTTAATCATACTATTGTCACAACTGCGAAAACTATTACATATTCTACATGTGTTATAATAATTTTCAATGTCGGCTGAAAAGTCTGTTAAAAAAAAAAAATAGAGAAACATACCTTCTGGTTCCGAAAAATCCAGTTTCCGTCTACAAGTGTATTGTAGAGCCGACTCCTGCTTGACTGGCGCTAGTGGTGCCTGGTTTATGTTTTTTAGTGGAGCTGTGGAGAAAAAACGATTTTTATTATTTTTCAGTGGAATCGCTGCCAATAAAAGAATGAGCGCTTCACTAAAATTACCTAAAGCTTTTAATGCAAAAAAAAGTAAGAATTATAAGCATGCTTGTAGGGATATTCTTATAATGTGGAGTTTAAATATGTTTTTTACTTGATAGAGTTTTAGAGCGATTTGTCGCAAATTTGATAGAATTTAAAAAATACACTGACAAACTGCCTAATAAAACTTGCTACTTACCATCACTTAGCGGAAATTCCGGAGCTATTTTGGAATTATTGGCCCGTTTGGCAGGCATGTCTGGATGGCTCATCAAACCTTGAGCTTTCCGTTTGTTCGTGAACTTAGCGATTAGCGGCACTGTTTAACAAAATAAGATTGATACAGGTTAACTTAACAATTATTAAATGAACAAGAGTGTAAAAAAAAAATTATCAACCGGTGAACTTTGACTAAAAAAACGAAACTTACGAAAAAAAACTAACGTATACATATAATTTTACTTAACTAAACAACAAATTTTCAATCGTAATAAAAGTTACAGCAAAGAGTATAATGATAACTAATAAATAAAAAAAACTAAGATAAGGAGTACTGCTCTAAGCAAAGTGATTATTAATTCAAGCATTGAAGAGATAGCAGAATATTGCCGTCTGTCCTTGCATAAATAATGTAATACCACACTGCCTGAGTAAAAAAATTGATCGATTTTTTATGGCCAGTAATAGTAAATACTATTTTAGAGTAGTACTCAATGACCAGATTTCAACGGGAACATTTAGCAATTGATATTCAGCATGTTAGGCTTAAAAGTTTTTTCGAAATAACCTGCTGTATTTCGTACATGGAAGAACAAACTGGCAGCTGGTTGCACATCCAGCCATATATTGCCCAACTCTTAATTATCATCGCTTTTTTTATACGTTTAATGACCTCTTAAATATAATTCGTGCCTTTAAAATATTTATCTATGTAAAAATGTATTATATTCTTGGCAACTACTGCAAAATGGTTAATCTCAACTTGGGCGTTTACTGTTAATGAATAGCATGGACAGCAGAGTTGGATTTGCTTCCGAAAAAAAAAAAAGACATTACAAGATATAGGTAAGGTTCTACAGATCTACTTCTTTCCCTGTAAAAGAATCTCTGAAAGTCTCTGCATACTAACTCAACATTAATAAAAGTTATGTGATCGAACTATGTCGTCTCACAGTGAAAAGTGAAAAAAAATTTATTGTAACATAAAAATTTTTCAAGTTGTGAGAACCAGTGGAAGTTTGGATTTCAAGATTCGTTATCTCATTCACGTTATATAGAACTAGCAGCCCCCCGTCTCGGCTACGCCCGAGACTTACGAACTGAAACACCGTAGTGTGTTGACATGTAATGTGAAACATTTTCAGTGAGAAATTTTATACATATTCCTGACACATCTCAGAACGAAAATCTTCTTATTAAAAACATATTTTTTCGGAATCCATATAGTTTATTTAGTCAAACAATAAGGTGTAAGAATTCAAAAAAAATAATTATGCTGAAAAGAACCGTGCGTTCCGTATGCCATAAGATAATCGGTGACCATAAGAAGCCGTTAATATACAGTTTATCCCGTGTAATTTACGAAAACGGCTATTTTTTAAAGCTGTTAAAATTTTATCTCTCATATCTCACAACTTTATTACCAGAGCAACAAAGTCCTGGACCTTAAACCCTACATTTTTATTGCCACAAAAACACAACTACATTTTCTACTCATTAAAAAATCTAAAGAAGGATCTTTAAAGATTACAGAGATTGCTGGGAGGGTACAATGAAAAGCTGATCTCTCACGTAATAGACTCTTTAGATGTCGATTTTGACTCTGCTGTTTCAATCTCGATAAATTTTCTGCGTCAGTTTCTTAACGCCTCAAATTGTATTCATAAGATACATTTGAAGTTTTCTTTCCAATATACCCTTTTGCGACTATTGGCATGCTTACGACCTTTATGACCCCTAAAAGCTATTTTCAGTCAACTTTGTTAATTTGAATATATTTAATAGCTAGGTAGTTCGACGTCCGATGGCTCTAAAAATGACCGGTGAGCTTCTTAAGTTAACTCTTTCTTGACTGCAGTTAACAGCAATTGTGACTGTCTGGATACCTCAGGGTGATTTTTCTGGCTTGCTGTTGAAGACACAGACTGATTGGGAGAAAAATTATAAAGTCCGAAGCTTTGGGGCTAGTTGTAGTGCTCTTTCCCAACGTCTCCCGGTATAACGTCGAAGACGTTAGTGTCTAAAGCACCTTTTTTATTTGCAGATTCAGTTGTTTTAGTGATTTTAGATGAGGAGATTGGTTAGTGATACTTGTCCAGTGGAGGCTGTCCCGTTGGCTCAAGTTTTTTTTTCCTTTATAGCTGTTGTAGGTTTGCCTAACGCCGACCTTGGAGAGGATCAGTGATTCCTGGTTGGATGCTTACAGTCAAGAGGGTAGTATAGGGTCGTCGGTCACCGGGGTTTCCAGCCTTGCGAAGAACAACTCCTCAGGTGACGTCTGCTAGTGAATGGCTGACTTGGTTTAATAGTGCCCGTCTTTAGTTGATATAGTATTGTAGTTGACGAATCGCTTTCAGAAATGGTAACAAAAATGTATTTGTTGGCAAGGTAGTTGACACTTAGGTGGCCCCCAAAAAGAACCGATGAAATTGATGGTTAAGTAGGGAACGTAAATACTTATAATGGCCCTAAAAAAAGCCATTGGTAAACCATCCAGGCTATTCTTTATTATTATTTATTATGATAAAGAGCTGGCTACGGGTTGCGTGATTCTTACCATGGGAGTCTCGATAACTGTGATAGAGGGAGGTACGCCGCCGACCTAAGAATATCTTGTCTCAGGTCGTTCCCCGGATAACCAACCGCTTATCGTTAGACGGGAACATGTGGGTAAGCGCATCGGGGACGCGACGACCAAGAAGGTAGCTGTTGTGGATACCCGTGCCCCTTAGAGCTGTTTTCTCTTGCTTATATTTGTAGCCACAAATTCTCTAACTGCACCAGCTGTGATGGTGGGACTGCTACACAACTCTGAAGAGTTGGTGCAGATTGTGCTCTGGCTAGATATGTCTTCTGATATTGTGGCCGAGACGGCATCGGTTGGAAGTAATTTTGTTTTTTTGATAGCATTTGTGGGGAATCAGGTTAAATGGACACCTACGTTTCTTTCCCCTTAAAGAAGAGTGTCGTCCGTAACCGGGATACCAAGCTGCAAGACTGTCATCAGCATTCTCGATTCAGCTCGTTGAACTGCCGAAGCTCGACTACATCACTATCGAGACGCTCCGACCTATTATAACCACACTTATTGAATTATGTTGCAGGTAGCTTCGATTTTATGTCGACGCCACCTAGCGACTTTTACTGAACTAAAGTGAAAAGTTGGCGTATTTTTGTAAAACTTTGAGCTCATTTATTGCTAATGTTTTTTTATTTTTTAAGATAAAAACTATACCAAAACCATCTAGAAAGTATCATGAATCAGTGTGCAAAATTTCACTAAAATCGGTTCCGTAGTTTTCGTGGCTAGAGATTACAACGGTTTTAGCGAATTTGCTTTATATATTAGTAAGATACCCTATGACGAACGTTACTCAAGTTTTCTTCAATAGAATTTTAAGCACCAATTTTATTTATCCTTTTGGAGTTATTAATTGTAACGATTGATTCTTTATCTAGAATCGTTAAGATATTAAATGAGTTCTTTAGACCAACAATATGAACGGGTCGAAATCAAAAAAGAGGCTGAGAAGACAGTCGCAACATATTTTGATTGAATAATACTCCATTTAATCTTATATTTTACAGTCGAGAAAAAATTGATCATTTTTCTTAAAAATTTTTCCAGGAAAATGGAGGAAGCAATTTTTTCCACATTAAAAGTCTGCTTTATTAATTCAGTTGATAATTTATTAAAAAATGACACTGTTTTATTTAATTTTTTGCTTAAATTTTCGCTTTTGTCAGTCATACAGCATATGTTTAATCACGAATCTCTTTATTTCGTAATTTTGATAATAATCAGAAAATTTTGCAAATTGATTATATATGTGCAATGACACGTTAGTAACACGAAGTTCCAAAAAAACATTTTTTAGACCTAAAAATCTTTGAGCGACGTAAAAAAAAATATCATGTTAATTTAGACATAACAGTGAAAAAATAGTTGTAAGGTTACATAATAAACACTACTTGTATAATTTCAAAATAATTATTATGTGTTTGTTACTTAATTTTTTAATTTAAAACATTGAAGTGTTATAACAAACTTCACAGTCGATTGATTTACTGTTACGTACGATATGCAAGGCATATCACACTGACTCTCCTTTGACAACAGCGAGGCGATCTCAGCAAGAGACCATCGACAGGAGGAGGACGAGGTTATATGAGGTCCAGCGAGCCTCTAATCCGAGGGGACTCTAGTCGCGGCTCTCTTGGGACTCGGCAGTCGGGCAGTCAGGCAGTCGGGCCATCAACGAGTTGGAGAAACATATTGTAGTTAATTTCAGTAGTTATAACAAATAAAACAGATTGATTTTTACGAATTTTGATGTTTTCGATGAAAATTTTATTTTGCAACTCAAACAATTGGAAATATCTTAGTCAATTTGGCATGCTTTTTTCCCATTAAACGTTATTGCATTTTTTAAAAAAAAACATGGATTTTGTATGAAAAGAATACTCTACCTTATTCTGAAGCTGATATACAAGAAATTAGTGTTTTTTCCAATAATAGACTGATAATTCAATTTTTATTGCAAAAAAATTTGTGTATAATCTTTATGTATTTTTGAATCGCATTTCTCTTACCAAAAATATATTATCAAAATGAATATTTCACCCCCAAACAAGACGCGAACGTAGTTGATTCGGATTCAGAAGAGAACGGGTACGACAGCGATAAGAGGGCCAGTGAATGGAGCCGTCGTGCTAAAGAAGAGAATAGGTTAAAGTATTCGAGGATTAGAATAGAGTTAGAGCATAAATACAGAAAAAAAGATTTAAGAAGAGGATTTCTGAATAAGTGGGAGCAAATTAGGAAAAATGAGAGTTATAGTGAACTGATTCAACGGAACTTACTGTCCGAGTATCATCGGGCAATGTCTGACAAACTGGTCATGAGTCGTGATGATATTGAGACTTAAAATTTGTTGTGGGAGAGACGGAAGAAGCTAGACAGCTGCTATATTTCACTACTACCAGCGGACAAGACGCACGTGCCTGATGTAAGATACTCCAGAGCTCCAGTTATCAAGGCCAAGATCGTGAGCGTGGCCGACGCGAGTAAGGAAAAAATGTCAAAAGAGGAAAATGAGTCAAACAAGAAGGCGGAAAATAAGCGCAGGAAAAAAGGTCAGGGAGGGAACAAACAAAGTAACGGAAATAGCAAGGGTAAATAGATAGTCATATTCTCGTTCTGTGCCAAGTGTGTGTTCTGACGGACGATAGAAAATGAGGCATGTTAGGGCCAGAACTCAACGAGTTAACTTCTGCAAACCCCTCGTTTCATCCACGACCAAAACAAGAGAAAAATAAGATCGAGACGAGACTGAGGAATTAGATTAAGAGTAAGTTTAGAGATTCGATAACATTAAAGGAAAGTGAAGGGCAGAGAACGGATAGCAAGGAAACGTGGATCCTTGGAGTAGATGGACAATTGGTTTTGATCCCTAGGGAGACTCTTCAAGAGCTACGAAGAATCAGTGAGAAAAATGAGTCAGTCTGGTACACCAAAATAGTAGTAGGTGTACATAAAGACTCCGAAAGCTCATGTTTGTTTTTTGTGCCCTAGTGATGTAACGTACTGTTAATGTACCAAACTTAATGCAAAGTTGATACTATATATTTGCTGATATTTGTTACCATTCAGAGTATTATTTGATTAATTAATAATTATAAAAATAGTTATTATTCTTTGAATTTAATCATTTTACATAAATTTGATTTTTAAATATCGTGCGTAGCTCTGATTTCAAAACTTTGGACCTGACAGTACCACCTACCACCCACTGAGTGGCAACTACTAGTTTCTACCAAACATCGCAAGTAAAAAGTTAGTTTGTAGTATATAGGACGGGCTGCACGACGTCTTGCGAGGGGCAAGGATCCGCCCGGATCTAACGATTCAAGCCCATGCCAGGTTCTCGCTTGACGAGACCTGTGCTAGGGCAGTGGCTAGAGCAATATTTTATTACAATAAACACTTATGTATTAAACTATACAAAAGGCTCTATGTGTCGACTCCAATTTTACCAATTCTTGTCTGCATTACGGGGTATTGTTGTCCACCTACTGTTAGAATCTAACCAATATACTGGCAACTGCCATTTATTGACTGCTGCTGGTCACTACCCTACCGCCCCCAAGTGGCAACAGCTCCAGTGGTGGCAGTGGTGAAAAAGGATTCCAGCGAAACTGGCCAACATCTCCACGTCCAGAATCTCTAGCACCGGGTATTTACACTGCTCTATCCTGATTGCCAAACCACTTATCAGCAATACCAGCTCCAGCAATAGCATCGGAATTTCGCAGAAGCACTTCTTCACTACGCCTAGAATCTCTAATCCAGGATGCTCATCGTTGATTCATCTCTACGGCCTTTTCGATACCCCCGGAGAAATTTCTCACCCGCTCTGACTCTCCTTTGCTATTCTAAGTCGTCTGACCCTAAAAGGCAGCTTATAGCAATTAAACGTTGGGCAATGTGCACCTATTCTGCACGCATAGAGTCTTCGGCACAGGGTGCTTATTGCTGCTCGATCTCGGTGGCTGATCAATATCCTCGTGGACAACTCTTACCACCCTCAACCTTCCCACGCTGTTCATAGCCGCCTACCCCCAAAAGGCCGCTCGTAACACATTATTATAACGTTAAAGAAGTGTTGGAGCATGAAAGCGCCCAGTCAAGAGCGACTAGTCGGCCATATTGCATTCAAGTAGGCAGCCAATGAACAACATCAAAAATAATTCATTTTTACGGAATTGCAGCCATCAGTAGGGTAAAGTTTACAACTACCAATATTTTTTTATACACAGTAAGTGTTTTAGAATAACATGTTCAAGTTTTAGAGGTCTATAGTTATTACAGTCACATTGAGAATTTTCGTTCAAAATAAAAAACAATTTTGCATCGGATGGTCTTACAACTAAATAAAACAAGAAATAAAGAAAAAAAAAACAAAATAAAATAAAAAAAAAACAACAAACCAGGGGGGATAAATGGGTCATGGGACCCACGGTAAGAACGAAGTTCTTTAAACATGAGATGAGTATAGACACAATGTCTCAGGTAACAAGGGGGTCGCCAGACCCACAGGAAGAACGAAGCTCTGTAAACGTTAGTACTGCATTCATGTTGTTTACTAAAACAAACGCTTGAAAAACAAATAAAAAAAAAATAAAAAAAATAGTTTACTACTCACGATGGTTGAACTTCGTGAGAACGTCGTGCATAAATACAGTATTCACGAAGTTCGACCATCGTGAGTAGTAAACTATTTTTTTTTTTTTTTTTTTCATTCGTTTTTCAAGTGTTTGTTTTAGTTAACAACATGAATGCAGTACTAACATTTACAGAGCTTCGTTCTTCCTGTGGGTTTGGCGACCCCCTTGTTACCTGAGAAATTGTGTATATACTCATCTCATGTTTAAAGAACTTCGTTCTTACCGTGGGTCCCATGACCCATTTATCCCCCCTGGTTTGTTGTTATTTTTTTTTATTTTTTTTTTTTTCTTTATTTCTTGTTTTATTTATTTTTTTTTTTTCATATTTTATTTTATTAAATTTTTTTTCATTTTTTTCTTTATTTCTTGTTTTACTTTTTTTTTTTTTTCATTTCTTGTTTTATTTTTTTCATATTTCATTTTATTACATTTCTTTTCAGTTTTTTGTATTTCCTTTATTTAATTTCTTTCTTATTTTCATATTTAATCTTTTTTTTTTATTCCCCTTTTTTTTTTTTTTTTTTTAATTTATATAATTATGTGACATTGTAACACAATTAGTTAGTCGAATTCAAAATCTTAAAAACCATTGATACGTTGTGCAACTCTATCGTATATGGTTATTTTAATAATTTATTTATAAAATAATTTATTTATAACAGTAATTATTAGTATTACTGTAATGCCAAAAAAAACCTCAGGTTTAATAAAAATCGGTCGGTATTTTATGCATCAAATGCATTGTTTTTTTTTTTGAACACAAAAACACAATTTATCATGAATTAAATGTAGTATCAGTGAATGCATATAAAAACGGAATATTATAGTTACGAACCGCACGATAAGTACAAGAAACCGATCTCCTACAGTCAGTAGCGCTTGTAGAAGAGTGGGTAAGATACTGAATTCACGTGCAGGAGGTCGATGGTTTAAATATCTTTGTTGAAAAATGTTTTTTTTTTTTTTTTTTTTTTTCTTTTTTTTTAAAATGGTAAAAGAAAAAAATTTAAAGTGAAATAAGACTTATTGTGGAAAAATAAAATTGTAATTGGTTTGAAAATTAATTGCTTGGGAGTGTGAGGGGCAATGGTGGGTAAAGGTGTGCAGAAGAGTAACACGGCACTGTTGACAGATATATATATATAGCGGGGAGAGGGGAAGTGCGTAGAGAACAGTAGGTGAGGGGAACGAGGTAAGGGGGGAAACTTGAAAGGCAGAGACTTTGGGTAAAACTACTTTCGTTTCCGAAAAAAAAAAATCTGTCGGTTTTAAAATTTCAGCCCCCCGAGTAACGCGACATAAAGAACTTCGTTCTAAAAAAAGTTTTTCTTTAAGTTTTACTTACATAGCTGCGTTCTGCCCTTCAGAGTAAATCAACAATTTTAGATTAGTGACCTTGAGAAGAAGTGTAACAACAGTGGATTATGTTTAATTCTCCTCCTTTGCCCCGCCCCTCTTGACATACTTTTGGTCCCTCTTCACCTCACAATGCCACCATACCACACAATATCATCCTCACTACAGCACATATCAGATCATCTCTACATACATTTTAAATTGTACTTTTTTTTCTTTTGACCAATAGCCTAAAAAAAAAAAAAAAAAAACTTTTCTCGGAACTTAGAACCACCTACCTCCTGCATTCTGGCCGTAGCCCTTACCCACTCTGCTATGAAGAGGGATAAGAAGACGAAAGCAATTACTTTATGTTATCTTACAGTTCGTAGCTTATTTTTTATGTAAATTTTCATTCATTATGTATTGATTCATTTGTATTAATTATACATTAAATAAATAAATAATTTATTTAATAAAGTATACTTTTTTGGTACATGTTTTTTTCAAAAATTTGGAAATTAGTATTCTAGCAGAGCAGCTTACGCAACATTAATTTGTTACTTTATAAAAAATAAACGATTGTTTAAGTACAATAGTTAATTTTTATTGCGTTTTCTTCTGTTCAAATTTTTCCTTAGTGACTGAGGTAATTTTTTTGCTTAAGGACTTTATCACATGGTTAGCAGAGAAAAGTTCAGCTCAAAATCCAGAGAGGTGGGAAGAGTGCAAATATATGCAGCAACGCTGGCAATTATTTTTCTCATATGGACGAACTTACATACATGCTCTTACGCGTACATAACTCCTTCTTTTTTGTGTTATTGAAAAAAAAAAGTGGGTGCTTGGGTACCCAAGTAAAAACTTATATTTCTATAAAATTGTATGGCACATGATATAATTAAAATTAGAAATATACCTCCTATGAAACGATATTGTGTATAAAGGTGGTGCAATTATCGTTGGAATGAGCATACCTACGTTAGTTAGGTGTAGTTTCAATCAATATTTTAATATTGAATAAATGAATAATTAAAAACAATATATTATGGCACAATACAATTTTAGCAATAAAGAGGCTGGCTAGTACACGACTGTGCACTTTTATCAAATCTTCCGGTGATTTCAAAACAGCTTCCTAAGGAGATAAGAAATACCCTCAAAAAACAGCCGATCGTTCAACTATACCCTTTTTACATGTTTAATTGAAAAAATTTGCAATTTAACATGTAATTTTATGGAAAAATCACTTTAAATTATATTTATAAGATCTGTATGAACCTCCCAGTTCTTGTTTCTATGAAAGATTGCTATTAGACTAACCAGTTTCATTTTCAAATAGATCTATGATTTTTTTTTCATATAACTCAAGAAAGAAGGGGTGAAGTATATGTAAAAGTGAAGTATATTAGATAATATGAAAGCTGCTATGCTTATTAAGTAGCGCGGAAGCACGACGAGGTAAATTTGAAAAAGCAGACGAAGCCTCGGCGACTGCACTACTATTTACTTCAGATTTGCATACTTAAATTTTCAAATATAGGAGATAAGGTATTTTTTCAGGTATGCCTGATGTATTTTGGTTTAATTGAGTCTGTTTGATCCTACTCCGCAGCTGTACAGAAAAATTTACGTCAAAAAGTCGTTGTAACAATGAAATTGAGGCATGCGTATCTCAAAATTCTCAAATTAAGATTGAAATTTTATTAGTTCCAGTTTCAGCCTAAAAATATTTTTACCGTGAAGTGGGCTGCAAGCCAAATTTTTCCGGTGTATAATTGGTGTAGGCGTGTCCGTAGCATCAAGCAGAGCTACCAACAGTTTAGTATTCGCTACAGGTATTTCCTATACTATGATAGTACTAACGGCCCCCCGTCTCGGCTTTGCTCAAAACTTACTCAATGGAACTCCGTAGTGTGTTGACATGTAATGTAAAATGTTTTCGGTTAGAAATTTTGCATTTATTCCTGACACTTTTCAGAACAAAAATCTTCTTATTTAAAACATATTTGTTCGGAATCCATACAGTTTACTTAGTCAAATAATAAGCTGTAAAAATTGAAAAATTATAATGATGCTAAAAAGTACCGTGTGTTCCTTATGCCATAAAATAATCGTTGGCCATAAGGAGCGGTTGATTTGCAGTTTCTTCTGTATTGTTTACGAAAAGGGCTATTTTTTAAAGCTCTTGAAATTAACCTCCCAAAAATTATGTATAAAAAAAAAATTTTTTCTCTCTTATCTCACAACTTTATTGAAAGAGCAACAAAGTCCTGGAGCTTAATCTCTACGTTTTTTATTGTCACAAAAATACAAAAATATTTTTTACTTATTTAAAAATTTGAATTGAGATCTTTAAAGATTTAAGAGATTACTGTGAAGGTAAAATAAAAAGCTTAAAATGATCTCTCACGTAATAAATTCTTTGTTTATCGATTTTGGCTGTTACAATCTTGATACATTTTCCGCGTCAGTTTCATGACGCCTAAAATTGTATACATTAGATACATTTGACATTTTCTTTCCAATATACCCTTTTGCGACTATTGGCATGCTTACGACTTTCGTAACCCCTAAAAGCTGTTTTCTGTCAACTTTATTAAGTTCTAATATATTTGTTGGCAAGATAGTTCAACGTCCGATGGCCCTAAAAAAGACCGGTGAGCTTCTTAAGTATACTCTCTCTTGACTGAAGTTAACAGCAATTGTGACTGCCTGGATAACCTCAGGGTGATCTCCTCTGGCCTGCTGTTGAAGCCCCAGACTGATTGGGAGAAAAATTACAGAGTCCGAAGCTTTGGGACTGGTTGTAGGGCTCTTTTCCAACATCTCCTGATATAATGTCGAAGACGTTGGTGTATAAGGCACCTTTTTTTTGCAGACTCAGTTGTTTTGATGATCTAAGGTGGAGAGATAAGTAGAGATTGGTTCGTCATGCTTGCCCGTTGGAGACTCCCGTTGGCTCAAGTTTTTTTTTCCTTCATAGCTGTTAGGCTTTCCCAGCGCAGACTTTGGAGAGGATCGGTGATTCGTGGTTGAATGCTTAGAGTCAAGAGGGTAATATAGGGTCGTTGGTGACCGGGGTTCCCATCCTTGCGACAAACAACTCTGCTCGTAAAGTCTACCAGTGAATGACTGAATTTATTTAATAGTGGCCAGCTTCACATAGTCTTTTGGTCGACGAACAATGTTTCCGGAAACGGTAGTAAAAATGCATTTTTTGGCAAAGTAGTTTATACTTAGGTGGCCCTTAAAAGAACCGATGAGGTTAATCGTTAAGTAGGGAACGTTAATACTTACATTGGCCCTCAAAAGGGCCACTGGTAAATTTTCCAGTGATTCCTTATTATTATTCTTGATGATAAAAAGCTTGTTGCAGGTAGCTTGACGCGTACCCTCAGAGTTTCTGTGTATGGAGACCGTACATGAGAGAGATACGCCACTGACTAAAGAATGTCTTGTCTTTAGAACGTTTTCCGGATAACCAACCGCTCATCAATAGTCGGGAAAATGGGCCAAGAGAATATCTTCTCTATAGGTATACCGCTAGAACGACCACTAAGGAGTTGACCATTGTGGCTGTCCGTACCCTTCAGGGCTATCTTTCCTGGCTTACATTTGTAGTTACAAATTCTCTGATAACACCAGGCCAGATTGTGGTACGGCCACATAACTCTGAAGTGTTGGAGCAGGTTGTGGTCTGGCTAAACACGTATCCTGATATTCCACCAGAGACGTTATCGGTTAGGATAACTTTTTTATTGGTGGTACTCATTAATCCTGGAGGTTCTGAGTGTAAGTAAATCTAGGTCGCTTGTCAATTGAAGAAGAGCGTCGTTGGTTACCAGAATACCCAGCTACACGACTATCAATTTCACTCTCGATGCACTTCAGTGACTTGTCAGGTTACGATGGCAGAAATATCCGAGACGCTCCGTCCGATATTTGAAATGTAGGTGAATAATGGCAAGACAAAGCTCTAATTAAAATTTTAAGACTGTTCACAGCTTTGGAAGTGAGTTTTTAATAAAAATGTACCTTTCAATTGGACATGGGATGGCTTTATATATTAGTAAGATAAGATAGATAGCGCGCAGCAATGGGAGTTCTCAGTGGCCAAGATCAAAGAGTGGCCGCTTTTCTCCTGAACGGTTCAGGTTTGAGACTCCACTTTGTCACTCCTTTCCGGATAACGTTGTGGTGTCTTACTATTTAACCTAAACAAAAGGGTATCATAATAGTACGCAATTGGTGATATAATGCCTATTTACAGTGGCATGCTTGGTAAGTACACTGGCCACGGTTTAATTCGTGCACCGCGAAATTTAAACTTTTAATCGACTTTTTCATTGAAATTTAAGAACCACTGTACAGCCTCCGACTATCGATAAGGCAGATTTTTTCTTTAGTGACAAATTGGTGATAATAATCATATTATTTACGTCACAGTTGGCAGTACTTTTCATAGTAATAATAATCGTAATACGACGTAATTTACTGGATTTTCTACTGATTTATAGAGCTAATTAAATGAAAAAAGAATTATATTGTAAGTAAGGTCTCTGATATGGCAAAGTCTGGAGAGTCCTAGAAATTAAAATGCAATACTATACGATTTAAGTGTAATGCATTTGTTACACATGAAAAAATTAATAAAAATTTCTTTTCTCTTTTAATTATTTTTTTATTATCATTATTATTGTTCCCACAAAAATGTAGAAAACGGTGCGCACACCTTTTAAAAATATAATGAAAAATATATAAAAAGCCAAAACATTGGTTAAAAATGATAAAAATGACAAAGGGCACCAGAAAGTTATATACATAAGTATTAAGTACATATATTTTTATAGGATTCATGGAGAACTCGGCTACCCATACGCGTGTTGAACAAAATGCCTCAAAAAATCAAGATGATACAAAATGTCATTGTTCCTAGAAGTGAGTAATTTGCAGAACCATGTGCCATCATGCAATTTTTTTTGAATCCTATGTTACTGTTTTCGCAGTTTCAAATAAATTGTTTTTGCGTTCCCTCTTTCAACTAAAACAAAAAAAAAATTGAATCAGCATGATTCAATAGTGAGGTATTAAAAATGTTTTTAAATTACGTTAACTTATGTAAAACTATACACATATAAACTCTTACTTTGCCTGTCGTCAGGTAAGGTCTCTCCATGGAGCATCCCTTGACTCTTGGCATCTGTACAATGGAGCCTCTAGATTATAAAGTAGAGGCCTTCGGCTTACTTGAAGCGCGATTTCCATTTCTTGAGGATTCATTTTAATACTTTTACAACTGTATACTTGAACTTACACTATTCTTTGCCACTGACAAAATGCTACATTGTAGCTATAGCTATATGCCTGAACTAAGTGACCGTTGCGTTTTTGTTTTGTTTCTCATACTTCAACTGTTTTTAATACCAACTTTTAAAAAAAATTTTATTAACTCATACTCTTAAATTGTAAGTTATAGCCACCGCTTTTCAAATGTTTTTTTTTTTTTTTTTTTTTGTAAGATCAAAGTTGGAAACCATGTTTTAAGTTTTTAAAGAAAGTTGCAAAAAAATATATCACTTTTTTATACCATATTAATTAAGTGTATAAAAGATTTAAAAGTTTTTTTACCAATGGCATTTAGACCAACTGACAACGATCTAGACCAAATGAGAGTTCTAATTAGAGTAGAACAAACAAACACACAGATTTGTAATTATTTTGAGTGCTCTGAAAATTGTGTCAGAAAGTGGAGGCATCGGTTTGAAGCTGAAAGGGAACTAGGCATTCTTGCACGTGATCTGCGTCATTTTAATCATCGGCCATGGAAAATACCTGATGCCGATTTAGAGCAAATTGTTGGTATAATTCAGGATAATCCATTCACTGCTGTTTGTCGGTTACCCGCAGAAATGGAGCTGGATGTCCATGAAGAAACCATCAGAAAGTCTTTGGTGAAAAGAACAGAGTTGAGGTTTCGGAAACCTGCAATAAAGCCTGCCTTAAACCTTGTTCAATGTAACTTGCGTTTAATTTACGCTATGCAGTTGCAAAATAGGACAGTTGAGCAGTGGCAAAAGACTGTCTTTTTAGATGAGAAAGTGTCTTCTTCCTCTAAGGATGGTATTTTTCACGAAATTGTCTTCAACATTTATTTCTAAAATTTTGAAATTCTTATAAAAATAATGATGATTATTAAAAAAATGTAGGTAGGCTTGGACTTTGGAGACTTCCAAATACGCGTTATGCTACTGAGAATGTGATACCCAGTCTACACAGTGGTCGACGCACGCAAAGTGCCTGGGGCTGGGTATCAGGAGATGGTCCAGGCGACCTGGTAATGATAAACAGAAATCTGAATGCTCAATACTACGTTCATCTTTTGGACCAATATCTACTCCCCAGTATTAACGTCAGATATCCAAATGAAGAGACTGTTTACGTTGTTCAGAATAATAGTCCTGTGCACACAGCCCATATTGTTAAAGAGTGGTGAACCCAACATCCGAACCTTGTGAGACTTCCTCACCCACCTAAGTCACCGGATCTTAATATAATTGAACATGTCTGGTCAACAATGGTCAAAGAGTGGCACCCAGCAATGGCTGTGAACAATCGTCAATTAATTGAAAATATTACCAACTCCTGGATGTCACTGGCAAATCGTAGAGACTATTTTCTGAGTTTAAGTCACTCTATGCCTACAAGACTGCATGGCGTCATACAAGCCAAAGGTAGTTACACGAAGTACTAAGGTAAATGTGCTTAAAATTGAAATAAAAACCTTTACATAGCAATATCTGTGCTACAGTTAAATTTGCATCAATAATTAAAAAAAATTGTAGACCCTTATACCTCACTATTGAATTATGCTGATTCAAATTTTTTTTTTCTGTTTTAGTTGAAAGAGGGAACACCAAAACAATTTATTCGAAACTGCGAAAACAGTATCATAGGGTTCAAAAAAAATTGTATGATGGCACATGATTCCGTAAATTACTTACTCCTAGGAACAATGACATTTTTTATTAATTTCTTTACCATATCAGAGACCTTACTTACAATATGATTTTTTTTTCATTGAATTAGTTCTATAAATCAGTAGAAAATCCAGTAAATTACGTCGTATTACGATTATTATTACTATAAATAGTACTGCCAACTGTGACGTAAGTACTATGATTATCATCACCAATTTGTCACTAAAGAAAAAATCTGCCTTATCGATAGTCGGAGGCTGTACAGTGGTTCTAAATTTCAATGAAAAGGTCGATTAAAAGTTTGAATTTCGCGGTGCACGAGTTAAACCGTGGCCAGTGTATTTCTTAGACCCCCTGAAACATTAATCCCCACTAACCTTTGTCTCACAAGAAAAATAAATTAATGCGGGGATTTTTAATACCCCAACCACCCCCGTAAGTGGCTGCTGCGTTAAAACTGAATAACTGTATATTTTGCAACGATAATCTGCTCTAGTAGATTTTTTGGGTTGCTGATAATAAATCCGACGTCCGCACAAAGAAAAAACTGATAATCTACCCCCCCCCCCCGGAAAGCACCGCAAAACGTCTGAATAAAGAAAAAACTTATAATTAACCCCCCCCTCCTTCCCCAAAACATCCCAAAAATTTGCTGTTGTCTAAAAATTTTACAAATCTATGTTTTGCCTCGAAAATCTGCTATACCAGGTTCTTAGGGTCACTAATCATAAATTCGACGTCCAGATTAAAGAAAAAAATTGACATTTCCCTCCCCCCCTGATCACCAGAAACACCTCAAAAATTTGCTGTTGTAAAATCTTATTAATCAATGTTTAACATTGTCAATTGTAGAAATTGCGCCTTTGTGTAGAAAACTACGAGCGCTGCCAAATACAAGAATTCGGTTTCTAGTACTTATCGTGTGGTTCGTAACTATAATACTTTATTTTCATATGCATTCACCGATAATACACTGAACTAATGATAAATTTTTTACTTGATTATTTTTTATGTCGCATGCTTAGAGGCTTATTTTAAAAATGACAGATTTCCATAAAACGGAAGTCGCTTACAAGAAGTCTCTTAATTCTAAAAAAAACTTTTTTTTATAATAATAAATTTAAAAAAAAACAAAAAATTTAAATAGCTAAAAAATGACGATGTTGATTCAATCGAAAAAGGCACGTTATTACGCATTAAATATTAGTATTTTATGCATTCGATGCATAGAATACCAACCGATTTTTTTTTAACCTGATGTTTTTTTGGCATCAAAATAATGCTTATAATTACTGTTATAAGTAAATTATATAATAAGTAAATAAAATATTGAAATAAAGATATACAATAGAGTTGAAGAACGTATCAATGGTTTTTAAAGGTGCTTATTTCAAATTCGACAAAAAAATTATGTTACAATGTCACGTAATTTTATGAATATAGTAAATTATTAAATCAATAATAAATAAATTATGTAAGATCATTATATATGTATATTTCGAGTTACATGTCATTTTAATGGTTTTTAAGGGCGCTTATTTTGAATTTGATAAACAAATAACGGCAAAACGTCATTAAGTAATTATATAAAAATAAAACAAAAATTGTATTGATTGGCTATACAATTGCAAAAAATACGATAGAAAAAAAATTAAATCTGTCGTTTTTAAAATAATCTCGTAAGCACGTGACATAAAAAATAATTAAGTGAACAATTTATCATAAGTTGAATGTATCATCGGTGAATGTATATGAAAATAAAGTATTATAGTTACGAACCACACGATAAGTACTAAAAACCGAATTTTTCGAACGGCAGCGCTCGTAGCAGAGTGGGTAAGGTACTCGCCTTGTGCGCGGAAAGACAAGGGTTCAAATTTCTTTCATGGAAAGTCTTTTTTTTTTTTTTTAAGAATTGTAATAGAAAAAAATTCAAAGTCAAATAAAAACTATTGTGGGAAAAAAAAATTAAAATTCGTCTAAATATTAATTGCTTGTGAGTGTGGAGGGGAATGGTGGGCAACGGTGTGCAGAAGAGTAGGACAGCATGGTTAGAAGCTATAATGTGGGGTGAAGGGAAGTGTGTAAGGGACTGATGGTGAGGGCGACGGGGTAAGGGGGGGGACCTTAGGAGGAAGAGACATCTGGTAAGCCACTTTCGTTTCATGAAATCTGTCGGTTTTTAAATTCCAGACCCCCCCGTCAGTACGTGACATAAAGGACTTCGTTCTAAAAACAACTTGTTGTTCACCGAAAGTTTTGAAATTTCCTGTGATTTGTGCTAAGTTCATTACAGTGAGTTTGTACATAGAGTTGAATCCACATTCAAAATTCTCCCACTCATGTTCAGTTGCCTGACTCCTAACACTCTGGGGACATGCACCCTTTGTCTTTTTTCCCACGTGTACTCTCCTTCGTTGTTCCTTCTTCTTATGTCTTGATTCACAAGCACTCGAACGTAGTATAACCTGCAAGCCTATATGTTGCGTTCATCGTACTCGAATTCTCGTCTTCAGTGATTTATTTGTAACAAACATGTTTATTTCACTGTGATCGTACATTATACATATATTTATATGGACGAATATGTGATTGTTGAATTTAGAAAAATTATTTAGTACTGCGTTATAGAGTTTAAAAATCTCTTGATTATTTTGCGAACAGTTAATCTATTGGAGACAGTCCTCTTGAGTAGGTAAAAAAACTTTAGATTTTTTAGTATTTTTAGTCACAGTAATAAAAAAACACTTTTGATGGCATTATTAAAAAGAATGTAAGTATAACGTATTTTGAAAGGTCATTTGAGAACGTTCATGACAACTTGAATAATTGACAGTTTTGCTATGATTTTAAATAAACATTGATTGGGACTGTAGACTGTGTCGTGCAACCTTTCAGATCACATTCATTTAAAAATCGACCTTATAAGAAAATGGTCTGTACAACTCACCCAATTTTTTTTTGCATGACTCGATACTATAAACTTTTTCATGGAGTAACCTGCAGGAATAGCGAAGCTGCTATTGAAGTAACGGGCAATAAATCGATGGACCTCATTGATGTAGTGGATGAAGAAGAAAAGAGTAGTGACTCAGAGAAACAACATAATAAGAAATATATGTTAAGTGTACCAATTCTGGAAAATGATTTAGATTATAAGCAATAAAAATAAATGTAATCATGTGATAAAAATAAAATGTAATCATTAAGAGATATTAGTTTTTTTTAATTCCCCTATTTCTATCGCATTGAACGTTGTATGAAGGTCTTTATTTTTTTTACCTACTAGAGCACATTTTGTTGGCAAAATATCAATTCATAAAATTTTATAACAGCAACTTTTTGGGATGCTTTAAGGGGTTAGGAAAGAGGGTAAAGTTATTAGTTTTTTCTTTATTTGGATGTCGGATTCGTAATTAGCGATCCAAACAATCTACTAGAGCAGATTTTCGTGACAAAACGTCGATTTTTACAATTTTATGACGAAGAAAACTTTTGCGATGCTTTGATGCGTCGGGGAGGGCGTAAAATTACCAGGTTTTCCTTTATTTGAACGCCAGATTCATACTTAGCAACCAAAAAGCCTACTGTAGCAGATTTTCGTTAAAAAAAATCGATTCATTCAATTTTACATCAGCCACTTTTTGGGGTACTTTAGAGGGGGGGAGGTAAATTATAAATTTTGTTTTACTTGGACGTCGGATTTATGATTCGTGACCCTAAGAACCTACTAAAGCAGATTTTTGATGCAAAACATCGATTTATGAATGTTACAGCAGCAACTTTTTGGGCGTGGGGGGTAAATTATCAGTTTTTTCTTTATACAGCTTTTTGAATCAAAGCAAATGCATATGTGGCGAATCGAAGTCGTTTATATAAATAATATGTGTATGTGCTTTTTCACCACGCAACGCTCCTCGAGGAAGAATTCAGGCGAATTTAGGGAGCCTGTACATGGGTGTCTGAATGTCTTAAGACTGTAAGCCAAACCTATGGCGGGTGATTCAATTCGAACTGACGTTAACTGAATATTGATATAAATTGTTTTAAACAAGATAATAGGCGTCCTGTTCGTAACAAAACTATGTTACGTGATTGCATTATAATATTGGAAAGATATTTAGTCACAAAAACTAAAAAAATTTTGCTAACGCTGAGTCGTTAAAAAGAGAGATTATGTTGTCAAAATTATTGTATTAACATGAATTTATTGTAGAAATTTTTCATTGGATGCCTTACAGACGTTCTAACCTTATAATGTAATCACGTTACATAGTTTTATTATGAATAAAGTGTCTATTTCTTTGTTTACATCATTTTATATCGGTATTCAGTTAACATCAGTTTAAATTAAATCAACCGCCATAGATGTGGCTTACAGGCTTAAGACTGTAAGACGCATATGTACAGGCACCCTTACTCGGTGGCAAATTTTGAATACGCATGCGTTTACGAAATTTAAATTTCTCGAATACATCAATGTACAATTGCTCTAACCCTGAATTTTGTGCGTTTTAAACATGAAAACCTTAATTTTAGTATCTGATTAAAAATACTTCATAAACAAATAAATAATTAGCAATAAATTTTATAATTTTTTAGTAACAGTAATAAATTCTTACTTGTACAGTTCTTACGATTTTCGTAGCCGAATTAAACGTAGAAAGAGTTTGATTTTTATGATAAATATAAATTATAAGCAATAAATAATGGATAGTCAAAAGAAAATTAAGATTATTTACTTTAATAATAAGATCCTTTCAAGTAACTACTTAATTAACAAAATGTACTTAAAAAACTACTAATTTATTTAAAAAAAAAAGCATTGCCGCTTTACTCTACCGTTCCTTATAATTAAACAAGCCCACATTTGGGGACATAATTTTGAGATCTAGAAGAAAAATAGCATGATAGACGATTAAAACATAACCTTATTTTTTATTTTCTTAACCATGTCTCATGAGTCAAAGATGCAATCAAGAAATCAACTAATCTCCGTATAGTTTGATAAAACATCTACTTACAACAAATCTTGCAACACAGCTGTAGTAGTATCAAAATAATCGATAACAGGAAATTTATGCTAATTTTAAAAGTGCTTCAAATGAGAAGATGTAAACCTAAGCCTCATTTAATTCAGCGATTTAGGTAGTTAATAATTTTACACTAATAATCAATTTTTCAAGTAGAAGTGAAATAAAAAATCGTTTACTAAAAGAAGTTGTTTAAGTAACTTGTACATCGCTTTTACGGTTTTCTTACGTATTTTCGTAATAAATAAGTATTTATTGTGAAAATTACTTATTTATTGAATAACTGTAGTTTGGTAAGCTTAGATTCCATCAATACTTAAAAAAGATATAAAAATGAAAGCTAGTTAAATAAATGGCACATTTGGAACTTTTGAAGCGTATCGTTACTTAAATATTTTATCGATAGAGAGTAATTAATTGTATGTAATTAGCTTAAAAAAAATGCTGAGAATCTTATCTTAGTAATATATAAATCAAAGTCTCTAAAACCGTTGTAATCACTAACCCCGAAAACTACTAAACCGATTTTGCTGAAATTTTGCATACCGATTCTTGACACTTCCTAGATGATTATAGTATAATTTTTATCTTGAAAAACTTAGTAACAATAGCAATAAAGAAGCTCAAAGTTTTGCAAAGATACATTAGTTTTTCACTTTAGTTCACTAGGATCCACTAGGTGGCGTCGACGTAAAATCGAAGCTACCTGCAAACAGAATTAAATGAATGTGGTTATAATAGGCTGAAGCGTCTCAATATTTTGAAGATTTCTGCAGTCGTCCACCGGCCGTACATTGAGCTGCATCGTAAATGTAGCTGATAGTCGTGCAGATGGGTTCCCCGGTTACCAAAGACACGCTTTTCCAATGGGCAAGTGACCTTGGTCTACTCCCACCCTGAACCTCCAGGATTGACGAGTGCCACAAATAAAAAGTTATTTAAACCGATAACATCTCCAGCGGCATATCAGGAGACGTGTCTAGCCAGAGCACAAACTTCTCCAACACTTCAGAGTTATGTGGCCATTTCATCACCAGTCTGGTCTGTCAGAGAATTTTTTACTACAAATGCAAGCCAGGGAAGATAGCCCTGAAAAGTACGGGCAGCCACAACGGCCTTCTTCTCAATGGTCGTTCCAATAACATACCCACAAAGAGAAGGTATTATCTACACTCACTTTCCCGACTGACAATGAGCAGTTGGTCATCCGGAGAACGACCCAAAGACGAGATATTCTTTAGTCAGCATCGTACCTTTTTTCATCACGGTCTCCGTACACAAAGACTTCAAGGGTAAAAGTCAAGCAACCTGCAGCCTTCTCTTCATCATCAAGAATATTAATAAAAAAGAGCTGGAACTATCACCACTGGCCCTTTTTAGGGCCATTATAAGTATTTACATTTCGTACTTAACCATCAATCTCATCGATTTTTTTAAAGGCCACCTAAGTTTAAATTACCTTGCTAACTAATACATTTTGTCTACTATTTCCGGACGCGATTCGTCGACTAAAAGACTATGTTAACTTAAGACGGCCTCTAATATATCAAGTCAGTCATTCACTGGCAGTCGTCACGAGCAGAGTTGTTCTTCGCAAGGCTGGGGATCCCAATGACCGACGACCCTATATTACCCTCTCGACTCTCAGCATTCAACCAGGAATCATCGATCCTCTCTAAGGTCTGCTCTGGGCGAACCCAACAGGAATGATTAACATGAAGGAAAAATAAACTTGAGCCAACGGAAGTCTCCAACAGGCAAGCAACACAAACCAATCTTCCCATCTTAGATAACCAAAACAACTAAGTCTGCAAAAAAAGAAGGTTCTTTAAACATCAACGTCTTTGACGTTATACCAGGAGACGTTGGAAAAGATCTCTACAACTAGCTCCTAAGCTTTGGACTTTGTTACTTTTCTCCCAATCAGTCTGGGACTTTCACAGCAGGCCAGAGAAGATCACCCTAAAGTATCCAGGCAGTCACAAATGCTGTAAATTTCAGTGAAGACAGAGATCACTTGAGAAAATCACCGGTCTTTCTTAGAGCTATCGGACGTTGAACTACCTTGCCAAAAAATATATTAGAACTCAACAAAGTTGACAAGAAACAGCCCTTATGGGTCAAAAAAATCTTAACCATATCAAAAGTCGCAAGAGGGTTAATTGGAATGGAAACTTTAAATATTTCTAATGAGCGCGCGGTGGCTCAGTCGGCTAGGTCGTGGATTGGCACGCGGGAGACCGTGGTTCGATTCCCGGCCAGTGCGACATTTTTGGGCAAGTACCTCTGTGTATTTTTACAAGTACTTTTTCACCACGCAATGCTCCTCACGGAGGGTTTTAGGCGACCTTCTCGCAGCAAAATTGCCTAATTCCCCCTACCCCCCCTCCCAGTAATGGGAGGCCTTCCATCCCTTTACTTGTCCTTCTCCCAAGTGCTAAGTGCCCTGTGTAGTATCCTTTATAGGAGCTGGACGCAAAGCACTATAACGTAAAAAAAAAAAAAATGTATCTAATGAATACAATTTTAAGCATCAAGAGACTGACGCAGAAAATTTATCGAGATTGGAACAGCAGCGTCAAAATCAACAAATAAAAAATCAATCACAAGTTAGATTAGCTTTTCATTGTACCCTTACAGTAATCTCTTGAATCTTTCAGATCATTAAATAAGTAGAAAATGTATTTGTATTTTTGTGAAGATAAAAAATGTAGAGATTAAGTTTCAAGACTCTGTTGCTCTGGTAATAAAGTTGTGAGGTAAGAGAATTTTTTTTAGTACATTTTTTTTGGAAGTTTTAATCTTAACAGCTTTAAAAATAGGCTTTTTCGTAAACTATACGGGAAAAACTGCAAATCAACCGCCCCGTATGGCCAACGATTATTTTATGGCGTAAGAAACGCACCGTACTTTTCAGCAAAATTATATTTTTTTAATTTTCACAGTTTATTATTTGACCAAATAAACTGTATGGATTCCGAACAAACATGTTTTAAATAAGAAGATTTTTTTTCTGAGAAGTGTCAGGAATATCTATTAAATTTTTAACTGAAAACGTTCTCCATCACAAGTCAACACATTACGGTGTTCCATTTTGTCAGTCTCGGGCGAAGCCAAGACGGGGGGCCGCTAATCATATGATTAAGTAGTTAAATAACAGATAGAAAAACGAAAAAACGTTAGAGGTAAAAATTCTAAGACAGTATTTTTAAGAATTCTTTTTTTTTTCGTTTAGTAAATTCATAAATTATTTGTACAGATTTGCATTCATTTATATATTGAAAACATCTTTATATAAGCTACTTTAAGTAGAGATTTAGTAAGACCATTGTAGATCGCCGAAGCTTTGTTGTACAGACTTCGTTTCTAGCCAGTACTTCCTAGTATAAACGATATCTAATGTAATTAAGTTTTCATTCAAACATTAAAAATATTACTTTCCTGAAAAGTTATGATACCTTCATAAAAATATCTTTTAACAAAATAAAAGGTAAGGTTAGTTTGATGTGGTGTTGAGTTAACATTTTAATGTAAGGAATCGTTGAAGCCTTAATACGCTAGCAATAAATAGTATTCTTCATAATGAATTTGTAGCCTTGAAAAACTCTGAAATCTTAACATAAAAACGGTAGAGTTTTTTATCACCCAAGATACATTTTGTATAACACTTGTATTATAATACTGTTGAGTACTCGTACTTAAACAAAATAAAACTAAATAATACTGACTATTGCTTAGTACTGTATATATAAACCTCTTTAACGTGGATGAAAATTATGCCCTATATGTTTTCATTTTCTTTCGACATAGTAAGGCATTATTGTATTCCATGTAACATTTGCATGAAGAACCAGTAAAAAGTCAATATTATTTAGTTTGATTGTGTTAAAGTACGAGTACTAAACAGTATTATAATACGAGTATTATACAAAATTTATGTTGCGCGAAAAAAAGCTCTACCGTTTTTAATCTTAGATTTCAGAACTTTATAAGGTGACAAATTGACTATGAAGAATATTATTTATTGCCAGCGTATTTAGGCTTCAGCAATTCCTTTCATTGACATACTAACTCAACAACACATCAAACTTAACTAACCTTTTTATTTTGTTAAAAAGTATTTTTATGGTTTATACTAATTTCGAAATTTTTGAAACATGTGCCAAAAAAATATATTTTATGAATTAAATTATCTATTCATTTAATGTGTAATCAAACCAAATAAAGTAAAGTAAGCAAAAATCATTTCTGTTACACTTTTTCTCAAGGTCACCAATCTGGAATCGTTCATTTACTCTGTGGGGCAGAATGGGTATATAGAAGTATTTAACTTAAAACAATTTACAGATCTATTTGAAAATGAAACAGGTTTATGGAACAGTATTCTTTCATGCAAAAAAATTGGGAGGTTTATATAGACCTTTTAAATGCAATTTTAAGTGATTTTTCCGTAAGGATACATGTTAAATTTTTAAAATTAAACATGTGAAAGAATAACCCAATAACCCAACTAACGTAGGTATACTTATTCTAACGATAATTGCACCACCTTTGTACACAGTATCGTTTTATGGCAGATATATTCATAGTTTTATTATCAGCCATCTAATTTTATAGAAGTGTAACTTCTTACTTGGGTACCGAAGCACCCACTGTCCACTAGTTTTAGTTCTGTAAAATAATAGTGACTATTGATTGTGGTTCGTTAATAAGTATTATTATTAAACTCCTTAACAAAATCGAGAAAGGATCCAAGCTCACTCGCGACAACTCTACACACCATTCTGTTCTTATATTTGTACATTGTAGAAACATAGTTAAATCACCAAAAACGAAAAAAAATTTGCTTGCAAATTGATGTTTTGAGTTTCAACAATTGTCATAATTTATATGCCCACAACACTTTGAGATATCCTTAAATGGAAAAAATTTATTCACATGAACTCCCTTTTATTAATAGAAATATGTATTTATTTTAACAAATTTATTGCAAAGTTTGAAAATGCCCCTTAGCCCCAAAAAAATTAAAAATAAAAAAATTAGATAAAAATACTAACGTATACAAAAGTTTTAGGAAAAATAACATACTTATTGATTGGTGAGTAATGTTAATGTATAAAGGCCAACTACTTTACGTTTGGAAAGAACAAGACTATTAAAGTACATATGTTTCCAGAACTGTGCAGATTTTGGTATCATCAACAAATGCACCAGTATTTTATTGTACTATCAAAATGTGCGTAGAAAAAATTTTTATAAGTGTTAGATAATGTAACTCATGTTGTATATTGTGTTAATAGTAAAAATCAAAAACTAGTAAATAATTGAACAGCAACATCTATAAAACAGGTTTTTTCAAAATATTATGTATTATGTTAAATATTTCCAATAGTGCATACCCAAAAAAGGTTCACCATTGGGATTTAAATATCAGCACTATTCATCAACATATTTCTAAAACGAGGAGAGTAAGCTTTTACAAAAACGAGACACAGCTACAGTTATCTAGGTTATTATTTTCTTATTTTTGATTTTAAAAATTTTTTTTTTTTATAGAAATGGACACAAGATTGTACAACATTTTTTATTACCGATACCAATTTGAAAGTCAACAACGTCGTGTTATTTATGCAAAACGTAAACAAATACGCTGTAGGTATAATCAAATATCATATGCACTAGTTTTTGCTACTATATGTTTATTTGACCAGCCTGATATCAATTTTTTCAATATGTACGCTTCCAAAATCGGCCTTTAACACTCAGAATAATTAGATTTGTTTAATTTTTCTATCAATTTATATAACTATTGGATTAGTTAGTATCGATTAAAGACAGTCTAAGCGTTGACAACCCCAATGTTTATCAACTACTCTTATTTTTTCAAATACTAGGCAACTTCCTTAATCTTTATGAAGATTGATAGAAATGCCTGAATGGGATAAATATGTACAACTTTTCTCCTAAAGCTATGCTTATTTTTTACACAGGTGCGTAAATGGCTAAGTTGAAGTCCTAGTAGTTATACAGTTTTTGGTTTCTATTCGAAATAGAAATACGTATTAAGAAACGTGTGCTACTTCTCTACATAATTTAAATTAATACATTCTCTTAGTCGAAGAAAGACTGCATAGTTTACTTAATTATTCGAGGATACACAAAAGTGTCTTTGGTGTAGAAATTGGTTTATTTGTCACCGTTTTTTTTAAAGTTTTTAAACTTCTGCGTGATGTAATTATAAAAATCAACAAAAATGGTGTGACGTTATAAATCAGAGAAAAATTGTAATATCAGATCATAACAACTAGACTTACGACACCAGAACTTGAAAAAATATAAATCTTTATAAACTCCCACAAAAAATCTAACAAAATAACTAATCATATTAAAAATACAAGCAAAAAAAGTCCCCATAGTAAATAAATTACAGATTGTCCCTGCAAATTATCGAATTGTACTTTTATAGACACCTTATTCGCAATATTAGATAAACTATTACTTAACAAGCAATAAAATATAAGTATTAAATAGTAATGAGTAATACTGCTTAAGTAATTTTGTTTTACTACCGCTTACAAAAGATTATTCCCATTATTTTTTCAGCAGAAGATTCTATTTTAAGTTAGTTACAGAAGTTTTTCAAAGCAATTTTATTTGAAGGGCGTTTTATTAGACTAGAAAATTGCAACTTTTATTTTGTGTACGACAACTCTTGGAAATCGTTTATATAAAATCATTTAACAAAAATATATTTCACTGTGAATGTGGGAATAAATTGCAATAATACGTGCAAAGGATATTTTAACTTAAAATTAAACATAAAAAAAACCTGAATATGGAATATTTCTTATTCACTATAGAATATGTATTGTGTAAGTTCGTACAATGACGAGTTTGAAAATTTTAAATAGGACACATTCGACAATTTTCAGAATTTTGATTTAATTCACTTATTAAATGTGAAACCTGTGCTACGATAATTGTTATATTTATATTGAATAAACAATCTAAAAACTTACTGATAACGGCTCTACTGTCTAATGATCGAGAGTAGAAATAAACGTAAAAGAGGATGTAATGGCCGTAGAGAGGACTGTATAACCAATGATATTCTGAATTAGATTTTTTGGTAATGCTCCTCGTGTCCTGGTGATGCTGCGATGGTAAAATCAGACCTGGTATGCCTGCGATGGATCAATCTAAATGAGTGATACACTAATACAGACTCCTTAGCACTGATAACCGATACAGGTACGCTAGAACGAGTGACTTGTCAATAATGACTTAAAACTTATTGAATACAAGTGTAAAGCCTCATCATATGCGGTTGGAGGAACAGTGACTGGTGAGCTAGAAAATATATGATCTGGTAGCGCGTGGCTCTTGGACTGTGGATAACACGACTATGAAGAAGAGCGAGCCAAAATGTGTACGAGTGCGAGAAAGCGCAAAAAGTAGCTACTCTTGTTGTATTTAGAAATTTGAAAAAAGATAGTGTGGGCTCACTATACCGTGAGTTTTGTGATATGGTTTCGGAGAAATGTACTAATTACTAATTGTACGATTGGCTCTGCGCACGACACATGAAAACGTACTTACTAGGAGACTTGGGAGGGATGAGTAGAGTGACTAATTATAGTGTCGATTATAATAATTATAATAATGACAATAATTACAAAAGTTATTAAAATGATGATGATAATACTTTACAATTATTATTAATGTATAAGTAACACAAGAAATAAATACTAAAATCCAATAAACTTTTGCAGTTCAACACAAATAATTTATGCTTATTCGTCTATACGATGTACACTTATGATACTTTATATTTGTTGGACCAATTTGTCAACGTACGGTCATTGATACCATGTAAGCTATGATGTGAATGAGGCTGTGTGTCACTTAACATGTCATCTTTAAAAAGGCTTTGGAAATATTAAGTACTTTAAGTTGTACGAGTCTTCCGGCGACTTATATACAGATTCCCACATCCTAACTTGGGCTTTGGCACTTTATCAAAGCCAAGATAGGGAACAAACTGTTGATAAAAAAACATCAGTTAATCCATATATATAGTATGTGCAATACGTTAGTTGTACCAAATAGTATAAACGAAGTGCATAAGTTTTACATCCTTTAATTGTACGAGGTGCTTGCGTTTGAGACTGAAGCTAATGATTTCAAATACTGTAGTAGTTTTAATCTCAAGCATTAGAATCTTGTGTAAAAATATCTTGTGCACTTTTTTTATATCTAGTAAAATTAATAAACTGTCTATTCATGTTTTGTACCGTCGGCTAGTTTTTTTGCGTTTGTTACCATATAAAGCTAATGTTTACGTTAAGTTATGAATAACTATCGGATTTGCAGTAAATGAAGCTACGGTGTATAATGTAATATGTTTTTGTGTTGTTCAGCCATGCATGTTAAATCAGATTTTCTTTACTTTACTTACAGATGAACCTTAAAATAACGTAAATCTTCAATTGCATCATGCAACTTTTGGGGGGTACGTGTGATAACATATTAGATATTACTTTTTCTTAAGGCAAAAGAGAAAAACCGTTGGCTACAATGTGCTATGTCGCTATACCATACACAAACAAAGTAATTAGAATAATTATGTTTCAAAAAATATATCAGCTTTTGTTTCTGTTATCAGGTGTATATTATTCAGTTTCGTGTAAGTCAGTAAATAAGAATAGTGGAGTCCGATAAGCAGAAGTTAAAATCATTCTTACTATAGCTTTTTTATTCCTTGTGAAACGCTTATTTCTTTAAACATTATTAATAATCATGAAAAAAGAATTACTATGAATGATCCTATGAAAGCGTTGCTTTGTATATAGTCAGAGTTCTACAAAAAAAATTTGTGACGTTAGAATTTAAAATAGGTTAAAAAATTTAATTTTTTGTATGTTACACCTACAGTTGTATAAATGGTTTAAACATTTATACATATTAGAGCAATACAACTTTTTTTCATGTAAAAGAGATAGCAAAGATATTTTACTATTTACAAATAATACTTTCCCACTTAGTTTAATTAAGTTTTAAAATTTTGTAACATAAAGTTGATCGAACAGGTGTAAATATTTCTGACAAATCTAATAAACGGTGTATTACTTCATTTTTACAGGAGTCGGCGAGCATAAGTATTGTATAAGCAGATGAACAGGATTATCAGGTGTAAAAAAATATACTATGCATAAAAGGGAATTATTTTTTTTAATTTTAAATTTAGTTTTTAAGTATAAGATATATTTCTATATTTAACTGTCACGTGAAAAAATTATACAGTCACCTTGCATTTTGAATTGATTTAAAGAAACTTGACGATCAGTAGATTTCGTTTTAAAAATACTTAAATTTTTTTTTTTGTAAAAATAACTATAGATTAAATTTATCAGACTCACAACATGAGTAGATGGATTTACTTCTTAATACTAAATTATCATTCATTATTTTTAAAGTATTCATTATATTAATATCTACCTTGTTTGGACCATAATTAGTTTTTATATAATAGTTATTTACATATGCAAAAATAAGTGTACATCAAACTCATACAAGTCCTTTTTATCAAACGGACTCTCATAAGTATACTTGTAACTTGACGAACCTTATAACTAAGTACACTTACGATGCTCATACAGTTCTCTATATAAAATCTTCTCTACAGTTTTAATGTAAATAAAAAAAAAAGTGAGGGCGATGTCTGATAATTTTTATCGAGATTCAAATACCTAGTTTAAAAAATGCAGTTCCTTATGTATCGTACTGAGACATCGTTATGTGTATTATTAAACAAAATTTAGTATTATTGAACTTAAGCATATCGTTACACTCAAAAGAGAAAATCCAGTAGGCACTGATTCCTTATACATAAAAACTTTTCTCGTGTTTATTTTTACGATTATGTAAAAAATATCCCTTAGCTCAACCCTCATAATAAGGTACATCGCGTCTTTGAGCAGGCGTTATATATAGTATCGACCATCTAATACAGCACTCACTAGATTGATTGTTTATCATAACGACGTTTTAAACAAATGCTGTAAAATTAAAGCGAACCAAAAATATAAATGATTCAGTACTCGATGCAGAAAGAGAGTGTTAAATGGATCCATTTATTGTTTATTATTTATAATTTTCTAAAGTAACTTTTTAAAGTAATTTAAATGATGATCGAGGAGGTACAGGTATTGGAAATTTAGGTCTTCATTGATTTTAGATGATAATATTATTGAAGGAACACAGATAACTATTAAAATTTATAAAATACGTGAATAATATAATAATTTTTACAACATAACTATTACTTATTTGTACAACGGAGCGATAATTTACACAACAAATACAGCCAAACATTTAATACACGTATTTGTATTTTAAAATACTAGTAATACTAGTCAATTTTTTGATATTAAAAATAAATTCTGCAAATAAAATACAGTCTGACCACTACAATTATAATCATGTGTGGTCACTTTCTTTAAATGCTTCTTTGGTACAAGGCTGATAGCAGAGTACGTGATCAAAGGGTCTAAAAATGCTACCATAGAGTATATATTTATGTGGCGGAACAAATGACAAATGATAAATCTCGATCTGTTGATAACTGTAAGAAGAAGATCCGTATGCAGATGCTGTCAATATGAAGTTCATATTTAGTTATTACTTGGTATAGTAACTAATCAAGACGTCTTGTCATAATGGCAGCTGATTATTCAGCAATGCTTTATCATTTCTTTGCTGTTCATTTATCCATTGATCTGCTGTGGCATTATCTGAATTTGTATGAAATTATAGTTAGAAATCTCGTATTATGTAAAAAATAAATAATATACCGATACGATTATATGCTAAAGGGATCAGTAATATGTCATGTGGATGATTATTAGGAAAATAATGATGACAACAATCGTCTCTTGCTTCGAACTTAGGATTTTGTGTTTTATTTAGATTCCAGAAATTATTTTGAAAACGTATAAATGTAGTCTAAATAAACTGCAAGTCACGACTTATAAGTTTTAAGCTTTAATAATTACATAAAATATTAATTTTTATCAGTAGAAACCAATTTGTTGTCATAACATAGGAAAAGTAAAAAAAAAAAAACTAAGTACAAGTAGCACTCCGGGAGTGCAGGCAAAAGTGAAAACTTGAACTTATGGCGCGTTGGGCACTTTTTTGGGTGAGCATTTTTAGGTGCGCTCGCGACATGAGAAATTGTACATAAAAAGTCAAGTTTATCAAAGCAATGTGGGCACTTTTTGAATGGGCATAAAGTATAATGATATAGAAACTATATTCAAAGGAAGTGGTTTTATTTAAATGAGTAAATATTAGTAAATAGTAAATACAAAATTTATCAATTTTTTTAACACAATACCATAGCAGCAACACAAGTCAAATGAAATATTTAAATAAATAAATTTTCCGTTTAATATTTATTTATAAAATAAATATAAAAAACTCTCAATCTCGTCTGTCGCAAGGGCACAAACGAATGCTCATGCAAAGACTGCGTATCAGCATCAGCGTTGGTCTGAGCATTATTCCACGCTCACAGTTCATGCTTGATCGCACATAGCACCACTGACTGGATTTCACCGAGAACTACTTCGCGCGAGAATTTGAATTCAAAATCGTATGATTTTTTCAACAGACAGTAGGCGCGTAAATTCAAATTCGAAAGAATTCTTGGTATACTATTGATGTATGTTATCATACAACATTATCCAATATTTTTAGGCATTAATTAGCCAATACATACCAAGATTTCTTTCGAATTTAAATTTCTGCGCCTACTGTCTGCTTAAAAAATCATACGATTTTGAATTTGACATCTCGCGCCAAGTAGTTCGCGGTGAGATCCAGGCAGCGGCGCTATGTGCGATCAAGCATGAATTGTGATCGTGGAATAATGCTCTGACCAACACTGCTGCGTATAGCATGCAGCGCTCTCGCATACCTATACACTCTGAGTATACATATAGGTATGTAATCTCGTCTGTCGCGAGAGCACAAACGAATGCCCATGCAAACAGCGCTTATAGTATACATATATTATAAGAATACACGAGGAGTATATCTGTGTAAAATTTCGTCTGTCGCGAGAACGGCTGAAAATGCTCACCCACTAAAGTGCCCAACGCGCCATAAGAAGTTTTCACTTCAAAAAATAATAACACATACTAACATAATTATAAAAGAATAAACACAAACAAAATAATTCAAGTGTTGGTAACTTTTGAATCGCTAGGGTAGGGTGGGGCAATCGGTGTGGCAAGGAAATCGGGGGTTTTCTTAACATCTTTTTGTGAATTTATCGAATTAAAAAAAAAAAAATTTTTGAAACGTCCTGACCCTAACGGTTTTTTTTTTACATTTGAATATAGAAACAAAAAACCATATTTTTCAAATGAAAACAAATTTAAGTGTATTGTCACCTTGTAATCGAAAAAAATGATTTTTCCCGCCCTTGGAAGGTTTCGGGAGGCTGGTACTTCCTTGGGCGAAAAAGCAGTTTTCCGAAACTCGTTTGAAAAGTCTCCTTTACGAACCTCGTTACGTCCCTCGCCTTCGGCTTGGGCCGCAAACCTATCGGTTCGAAAACAGAGACTTTTCAAACTCGTAGAAAAACTACTATTATATCACTATAATCGCACGAAAAATATTTGAAAAATTCTAAAAACTTTAATTTTGATACGTTGAATAAAAAATATAATGTATTAACTTAATGTTCATAAAATAATTTCAATAAAAATTTCAGAAATTTTTTTTAGAATTGATCAATGAAAAAAGAGGGCCATTGAAGCGATTTCGTAACGCCAGTTTTGTCTGCTCTAACCTCAGAAAAAGAAATGTAGCCGTGATAAAACACAACTTGTTTTTTACTTATAAGAACTGTTTCCGTATTATTTATTTATTGAATTATTTGTAATTCAGTAATCAAGAAAGTAATGCAAATTTTTCATGTCAGGTGTCAGGTTGTTAATTAAAAAAAAAAAAAAAAAAAAAAAAATGAAACTATAAAACTTCTCTAAATATCTCACGCAAACCGCTCCAATCGACCAACTTTTTTCAACCTGACAGTCACTTCCATTTAAACATTTTTAAAAATAAGTTTAAGTGTAAGTTAAAGAATAAAATATTTTTTTATTTGTTCGTAAGTTATTTACACATCATTTATATTTCTTTTTAGAATCATAAATAAAATATCTTTCCAGTAATAGTGTTTAAAAAATGAGGCGGTGAAAAAACGCTCCGATTTCGCTACTCTACCCTATATAATGCTTTCAAGGTTAATATACTCAGTTAAACTCTTCCACATTTTTTTTCGAATCTCTATGATGATTTGTATATATATCTTCAAGTAAAAATATTCGTTAAAAAATTCACATGCATGTTTTCTTTCATCTTATTTTTAGCTAAATGTTACATTCAATACTCGTATGATGTCATTTTACTGTAGCAGTTTTTTAATAATTTATTACAGTTATTTCCAGACTATAAGTATATTCAAAAATATCAAAATAAAAAAGATTTTTTGCATTTTTTGCTAATACTTTTCGTTTTCAAAACCCTCACGACCAATAAGATTATGTTCATGGATGCGTAGCAGCCAAAAACTTTTACTTTAGGGCCACTGGGACAAAAACATTAATAAATTTGATTCGAGTGTATAAAATACTTAGAAATAAACGAATTTAAATTCATAAGACGCGTAATTTTACCTCTTCGCGAGTAACGATGTAGAGGTGAGTCTCTGACATTCGTATTAGCTGCTTCATTATCTGACTCATCATGGTCAATTACATCCATAGTCGACAAATCATTTTGGTAGCGATCAATGTTATTGTTTGACGCACCACCTGCAATAATACTCATATGTAAAAATGACGTAAAAAAATTTTAGTTATAAGCAACGGAAATTCATGCAAATATCTCATTAGTCTAAATAAAAAAGAAGTTCTCGTATGAAAAATACGTACAGCCAAAAATTTAAATTAACCTTGTCGTTAATAATCACGTGGAGATGAAAAGAGACCGCCAAAATGGACACTACCTACATCTGACTCATTTCGGTTAATTAAAGTAGTACTAGTAGCAGTCAATAAATTATCATCATGGTTTCGTGTACCACCTAGAGTTATATTAAAATAAGTGAATACTTTTACATCAATATATTTATAAAATTCCAGATAAATTCGTAAAAATCTAGGCGTATACGAATTCCACAAAAGTCGTTGATAATTATATAGTTTACAACTCACACCTCTTATTTGCTGAGAAATTAATATGTTGTACAGTTTAGTAGTACGAACAAAAATGTTTGTCTATGTTCTATCGGAAATCATTTTTTAGTAAATCGTATGGGGTAGTGTTTTTTTTGTTTTGTTTTGTATAATACAGTATTTCTTTATGTTAGAGGTATTACGTATATATACTACATATAGTACTTAATACTAAAAAATAACTATATTAAAGAACACCGTTAAAATAATACACATACATGTTTCTTTATTTAGCGTGAGAAGATTCGTATTTTTAATTAATGCTTACTTTATACGTGATAAACACTACTTTGAATTTCAGAAGGTAGAGGATTTCATCTTTATGGAGGCTGCGTCGTAGAATTTTTATTAAAAAGATATTTTTTGTACACTCAACGAATCGACGAATTTTTTGGTACTACTGGTACTCTGGAGTGCCTTATATTTTTGCCAGAGTAAACAGTTAAAGCACCCTTAAAACTTATTGTTTTTGTGTAAAAAAATTTTGGTGAGAAAAAAATTGCGATCGCGGACCTCAGCGTCAGGGGTGTATGTATGTATGTATGTATGTATGTATGTGCGTAATTAAGTTTTTTGACTATCTCATGCAGTTCTTGTCGGATTGGGCTAAAATTTGACACAAAGCTTCGTCTTTTATGTCTTACGTGATGGTTTAAAATCAGCAAGATTTCCTGTTTTAGAAAAAAATTGGCAGTCATTTCAAGATGGTACTTTCAGTAAAAAATAAAGCAGTTTTTTAGCTATAACTTTGTTACGTGATATTTTCAAGGTTTGCTGTGAAAGTCAAAGTAGTAGATTTAATTGAAACTAAACTTTTTCTTTGTTATTATTTTCGTCCAGGATGTAACCTAAATATTCTGTGAGTCAAAAAGTGCTTAAAAATCGTAAAAATGTAGTTTTCCCCCATCTTACTTATTTGTTTTGTATTTTTGATTATAATATTGAACGTAAAAGTTATAGATCTCATTGAAATACAAATTTTTTATGAAAAATATTTACACCTAGGATGTAAATCACACGTTCTATGAGCCAAAAAGTGTTTGTTAAATGAATAAAAAGTTGTTTTTCCCTATCCAACTTTTTTGTTTTGCATTTCAGATGATAAATTAAATGTGATAATTGTAGATCTCGTCAAAATACAACTTTTTTGTATTCAACATATTTCGTTACGATATGAAATTTGCACTCTAAATCACAAAAAATGCTAAAAAATTGTAAAATTATCGTTTTCTTTTAACCATCTTACTCGTTTTCTTTAAATAAAACATTTCAGATTACAAAGTAAATGTTAAACTCATAGAACATCTGTAAGATGAAATTAACGCTATAAATCGCAAAAAATGATATTAAATGATATAAATTTTTTTATCAATCCTGCACCGAACAGTACCGACTTTTTACTCAGTGTGGTGATAAAAGTAATATACTTCTTTGTATCAGTCGTGCCTTAAAAACAACGTTTTTGCATAAATTGAGCCGCTTGTTTTATTAGTTAATCGGCAGAAGTGTGGCTCGATCCTATACCACAATTGGGATATTGGGTAAGGTAAAGCCGCACTTTTGCATATTAACTTTTTTATTAAATGTCTTCAATGTGCCCTGTTGAAATTAATGCTTAAAAAAAAAAATAAATAATATACATGAAAAAATACTGTGTTAAATGAAAAAAAAAAAAAAATAATAATAAAATAAAATAATTATAAAAATAGTTCTGAACCTAAAAACTGTACTAAAAAAATTCTTTTTGACACAAAAAATGTATATTAAATTAATCAGCATAATATCTTTATACAACATCCTGAATCTTTAAGCAAATAATAGGTATAAGTGGTAATGTAACTCGATAATTATCAAGTCGTTTAAAAGAAAATTTTTATGATTATAGAGTAATTACGTACGATGTGATATAAATAAGAATTTTGAAAATGCGTCGATTCACCTGATCGCAAGTACATTCGTGCAGATGCGAGACTGTCACTTTCACTGGTGTATCCTCTATCATTTTCATTATTATCTAATTCACTGTGATTACTGAGATGGTCAATGAATAATGTATCATTACTATTACTATCGTTATCATTATGCCTATTATTGTCTACATCAGCTGTAAATATGTAATTGTATTAACTCCTTATTAATTATAATTAGTTCGACGGCAGTCTGAGAAAAATACAGTTTCCTAATTTATTTATTTTATTAAGCCGTTTTTATTAGAAAAGTGAAACTACAGTAATCCTTGTTCAATCAATAATGGAGTATCAGGATCAGAAATCAATAATCAGGAAATTTTGTTTAAAAAAGGTACACTAAAAATATTATTGTACTAAGAACATTAGCTAATGCCAATATCTCTAAACAGAACGTTGAAGCTAGCTCAGTCAGATAGCACAGACGAAGCACAGTCTTATTTTTAAGAACTACAAACGCGTATCATGTAATGTAGCGCCACCACATGGATTAATGCTACAGCTGTATTGTATGCTATATTACATGGGTACGTGTTTATTGCCTCAGAGCAACACTGGTACTAATCTTCTACCCAGAGAGACTCTGAGGGGTGTTCTCGAATTCCGTTGAAAATATCGATATTTTATCTCGGGCTTTTTTAATACAAGGTGTACCCATGCTACCCAAAATCCACTGATCCGACTTTGAAGACAGTGGGTGGGTTTTTCATGTGATGTCTAGACAGCTCGGTCAGAAAAATTACTATTAAAAGTCGGCACGGTAGGGTTGATGGCGAATGAAAGATATAATTTTTCCATTAATTTAATATTTACTGGAGTGTGTTAGATACGATCGATATGCCTTGCAAACAGTACCAAGTATAATGAACGGCCGTCAATCGACAAAGGGGAACTTTGCTCGAAAGATTCGCACACCATAGTTAGAAAAAAAAGTTGAAAACAAAAAAGTTTTCAGAAAATGCACAAGCTGAAAAGAGTATTAGAAATAAAATAAAATAATATCTAAATTTCTCCAAACAGTTTCTAATAAAAAAATCGATTGTCCGTCCAATAACTTTATAGACAGTTTATTTATTCAATAATAATTAATAGGCTTAGCATTTTCACACACACAAAAGAAGGTTGACTAACATTACCAAATAATTGTAATTTATTAAAAAAAATTGATTTAAAGTTGATGTAAGAAGATAAAAACTAACTTGTTCAGCATGAAGCTGAAACTAGCCCCACGCCGGAGCAGCCTCACCAGGGGCGAATCAGACCTGAGCGGCTCCAGGGCTAAAAAATTTTTTTTTGTCCTGATCCATTCGGAAAACGCTACATATAGTTACAATTCTCCTATTCGCAATCCCTGCAACTTTTTAAAGCCGTAAAAAGTCGTCAGGCTGGGAAAACAAAGAGTTTTCCGTAGATCCGTACATACACGGATACAAAAAAAATTAAATAAAAAATTATAACTTATGTTTCGGCTCTTGTGCCACCTTGGAAATTGATAATATATGTTTTTATTACTACTATAAGCGATCCCATTTAGTTTGTCCAGCCTTGTAAGGCCGCCAGGCTTGGAAAATGATGAGTTTTCCGCTGATACGCAAATACGCGTATACAAAAAAATCAGAAAAAAATTTATAATTTCTTTTTGGGCTCTTGTGCCACCTTGGAAATTAATAGAATATGTTTATTTTACCTCTACACATGATCCCAATTAGTTTGTCAAGCTTTGTAAGGCCGACAGGCTTGGAAAATGATGAGTTTTCCGCCGATACGCAAATACGCGTATACAAAACTCATAACTTTTTAAGCTTAGCGGCCTTGCACAGCTAAAAAAATCTAAAGAAATAGGAAGTGTATATAATAGAAATATATTTTATCTATTTTTATGGTATCACAGGAGCCCCAACAAAAATTATGATTTTTTTCCTATTTTTTCTGTATATGCAGATACGCGTATCAGCGGAAAACTCTTAACATTGCATGACTGGCAGCCTTTCACGGCTTTGAAAACCCATAGAAAGTGTACACAGGAGTAATGAAAACGTATGCTATTTATTTTTATCGTGGCACAATAGCTCTAACATAAGATATTAATTTTATCTTGTACAAAGTATGCATAGTTCGCAAATGATTGGTCAGAGTAATATACCGTGTAAATGATGAGCCAGAAAATCACAGAGAATCTAGCGGATCTTGTCTGCCTCCACCTCAATTTATTGTATACAAAATAAAGGCAAAGAAGCATCACCCAGATAGTGGCCAGATTGCAAGTTTTTTTTTGTAAACATTACTGACAATTAATGGAGATAAAAGTTGGCTGACTATTTTGTCACCAAATAAAGACCAAGTTATTTAGAACAAGTAATCATCATCCATACAGTTGCGCACTTGCTGGCTTATTCAATAGGTGCGATGACACTTGCATGGCTGGCAAGCATTACCAAAGTACTCGAAGGGCTTGATGGCTGCTTCTTTGTATAATTTGCATTTAAAATCTCAAATAACTGACAGCATACTGGTCCTCTAAATATACTGGCTGGCTACACAAGTCTCATTATACCTGTCAATAGACCACCATGATGTATGATGGCTAAATAAATTCTGCTGCAGTAAATATCTTGCTTTTTCTGACCAAACTTAAAACCTGGATGTTTCCTAATTTTCAATTGATCCTTTTTAATCCCAATAAATTTGTTACCTGCTTCATAAAAGATCAGCAAGTTCACAGTTCGCATATGATTGGTCAGAGTTATTTTTTTATAAATTATTTTTCATAAATATTGAAGGAGAGCAAGCTGCACTAAGTAAGACTTTTTTTGTAGTTACATATAAATAATTGAAGCAAATGAGTTACTTATTGAGGCTTAGTAACAGCGAAGAATGTATAGAACGTTCGAGAACGAATGAACGATACGTACATCAGCAGTATGGTTATTCGTGAATATTCTTGGTGAAAAATTTTGTAAAGATAAAAGAGGTTTATAAATAGGTATGTAGGTGCAATAATGTTGAAAAATTAAAAACTACATGTAACGATGTGTACTAATTAATAATATTTTATATTACCATACCAGTTTATAGAAAGCACTGTCGAATTATTTTGTAGCTAGAATGTGACTTAAACTTCTCGTTGATTGTCCTCCCAGTAAATCCTTCACTATGACAACGTGCCAGAACGTTTTTTTTCATTTGACATAGCTAGGTATTGAGAAATGCAGACGTACGAAGAGATTGAGCACTTATCCACACGGATCACTGAACAAAAATGTAGTTTCGCATCAGAACTTTCCGAAAAAAAAGTGATATCAATTCTTTGATTAGCAGGCAACAAAGAGGATGAAACGACGCGGTACCCCGCTCAACTATAGCAATTTCTAAAATTTCTACTTTACACTAAGAAAAGGATGCTAGTAAGCTTGGTGTTACCAACTTACCAATCATAAGGCTACGTGCACACTGTTCTGCTGGAGAGCATCGTGGTACGCACGGAGTTCGTATTCCGTAAGGCCGTGGTTGTGCATAAGACGGAAATGACCAACCGAACGTCACAGCGGAAAGAGTCTCCCCACCACCGTTTTAAAGAGTTACGCTTACGCTGGGAAAAAGGTTATATTATGTGAGCCATATCATGGCTCCATCGGTAGCCGCCATTGTCTGCCCGACAAGAATGTGATCCAAAGGCTAAGACCAGGGCCTGGCGAGGCAAGCGTTACACCAATGACAGGGCCTGGGTAGACTTAAATATAGAGTTTATTACATAGTGTAATGAGTTTTACCTCAGGCTATGATCAGGCCCTGGCCATGGTATATGTATACATGTATAATAACATATATCGGCAGTAGAAGTTATGGTAAGTATATATGTATGTTTAACGCTTTTGGATCCAAACAACGAAAAACAATTTAAGCAAATGATAAAAAATCTTAAACACGGATCATCGCTGCTTTATCAAACACTTTGACATGAAATGCTTAATTTTTAGGAGTACACAAGAAAATTATGACTCAACTTTCACAAATTTAAGTTTTTGTAATTATTACATCGTAGTCGACGACTTCTGCCGTTACGCTCTGCTATGTTACGCTCCTTGTAGGCCAAGAGCTGAGGCCCAAGAGTGGTCATAAATCTAAACCAGCCGCCACTCTCACCAGAATTAAAAAATTATAAGATTCGTAGAAATCAATCGTAATTTTATCATAATAAATTCTGGTATAGAGTTATGTCGTAATTAAAGTAAAGCCAGAAAGTCAATTTTTAAAACCAGCCGCAACTAAATTTCATAGACAAAAAATTAAAAGTTCTTGAATGTGGTGCTGTTTGCGGCAAGATTATAATAAATTTCTTGCACTAAATTTGACCTTAAAAAATTAAATCTATGATTGATTTTTAAGTAGAAGATGAATTTTAATCTTTTTCAATAAAATTCCATTCCCTTAACCTATTAACTCTACGTATTCAATAAGAAAAATGACGTCATTCAACGATTCCTTCTAAAGTACGTAAAGTTTAAAGAATTAGGGTTTGAAAAAATAGGGTGGAGTTTTATTGGAAATGCATAGTACTAGCCGAAAATTGACCGCCAAGCTAAGGTACCTCCCATACAAACCCCGAAACAGCCGCTACTTAAACCAATTGTTTTTTTACAATTATATATGCTCGAAAACTGAGTGGTGGCAATTTTCGGCATATATAGGAGTGCTATTTTATTAATGCACAACGTTCGCAAAAAAGGTAATTTACCCTCCTTATATATGTAGAAAATTGCCGCCACTCAGTTTCCGAGCATATATTATTGTAAAAAAAACATTTGGTGACGTAGCGGCTGTTTCAGCGTTTGTATGAGAGGTGCCTTAGCTTGGCGGTCAATTTTTGGCTAGTACTATGCATTTCCAATACAATGTCCAACGTACACATAATATGAAAAACAAAAACTCTATTCATAGCGATTGTTTACTGTGTAAGATTTTAAGGCAAACAGTTGTAAAAACATTTATGATTTTAAAATGAAGATACCATTAAAGCCAATAACATAACCTCGATATCATCGTGTCAAATGAGTCAAACCAAAACGAACAGAGCTGGCTTATATAGTGACGCGAATATGACATGAGTAACTACAATTGACATCACTGTATGTTTACGATTACATGACATATATTTTTATTTTATTTACTACAATACAATAAAACTATTAAGATTGGAACTAAGCTGACACGCCAATTACAAATGTAAATTTACATGAGGTGATGAAATTTAATAAATTTTTAAAGCTGCGAGACTATGCTCTGTCTAAGAGTGGGTATAGGCTCCGTGCACGAAAACACCCAGCGCCAACTTGTGGCTCAATGGTGAGTCCGCGTAGTTACCAGAATACACGGCGTAGCATGGTTGCGCCTTAAGTCAACAATTTTTGTCATTAATATTAAGATGCTTTCTTGTAGCCCGATTATCTTAATAAGAATCCTTAACTCCTTAACTTTACGTTGATATTTTTTTCAGCATGAGATTTTGCTTTAATAAGTTGTAAAAGAGACATATGTTCCTTTATTGCTCGTAGATGTGAGCTAGATTGCATGTGTTAGTATCACTAAGTGTTCTCACTGTTCTCAGTTGTCTGTTTTCTTCTTTATCTCTCTCACACACTTCACTGACACATGCATTGTAGCTCACACGTTCAAGCGACAAAGAGATATACATCTTTTCTATAACTTATTAAAGCAAAATTTCATGCTGAAAAAAATATCATCGTAAAGTTAAGGAGTTAGAGATTCTAATTGAGATAATCGGACCATAAGGAAGGATCTTGATATTAATGAAAAAAATTATCGACTTTGAGCAACCATGCTACTCCGTGAATTCTTGTAACCATACGTGTACTCAACAGCCACAAGTTGGCGCTGGTGTCTTTGTGCATGTAGTGAGCTTCGAGGGAGTGAGTGTATAGTCTTGGGATTTTAGTCATATACTTGTATATGTGTATATATCCATACATATATATGTATATCGTGACGTACATATATATATATATGCTAAATGCTGCGTTTTCAAGCTCACGCCTTTCTCCATGAGCCTCAAATGGCGGATATTGTCTTCTCACTTCCTCGAAGCTCACTATGTGCATGGAGCCTATAAGGGACTGTGGCTGAAGTGGCCGAAAGTCATTGATTGGCTCCACCATTTTGAGGACTAACTGAGAAAATAACAAGCCAAGCGAAGATGAGTGTGAATCTGTGCTTCCCTCTTCAAGTCTCTACTACTTCTTTCATCTATGCGATCCTGAAAATGGCGTCTTTAGCCTTCAGCCACCCTCCATTATACCCACTCTATAGGCCCTTCTATAGTATTGCCCTTGATGTTTCTATCCTTAAACTGTCTGGCGAACACTTGAAGCTCCGAGATTAGACTCTTGAGTTCCGATCCCTGCAATTACTTTAGAAATTTCCAATTTTTTTAATGGAGAGCTGTGGAACATGCCCTTATTATGATTCTAATCATTTATATAATAAACAACTTGAACAGTTGTAAAAGGGTATAATATACAGTCAATAACTCATGAAGTCCCCAAAAACTCCTGCAACTCTACACTTTTCTCTCACCAAAGGCGCTGCTTTCGTTTTCCCCTACGACCTTCAAGAACTTGCATATAGCGAATCCCTCGGTTAACCGAAATAATTGTAGAAAGCAAGGTTTAAAATATATATTTATAGTGCGCTTAATTTTTTAGACCAACGCATATTCCGATATTTTTTCAGAATCTTCTTTTAGGATTACTAGCTAATTTCAACGTTTTTTTTTCCATGCAGGTGGCGCTGTTTCAGATTGTTGCCCAAAGCAAATATTCGACGTCCCAAGAATACTTTATCTGTCGCTTGATCTGTTGTTATATTTATTAGTGTTTGTTTAGAAATACAAAAAATTCGGTATTATAACATGTTGTAAAAATTTTTTATGAATTTTTATTATTAGACCAGTATTCAGTTAGTATTTCATTATTCGGTATTTTTTTTAATGTGATAGTGTGATTCGGAAATTTTTTATTACATAAAAATTTTGATCAGCAACTTTTTTTTCATCACTCTTCACCGTACTGTTAAATATTTCGGTACATATAAAATACATAAAATGAACTTTTTACGTATGTTCCATTATATACAATTTTACTTATTCCTTAGTGTCCATTAGATTTCTGTATTCGGCTACAGTATATTCTGCAAAACTTCAGTTTTTATAATAATCGTTCGTCATAATTCCCACTATGCAAACATATCTTTGGCAAAATTTACCCCACCCAATCAGATGATAATATTTATATAAATTTTCTCGTAGAAATGTTAAACAACATTCATGAAGGCTTGCCACCTCATAAACTTAAATTAAAAATAGGTACAATAGTAATGTTAATTCGAAAATTGAGTATATCAGACGGATTGTGTAACGGTACGAGTGAGTAAGGTGGGTAAGGTGCTGGACTCATGTGCAGGAGGTCAAGGGTTCGAATCCCTTTAGTGGGAAAAGTTTTTTTTTTTTTTTTTTTTTTTTTTTTTTTTTTTTTTTTTTTTTTTTTTTTTTTTTTTTTTTTAGAATTGTAAAAGAAAAAAATTCAAAGTTAAAGAAAAATTGCTTTGGGAAAATAAAATTAAATGCCTGGGAGTGTGAGGGGGACTGGTGGATAGGTGGGTAGAGGTGTGGAGAAGAGTAACACGGCACAGTTGGCAGATATACATATATAGTGGGGAGAGGGAAAGTGTGTAGAGAACAGTAGGTCAGGGGGACAGAGAAAGGGGGGGAAACTTGAAAGGAAGAGACTTCGGGTAAAACCACTTCCGTTTCCAAAAAAAAAAAAATCTGTCGGTTTTAAAATTCCAGCCCCCCGAGTAACGCGACATAAAGAACTTCGTTCTCATTAAAAATAGGCACCATAGTAATGTTAATTCGAAAATTGAGTATATCAGACGGATTGTGTAATGGTACACGATTGCGAATTACTAAATTACTGAAGTATAACGTAGAAGGCAAAATAGTAAGGGGAGAAAAAATTGGTAATAGTTTTCATTTCAAGAATTACATTAAATATTGGAAATACTTCATCATTACCTTTTATTTTATATATAAAACTTTTCCCATTAGTTGTAGCATTTGCTATGACTATAAATAAGTCTCAAGGTCAAAGTTTTGATAATGTGGGATTATACTTAAAAAAACCTTTATTTTCTCTTGGTCAATTATACGTGGCTTTATCAAGATGCAAAAATAAAAATGAAATTTTTGTTCAAGTCAATAGAGAAAACAGTTTAGAGATTGAAAATATAGTTTGAAAACAAATTTTTGAATATAACAATGTATCTCATATTCATAACATGATTTAATTATTATTTTTTTATGTATAGGTAAAATTTATTAATTAATAATACAAATCTTGAATGTATATTGTGTTCATCTATTGTACCAATTTTTAGCATTAATTTAAAACAGAATAGAAATGGACGTAAGTCTTCGTGGTTCAATCAGGCTTTATAAGATGACTTATAAAGTGATGCGAAACTTTCATTGTTTATATTAAAGATACTCTAAATTTAACTTAAGTTTATGTACGTAAAAAGAATAATTGTGTATTAAAGGAATATATAAGTGATGATGATATAATAATAATGCACACCAATGTATGTGTATATATTATTTGGTTTCAAAATATTGTTAACTCAATATAAATTGGTTTTTAAACGTACTTAGTTGTATAAATAATGATGTTTTGCGCAACAACCCCCTATGATTCAATTATAGGACTTTAAATTTCTTCTTGACGATGAAATGAATCATGGCGATCAGACAGTTTTGTCCAAAGATAGGTAAAAAAAATCGGTGGGGGGCTGTGGGGGTTTTGAGAAAAACTACGATATGTCAAAATAAGCAAGAAAATAACGGATTTTTACCTTATTTTGTTGGGGGGTGGTGGGAGGAAAATGGGGGCGGTGGGGGATTTGTGTGGAATGCCCCACTGAGTTAACTATATAATATAGGAAGATATACATATACATATAATTTGTATTGTTCTTGATAATTGGTCACACGCCCCCTTCAGGCTAAATGACTGAATCTTAAACTTGTCACCAAGGAACATGTGTCCGTATAGCAAAATCATCGGTTTTCCCAAATACTTTTTTCACATTATTTATTTGGATATCTAGCGTTGCAGAAGAAAGATATTAATATGATTTAAATAATTATTTTTAACTTTATTTAAAAGGTTTTATAAAAAACAAATTATAAACAACTCATCAAATCACTCCATTTTATTTTTGAATAAGCTTAATAACGAGATGATTTGCTGAATTACTATAAAAATGAATAACTGACAATCTAAAACATTTTTTGAATAACAAAAGTTTCATAAGATTCTTATATTTACTTGTAAAAAAGGTCTCTTGCGATTTCTGGTTAGACCTTCAGTTTTTGCAAAAGAAACGAAGGTTTTTCTGTACTCAGATATGGTAACTTGTGACCGATTACATTAGTGATAATGTCCATATTTATATACCATATTCGAACTGAATGAGGATAAAAAAATAATTTTATTATGAATAAACGTTGTTAATTTTAGTCACTCAAAACCAGCAGATAAATCTTGACGAGCACGTTTGGAGCAGTGTCTCCAGTAGTGCTAGATTTATGTAACAAGAAAAAAAACATTAATTATACTCAATGGCGATTAGTTATACAGAAAGCCATTGAGTATATGCTTGAGGTACTTAATGATTGTACAAGAAAAACAGCAAGGAAGATTGCTAAGCTTATTTGCCAAAAGTTTTCCAATACTTTTAATGATGGAGCCAATATTGATCCGACTTGGGGCGTTGGTCACGAGTCCTTAAAATTGGAAATTTATAATGCTGCTCTGTAAAAACGAGGAAAAATTGAAAAAGCTAAGAAAGTAAAAAGATTAGTTGATACAAATAATGTGGACAGTGATGAGGAAGACATCGAAGACAGCAAGCGGAAAAATGAAAATACAGTTGAATGAATTCGGATGCGTTAAATATGCGCGTCCAATTCCTGAAAATGAAAGTAGTGAATCTCAAGAATCTAAAAGACTTGAATTAGTACTTGCATTTCAGTCGGGAACAGAAAGTATAAATTTGCAGCAACTGTTTTTTGATACGTACCCTACTGTACGAGCTTTATTGAATGCACGTGATAGAGATTTAAACCAGATAATCGAAAATTGGCCATACCTAAAAACGCAAGACTACATTGAAATACACTGTTCACATTTACTTGGTAAAGATGTAGCTGACGTGTGGAAAGATTCGATGACTAAAAAAATGAAGCCCATAAAGTGTTATTTACAGTATAGAGATATGAAACCCGATCTAAAAAATGAAGTTAATGTAATCGTTGAAGAATTTAAGCTTGCTATAATAACTACGAAAGATAAGACCCCTAAAAAACTTGTCGTTTTTAAGCTGCTATGCCATTACTTCAAAAAAAATAAATTACGAATCTGGAAAATTATTAATGTAAGTAAAATGCCAACAATAGTTTGAACTTAATTGATTGATTCATTCTTCGTTCTGTATTCAGAAAGAAGCTGATGAAAATGAGATCTGTGCATCGCTTATTGAACCTTACCCTATGTTGATGATTTGAGGTACGACACACAATTCGTGGAATGTAGTTAATTTTGAAAGTAATCATTTTTTTTACAGGAAAATCACTGTATAATGACACTGCCAAGTGCAGAGTGGTTGTTAATCGTCAGTTCTCAATTGACAGCAAAGATGCCATCACTGGAATTTTCATAACATTTTTAAGCTATTACTATTTTTGATTCTGTTATCCTCCTGAAATCTCGAGTACATTAGAATTCATACAAAGGTACTACTTTTGCATTTTTGAATGGTACTTTGCTCTGATAATTTTAAATACTTATTTGTATTTTATTGTATTTTAGAATTATGTTTAAAATTAATCCTTCCACTGGTACCAAACGAGATCCTAAAGAAAAACGAAGAGTAGCGAATCATGATTCAAAAGTATTTACTTTAATTAAAAATATTAAAGAATTTTCATCAGATTTTTCTATAAATTAAAACAGCCAAAATAATACAAGGCATATGTGACTATAATATAAACTAATGTAAATGTAAGCTCTTTATGATATCAAACATGTCATTATATTACATGTAAAATCAACAAAATAAAAAAAAAATTTTACTGTACGACTAAGTGTAATCATTTAAACAATGAAGTGCTGAATGTTGTGTCATCTAAAAAACGTTTTTACTGCTAAATTAATTATTAGTAAACCTCTTATGCTGTCATTGTAAGAGGCTAACAATACAATGAAATATAAATATTACCACTTGTTTTACTTAGTGCATATTAAATTCAGTGCACGTGCAGTATTTTGTTTTGATTCTGTTGTATGTGCTCTGATTCATGACATCTTAATTATCAGCACCAGAAATAAATGATTTTGATACAGATACATGTCTTATGCACACTCAACAAATAATACACGCGCTGGGATTAGTTTTCGGTGCTGTAGCATTGATTTTTATGTATTACACCACGATTCTTAGCACTGGAAAAAAATGTTTTATAACTATCTTTGGAATCGCGATTGTAATGCATACGAGATAATTAGTTCACGGTGGTATATATTGCATTGGTTTTAATGAATTGTACCACGATTTTAAGCACCAAAAAAAAACAACACTTTTTAGGCATGATTTGAATTTTTCTCCTTTGTATGCGGAAAGTAATGCACGCGCTAAAAAAGGTTATTAGTATTGTCGCATTGATTTTAATGTATCGTACTGCGATTTGAAGTACCACAAACAGATATTTTTCACACATGTTTTGAAAATTTTTCCTTAACACATTAAAACTAATGCACGCAATGAAATGAGTTTTTAGTGTTTTCGCATGAATATTAATGTATTGCACTTTACTTTTCTGAATCAATTTAAATTTTTTTTAATGCATTTACTGCAATCTTGTGTTGTAGGCGTTAAATATAATGCACGCACTGAAATTGGTGTTTAGTGTTATTTCATTGATTTTAATGCATTGTGTCCTACTTTTCCAAAAACCAATGAAAATTTTTTTTTTTCATTTATTGGAATTTTTGCATTGCAGACGTTAAATTTATTACATGTGTTAAAATTGTTTCGAGCGTTGTTACATTAACTTTCAATATATTTCCGACAAATTTCTTAAACAGCATGAAAAAATTTTACATTATAGGGATGAAAAAAGCTTCCAGTACATTTGCATTAAATCTAATGTAGAACCATCTAACAGTGTAAATTACGACTACTTTAACGCCGAAATTCTAATCATTATGTAACAGAAATGTGCAGAGTGATAAAAAATGTAAACTTTTGGCATTATACTTAAGCTTATTGTGTGTAATTTTGAGATATTGCATCTCAAACATCCTGGCATTGCTTATACTTTCAATACTTAATATATACCAATATGTTAAATAGCTACATTAAGTATTAAAAGTATAAGCAATTTAAGTACTTTTGAGACACAAAATATCTCATGATCAAAAATTTACACATATACATACATAGGTTGGATTGTTTTTCTTTTATTAAACGATTGTCATCATGATTTGTTTACTGAATCTAGCAGCTCTCTTGCTCTGACAGATTAACTCTATTTTTGTCCCTTGCTTTAATCAAATTCACGCATATATTTATTGACTGTAAAAATGCTTTAAGTTTGGTTATGTACACAGTTATTTAGGTTACCTAAAGAGGACCAACTGTTCGCCGCATTACTTTGCCTCCGTAGGTCCACTGTATGATCTGTATAAAGATCCTCACGAACTAAGGAGGTATCCTCAATAGATTTCTGTTCGGGAAGTATCAAAAAGGTTTAGAAAAAAGAGAAGGTACCGTCTTGAAGGTTCCATCTACAAATCAAACATAACATTCAAAAAGCTCCACCAAATCGTATAAGCCAAATTTACTTCCTCCTAATATCTGCGCGTACCGTGCTGGTACTTATTCTAAGTCAGTCAATCGCAAAGAATTTGGAGGCAAAATATTGAAATGAGTAATCGAAGCATAGTTACTAAAATTCAATTAATCTATAATTTCTGCTAATACTTCAAAAAAGATTACACAAAGTTAATGCAAAATCTTACTAATATATAAAGCAAAGTCGCTAAAACCGTTGTAATGGCTAACCGCGAAAACTACTAAACCGATTTTGCTGAAATTTTGCACACTAATTCATGATACTTCCGAGATGGTTCTATTATAGTTTTTATCTTAAAAAATTAAATAACAATAGCAATAAATGAGCTCAACGTTTTGCAAAAATACGCCAGCTTTTCACTTTAGTTTAGTAAAATCCGCTAGGTGGCGTCGACATAAAATCGGAGCTACCTGCAACATAATTAAATAAGTGTGGTTTTAATAGGCCAGAGCGTCTTGATAGTGGTGTTGTCAAGTTTCGGCAGTTCAACGAGCTGTTTAAAGAATGATGATGATAGCCCTGCAGCTGGGTATCGCGGTTACGGACGTCACTCTTCTCTAAGGGGGAAGGAACCTGAGTATCCATTCACCCTGAATCTCGATAAGTGCGATAAAAAAAAAAATTAATTCCAACCGATGCCGTCTTTGGCGTGATACCAGGAGACATATCTAGCCAACGCACAATCTGCACCAACTCTTCAGAGTTGTGTGGCAGTCCCACCATCCCACCTGGTGCAGTAAGAGAATTTTTCACTAGAAATATAAGCAAGGAAAAACCGCTCTAAGGGGCACGGGCAGCCACAACGGCTACCTTCTAGGTCGTCGAGCTCATAACGGGCTAACCCACATGTTCCCGTCTAACGATGAGCGGTTGGTTATCCAGGTAACGACCCGAGACAAGATATTCTTTGGTCAGCGGCGTACCTCCCTCCATCACGTGAGAATCAAGTAACCCATAGCTAGCTCTTCATTATCAGAAATAATAATAAAGAATAGCCTGGAAGTTTCACCACTGGCGCTTTTTAGGGCTATTATAAGTGTTTACGTTCCCTACTTAACCATCAATTTCATCGGTTCTTTTTAGGGGCTACCTAAGTGTAAACTACCTTGCCAACAAATACATTTTTATTACCATTTCCGAAAGCGATTCGTCATCTAAAAGACTATATTAACTAAAGACGGGCACTATTAAACCAAGTCAGCTATTCACTGGCAAACGTCACCTGCGGAGTTGTTCTTCGCAAGGCTGGAAAACCCGGTGACCGACGACCCTATATTACCCTCTCGACTCTAAGCATTTAACCAAGAATCACTAATCCTCTCCAAGGTCTGCGCTGGGCAAACGTATAACAGCTATGAAGGAAAAAAAACTTGAGCCAACGGGACAGCCTCCACTGGACAAGTATTACTTACCAATCTTCCCATCTAAGATAACCAAAACAACTAAATCTGCAATTAAAAAAGGTGCTTTAGACACCAACGTCTTTGACGTTATACCAGGAGACGTTGGGAAAGAGCACTACAACTAGCCCCAAAGCTTCGGACTTTGTAATTTTTCTCCTAATCAGTCTGGGTCTTAAGCAGCAGGCCAGAAAAGATCACCCTGACTGGGGTATCGAGACAGTCACAATTGCTGTTAACTGCAATCAAGAAAGAGTTGACTTAAGAAGCTCACCGGTATTTTCTAGGGCCATCGGACGTCGAACTATCTAGCCGACAAATATATTAAAATTAACAAAGTTGACTGAAAATAGCCTTTAGGGGTCATAAAAGTCGTAAGCATGCCAATAGTCGCAAAAGGGTATATTGGAAAGAAAACTTCAAATGTATCTAATGAATACAATTTAAGGCGTCAAGAAACTGACGCAGAAAGTTCATCGAGATTGAAACAGCAGCTTCAAAATCAACAACTAAAGAGTCCATTACGTGAGAGATCAGCTTTTCATTGTACCCTCACAGCAATCTCTGAAATCTTTAAAGATCCTACTTCAGATTTTTTAATGAGTAGAAATTGTATTTGTGTTTTTGTGGTAATAAAAATGTAGGGTTTAAGTTCCAGGAGTTTGTTGCTATGGTAATAAAGTTGTAAGATATGAGAAAAAAAAATTTTTTTTTAATTTAAATTTTTTGGGGGTTTAAAATCTTAACAGATTTAAAAAATAGCCGTTTTTGTGAATTACACGGGAGAAACTGTAAATCAACAACTTCTGATAGCCATCGATTATTTTATGGGATAAAGAACGCACGGTACTTTTCAGCATAATTATTATTTTGAATTTTTACACCTTATCATTTGACCAAATAAACTATATGGATTCCGAAAAAATATGTTTTTAATAAGAAGATTTTTGTTCTGAGATGTTTTGGGAATATGTGTAAGATTTCTAACTGAAAATGTTTCACAATACAAGTCAAAAAACTAAGGTGTTTAGTTTAGTAAGTCTTGGGCGAAGCCGAGATGGGGGGCTGCTAGTTTATATATAATTGTATAGCGTGTAAACGTTAAATATAAGCAGAGGGCATTTCTGGATGTTCACAGCAGTTCTTTTATCCTAGCCAAATTCTTACAACTTCCACAGCTTCACGATTAGGGTCATGGTTGTGAGGGAACTAATCGATGCACTTATGAACAGCTATGTTATAAGGATCCATTATAGTTTCCATTGTAATTTGCGCTCTTCAGTCACCTTTGTCATGTCAATTCCAGGATAAACGATGGGTTAAAGCTGATATTTATAATATAGATATCCGTAGGTGCGTAGGAAGTTAACATTTCTTGATTGTACTAGTCTAATCAGTGCTATTTCAAAAATTATCATTAAACAGAAATTTTGCAATAAACTTACGACATGTGAAACACAAACACAGTTACCCTATGACATACATTTTTAGTTCGTAAATATTTTTGGGACAACTTTTGGTTGAAAACAGTGGGTTTTAAGAAGAACGGCATTGAGAAACGTGTTTTGAAAAAAGCGTTCTCCTACCAATTTATCATTTTTTTCATTGGCCCGAAGGGGTGTCCGACACATGGAGCTCATAATATATAATATATAAGCATACATTTCGGTATACATGCTAATGTTTACACATCTATGCGCTGCAATTGTGATTTATGAAGAGTTTTTACGTAATTTGCTCAAAAATTTGTAAAAGAAGCTACGTACCATTATTCGCACGTTTGACAGGTTCTTCATGGTCATCTTGCAAATGTAGAGATTTACGTTTATGAGTTGACTTCTGTGCTGGTGCCACTGTGGAGCAAAAACAAATTAAATATAAGTTAATTACATCAAGTTTGAATAAAAAAAGTAATAGAAAATGTGTATGGTGCATGTTTGGAGTAAATGTACAGGTAACCTTTTTCTTAAACTCACATTTCTCTTGGCTCAACCTGAACGAAAAATATTTTTATCGTTACGTCAGCTGCAAGCTAAATTTTTTTTGTATATAATTAGGATAGGCATGTTCTCAAATTAAGTAGAGCTGTCAACAATGTGATATCGGCTACAGGTATTTTTTAAGTTTATAGCAAATTGCACATAGCGCCAGCGATGATTAGCTCCACAAGTTTTTAGTTGTAAAATAATTAGATCAATTTTGAGGCAAACAAACGCTGGCTGTAGATAGTTTTACTACCTTTCAGTTTTACAATAACTGAATAGAGCCTTTGGCCAGCAAGTGTAGCTTATATTTAGCCACACAATTCTTTAGTTATTTATAATAATCAAATTAACTTTCAGGCAAGCTACGGCGATGTTTGCTTCTTTTGTTTTAATTTTTTTCCCCCCATTAATTACTGTCATTATAATTATTATTATTTTTTTTATTATGTTATTATTATAATTTTTATCATTATTGTTAATATTATTATTATTATTATTATTATTATTATTATTATTATTATTATTATTACTATATTTATTTTTCTTTTATTCATCCGAAGTTGTCAAGAATGCCTTAACCCAAATAAGAAGAAGGCACGAATACCTTTCCTGTGTGGGACTCACAGTTCACCTAGTAGTGCTTCCACTATGATGTTCTTAGCAATACAGACCGAATACCCACTTAATTGGCAAGACCTATCTCCTAGGAAACCCGGCTCCGGATTCGATTTCGCATTAAAACTTTAAGCCGGAGCCACGGAGTATTGACCACTGACGTGGCCTTCTATTTGAGTATCGTTGCTGTCAGGATGTTACCTTCTCTTTATTTCATCTGGTCGTCTGCTATTTTGCGGGTACACTGATCCTCGTTGCATCACCTTGGGTCAGTCAGATCGCTTGGATCTGTAATGGTCGTCCCATTTTTATCCTCTCAAACACTACCTGTGCCTTATAGGCACCTTGCTCTTGGCCTCTTTTAGTGCCTTCCCGAATACTGGCCAGCTATCGCTACCTGCTCCATGTTTGGCATCTTCTATTCCACAAGGAAAACATCAAGCCTCTTTCTTGTGATTGTTTTTGCGGTAATTGCAACTGCCACATCGGAAACATAGCTTTGACCGTTTATCCTTATTGCGGTTTCGAGTTCTAAATGTATCCGTGCCGCAGACCCCACTGGCATCTAAGGACTTCAATTCGTCTCCTTTGTTAGCAGCTTATAATGTATATTGATAACTTCTTGTTTTTTCTATAGTTCTGAGATCGGTCTTCCCAGTGTTGACCTTAGCTACTTTCTGCCCTCTTTTATTGGCTTGTAGCAGCGTCACTGCTATCTTCCAGGTATTCTCCTCAATGAAAGTTCGACGTCAACCTTCTCGCTTTTAAAATTTAGATCCTGGATTTCGAGCGTTACCGTGTTCTCACCTTCTATAGCAGATCTTAGCCTGTCCACGATATGAGCTTTACTGCTAACAAGGGCCCCACTGTCCTTTTTTCCTTGAACTTTGAGAAAAATATATGTAGTCATAGTAACTCGTTTGACTGTGATCTCAGCCTCTTTCAACTCTAAATCAGTTCTCATCTTCTTTAGAACCTCAGCAAAGCTCTGCCATTCCGCGACCTTAACAAGATCTTTTCCTCTTTTTTTGGCACTATCTTATTTGCCGCTGTCAATACCATTAATTCTTATCTTAGAGATAAGCTCTTGATTTTCTTGAGTATTTTTTCCATTTTCAAAAAGATGGTCTCCTTTGGAGCTTCTAGACTCCTGTCCCGCTTGTCTGTTATGACGCTTTTCACGCATCTAGATTAAAAAGAGCCTGCGATTCTCTCTCTTTCTTTTGATCTGTACGTCTTTCCCATCAGATTATTATTAGATTATTCTAGCAGATTTTTTATCTTTTTCAGTGTCTCTTTATGGCTATCCTTCAACTTCAGTGGGTACAACGCCACTTTCATACCTTCTTTTATCGGCATCGCTGTTTTTGTGTACGTAGACGTCACTTGCTCCACTTTCAGTGCTGAGCAGCCTGTCTCGACCATGGCTAAGCAATAATGTAAAATCTTTCTGTGAGCGTTCTGAAGTGAAACATTTTTAAGCGTGCCATCTATGGAAAGTTAACACGTGAAACAATCGAGCGAACGATCAAACGCTGGTGTGTACATATCTATATATATTATCTACGTATCAGCCAGCGCTGACAGCACCACTGAGGTCTGTTTCCCTTCCTTTCTTTCATTTCCTTTTACACGCAATAAAGGAGCACCACAGTTACTCTATCTATATCTTAGTAATATATAAAGCAAAATTGCTAAAACCGTTATAAACGCTAACCACGAAGACTTATCAATCGATCTTGCTGAAATTTAGCATATTGATTCTTGACGCTTCCTAGATGGTTGTAGTTTAGTCTTTATCTTGAAAAAACTAATAACATTACCAATAAATAAGCTCGAAGTTTTGAAAGAATACACTAGCTTTTGACTTTAGTCCAGTAGGACCCGATAGATAGCGTGGAAGTGAAATTGAAGCTACCTGCAATATAGTTTTTTTTTTTTTTTTTTTTATACTATAGTGCTTAACGTCCGGCTTCTATAAAGAGCACTACACAGGGCATTTACACGGAGGATTATTGTCCGAAATAATAACTGTTCTCACATGCAAGCACTGAAAACTTCGATGAACAATAAAAGAGCATCGTCAATAAGCATGTATGAACAATAAAGTATGATGTATGACACGTTATTTTTAAGGTACACTGATAACAAAAAATTATGGTGCGTGTGCACGGTCACTTTGCGTGTAAATATATCGTACATCGAAATTCTCGATGTACGACACAGCGTACACCGAGATTTTCGATGTACGACACAGCGTACACCGAGATTTTCGATGTACGACGCAGGATGCATCCAAAATCTCGGTGAAACTTAAGGTGCCGTGTAGGATATTTATAAGTTGACACTTTACAGGTTATGTGGCTCGTATCATATGGTTGTGAGTATCAAACGTTCCTGGTTACACAAACGCATCATTAAAACTTTGTACCTTGCAACTTATTGAAAAGTCAAACCCTTTCTAAAAACTTCCCGTGTATCAATAACTTCATTAACGTATCATTGTATCATGGTATATGGATACAAAATCTCAACTTGGGTGACCGCTTCAACGTACGCTGGAAATTTCAGTGAACGCTTCAACGTACACTGGAAATTTCAGTGAATGCAAGAGCGTTCACTGAAAACTTTGGTGTATGTATTGTGACATCGAGATTAGCAGTGTATGCACGCAATATAACCGTTTACATACACCTTAATTTTATGATGCTGCATGCACTTGAAATGTTTGTGTCATACATCGTAAGTTTTGGTTACAACACATTAATTAACAAGGACGCTATTTTAAGAATCGACTTTTATTAGGACAATAATCCTCCGTGTACACTGGAAATTTCAGTGAACGCTTCAACGTACACTGGAAATTTCAGTGAACGCTTCAACGTACACTGGAAATTTCAGTGAACGCTTCAACGTACACTGGAAATTTCAGTGAATGCAAGAGCGTTCACTGAAAACTTTGGTGTATGTATTGTGACATCGAGATTAGCAGTGTATGCACGCAATATAACCATTTACATACACCTTAATTTTATGATGCTGCATGCACTTGAAATGTTTGTGTCATACATCGTACTTTTTGGTTACAACACATTAATTAACGAGGACGCTATTTTAAGAATCGACTTTTATTAGGACAATAATCCTCCGTGTAGCACTTTGGAGAAGGAAGGGAAGAGGGATGGGAGGCCTCCCATTACTGGCAGGGGGGTAGGGGGAAACATCTAGACTGATTCTTCAATTCTATAAATTTTTTAAAAACAGCAAAAAAATTAAAAGACTCTTTTTTTACTGTATGAACTCACTACTGCACTCGAACCTTGCTCTACACTCCAATCACAATTATTCTATTTACTGTTCCAATTTTTTTACAAATTACACGTCTTTTCCCTTACACACTGAATTAGGCCTATCCCTAAAAAACTCATCATCTCCACAGCAGTCTATACTGGATTATATTCATGCAAGCAACGGCATTTCTATCTTCACCGATGGCAGCAAGGCCAAAAATGCCCCTTGCGTTGGAGCTGCTTGCTTTTGCCCTTCAACTAATTTCCAATCTTCATTAAGCCTCAACAAGCTAACATCTGTCTTTACAGCAGAATGTACTGCCATAAATTAAGCTTTAAACTACATCCTAAAAAACAGTGGCGAAAATTTCCTTATCTTTAGTGATTCTCTTAGCGTACTCTTAAGTTTAAACTCCGTCCAAACAAACGTAACTGCCAATCACATGATCCTTGAGATTAATGACAAATTCTTACGCTCTATAAGTGATAACCCTCTCAACGTTATCAAGTTTATATGGATCTCTTCTTATATAGGCATTCAAGGAAATGAATACGCAGACACTCTGGCTAAATCAGCAACCTCAGCCATCCTACCTACTGAACCTCAAATTAACTTCACCGATCTTACCAGTAAATTCAGACTGGACTCATTCGCAAACTCTGCTGCTCAAAACAAATCAGATAGACTTTTTAAAGAAAAGACTTACTTCAATCTATATAGTACTGACAACAAACACCCATGGTTCCACAAAAAAGATCTCCCTCGCTCGGTCATAGTCACTGTAAACAAAATGCGCTCTAACCACCATAGTCTTGCAGAGTCTCTTTTCCGCAAAAATATTGTAAATGATCCTAGATGCAAATGCGGTTTTTCAGAAGAAAATCTTAACCATGTTTTATGGAACTGCGATTTGTACAACACGCACAGAAGTAAATTATTTAAAGATCTCCAGAAAATAAATTTGTACCCCCCTTTTAATATCGAAAGCTTAATTGCAACTCCAAATGTCACCGCCTGCTTGTCAGTCTGTGACTTTTTAAAAAAATGTAAGTTTTTTATGTGATCATTGAATCTCTATGTATATTAAGATGCTGTACTTCTCAATTTTAAATATATGTAAACATTTCTCATGTATTTCATAATTTAAATAAAGTAAGTGTAAATACCTCATATGAGGCCACTACACTATAATATATAAAAAAACAATATAGATGTATAGGTATCTACCGTATCTTTAAAATGCCATCACTCACTGCATCACTGCATGTGCGCCCCGTTAGCATACACGTAGGTATATATGTATACATAGGTGTACCTATGTACAATACAGTGAATAGTGTTCTTGACGTGGGACGCTGAAATCGGGTGGAGCGAGATTTGAAAATAGAAACCCTCATAAATAGAATATAAGCGTGATAATTCAGTAATCCCATAATCTGATCAATTGAAATATTAATATTCACGCTGATAATTGATTGATTAATCAATTATTAATTATTATTTCGTTTAATTTTCATACACAATAAGTTAAAAGACATTTTTATATCATTGTGAACATTAATTTGCTGTAAGTTTTTATAATGCAGTGAGTAAGAATTATTTTATCTAACGTCCTTGTGGCTTAACAATATTTCTCCACTAAAAAAAGTTAAATTGCTTGTTCTACTGATACACACGGAAAAAAGAGAATGCACTAAAAATTAAGTATACTTTAAAAAACTAACTATTAAAAATATAAATATACAGGTAAGTATAATTATATTTCATATTAACTATAGAAATTATCAATGTTATAGTTTGCAGTAATACTTCGTAAAATTAACTAATTTATTATTATTATTTGTTCTTATTATTATTTAACTGCGCATACAAGTGTGACATCTCCAATTTGTGTAACTATTCGATTAAGATACTGCTGGTAAGGCAACAAGAAAAGATTTAAAACATAATACATCTTTAATCATATTCGAGATGATTTTTGATCTTGCGATTTTCTTATTCTTGTAGTGTTGACGTGTCAAATATTAATCGATCATTCTTTCCGGTGGTTGAAATTGACCATCTTTGACTGTTTCACGAACTGTGAAAACTTTTCTAATCGGTCACTATACTCAAAAAATGTAATTTGAATTAATATCAAAGAAAAAACTTGAATTAATAAGAACAAAAATACTTCAAAAATAAAAAATAAATAAATGATTATTATAATTTCATAAGTTGATAAAAAATGCTTTACAATAGCTTTAGCCTGGGTGTCCCCAACTACCACGTGTCTAGTTATTAATATTATTACTATCGTTATTATTATTGTTATTATTATTATTATTATTTTAATAATTATTCATATTAGTAGTAGTAGTAGTAGTAGTTTTTTTTTTTTTTTTTTTTTTTTGTGGAGGAAGGGGAAATGCATTAAGGGACACCGCAGGGACAGTAGTAGTGTGAGACTAGTTGGTTTTTTTTTATTAGACCACCCATACCCACTAAAACCCCCCCCCCATGCCGCGTGGCTTTTGATCCACCCCGGAACCGCGTTAGCATTACTTTAGGGTGGAGCCACCAGGGAGACCAGTAGTAGTAGTAGTAGTAGTAGTAGTAGTAGTAGTAGAAGGAGTAGTAGTAGTAGTAGTAGTAGTAGTAGTAGTAGTAGTAGTAGCATTGTTATTATTGTTAATGTTATTGAAATCCTTGACCAGTGCAAAGAAGGCGTTGCTGTAAACATAAGGAATTTCCCATTTAAAGTTTGTGGGGTTTAGTATTATACATAACAAGTATTTGTTTATAATGAACTATAGAATCAAAATAAATTTTTTCTTACCAAATTGTGTAATTTTTTAATTTTTCTATAATATTTCTCTATAACAAAAATTGTTTATCAAGATCAAAATTTCACATCAGTAACGATGTTTAACTGGCAAGAATACAATTAAAAAGCATCAGTGGGGTCTTCGAAATCAAAAGGGCCACGGGATCCTATCACACCTGGCACCTAAACTACATTAAAGTCTTGTCTAATGATTTCTATGAGACATTAAGGTCCTCGGATAGTTTTTATAAAACTTCATTTGAATAAAAAAATCTCATCTATCTTATAAAAAAAAATTATAAATAAATCAGTGGAAAGTGGGTGCTTGGGTACCCAAGTATGAAGTTATAATTCTATAAAATTATATGGCAAACAATATGATTGTGAGTGTGAAAATACCTTCTATAAAACAATATTGTGTACAAAGGTGTACAATTATTGTAGAATTAAGTGTACCTTTGTTGATTGCGTATGATTTTAATTATTATTTAATGAGTTAACAATTATGAACAATATATTATGGCACAATACAGTAATAGTACATTACGTCACTAGAACGCAAAGTGTCACTTTGCGCCCGCCGAACACTTTGGGCCTGTGGTCAGAAAAGAACTTTCCCGCCCAGAGGGCAGAAAAGTACTTTGCGCCCTAGGGCCCAAAGTAGTCGAAGGGCGCAAAGTTCGCCCAAGGGTGCAAAGGCTTGCGCTCGAGTAGCGTATATTATTTTTCTCCTTAAGGGTGCAAAGTGAAGTTATCAACTCTACATGTATAATAAAAAAATTAATTAAAGTGTATAAACCTTAAATTAGTATGCATGCATTGCCATATATATGCTAACTCCAGTAGATATATGTTGTAAGACTGCATACAGACGCAACGCTAATACTTTTTACAATCCATTTGAATGCACGAGTGCGAGAGAGAGAGGGCGAAGAGATGACGGATCGTTCGCCCTCTCTCTCGCACCCGTGCATTCAAATAGATTGCGTTTAGATTGATATTGCCGTTGTGTCTGAACGCAGCCTAGGCTGCCGATATTGCTGCTTCGCGTTATATCCATTGCCAAAAACCATACCTTTTTTAAGAGTCAATAGTATAAAATTGACGATCTGCCTGCCAATGTAGCAGTATGTATGTGTATACTGGCACTAGTAGTATTGACTGGTCTTCAGTCTCGACGGTAACAGAGTTACTAATATTCGATATAAAGTTGATATATGTGCATACATTTTTTTTTTTAAATATAAGTGTGCTGACTTCAAAGATGGTAGCATTAAATTGCTTTTATTTGAGGGGAATAAAGAGATGTTTCATGAGACAGGTTGTGTGGGGTCCAGGGGTGGCAGCCCCTAGTAGGGGTCCAGGGGGCGAAGCCCCCGGTTGGGGGGGTATGGGGGGGGCGAAGCCCCCCCTACTACAAAACATAAATTGTTCGTTCTTAAAAAAAAAATCCATTTTTATTCTTCAAAAATTATATGTAAATATTATTTTATTCAAATTTTACAATTTAATTTCGAAAACTTATAAAATTTTGCCCCCCGACTACAAAACATAAATTGTTCGTTCTTAAAAAAAAAAAATCCATTTTTGTTATTCAAAAATTGTATGTAAATATGATTTTATCCAAATTTTACAATTTCATTTCGAAAACTTATAAAATTTTGCCCCCCGACTACAAAACATTAATTGTTCGTTCTTAAAAAAAAAAAATCCATTTTTATTATTCAAAAATTGTATATAAACATAATTTCATCCAAATTTAATAATTTTATTTTGAAAACTTATAGAATTTCGCCCCCGACTACAAAACATAAATTGTTCGTTCTTAAAAAAAAAATACATTTTCATTCTTCAAAAATTGTATATAAATATAATTTCATCCAAATTTTACAATTTAATATCCAATTTAATTTTGAAAACTTATAAAATTTTGCCCCGCGACTACACAACATAAACTGTTCGTTCTTAAAAAAAAAATCCATTTTCAGTCTTCAAAAATTGTATATAAATATGATTTCATTCAAATTTAATAATTTAATTTTAAAAACTCATTATAGAATTAAAATAATTTAAAATTATACTATTTCACATTATTATATAACTTTGAAAAACTGATACTTATATGTTTTGCACACTATTTTCATGTGCAGTGTGGAAAATTTGATTTTTGGAACTTCAAATAATGTGAAAAAAGACCATTTTACGCACACTAGTACAGAGAAAGTATAAATTATGGTGTACAAAAAATTGTGATTACTTTGCGCCCGACGGGCAGAAAAGTCCTTTGCGCCCTAGGGCAGAAAAGTACTTTTTCGCCCTAGGGCAGAAAAGTTCCACTTTGGGCCCATGACGCATGCATGAAAAGTACTTTGGACCCTCACTTTGCGTCCGATAGGAAGAAATGGTAGTTTTCCTACGAGTTTGAAAAGTCTCTGTTTGTGAACCGAGAGGTTTTCGACCCAAGCCAAAGGTGAGGGACGTAACGAGGTTCGTAAAGGAGACTTTTCGAACGAGTTCCGGAAAACTGCTTTTTCGCCCGAGGAAGTACCAGCCTCCCAAAACCACCCGAAGGCAAAAAAAATATTTTATATAGGCTGACTGCATGAACAATTGTCTGTTCATCATAAAAGTAACGAATTGATTATATAGAAATAGATACTTATTAATACATTAGAAAGCTGCTCGGCTGAAATATACTGATTTCTAAGTTTTCTAATAAACCATTTATTTAAAAGTTATTCTAATAAATAAGTTACTTTATAATTTAATTTATAAATAAATCAAATAAATTAATATACATTAAATAAAAATTTACATAAAAATAAGTTACGAACTACGCCACAAAATTCAGTAATCGAATTTCTTATGTCAGGGCCACTCACAGCAAAGTGGTTAAGGGCCTTGTCTAGCGTGCACAAGGTTGGAGGTTGGAATCTATTTGGAAACTGGTTTTTTTAAATTTATTTATTTTTTGTTTAGAATTAGTTTAAAAAAAATGAAATAAGGTCCATAAAATTCTAATTGAGTGGGGTGGTAATGTGATGTGGCGTCATGTGGTGTAGAGAAAACCAAAAGTACGTCACGAGGGACAAGTTTCCATCACTTTTTCTCAAGGTCAAAATTGGGAATCGTTGATTTACCCTCAAACATAACACGCCTATAGAAGTATAACTAAAAATTAGTCTGCATTTTTATAACTATCTAGTATTATATACTATTTAATCTTTTTGTATTCTTAAATTCAATTGTCTTTTATAGAGTAAATTTTATACTTCACGAAACTAAGATCTTTAAGTATTTGTTATAGTATCTAAAATTAATAATATTGTTGAAACAATTATTAGTTTAAAAAGACGATTTGAATAATAGATAGCAAGAAAATTTATTTTTCTTACTTTTGACATGATACAAAATGCAGAAACGTTACTACGTTTGGTTATATATTAAAATTAAATAACAAAATAGAGAAACATTCGATGAGTGCAAATCAAATGGAATAACAAAACGATTAAAGCACGCAAAGCGTGTCTAACTTAACCAGTTACGCTTAAAACGCATCGTTTCTTCGTTCCTTAATTTGCAATAAATTTTGCAATTCTTATGAAGCGGTCTCAATAATTTTCAAAATAATACGCATAAAGACGCTAAACAAATAGCCGAAACCAAGATGTACATAAATTTATAACTGCCCAATTATGGAATTCACGGTAGTAAGAATTAATCGAGTTGCTACACACCATTGGACTCCCATTCCACAATATAATAAAATGCGTGTTACAATATCGTACAAAACAGTACATGAATACTGTGTAGTGTTCACAAAAAGATAACAGTTATTATTCAAAGAAGTTTTTGGAATTAGGCAATAAGCAACTACGGTATCTTTAATTTTCAATGTTTTCTCTATAAAAATAACTATATCTACAATAGTTAAAGATATAGATAACTAATGATTTTCTTACCTACTACTGTGGTAAACAAGCATTGCAACATCATAAGAGAATGTGTAAATTTTTTTTTTATCATTTGTACTAATATGTTTTTTTTATTTCTGGACAAAGTGTAACAAAGAGAAATATGATAAATTTAATCTTATGTTGCCTACCGTGTAGTTAAAATTTATTGTATCAAGCTTGTTAAATCAAGTATCGTAGATTATTAAAGTTTTGTTTGTTTATCAAATATTTTAGGATTTGTGCAATCTGTATTGTGAAACTAACAATAAGTTTAAAAAAGGTTTTATTGCAACATAGTTCAAAAGGTAGTGCCAGAGTTTAAGAAATTAGCTATCGACAAGATTTTTTTGTATTTCGCTATATTAAACAAAAATGTTGTTAAAAAAGAATCTGAAATAGCACATGAATAATCTGTCATAGAGAAGCACCAATATTTGTAACATAGATATTGAAAAATACAAGGCTTAAAATATTAGAAATGTAAGCATTTAACTTGATAAAATGATAAATTCAACTGAAGCCATAAAATATTAAACATCTGCTTGTCTGAATATGACCAAAAAAAAAAGTTATTAATAGAAATACGTTTTTACTGCCTTTAACAGGGTAGTACATGGGTTGGCGCTGAATAAACAAAGATTAAAAGCTTTTTACGAAACTAAAAAAAGGTCATAAGAATTTTTGCTCTCAACTTCAAATACTTATGACAAATTCTTAGTTAATCTTATTTTGATATTTTGATTTTATACTGACCCAAAAGTCATTGGCTCCGTATTATACACTTTAGTTATTTTATACCTTAACTATAGTTGTAACAGGCATGTCTGAATGAATTTTTTATACTTTTGCTTTTAATATGGTTGCAGAAAATTGATTAAACGTGGCTACAATGGACTTAGTAGAAGAAAAAATCTTTGTACTTCGATGCCTGCTTTGTTGAACATGGAAAAAACCAGAAAGAATGTATGAAAGGCAGTATCGATATAGTCCAGAAACAAAGTCATGATATCTCTTAAACTATGAATTTTCTTTCAATTATTCTTGTTTTTTTTCAATATCTTCTTTTTGTTGTAAGGTTTTGTAATAAAAACATTATAAATTTTTCATATGCAAAATTATAAAAAAATTGGCTTTATTATAGTATATTATTTGTTTTTAATTTATGAATTACTAACATTTAAAATACTCATTAATACAATACAAAAAAAACCTAAAATAAACTTTGTTTGACCTTACGTCTCTTACGTTTTGAGATCACATAGTCGTACATACAAAAAATATAGGCCGCAAAGTAATGTTTGACTTGAAAACTAAGATTTATTTTGCACAGGATGAATTTTTTAACAAGACCAAATCAAAGTTTATTAAATTTCAATCACTCGGGTTACGTAAAGTATATCTGTATGAACGAATATTTACAAAGGAAATGTGGGTACTTTTATTTTTAAATCAGTTATTAATTCATCTCGTAATGAAGAAAAAATTATTGTTTGTCAAGATGTCGACTTACTTGTGCTCGTACCTCAGTTTTTTAAAAGAATATCAAATTTTGACTGAATAAAGATGTAAGTTGGCAACTAATGGCTTAAGACCCATGTATTAAAGTATGTATACTAGACAAAATTATTTTTTTTTAAACTGGTTGTGCAGTTGTACTTATTTAAAATAAACGTAACTGATTAAACTAAAAATTTACAACTAATATTACAACTGTACATTATTTAGAGTTAATAAAACAGTTCGTACAGTTAAAACAAGTTTTTTAATTTTTTAAATAGTAACTTACTATTCTGGTGTATGTCCTGGAAACAAAAACAGAAAGCACGAAGAACATAAAACTTAACACCACTTGAAAAATTAAATTCTTGTCAATACGAAATTCTATTGAGGTTCTCAATGTAACGTTACAAAAGCAACTGATACTTCAATAGACAAGGTGATTTCTATAACTTTCAACGACGAAAATAAGAATGTTAATTGCATACTAATTGACTTGAGGACGTCTATGTAGTAAGGCAGTTTTGAAATCATTTTTGTCGATAACGTTGGCCAGAAAAGTCATTATGGTTTTTGGTATAAGAAAAAAAAGTAATATGTAGCATTGGTGCTGTAGTTCATTTAAATTTATCTTTTATAATGAGACAACGTTCAAATTTGTAAGAAAAAGAATTTTCAATTTTACTTATTAACCTTTAAAAAAACCTGTTTTTTACATATAGTTGAATAATCACCTGAATATAGAGAAAAAATGAAACTAATATTTTCTATAAAAATGCAATGGAATTCCTTATCTAGTATACGTATACCTGTGAACGTACTTAACTGTTGATTGAAAATATGCATGGTTAGAGACAAACGAAGGATATAACAAATACTGTTTTAAACATAACATTGCTTTTGTAAGAAAAAGTAACAAAAATATGTAAAAGAAAATTAGAGACATTAAACTTAAAAAATCAGTTTCTAAACGAGTTTAAGCACAATACGTGAGTAAGCCTATACCAACGTTGAATTAAGTATTTGATCAAGTATGAAACTATATCCCTAGGTAAAAGAAAACTAAATCTTAGTACAACTCTTCAAAAAATGTCGGAAGATGAAGCTTGTAACAAATCAGAAACTAGGTCTTACTACAAGTCTATAGCCATGTACTGGTAAAAAACCATTGTGTCAATTGAAACAAATGATGTTCCTCTACCATACTCAATTAACTCACATTGGAAATGTTGTACATCAATATCGTGAGGTTTTCACCCATACACAATACAAATTTTCAATTGTGAAATGGATAACTCTAAACAGATTCACTAAGAATTAAGCAGCATTCTTTAAATTAAAATATATCTGGAAATAAATAATTTTTTTAATGAATTTTTATATAATGAAACCGAATGTGGTAGGCAAATGCAAATCCATATAGATGTACAATACTTTCTTAGTTAAATCATAATGTGATATCGAGGTTGGCGAACACTACAACGTGTGTCATATTACTTATTCTCTCCTTAGGGTGAAGACAAGAAACTAAGTTTCTTTACACATGCTAAAGTTTATGAGAATATCATTTAAAGTTTTTAAAAAACTTTATATTATTCTCCACCAACGCATTACGAGCACAGTCACTGTTGGCTTCTTTTTATACAAGAACAAAAGTTGTCCTATCGTCACAAATTCCGCATAAGATTTTTTTACACTTGAAACCTACTGTTTACCCTTTTACGTGTTTTTCAAATGTTTATTTTAATTCATTGCTTTTAATACTTATTTCACAGTATAATTGAATTCATGTTGCAATATTGTGTAAATCATAGTATACGAATACCACACTGTCTCCGATATGAAAATCAAATCGAAACATTAATATTATTTCGTAAAAAGTTTTTTAAATTCGTTAATACGCACTTGGCATAGTTTTAATTGTGTTCTTTAAGAAAACTAACTTTATCTACAATAGATAAAGATGTAGATAACTAATGAGTTTTGTGGCAACTACTGTAGTGAACAAGCATTTCAACATCATTAGAAAATGTTTAAATTCTTCTTTTATCATATGAAACTAACAAGTTTTAAGAAAAGTCTTACTGTACTGTTGTTTAAAAGATCGTGCTAGAGTTAAAGTAATAAGCTATCCACAAGATTTTTCTGTACTTCACCATATTCAACTGACGTATTATTAAAAGAGAGTCTGCAATAGCACATATCCGTCATGGAAGAACAATAATATTTGTAACAAAGGTGTACAAAATAAAAAGCTTACAATAATAGAAATTTAATCGTTAAACTGCATTATAGGACTAATTGAGAACCAAATTTAAAAGAATTAAAAGTTTTTTAAAAAAAAAAAAAGGTGAGAAGGACTACCATAAGCGTTTCATTCTTAACTTCCAATACTCATGACAAATTGTAAGTCAATAAAATTTTTTGATCAAAAAATTTTTTGGTGTTTTTTTATACTGATCCAAAAATCAGTGTAGATCGACAATGTTGAAATATTGACTTCGTAGTGTACTTCACCCGACTGACATAACAGATACAATTGTAACAGACTCGTCAGAATAGGTTGTATATGCTTTTTAGTTTTAATATGGTTGTAGACCATTAATTTAACGTGCCTACAATGAATAGAGCAAAACGAAAAAATTTTGCACTCCAATGTCTGCTATGTTGAACTTTTTGAAAACTCGCGCGATTAGGTGAACAAGTACGTCTGCTACCCACGTGACCTCCTGACCTCCTGGACACTATTTATTTATTTCCATCACAAATATCTCGCTAAAATGGTCCTTTATCCACAATTTTTAATAGAGCATATTACAGAGGAAGACTTCATCTACAAAACGTATATATTCAGTCAGCTGGGACATTTAATTTAGGTTTATTATAAACGAAAACAAATTGTTTTTCACGCTGCCCCATAGGAACACGTGCTAATAGTTACAACTTTGAGCTTGGATTTCTCAAAATTTTGACCAATTCGAAATATAATTAAGACTACCATTAAATTCAGTAGACTTTTATTTACAAGAAATAATATATCTCTGTTTGGGGACTTTCATGAAGGAGCCCCCTTAACCTTGGAGATCGACGGAAGTACAACTCTATACCGTTACGCCACCGCGACCACTAAGAAAAAAATTGTATTGGGAGAAGGCAGAAGGATAAGTAGATACGATGCTGAAGGGAGCTCTCTCTCTCTCCCTCTGGTTGGAACCGGCAAGGACGAAAGTCTTACACACGCGACGCGCTCTTCTCTCGTTTTGCATAAATCAAGAAGTTGATACTAGTTCCTTGACTATTTACTTCGTGCGCACCCAAGACCATAGAATCCCACGTAACACTATACTTTTGACACTTTCTATTTTTTCGCCACAACTGATTTAATTTGTCCAAAAAATTGATTTTCAGACACTTGGAATTAATTGTTTAGTATTCCAGAGTGTACAAGAACACTGTCAATTTTTTTGCAGCCTCAAATTTTAATTAAATGCAGATACGGTGAAACTCAGCAAAAGATTGTTCACTTATCTATTAATAGTTTTTTTGAGGAATGTTTTTTGGAAATTGCGTTGTCAAACATATAACTGAGAAACTTTTTTCACACAACTTAAGTTGTGTTTGTTAGCTTGTTACGAACGTAAAAGTAAAAACGATTCACGATTTTTAATCTTAACTAATCATTTGTACTATTAGACATTCATTAACTGTTTTCTAAATCTTTCGCGAATTCAAATCAGTCTCTTATTCTCTAGTTGAATATAGATGTAAATTTTTCTCCTAACGTTAATATATTATAAATTCTAGTAATGTACTAGTGGTGCACATAACAAAGCAAAGACTTTGATTTATAGTCTAAAGTACTCTAAAAACCATAAGTTATGGTGTTAAAAGTGTTATTCTTTGTAGCAGATATATTTATGTAATAAATGTAAAAATTTAAGTTAGGAATGGTAAAAAAGAAAATCATGTCTAAATTTTTACTTAATTCTCTTATACGTATTACCCCTATTTTTCGAATTATTGAAGATATTGATACATAAAAACCTAGATAACGATTCTTCCTTTTAATGACCTTAAAATTATTTTATAATTTAAAATACCTACGATAAAAGAATTAACGATTTTCTCGCTTGAAGCAATTTTTTCTTGGGCTCAAATTTTTTTTCACTCCTTTTTTCAAAGTCTTACCTGTATTTTACCACGTTTTTAATTATGGAACAATGATCTAACGCCCAAGGATAAGACTTTATCCAGGTCTTATTATTTTAGTATAGTAGAATGAGTTTTTCGGCCCAGAAAATTCTGACTATCTCGAAAAAAAATAGGTTACCGCAGTGAAAACCAAAAAAAGGTCCTTCCGAAAAATGGCCATAAAAAAGTTGTTAGTCAACGTAGGTACACTTTTCAAACCTCTTTCGCTTTGTCTATATTTACTTTACTACTTCTTAAAACGTCATTTATTTTAACTTGTTAAGAGTATCGTAAAATTGATTTTAAAAAATGGCTTTTTGTTCTCCAGTCAGTGGAATCGGCGGCTCGAAAAGCCGCCGCTGGAGCTCCCGCTCATTTTCTACATACACGTTCTCCTCAAGCACGTTTAAAAAGAAATGTGTTTTTTTTGCAACCAATCTGTAAGATACTACTAATGAGCGAAAATGAATGGCATTTTAGATACTTGTAATGTAAATATAGACAAGGCGAAAGACGCTTGAAAAATGTACCTATGTTGACTAACAACTTTTTTATGAACATTTTTCGGAAGGACTTCTTTTTGGTTCCGCTGCGGTTCGCAATAAGTTTAAATCCGATTAAGCTGAAATTTAGTTGTGTGTGATAAGAACAATGGAATATGTCTTGTGTTAATATTTCAGCTCTAATTATTGTAAATAATGCGAGTTATTAGATATCGAAAAAATGGCTCAAAACGGCCGTTTTTTGCGATTTATGAAAAAACAGCTAAACCAATCTGAACACAACACGACTCATTTTGTTCGTCTTGAAATCACATATCTTTTTCACGCTTTTTACACTTTTTTTATGTACGATTCGTCGGTTTTTTCTTCTAGACGCGAAAAATATGTTTTGACCGTTTTTGCCAAAAATGTCTATGAGATGAACATTAAATGAAAATATTTCTGTTTTTAGTCATTAAAAATTTATTTTGTTTGTTAGTAAATAATCAATTTGGTGGTCTGACTGATTCGATGACGCATTTTCCCTTATTAGCTTTCAGGAACTCTTTGTGAAAAAGAAGAAGAAACAATGCTATATTCCTAATTCTTTCTCGTATAAAATGAGAAAAATAAATCACTTACACCACAAGTCAATACCTTTTTGGGATGTCTGAAGTGTTTCTTACAATGTTGGGCTGCTTCAGACAGACAGTTTCCTACCGGACACATGATGGGCTTTAATATTTTTTTTACGATTTCAACTGCCTGTGAATTACAAATAAATTTAGAATTATTAAAATTTATCAAAATTTGTACAAAATAGAATATTTTACTTAGTAACCATTGTGTACAATTATATATCATACTCCAGTAGTTGCAGGACACGCGTTGTTGGCTGACGTTACAACGTGTGACAGCAAAGTGAAAAAGTATGTAAATTCTGCATGCACATGAGTTTCAAGTTTATATTTTTGTATAAAAAATTGAAGCATAATGATGTATTACATAATTGTTATAATGATTTTTAAAAAACTGCTCTATTTTGATGAAAAACGAAGACATTGACAAGCTTAACGTCCAAATAATTTGAATAATTTGTTTAAGTACTCTGGGGGATAAAGCCACTGCAATTTTACAGAAATATCTTACCATTCTAAAATAATATTTTAAAAATTACCTACTGCTTAAGTTTTATACATTTAATTTAGTGTAGAAAATTTAGTTTAAAATTAAAAAAAAAATGTATATGTAAGTTTTAGTACTCTTAATTATACAGAGTCATAAAACCATTTAAAAATAATATATACAAAATTACGTAGGGGAAGGTGGCCTGAAGCAGGTAGGCGCTTGTGTGCCAGCGCATAAAACGCAAAGGACAAAGTGTGTATATGTTGAGGTTACCCCAGTACCTTTGAATTTCGTTCAGTCCTAAATGAGACGTCACACAGTGACATAGCATAATTACACGCAGTTTTTGAAAATTTAATAATTTGATAAAAAAAATTAGAGGTATGTATTTTATGATCGGTCAAAACGAATAAACTTATTCTGCTCGAACAAAGTGGGTAAAGTAAGCTGGGTTGTTTAACAGCTATCCGATTTGTACTAATATCATTTCTTAGTTATTCCTTTTTAATTTATTTTAGATGTTGACTTGATATAAGAGAAAAACAGAGCGATTTATTTCACAAATGAGACATTTTTTCTTTTAATATTTTAAAAATATTGTTTACTATTTTCAAGTTTTCGAGTTACCGATTCTATAATCATTTAGATCTAAATGTCACTATATTTTGGAAGCAAAGTATTTAAAACTTTTGATAACTGATGAAGTTAGACTAGAATTATCATTTAAATGACTAAATTAAGCATGTTCTCCTTCATTCTAGTGCTTACCAGCACACAGAAAAATTGTGTACCATAGCAGTTTGAAATCCTACTGCACTGCTATTCGCTTTTAGTCTTTAAATATGTTTATTAGCATTCCTAATATATACATATCGCCACTGCTTCTCACTATGCGCCTATGTCAGGTGGCACCGCCGAGTGAGAAAAATTGTCCCTTGCTGAGATCTTCACAATGCACGGAGCCTTACGGGAAATTTTTTTAATCAATAAAAAAAAGATTATTGAAAGTGAATTGACCAAATGAATAAGTGATTTGAGTGTATATTATGCTGATGTACAGTAAGAAATTTTGTGGTGTTATCACGTATCCTAGAGATTGTAAAAAATGAAAACATGAATTTCAACTGTGTCAATACAACAGGGAGAATCACGTCAACTGTCCCAGCGCCGCGGTGGACGGCCCGCGCGGGCTTCAAACACGACGTTTTCAACTCGTTGTTTCGATGTCAAAACTTTGATAAAAAAATTATCTAAAAACATATTCTCACGTATTTTTTCCTCAGCTTTCCAGTGGTGGCATTAGTTTTTCGAAAATTTGCTCCCATAACCTCGAAAAATGCACTTGTTTGAAAAACACGTTTTATCTCCATGATCTTCAACTTTTGGAATTTTTTTCATAGTCTAGATGGAAAGATGAGACATTTTTACGTAGATATCGACAATAAAAAAAGAGGGGTTTTTCGTTTTTATAACGTATTTAAACGACAAACGAGACGATGCGAGCCGCGGCGGCCGGGCCACGCGTGGCAGCAGCGCGTCCGCCGTGTCATCTGCTACGGTGAGTCTGTTTGGCTATATAATACATAATGTAGTAGTGGCGATGTAAACAAGAATTAGTTAACCAGGGTTTACAATGGATAAATAATAAATGTTTTGATAAAATTTATTCATATATACAACAATTTCATAATAAAGAAATAAATAATGATTAATATTGATTAAATATTAGATATTTACATAAATAAAGTAAAAAATAAAAACAAATTTGTTTTACTTCGTTCTATTTTTCTTTTTAGGCATGGTAATCGAAGTGACACTTGTTTTACGTTCTTTCAGTTTCGGAAAAATTTCATACTGGTTACTCAAAGAAGTTTTCTTCAACATTAATTTATTATCCTTAATGGGGATAAACGCATGATAATTCAGTGTCTCTGGAATCAGTTTCGCACTGGAAATTTCATCTTTTAATCTCAAGGAAGTTTCTTCGTAGTCACATTTGCTACTTAAAAAAACCTTCGTTTCTTTGCAGTGCTTTCCCGTGAGCAGTCGCATGAAAGTGCCACTCCGCTGGAATCCCAAACTCCTTTTCGTGATTCAACAGGAAATGAAAATTAGTTTTGTTTTCAAAGTGTTGCGATGCGCCGTCCCTCACGTAATAAATTTTTTTCGGATGGAACTCTCTTTTTAAATAATCAACGATAATTTTTTGGTAAACTTATACGGCAACCGTGTCGTGCAAAAGGTTATCCGATATCACTGCTAAGCTTTTGTGTTTTAATTCATTGTTTTCTTTATAGTACACAACGCACGTAAATATCGTAGCCTGGTTGTTATTCCAGTGAAAAGACTGTGCCAAATTTTGAACCACGAATGGGTAATTTTCCGCAAAATCAAAGCTAACAATAAATTCATCGTCAACCAAATTATTTTCCAAATTTTCTACAAATGATGCTTGTTTTTTTGCGAAATAATCATGTGTCTTTAACTTCATTAACTTCTCGCCAAGTAAATCTAAAAATTCACGAATTCGGATTTCATTGGATGTTATCGTGCACCGATCAGTTTGCGTCCATGCGTAATAATTGATTTCCAAAATTCCTTCAGCTTCTAGCGAATCTAATAATAATTTTTGAAGTTTTCCGAAATTGGGACAATCTAAACATTTTCCTGAAAAACAATTTTTGGAAGGATTATCGCAAACAATGGCGTTCAAACAGTCCGTGTAATTTTTAAGAGGTGTTGCCGTGGATTTCTTTAATTTTTCTAAATTTAGTGCATCTAGCATCAGTTTTACGTTTTCGTGATGCACGCATACGCAAACGTTATGCGTGCCACTACTTCCGGCTAAGATACAGTGAGGAGGTCTGAGCTGTACGCATGGCCCGGCCGCCGTGGCTCGCATCGTCTCGTTTGTCGTTTAAATACGTTATAAAAACGAAAAACCCCTCTTTTTTTATTGTCGATATCTACGTAAAAATGTCTCATCTTTCGATCTAGACTATAAAAAAAATTCCAAAAGTTGAAGATCATGGAGATAAAACGTGTTTTTCAAACAAGTACATTTTTCGAGGTTATGGGAGCAAATTTTTGAAAAACTAATGCCACCACTGGAAAGCTGAGGAAAAAATACGTGAGAATATGTTTTTAGATAATTTTTTTATCAAAGTTTTGACACCGAAACGACGAGTTGAAAACGTCGTGTTTGACGCCCGCACGGGCCGTCCACCGTGGCGCTGGGACAGTTGACGTGATTCTCCCCATAAGTGCACATACATGATTGCACTTGTGTGAAGCTTAAGAGATACAACTAACACAAGTAATCACATAGAAATGTAATATAAATGTGTAAAAGCTAACCTAAACTGACATTAATATTTATGTATATTGAATACCGTGTTATGACAAATCGACAAATTCAAGCAGTACTTGTATCTTTTAAGCTTCACACAAGCGCAAGCATGTATGTTGTGTTGACACAGTCAAAATCTATGTTCTTTTTTTTTACAATCTCGTAGGATACGTAATAACACCAAACAAAATTTATTACTGTACATCAGCATAATATACACTCAAATCACTAGTTTATTTGATGAATTCACTTTAAATAATCTTTTTATTAATTGATTAATAGTATATTACGCACCAAGGGAGCAAAGTACGGCATTCCCTCCCAGGTGTGTAATTACCTCTCGAGCCAAAGGTGAGGGTAGCAAACACTCGGAAGATGATACCGTACTTTGTTCCCAAGGCTCGTATACGGTTTTTTCTCTTCCTCCGCTGAAAATGCGACGTTTTTCCCTGATTTAAGGGAGAAAAGTGCAACATAACTTTACAGGTAAGAATCGTATTTACTGCTCATTAGGAAAAGTATTTTAGCCTCTCGCTTACGGCTCGGGAGGCAATTTTTTCGCAGAGGATGGCACAATAATTTTTCTATGAGCAGTACATTCTTTTTTTTACCTGTGAAGTTATGTTGCACTTTTCTCCCTCAAATCAGGAAACAAACTAACTAAGTCTTACTTTTGGTGGGGTTTTAGAAAAACAAATTTCCCTTAAGGCTCTGTGCATAATGGCGATCTCAACGAGGGATAATTTCTTTCACTCGACGGCGCCACCTGACATAGATGCATATAATAGCTCAGGCTCACTTCAACTTCATTCCAGAGATTGTACGCATACAGTAAGCAGAGATTAGTCAATAAGTACACTGCAGCGTCGAATGGTGAAAGGTTGAAGGAGGGAACTGTCTGAGCCCAGACGTTTGGGCTGTTAGAGTCCAAACGGTTGAGCTCGTAGTCACGAATGTAATACATATATATATATATATATATATATATATATATATATATATATATATATATATATATATATATATATTTACTGTAGTTTTATTTACAATTAAACTTTACCTATGTAATAAAACAACAATTTTTGTTAAAACATTTGGGTTTTCAATGGTACTAGATTTTTTATTTTTTTTCCCCCTTAAGATAGAAACAATGATAATGCGAGCCAGACGTGGGTTTTTAGGTCTGGAAGATGTGAGATTTAAATAATTTTAGAAAAAAAAATTATTTAAGTGCAAGTGATTCAAGTGAATCCTTGTTATTTATTGTGAAAAACTTTAACAAAACGTTTTATCGATTTGAGATTGAACAAATTTCTTATTTTTTAAGCGCTTTAAAAAATAGAAATAAAATCGTCGTAATTTTTCGTTCTCTACCTAAACTTTTTCATTGATTTACTGCGTACAACAAGAAACATTCCATAAAATGAACCAACGTAGCTGCCAGGGATTTGAAATATTAATACTTTGGTATTAAATAAATAATATATTGGGACATTTCCAACATCAGGACCACCATTACCACACCTGGTCCATTCAACTTTTGAGCCCATTGTTTCAACCAATCGAAATTCTACGAAGGGCCACGTATTTAATTGTAGCAAATACGAACTTCTTTTACTCCTACTCTTTAAAAACTATAACCAATCTACTCAAACTCAAGAGTTTTTTTCTCCCACCACACCTGCGTTAACGCAAGCTCGATCGAGTGCCTTTTTTCCCCCGCGACCGCAAGTTTTAGATATTTTCTCCTCTTTTTTTATTATATTTATGAGTGTTCGAGCTATGTATTAATTTTTTTTCACCGTTTGGAAATGAGGTTACTAAAAACAGATTTTTTCGTAGATAGATTATACAAAATGATTAATTTGTGAACACAAGCAGACAAACGCGTCCTCTAATCTGATCCATTCCTGTTTGCGGTACTGGGTACTACTTCACGTGTTGTTAAAAATGAATGACGTCTCTATTCAAATTTGCTAGTTTATTTTTATACCCACTGACATGTAGAGGAAAATTCTACAATATAATTTTTATTTTAAACTAACCAAGGAATAAAAAGACAATATTTTACCAAAAAAAAATTTCTTTTTTCGAATTTGTAGCAAAATTTGTTTAAAACTATTGATTTGATAGTTGTGAGACAACCTCCTACAAATAATATCGTATGGCTAGTGAAAATGCCTGAAAAAAAGTTAGGTAGAGTGATTAAAGTCGAAGGTGTACATCTTATTTTTAGATGTACGCAAACCATGGGTAGCATAGCAAGAAGCTCACGATTCAAAGCTTATCGATAAGAGACAATGTTTTTTACCAGTCTCAAATTTTTGTATTTCTAAAGGGCAATAATTCAAAAATCTTTAACGCCTTGCAGAGTTGCAAAAAGTTTTTTAACGATCAAGATATTAACGGTTATAAATTGTATAATTCTAATTTTTCAAAAGTTTGCCAATTTTTTACTTAAAAAGTATGACGTATTGAAAAAAATTGCATCAAACATTTTTTTTAAGAGTGTCAAAGAATAAGAATAAATTTTTTTTACCAAAATTTTATAATTTTTTTAATTGTTAATAAAATTTGTTAATTACTTTTAGTATGTGCATTCGACACCAAGCCACAATTGAAAATCTTCTTAACAGGTCATAATACATAAAAAAAATTCGAGTGAGACCGTTTTAATGGAAAAGGCCACAGGGAAACAACGGGAAAAAACTGACCATTGCTTCCTGAAATATCTTCTTCTTCCTACGTTCCATGAAAGGATCAGAACTTGTTATTTATTCACAAAACGTTTGAATATTAAGCCAGGAACTTACAAGTTAAAAAACTTTGTGAATTTGTGTACATTTTTATTTCATTTTCTTAACTATAATATAATTCAACAATAATCAACAATAACTTTTAAAAATCTTTTTTTCAATACTTCAAATTACAATATCGAGTAAAGAATTTTTCTAATTAATTATGTAAAAATTTTCTGTTCCTTGTCATTACGGCGTTATTTACCAGCAGATAAATTCCTTTATTTAACAAAAATTAATCATGCTCAACAATAAACTGGCTAATTACGTTTTTATTTTATTCGCATCCTTACTCAATAGTTAATGACCAATGTATTAAAGATACAAATCTATTTAAGTTGCACGAGCTTTCTTGCATCAATTTTTTTCATACGATACAAAAACATAGTAGGGTACGTATAATAGATACTGAGTGATAAGAAGTCATATCTCATAAGAAGTGATGCACGTTTTTTTCTTTTTTTTTAATAGTTTTATGACACTTACTAGGACATATTTAACGTAGAAAAAATTAATAAGGTAGTATACTTATTTATTGACACTGTTTCTCTTAAAACATGTTATTTTCACAATATTTGTAATACACGTTGTCTTAGTTGGTTGAGCATATATTCTACGATCAGACTTGTACTAATATTAGTTGGACAAAATTAAACAGTAACTTGCGAGATAACTTAAATCTTGTCATAGATTTGTTCAAACGAGTTATTTTATGGTATAATTGAGTTACGTCTTATTCGACAAAATTGAAATAAAATATTGTACAAACACAAAATTTACACACTGATATTTTTATAATCGCTCGAAATTCTATTGTTTCCTTGGAACTTTGGGCCCTTTCTTGCGGCGCAGTGTGTACCTGCAAGCACATTTCCGCGCGAATCGTCTGACGTATACTCGTTGTACCCCTTCCATGCTCAGCAAACGAACAAAACTATGAACGCCTTGTTCGGCAGCTTGGCCACGATAAGGCCCTCAAATCAGTGGTAAAACCGAACTCGCCTCGTAGCAGTTAGCAGTCGTAGCTCGCGAACTATTGTATATAATTGCAGTCACGTCATCAATATTCTGAGTTATCGGGGCAGGTTGGAAAGATTTGATTGGAACGCGAAAGTGAGATAATCAGACTCTCCAGACCAACCGACTCGTGTCACTATTCTCACAACTAAGAGGTTCTTGTTAAGTAACTTGAACCATAATTCGCACTTTTATTTTCTAACTAATCGAGAATTTCATGTTACACTGGAATTTGTGTCAAAATGTCTGAAGTGGATTCGACTTATCCACCTTTTGAGCCGCATCCCCCATTAATAGCAGGTCCTGATAGCCACTTTGAATATGAGTTGGCGGGTTACCAAACTATATCTCCTAGCAACACTTCCCAAGAGACGAGGCAGTTGGCAATTTAATTGATATCTAAGGATGATCCTCGCATCTCAGCCGCCAATAATGATAAGGTGAGGAAACGATCAATCAAAGACGAATATCTCGATTTCTTTACATTTCTCGAAAATTCAATAAGTGGTGCATTTTTAGTTGAAACGTCTGAGAAAAATAGATACTACAATATTTGTTCCCAATACTCTCAACGTCATCGTAAGTATCAAAGTCTTTGTTTAAGTATTTGTCCGGTTTTACTTATTTATGATTGAGTTTTACGCGCGTTTAATTTTAAAATTAAATTGAATAAGTACCTGCCAACAAGTCTTATGCTCTACTTTGGCCAAAACTTTTATCATACAAATGAAAGTCTCTAGCGATGTTTTGATACTATGCAATTAATACGTAGTAAGGTTCTTTTATTTAAAAAATGTGTTCATGGCTTAGGTCAGTGGTAAATCTATTGTAGTAACCGGCATCAAGAAAGTTGAAGATGACGAGAACGAAAACGCTTACCCAAAAACTCCCCTGGAAGTTAACATTCCAGAACAATTTGATTCGGATAAAGTTGAGGCGTGGCTCGACTCAGACATCAACTTTTTATATTTATATGCTCCTCCTCAAAATGAGCCAATGGCCAATGTATAGACTGTAATCAAAAGTAAAAATATCGATTGACTCATGGTTATTATCTACGTAAGAGAATGTATAAGGAGAAATAATAAATGATGTCATTCCATTATTAAATCTATTTTATTCACAAACAATTAACCAAAAAACTGAGAGATTTCATAGTTTTTATCATGTTCATCTGAAAATAAAAATAATAGTGTGAGCATTTTACAATATGTTAATTATTAAACTTGAACTATTGTCAACTTTCTTTCCACTAATACCAAAAACAATTTTGTCCTTAATATTTCAATAAAAAAAAACTTATTGTTTGCGAGGCCTTTGCAAAAATACCTGTAACGATGTAGGCATAGTAGAATAAAAATGGTTAAATAAATACATCAAATTTTTCATCGACTATGGCTAGAAATTAACTAAGTCAAAGAAAAAGCAGAATACTGTTACAAAAAATATATTAAATTAACGTTTAAATATTTCTATTTAAGTTACCTATTGATGGAGCATTTTAGTATATTTTTCAGGTATAATTAGCAATCACGTAAGTTGTCTTTTGCCTTATATTTTTCTTCAGTAATACTTATCTCAACAATATTTATACAACTTAAAACAGTATTTCGTTAACGTCGATTTAAGCTAAGCTTACTGATAATATGATGATTTAATTTTCTTAAAGTTGGGAATTACATACATTGCAATACATTTTTATCCTGCGATTAAGATCATATGTATGTCATTATAACAGCCCACACGCTTTTAAAAATGTTTTTCTGAGCTTTTTCTTTCCGACATCGAAAACTTTCTACAGCTCCATCCAGCATAAATCAAAGAAGCGACAGTACATAGAGTCGAGCCCAGAAAGCGTTACAGTACGAATACGTACAATGAGCATGACAATTGAATTTTACCATCCGCTACTATGCTGCTTTGCTTATAATATATTTATAATTGTTCCTATATGTCCCGCGCTTGTTTTTGTTTTACGTTTATTTTTCCTACCATCTGTTTTTAGAATCAAGCACTGACCCTTTTGTAAGTACATCATGTTATTGATCGAATACTCTTTTTTGGGTGTTTGAATAAAATCACAAGCCATTTATGGTTGGTGTGGAGGATTTTTTATGTTTCGAGCCTATGTGGTAGTTTTGTGAGCACGTGGCTACATCTCTGACAAGAAAAAGCCAAGAAAATTGGAAGAAGATATTGACAGCTATGTAAAAATAAGCAATAAAGCACTAAATAATTTTGTGCAGCATGTACTAAATAAAGTTGAAGGAAATATTATTTTTTAATTTTTTTGAAATTTAAATTAATTATGATGCATGTATTACTGCTGTAATTACATTCTTTACTAAACTACTTACATCTAAATTACTAGACAACAATGTTTGTTTTTCATCGTACAAGATTTTTTACTTTTTTTTCCTAAGATAAAAACAACAATTCTACGATCCAAACGTGAATTTTTAGGTCTAGAAGGTATGAGATTTAGATAATTTTAAAACTATATATTATGCAAGTGCAAGTGATTCAAGTGACTCATTATTATTTATCATAAAAAACATTAACAAAGAATTCTATTAATTTTAAAATAAACGAATTCCTCACATTTTAAGAGTCTTTTTTAGATCAACGAAAATTTTCACAATTTTTCTTTTCTACCTTATTTTCTTTATTAGTTCTCTGCGTCCAACAAAAAATATTCCATAAAATAAACCAACGTATTTGCCAGAGATTTATATTATTAATACTTTGGTATAAAATAAATAATATATTGGGACATTTCCAACATCAGGACCACCACCACCACACCTGGTTAATCGAACGTTGGAGCCCATTGTTTCAACCAATCGAAATTCTACGAAGGGCCACGTATTTACTTGTAGCAAATACGAGCTTCTTTTACTCCTACTCTTTAAAAACTATAACCAATCTACTCAAACTCAAGAGTTTTTTCTCCCACCACCCCTGCGTTAACGCAAGCTCGATCGAGTGCCTTTTTCCCTTACGACCACATCTTTTGGATATTTTGTCCTCTTCTGTCATTATTTTCATGAGTATTCAAACTATGTATTGATTTTGTGCCTTTTGTTTGCAAATAAGTTGACGAAGAACAGATATATTTGAATATGGTTTATAAAAAATGATTTCTTTTCTATCTCAGCGCCACAAATCACAGGCTAACAAACACACCTTTTGATGCAATTTTTTTTTCTTGTTTTCCTTTCTTTTCTTATTCTTTTATTATTTTTTTTTTTTTCATTGTTCAATTTTCTAAAAAATTGTATTATTGATTTATCAGTAAACAAACAGACCATCTAAATTATATAAATAATGATTGTTATCTTTTTTCTTACAAATAAATTTATGAAATTTAAATTACTATATCAAGAAAAATCACGCAGTCTCTCGACCTGCTGAGCGACCAAAATCGCCCGTCCAAAATACAACTGCCGAGGATATCGTTGTCATGGCCTCTACCGTATTAGGTGCGATAACATATATTTATATTAGTAGACTGCACAGCTGCAGCCAAAATTGACGCCACTCCAATATCGAATATGTAATAGGTAAGGATAAAAATCACTACCCAATAGATGTCCTAATGCCATTAAATTTATAAGTATTAAGCTAATTCTATTAAGAAAAAAATATGTCAATTAAAAAAATATGATTATTTTGGAATCACTACCACCTGTAAGTATACTATAGTATATATACTATACTAGTCCAGTAAAAATCGTTTGTGGGTAAAAGTGGGTAATTCCTCCCCAGCTGCTTTTCCCTATAGGAGAACTATACTATTAGCGGGTACGCGGTAGCCAAGGGCTTTAATAAATCATGTGCTAAGAGAGTCTTTTTGTTTGACGCGCTGATGGATGTAGTATTCAGGTGCTACCTACCGATCGTGTCAAGGGGGTCGGAGAGCTATGAGACTAAATAAATAATTAGAGTGTAGTTGTGTCCTTGATCACTACATGCCCAGTTAGATTGTCCGATAATCTTTGACTTGACTTTTATAAAGTAGTCTATTGTCCTTTCCATGATTCTCACGGACTTTAAGAATCACATGAATTTTCAAGATTCTCTTAAATGGGGAAAGTATAAATTTCACCGAATAGTGTCTTGATTTTCTCAATTTGGCCGATCGCTTTAGATACAAATCTGTTACAAAAAACCAGAACGTCTTTCAGTAAAAACAGATACTGTATCGAGTGAAACTTGAAATTCCTGAAACTTCTGCAAGACTGGCACGGTCACGTTAACGAAAGTGAATTCGTTTAAGTTTTTTTTTTTTTTTTTTTTTTTTTTTTTTTTTTTTTTTATTTATAATGGTTTTTTTAATTTAACTACATTTAGATGAGTGTACGGTACCCGAGAACATAATTTTAAATTGAATCTGCCTATGTCTGACCAAACTCGGACTCGTACTACTTGAAATTGGATGACTCGCAGTTTCCTGATTCCAGACAAATGACGAGCTTACTTCATACCTCATGCCTACGAAGAATCTCTGCAGTGTTACCTTTGAGTTTGTACTTTGTTAGTGATAAAGGAGAAACTTTTTGAGTCAAACTCACCGAGTTGCTATTTAATAAGGTGGCAGTATCGATTTGAGAGGTAACAAGTATTATTCATCGAAACTCGATAGTATTGATATACATTGTATTTATCTCCTAGGGTTTAAATTTAAGTTGAAAACTATCGGATTAAGTTGTCTACTATTTTTAATGCAAACTTTTCTTTCACAGCTTAAGTACTACAATATCACAAACAACATCAGATCAGATTCTTTAACGCGTGGGTATATCTGCAACTATTTACAAATTGCTCTATTTTCATAAACCATCTTCGAATATATCTGTTCTTCGTCAACTTATCTACAAACGAAAACCACAAAATCAATACATAACTTGAATACTCAGGGAAATAGTAACAGAATAGGACAAAATATCCCAAACTTCCGGTTGCAGGGAAAAAAAGGCGCTTGATGGTTGCGAGTTTAAGAAGATTGGCCGCAATGTTTAAAGGGTAGGAGTGAAAGTAGCTCGGTTTTGCTGTAAGAAGATACGTGGCCCTACCTAGGATTCTGATTGGTTAAAACAATGGGCTCCAAAATTTGATTAACCCAGTGTGTTGGTGGTAGTCCTGATGTTGGAAATGGCTCAATATATTATTTATTTCATACTAAGATATTATTATTTTAAATCCCTGCCAGCTGCGTTGGATTATTTTTTTTAAATATTTTTCGTTCCACGCCGAGAACTAATAAAAAACATTAGGTAGAAAAGAAAAAATTCGATGATTTTCTTTGGTTTTAGGGAGATACTTAAAAAAGTAAAAAATCGCTTATCGTACAATTGGTAGGATGCCTAATTAAAATTTTTCATAATGAATAGCGAAGATTAACTTAAATCACTTGAACTCGCGTAAATTATTTTTTTTTAAATTATTTAAATCTTATTTCTTTCAAACCTGAAATTCATGTTTGGTTCGTAGTATTATTGTTTTTATCTGAAGAAAAAAAAAGTAAAAAATCTTTTACCGTACAAAACAAAAGTGTTGTAAAAAAATTCTTGTTTGGTAATTAGAATGTAATGCAGTTGAAAATAAAACTACAGTAGTGATAAAAGCATAAAAATTACTTTAAATTTAGAAAAAAAACAAAAAATAATATTTCCTTTAACTTTTTAGTATATGCTGCACAAAATAATTAGGTATTTTATTGCTTATTTTGAGCTTGTGGTCAATATCACACTTCAATTTTAGTTTTTTTTTACTAGAGAAACGGCCACAGTAACATCAAATCGCCACACTGTCTTTTAATATAAAAAAAAAAAACACAAAAATAAATGATTGGCTTGTGATTTTATACAAACACCCAAAAATAAGCGTTCGATCAATAACACAATTTACTTCAAAAAGGGTGAGTGCTTGATTCTAAAAACATATCATAAGAAAAATAAATGTAGAACAAAAGCAGGTGCAGGACCTACACGAAGAATTGTAAATATATTATGAGCAGAGCTGCGTAGTAGAAGGTGATAAAACTGAATTGTCATCCACATTAACGCGTCAGTACCGACACGCGATATTTTAGGGAATAAACTAATCTTCTTCGGCTCAATTCTATATATACTGTCGCTTCTTTGTTTTATGCTGGAAAATACAGATGAGATATTGAAAATTTAGGACGTTAAAAGGAGAAACGTTTGCAAAAGCGTAGCGGCCGTTAAAGTTATCTATATTCTTAACTCCAAGAGAAGAAAGTAGGTGATTCGAGGGACGGTCCTGTATGTATTCATACCATTTGTTAATATATCTACAGATGAGCATGTGTTAGCACATTGTCTTAATTTTACTTAGAGGTTGGAGCTTAAAAAAAATTTGTAGCATATAAAATCGCACTCGTTGTATTTTAGTAAAGCATATCAGTGGCAATATGAATGATGCATCAAATATTAATGTCACTTTTGATTAAACACTTATTATTAAAAAATTTTGCTTATTTCGATACTTACAACAGATAGATGTTAATTTATGTAAAAAGTTCGTTATTACAGAACATTAACTTTAAAAAATTAGCATCAAAAAATATCACTTGAAGGTACGAACCAAATACTATATTGTGTACTCTTAGATGTAAATCAATGCATGTATAATTATTAGTTTCCTGGTTACATGTAAACACCTTCTCTTTATTATTACCTCGATTATCACTCCATTGTATGAAAGGAGAAACTTTTCTAAATTAACCTCGTAAACTTTCAAATTATTAAATTAACGAAAAATGGTTGACAATTTTGATTTTGTCTAAAGTATAAAAGTCTCAAGTCTCCACTGATTATGACGTTAAAAATACTTATTGTTCTTTTAAGAAACAAAAAATTATTCTTTAATTGTACTAACTCAATTTAAAATAAATTTTTCTTAACGATAATTATTATAGCTTTACAGAAAAAACAATACACAATTAATAAGCAAAAAGGCAGAAAATCTTAAAAAATTGCTTCAGACCTTTTTGCTTTGTATAAAAATACTTTCCACATACTTAAATCAGATATTAGCCAAAAAATTATATATTATAACGATGAAGGCTAATGACTTCTAGCCTTTTTTTTGCATTAAAAATTACCTGCTTTTTTTATACAAAAAAAGAACTCAAGTTATAATAAGTAACATAAAGTCAAAGCACCCATTCAAGTACAAACAGTACTTATTGGATTATCAAACATGTTTTGGTTGTGCAAATATTCTATGATAGCACTGCTATTATAATTGAAAAAAATTATAAAAAAATAAACCCATTATTCATATCTTATACAAAAAACTATTGAGGATATTAATACCTACAGCAGTAATTGAACACCAAATTTCTAAATTGGATTTCACTCATATTTGGATTTGGTACGCTAATGATACATCAAATTTTTTTTAAATCAAAAACATAAACAAATTGACGTACAGCTAATTAACTGATGTAAATGACTTAGAAAATTATTCGATAAACAGCTACAGTTGCTAACTAATTTTTTACGTTACTAAAAAATTTTAATAAATAAATATTTTAAAAATTGATAATTATGATTGCCGAAAAGTTTCTTGTTATACAAAGTGTATCTCCAATAGAAAACATCTTTATGTCTACGATGCATTGCTTTGAAATCTTGTAATGTATTGGTTTCTTTGCGACCTGTCCTACGGCGATTGGCTTCTGTTTTGTTTGTTTTAGGAAATACAAATAAAAAGAGGGGAAGTTAGGAAGGGGTTTACTATGTCAATGGGCGTTTCTTTTCTCCCACTTCATGGCCAGAAAATTTTGGTAGTGGAAAAGGGAGTTCCAAGCCCTTCAAGGCACAGCTCCAACACGTCACTGTCTCGCAGTGCGTCAACTAGACAACATCTCAACCTTAAGTGATCACTGCGTACTACGTTTCCGATACACCTGGCATACCGTAAAGGTTGATACTTATTAATGTTTCGTAACAAAGTATTAAGTACAAAAAAAGCAGATATAAGTAAATACAAATTTTTTTTTTTCAGGATGAAAATTTTTTTACTCATCGTCATTATAACGCCTTAAACGTCGTTTAGACAATAAAATATTTTCACAACATTTCATTTCCCTACCAATATTTAAAAAATGCAAGAATATCTTTTTCTAAAGGTATTTATCGATACTCAATATCGAAATAATATATTTTTTTAATTTAAAACTAAGATTGCACCTATTTTTACAATGAAATCAAAGTGTTTCTCATAGGTTCCCACAAAATACAAAATGTTATAATAAAACAAAAACTTGTAGCATCTATTCATACCCTCATAATGAAAATTCTCCAGCTACTGTTTTTTATATGTAAAATAATGTGTCAAAACCGTCTGGAAGTTCGGAGGCTAATATTTTCCCGACAAATCTTTGACAGTATCCCCTGTTTTTTGTTAAGCAGCCTGTAATATGGTTCCACCGAAAAGTTTACATTTCACCCCTGGCTTGCCTAGAGATGGAGATAAGAACATAGAATAGGGTGCGTTTAGAAGCTGAGGGCTAAAAGTTTAGTTCGAGTTTTGTAGTATACCTTTTCTTTCTTCATTTTTTTTGTTTATACGTTTATCGTAGTTTAAGACGTGCTTTAAAAAAGAAACTTAAGAGAAAAGTTATCGAGTAAGTCTAACAATTAAAGACTTTTTGAAAACTTTTTTTTTTCCTATTTTTTGGTTGATCTAAGCTAAAAGTACGTAAAATAATCCGTCAAAAATACATGGTTAACAGATAGAGAAAATCTTCTTGTTAGGCAGAATCGACAAAAATTAATTGATCCACTTGGTGTTATGAAGAAAAAAATCATACAAAAACCAACAAAACTATTTTATTTTGTTGTTGAATTCTGAGTGTTGTATTGTGTTTCATGAGATAATGGTGGCTTGGGGTGCACGCAAGATAGAAAAAACGTTTTATATTTGACAATCCTTTATTTCTTATATTGGTGAGGAAAAAGTGCAGCATCAACCGACTCGTCTCAACTCTCACGCCGGACCGATGCCCGGATGCATATAGCTATGTATGCTATCGTACGTAACAATTGGCATCTCAAAAACAAGTTTTTTCTGACAAGAATAATGTTTTTGTTCAACTTTGTAATTTTATTATTTATTATAATTATATATGTAACACACATAAACTTTATGTTTAATCCTTTTTAGCAATTGGAATTTTTTCTTGTGAAATAGAAAAAAAAAACTATTGAAAAAAAAAAAAATTTAGTTCTGAGCACAACGATATTAATACTTATGATGATGTATATCGATATAAAGTCATGATGTAGGCACACCAGGAATCTTTTTTATATCAGTCATATTAAATTGGACAAAAGACTGTGTAAGATACGAAAGCAAATATCGTTGATCAATTAAGAAACTATTACTTACTTTTGTTGGATCAAAAATTTGATTTTTGTATCAATGCTGGTAATAGAAAAAAAATCGTATTCAATCAAATACTTGATTTTTTTTTAATTTTATGCAAAATTAAACAAGACACCAGCTTAAACTATAAATTGTATTTATTTTCTTGGACCACTACGGCAAAAGTGATGAGAAACTCTTTTTTCTTAATTAAAGTAGCCTCCCTAAATCCACACTCTCAGATATAGCCATAATAATGCTAACTGCAAGGCTACAATAGAGCTGTCCTTACTGTTGGAAGAAAGAAATTTGGAGAGCTCGACTATAGCCTGGCGTTAGTAGAGGTGTCTTTTGTTTACATTTTACTTCTATTTTTCCAATAATTATGTTTATTTATTTTCTCAAGTTTTTTATTTTATACTCCATATCAATGCTTTTTTGTTGTCTGCAGTCATCATATTTCTTCCCCTCACGTATTTTTGTTTATAATTTAATTTCAATTTTGAGAGTTTTTCTCATAACCAGTCACAGCAATAATTAACATTTTGTAACAAAGCAATATTAAGTACAAAAATTCCAGATGTACAAAAAAAAAGATTTTTTCGTGGAAAACATTTGATTCCTACATTGTCATTGTAACGCCTTAAATATCGTTTAAGCAATGAAATATTTTTACAACTTTTAACCTTTCTATGAATATGAGAAAATGCAAGAATATTTTTTTCCATAGGCACTTGTTTAATCTCAGGATCGAAATATTATACTTTTTAAATTCAAATCTTTGATTGTACCTACTTCCACTAAAACGTTGAAATGTCTCTTATCCCCATCAAAATACCTTTTAACAAAACAAAAAATGCGTACATTAATTAATCACTAGATTCAATGGCTAATAACGAATTGTAAAGCCGCATCATGCAAAAGTCGGAATTCCAGAGTTTCTCACGCAAGAGCCACTTATTCATTTTTAAAGGAACGAGACAGAGTAATATTTTTGAAACCTTACACTTTCAAATAAGCTAAGTTGTTATAACAGTTGCGAGGAAAAAGTAAATGGTTTTATATCATTTTCAGTTGTTTTCATAAAAAGAAGCATATATTTGAGTTCTTAGTAAAACTTTTACTATATGCAAAAAATTGTGCCTCAATTACATCTACTAACTTTCTCCTGGAGTACACCTGTGTAAGACTTCAATTCATAGTGAAAATGCACATGTCAGTTGGAAAATTTGTTTCTTTACAGAACTTCTTTAACTGCATATCAAAAGGCTCTGGAAGTTAAAGTTATTTGCCAAATTTAAGCCCAAACAATAAAATTATAATTATCATGTGCAAGGTTCAGACATATATTATTTGAGGATTAACATTTTTTTAACACAAAACTAGTCGATTTCTGTCTAGGTATACTTTTCCTCGAGTGGAAATAGAAAGAGCAGTCATGCTTTGAAAAGTATCGATTTTTTGACATTTGATTATAAGCTTCTCAAGCAAAAAAAAAAAAAACTGTTACAAACACAAAAAGTCAAGTAAACAATCTACCTCATGCTAAAGACGTATATGTAATAAAACGAGTATCCGCTTGCCGCTGGAGGCCATGCCTACTTTCCGCATGCATGCTCTTCTCCAGAGTTTTTGAGCAAGTGCGTTCAAAATAAAAAAGTGATTTTTTAAGAATTCAATGTTTAAGATACTTCTTATTTGTTAAATCAAACAATGTTTTAAATAGTTATAGTATGAATATGGACAAAAAAAAGTAAGTTTGAAAAATGTACCTACGTTAGCTAACAACTTTCTTACGGCCATTTTTCGAGAGGATCTTTTTCGGTTTTTGCTGCTGTTTGCGAAGAGTTTAAAATTGATCAAACTAAAATTTTGTATGTATGTTAAGGGCTATAATCTTCACCTTGTGTTAAAATTCTAGCTCTAAGTATTGTATGAATCGTGAGTTATTAAATGTTGGAAAAATAGTTAAAAATGGCAGTTTTTCGTGATTTGCAAAAAAATGGCTGAACCAATTTGAATTTAACGCAACTTACTTTGTTGGTATTAAAATAGTGCATTTTTAACGGAACACTTTTTCATGTACAATTTTTTGGTATTTCTCTAAACGCAAAAAAAATGTTATGGACATTTTTGCCATTTTTTGGGCTTTTGCTGACATTTATACTTGTCAAAGTCTGTGTCGATTTGTTATAATTTGATAGGCTTCTACTACAGACTATAAAAATAAAGTTCTTCGACACTGGATAGAAATTTAGCATGTTTTCCACGTAAAAATTTTGGATTACTAGCTCTTCTACAGAAAAGATCAGTTATTTAAATTTTGAACTGTAGGGTAGCCTCAGTTTGACGGCACTTAAGTGGCGAACTTTTTTTTTATAGCAACAGTGCAGTAAACGTTTGAGTGTCAAAAAAAACGCACTGAAGTAAAAAAAAATATATTATGCTGCATTCAAATGAGGTCTTAAAGCCTTCACTAAAACAAACTTGGGTGAAAATTTTATTTATAAAATCATTGCGAGAAAAAATTCATATTTTTTTTAGATGTGGGTGATAATTTTTTTCTTTTGTAAAACTTAGTCGATGGCAAACCATGATGTTTTCTATTGAAGATAAAATTGTCAACAAAATCTAATTGCCTATGTTATGTAACGTATAAAAATGTTATAAGATCTAAATTAGTTTATCAGGATAAAAATGGGTATTTTCTTATGCCAACTTTTTTCACTGGTGAAAGTATGGGACATTTCGTAGAAGTAGCCACATCCGAAAAGTATCGATTCTTTGCTTTTCCATAATTTCTTATTAAACTACAAGAATATTACAGGCTGACAAGAAAAGTGACCTATATATCACTCCATGCTAATAAAGTATGTGTTACACAACAATAAAGTTGTCTATACAGCTCTTTCCTACGTAACAATACGTATAATTTAATGTAATGGCAAATGTAATATTATTGATCCATGTACATATAAAAAAATCAATTCAGCTATCAAATGTATACGCATGATAACCAGTTGCACTATCATCTGACGTGTATTATGAGGCTGAAATTTTTTTTCCATCAAGTGAAAGCAGACAGGAAATGTTTTAGTATTGATTGTTTACATAACGTCTTGGTTGGCTTGCTGAAAAAACACCTGCATGAAACTTACCCTAAATGAAGCTCACCAGAAAATTTGACCCCCAAACGAATCCTCCACATGAGATCGCTTTTTGAGGGATGTAAAAAATTTTATTTAAAAAACAAGATTTTTTTAAAAAGTTCTAGTATTATTAAAAAACTGCCTTGTATAATGAATTTCAAATAGTCAATAATTATATTAGTAAAGTATATTCATCTTTTTTAATAAAGCTTTTTTAATTTTCAATATAATGTGTAATATATGTAATATTGTTCGTAATTTATAAAGTAACAAGTATGAATTATTTAAACTGTGATTATCATTTGTATTGCATAGCATAAGGGTTGAATTTAATATACCACACACGTATAGAGTGATCTCCAACACTAATTTTTTTTTTTACAATTTAATACTCTTTAAAAAGTATTGACTCTTCGATATTCTTACTTTAAAAGTTATCAGATACATTGTTTGAGTATTGTACATTTGTTATGCATAATATATACTACGTTTTTTTAGATATGTTCACAAGAATAAAAAAAGACAAGTAATTGTTAGACATAATAGATACTGACTGAATCTTCTTTTGCATCCAACACAAATTCCATACTCAATTTTCAATCCTGCAATGACATGATTGCATAGAAATATTTGCTTATTATCTAATGCAAAGTAACTAAATTATTATGATAAATTTTTTCCTATTTTATTTCTGAAAGCATCCTTTAAATTATCCAAAAAAAAAAAAAAAACAATAATTCAAAAATGTATCGACAGCAATAAATGAACACATAAGCTGAGATTATGCAAGTAATCAGCATAAATAGCAATTGCAGCCAAGGAATTCGTTACATAATTTAAGTTCAGTAACGATTTTGTTAATCCAACGATATATCGATAGTAAAAAATAAATAAGAGAACAAACAACGCCTGCATTATCATTTTCTACTCTAATTGATGAATTCGTGCCTATAGATAAGATTTTAATTTTCTTCTTTGGGTGTTTTTTAATGCTTAGACATGTACTAGGCCCTTTGTAGGGGATATATTATAGTATTTCGTTCAGAGAAAAAAAAATTAATAAGCTTTGTCTCATCGAGTCTTGGGACGTTGTGTACATGAAAAAACAGTGAAGACAAACAATAAAATCAAAAGAAGATTATTGTGACATGTTGCGGCCCAAGGAACCTACGAAACAACGCGCTTATGTGGCGAACCCTATTTTTCCTATCAAGGGCACACCCGACACTCAAAAACGCCCGAAGTGTAAGAGTACGTTTAATACGCAGTTAAAAATAATACCAATATAGTGATACTTTTCTTTCTGTGCTTCTCTAATACTAATGCAAATTAAAAAAATACATATATATATATATATATATATATATATATATATCTAGATCTTACGTTAGGCCAAATAAGAATTGATTGGAGTGACAAGCAACGGTAAAGACGGCGTTTCTTAATTTTACTAATGTGTTTTGGCATAGTGTTTATACAACGTGAATGTATAAACGTGAATGTACTCCACTATAATACAATTTGTCTTTGCAGTATATGAGGGTTTTGTAAAAAATTTGATGTGTAATATCCAAAACATTGTTTCCATTTCCTTATTGGAGCAGTTTATTAAGAAGGAAATTAAGTTACATCGCTTTCTAGAATATTACTTCACAGTCAGTTACTTTTAAAACTCGAGAGACTACACTTCACATGTTTTAAAAAGTTGCAACCATCGAATACCCGAAGTTATCAATAAACTGTTTATCATCTCTTATCAAAATCATACCTTATACTAAAAAAATAACCGCAAATACTGTCAGATTGTACTAATTTATTTCGACCCAAAATGGCAGCAAATGTAAGTACACTGAATATTGAATAAGTTTTCTTTAAATAAGTTACTTAATTTTATTTTAGCTGAAAACTCGCATCAATAAGACGTTGCCAGAATTATCATTAAAAATTAAAACAACTTATTCAAAGATTACGTTTATTAAGTTTGTGTATTACTTTAATAGACTGGTAGGCTCAATACCCGTAAAATTTGACGAAATCTCAGACCGAAATAATGTTTCTAAACGTTGGAATTTTAGTTTGTCACATACTGGAATGGCGTACACCATATTTTCATTTGTTCTGCTTATCGTTTTGGAATACTTTAATCTACAGGTTGCTTTTGCTGAATACGATCAAATAAAAAAATCATACTCAGTAATTTACAAATATATATTAGATAATTTAGTCACTGTGTCAGCCTGTTTTATTTTAATTTAAAGTATACTGAACCGGAAAATCTTAATTCAAATTTTGAATAAAATCGAATTTGTAAGAGAAATGCTGAAGGGGTTGAAAAAGAATAAAAGTGATAAGAAATTCGAAAAAGAAATTGAAGACGTGAAAAACTTTTGGTTTCTTCTTTTAACATTTAATTTTTATTTTTTCACAATCATAGTATAATTGTATTACTGCTCTTATGAAGAAAAGTCATTTATTTCAACCGCCCAAATAGCTCCCAACTTAATAATAAACTCTATAATGATCCAATATTTATCTATCATTATTTTTGTTCAACTTTCGTTCAAAAAGGTCGTTTATTATTTAAGAAACATATTTGAAATTTCGTCTAATAAGCAAGTTATGCGGGTATTTAATCGCAGTATTTCAGAAAAATTATCAAGTACCATAAAGCTACGCGAAATACATTTCGCAATTTTTGAAATATCACAAACTACATCTGATTATTATTCAGAAACAATTTTTATATTTATCGCTAGCTATATTGCAGCTTTTGTTGGCCAATGCCACTATTTTATTGAGGATAACGTTCTCATGAAGATTAATAGCATCGGAGATTTTCTAAGCATTTTAATAATTTTTTGCAGTAACGTATTTATGTTACTATTATTAACAACTTCTGTTAGCACGACAGTCAAAGAGGTAAAAAATTTTCAATTTTTAATTTTTATCGTTGGTAATAAATTTTAATTACATGTTTATGATTGATGCAGAGTGAAATAATTAAAGTGGCGATAGTCGATTGCTTGCTTTATACCTATAACACAGAAGATTAAGAATTATTACGTGGCGTGAGTATTCGAAGCTAATAACTGTAAGTTACAAGTAATGTAATAGGAATATCTTTTTTAGTTATTATTATTTGCACATCAGTACACGACTACAGAGGTACACTTTGAAGCGTTGGAAGTTTTTCCTATCAATGAAGCAATGCTCTTCAAAGTAAGTATGATTTTTTCAAATACAATATGTTATTTTGTGAATTGAATAGAGATTTTATTAATTGTAAAAACCACGCTGTAGTTCAGAAAGTACGATTGTTACAACGAGAAATAATGTTCGGAAACAGTCACTACACTAGTTTACGAAAAGAAGTTTTTATTTTTTTTCATAAAATCACTTAAAATAAAAAATTTAAGCACTTTAAGTAACGATCGTGCAATAAACTTATTGCTAATTAATGAAAAAAAATTTTCCTGTGTAAAATTAATCTAAAATCTCATTGTTTTACTTTTTCTAGATTATTGGTACTGCTATTTCGTATTATCTTTTGAAAGTTTAATTTCGTCCACCGAAAAATATTGATTACCAAGCTCTTACTAGTAATACAAAATGAAAGTTGTTGTCTTTAGCAAAAGTTAGTGGTGTGTGATGTTCTCATGAATAAGAGATTCTACATTTGAATTTATTAGTTTCTCACTTGAAGTAAATTGTAATCGACACAGTATATTATATAGATTTTTTTTGCTCACTAAAAGTTGTTTAAAATTATGTGAAGTGTTTGTCATTTCTATTATTGTAAAATAAAATCGTAATATCAAAAGTAACAGAGCCATTGTTGTCCTTAACTGATTATCAACTCCTGGTAGTGCTATTATTATAAAAATTTCATTAATCTTTGTAATAACCGTTGGTTAATCATACCTACAAAGTTGTAAGTGGAGAATGCGCTTGAAATTACCCCAAAATTCTTCTTAATTAACTTTTAACGTACATAAGCGGGCTTCTGTAGGAGTCGATGTTTGTTGTTTTTGTCAAAATTTTGTTATTGTTATTGGCTGGTGAAAAATTGTACAAAATGTTATAGAAGTCAGTTTTTATCGATTTTCGAAAAATTGTATCTCTTTCTAACACGCGTCGTTAAGTTTTTTCAACAGTTTGAGTATTTTTACTGAGCTCCAATGAAAGCTGGGATCAAGACCTATCCGTTAAAAAAAAAATTTGGTCGATTTAGTGCCTCCATCCGAAAGTTACAGCTATTTTGATTACAGCGTACACATCGCTAATGTTGTGATTTTGGCCAAAATTCACTAATTTTCATAAAACTGCCACAACTTTTCATCGGGAGCATAAGATTTAAAAATTTTCGTTTTAATCGTTAGTACTATGTTTTTTCTTTCATTTGAGCTCATACAGAGCCACATAATAGAGTGCACCACTTGGTTACCAACGTTGGAAGCAGCACAACCGTTTTTGCATTTACGAGGCGAAAAAAGGCCAATTGGACGAAACCTCGACATACGTGTCTATCCTTTTAGCCAAACAGCGATGAAAAAAAAGTTTATAAGATTGACTGCTCTCAAACGAAAAAAACAGCACTTTAAGGCGGGGTAGGATCGTAATGGAAAAGTTTAGAATGAAAAGTTTGTACTGCTCATACGACTCATATAGACGTATTACAATGACTTGTCCACCAATACTTTATTTACTAGCCTCAAATGAAATAAAAAAATGTAGTTTACGTACCTGCACACACCCACCGAGTGGTTGTTCCATTAGCGTCGGAAGGGAATAAAATGTTTGTACGCAAAAAGAAGAGTTTGGCTATGCAAGAGGTAACAACTTCTGGGACTACTGTCGTAAGTATTTGTTCATATTATTCTTGTACTTTAAAAAAGGACCATTATTTAGTATTTCCAATTCAAAAAGTTAATCGTTTTAGCTGATTTTTGTTGAAACCGCGATTATGGTGCTAATGTGCGGAGAAAATGTATGCAGTTAAAACTCACTCGTCTTTGTCAATTTTTGGTGTAAACAGGGTACAAATTTTATTCCTGATAACTAGAGTTTATAATGCTTACATACCCAAATGGCGGATAAGCCTTATTGTTTACCGGTGAAAGCTTTCATGAGTGAAATTGAGTTGCGGAGATGGGTCGAAATAAAAAATTCGACTCCAAATAATCGAAAATCTTAATGAAGGGGTCATTATATTGGTATAAAACAATGTGTCAAGTAAAGTCGACAAAATTTAACATAATTTAACGCTTTTAAAATTTTGAATTTCATACCGGCACGCGAATACGAGTACTGGACACGATCTGAGCAAGTTACGGCAGAATCACCCAGATATACATACAAAAATATAAGATAAAAAATTATTATATCGTGTGGGTATCAGAAGCTGATAATTGTAAGTTACAAGTAATTTAATGAGAATATCTCCATTAGTTATTATTATTTGCTCATCAGTGCAAGACTGAAAATTTTTTTGAAGCGTTTGAAGTCTTTTCCATTAATGAGGTGATGCTATTCAAAGTAAATATGACTTTTTAAAACACAATATGTTATTTTTTTAATTGAGTAGAGATTTGGTTAATTTGTTAAAGCTATGCTATTGTTTATAAAGTACAATGGTTTTAATGAGAAACAGTTTTTGGAAACAGATTTAGCATCTTACTAATATATAAAGCAAAGTCGCTAAAACCGTTGTAATCGCTAACCGCGAAAACTACTGAACCGATTTTGCTGAAATTTTGCACACTGATTCATGATACTTCCTAGATGGTTTTAGTATAGTTTTTATCCTAGAAAATTTAATAACAATAGCAATAAATGAGCTCAAAGTTTTGCAAAAATACGCCAGCTTTTCACTTTAGTTCAGTAAAATCCGCTAGGTGGCGTCGACATAAAATCGAAGCTACCTGAAACATAATTAAATAAGTGTGGTTATAATAGGCCGGAGCGTATCGATTGTGGTATAGTCGAGCTTCGGCAGCTCAACAAGCTGTATAGAGAATGCTGGTGATAGTCCTGCAGCTGGGCATCCCGGTTACGGACGACACTCTTCTATAAAGGGGAAGTTACCTAGGTGTCTCTTCACCCTGAATCTCGACGAGTGCGATCAAAAAAAAAAATTCAATTCCAATCGATGCCGTCTTTGCCAGAATTACCAGGAGATATATCTAGCCAGAGCACAATCTGCATCAACTCTTCAGAATTGTGTGGCAGTCCCACCATCCCACCTGGAGTAGTTAGAGAATTTTTCACTACAAATGTAAGCCAGGTAAAAACAGCTCTGGGTCCGTACCATATAACTTTTCTTCGCTTTGCGGGCCTATGTTAAAACTTAGGCCCACGAAGCGGAAAGAGTTATATGGTACGGCTCCTGAGGGACACGGGCAAGCCACAACGGCTACCTTTTTCGTCGTCGCGCCCCCAACGCGCTTACCGCCAGCTCTTCATCATCAGGAATAATAATAAAGAATAGCCTGGAAGTTTCACCACTGGCGCTTTTTAGGGCCATTGTAAGTATTTACGTTCCCTACTTAACCATCAATTTCATCGGTTCTTTTTAGGATCCACCTAAGTGTAAGCTACCTTGCCAACAAATACATTTTTACTACCATTTCCGGAAGCGATTCGTCGACTAAAAGACTATATTAACTAAAGATGGGCACTACTAAACCAAGTCAGCCATTCACTGGCAGACGTCACCTGTCGAGTTGTTCTTCGCAAGGCTGGAAAATCCGGTGACCGACGACCCTATATTACCCTCTCCACTCTATAAGCATTCAGACAGAAATCACGGATCCTCTCCAAGGTCTGCGCTGGGCAAACCTATAACAGCTATAAAGAAAAAAAAACTTGAGCCAACGAGACAGCCTCTACCAGACAAGTACCACTAACCAATCTCACCATCTAAGATCACCAAAACAACTGAATCTGCAAATAAAAAAGGTGCTTTGGACACCAACGTCTTCGACGTTATACCGGGAGACGTTGGAAAAGAGCACTACAACTAGCCCCAAAGCTTCGGACTTTATAATTTTTCTCCCGATCAGTCTGAGTCTTCAACAGCAGGCCAGAGAAGATCACCCTGAGGTATTCAGACAGTCACAATTGCTGTTAACTGCAATCAGGAAAGAGTTGACTTAAGAAGCTCACCGATCTTTTTGAGGGCCATCGGACGTCGAACTACCTTGCCAACAAATATATTAAAACTTAACAAAGTTGACAGAAAACAGCCTTCAGGTGCCACAAAAATTATAAGCATGCCAATTGTCGCAAAAGGGTATATTGGAAAGAAAACTTTGAATGTATCTAATAAATACAATTTTACTTAGGCGTCAAGAAACTGACGCAGAAAATTTATTGAGATTGGAACAGCAGCGTCAAAATCGACACATAAAGAATCCATTACGTGAGAGATCAGCTTTTCATTGTACCCTCACAGCAATCTCTTAAATTTTTAAAGATTCTACTTTAGATTTCTAAATAAGTTAAAATGTATTTGAGTTTTTGTGGCTATAAAAAATGTAGGGTTTGAGGTCCAGGACTTTGTTGCTCTGGTAATAAAGTTGTGAGATATGAGAGAAAAAATTTTTTTCTAATATAAATTTTTTGGGGGTTTAAAATCTTAACAGCTCTAAAAAATAGCCGTTTTCGTGAATTACACGGGAGAAACTGTAAATCAACGGCTTCTTATAGCCACTGATTATTTTATGGCATAAAGAACGCACGGTACTTTTCAGCATAATAATTTTTTTGAATTTTTACACCTCATTATTTAACCAAATAAACTATATGGATTCCGAAAAAATATGTTTTTAATAAGAAGATTTTTGTTCTGAGATGTATCAGGAATATGTGTAAAATTTCTAACTGAAAATGTTTCACATTACATGTCAATACACTACGGTGTTTTATTTAGTAAGTCTCGGGCGAAGCCTAGACGGGGGGCTGCTAGTTAGTTTATAAAAATAAGTAAATAATAATACTTATGAGTTTTCCTACCTCGGAAGTTTTTGAAAGTCTGGTGTATTTTCGATGGGAAAAATAGAAAATAATTTATGTTTCTATTGCTGTAAAAATTATAGATCATCTTCACTATTTATTAGGAAGGGAACATGTATTTTCTTGAATTGTTGTCATGTGTAAGTGCGTTGAATTAATATAACTGTTCTTATTCTTAGTAAAACCTCTATTAACTTTTCTAAATAAAAAAATTAAAAACCTATCATTAATTTTTATGAAATGTACACTTGCTGAATATTAGAATTATTTTCTGGATAAGGCGTATTTAAATGAATTTGAGTGCAGAGTGCTACTTAGTTTATCATCTAGTGTCAGCAGTTTTTATCAAAATAAGAGGTTATGGTATCTCTTATGAGATCAATAATGAATTATATTCATTGTGTGTACCCCATGTTATTTTTTAAACTTATCTACGGATGTTCCTGACGTACGTCTAAACGACGGATACCGTATCGTGTTGCAGAATAGTATATTACATACCTAGTGAGCGAGGTTAAAAATGTCGCAGATAGAACGTGAATCAACGTGGATAATGTTAAATCTAGGACATTCCTTAACCTTTGAGCGTGGTGCATATGCTATTTTTTTTATACTCTCGTCGATAGAGCTGATTATATGTTTTGGAGCAGGGCAGATATAACGTACGAGTTTGCAAAGGATTCGATTTATGAACTAAGAGATTTATGGTACGAGCCGAAGGCGAGGGCCGTAACGAGGTTCATAAAGAAGCCTTTTCGAACGAGTTTGATATACTATTTTTTTGCCTGAGAACCCAAAATTAAACGGCGAAGGTGCTATTTTTAGGTTAGAAGGCGGAAAACACTTTTTTCAATGAATAAGCTATTTCTCTTCTCTTGTTGACTTCGGAAATTATACTACTTAGCGGGATGAAAATTGCTAGATACAATAAATAAAATACCCTTCTACATATGTGTGCACGAAATTTTTGATTTAATGTAGGGCCGTTAGCCTGTACGAGTTGACTAGGAAATAGGAACCAAGTATAAAGTTATGCAGCTATAAAAGTTTGTGGCCGATGATATAGATATAAATATAAATATACCTTCTATAAAACGATATTGTGTACAAAGCTGATGCAATTATCGTTTGAATAATTATACCTACGTTAGTGAGGTGGGGTATTAATAAATATTTAATTATTTAGTAACTCAACTACTATAAACCATATATTATGGCGCAATACAATTTAGAAAATTAAAATAAAAAATAAAATAAAATGTTATAAAATGAATTATAAAAAAAGAATGATACAAAATATGACGAAAATACAACAGGCAATATCTTTTTTTATTTTTCTATTTAATCTTATTTTTTACATTCCTCTTTCTATTTGATTGTTTTTTTTCAATTTTATTGTACTTTTTAGATTTTTTTTTCATTTCATTTCATTGTATTTTAATACTCCATTTTATTACTTCTTTTTCTTTAATTTTTTTTTTTTTTTTTATTCATATAATTTTTTTTAATTTTTTTTATTCATTTTTTAAAGTTTTGTTTTAGTGAAACTACATCAATACAGTAATTGTTTCATTTTTATAGAGCTTCACTCTTCCTATGGATCTTGCGACCCCCTTGTTACCTAAATAATTGTGTGTCTTTACACTCATCTCATAAATAAAGAACTTCGTTGTTACCGTAGGTCTCATGATCCATTTATGTTGCCTGGTTTGGTTCTTTTATTTTTTTTCAATATTTTTTTTTTACTATTTTATTTCATACTAGCAGCCCCTCGTCTCGGCTTCACCCAAGACTTACTAATTATAACACCGTAGTGTGTTGACATGTAATGTGAGACGTTTTCAGTAAGAAATTTTACTCGTATTCCTGACAAATTTCAGAACAAAAATCTCCTTATTAAAAACATATTTTTTCGGAATCCATATAATTTATTTGGTTAAATAATAGGGTGTAAAAATTCAAAGAAATAATTATGCTGGAAAATACCATGCGTTCTTTATGCCATTAAATAATCGGTGCTCTTAAGGAGCCGTTGATTTACAGTTTTTCCCGTGTAGTTCACTAAAAGGGCTATTTTTGAGAGCTGTTAACATTTTGAACTCCCAAAAAATTTATATTAAAAAAAATTTTTTTTCTCTTATCTCACAACTTTATAACCAGAGCAACAAAGTCCTAGACCTCAAACCCTACATTTTTTATAGCCACAAAAACTCAAATACATTTTAACTTATTTAGAAATCTAAAGTAGAATCTTTAAAAATTTAAGAGATTGCTGTGAGGGTACAATGAAAAGCTGATCTCTCACGTAATGGATCCTTTATGTGTCGATTTTGACGCTGCTGTTCCAATCTCAATAAATTTTCTGCGTCAGTTTCTTGACGCCTAAGTAAAATTGTATTTATTAGATACATTCAAAGTTTTCTTTCCAATATACCCTTTTGCGACAATTGGCATGCTTATAATTTTTGTGGCACCTGAAGGCTGTTTTCTGTCAACTTTGTTAAGTTTAAATATATTTGTTGGCTAGGTAGTTCGACGTCCGATGGCCCTCAAAAAGATCGGTGAGCTTTTTAAGTCAACTCTTTCTTGATTGCAGTTAACAGCAATTGTGACTGTCTGAATACCTCAGGGTGATCTTCTCTGGCCTGCTGTTGAAGACTCAGACTGATCGGGAAAAAAATTATAAAGTCCGAAGCTTTGGGGCTAGTTGTAGTGCTCTTTTCCAACGTCTCCCGGTATAACGTCGAAGACGTTGGTGTCCAAAGCACCTTTTTTATTTGCAGATTCAGTTGTTTTGGTGATCTTAGATGGTGAGATTGGTTAGTGGTACTTGTCTGGTAGAGGCTGTCTCGTTGGCTCAAGTTTTTTTTTCTTTATAGCTGTTATAGGTTTGCCCAGCGCAGACCTTGGAGAGGATCCGTGATTTCTGTTTGAATGCTTATAGAGTGGAGAGGGTAATATAGGGTCGTCGGTCACCGGGTTTTCCAGCCTTGCAAAGAACAACTCTGCAGGTGACGTCTGCCAGTGAATGGCTGACTTGGTTTAATAGTGCCTGTCTGTAGTTAACATAGTCTTTTAGTCGACGAATCGCTTCTGGAAAAAGTAGTTAAAATGTAGTTGTTGACAAGGTAGTTTACACTTAGGTGGCCCCTAAACAAAACCGATGACATTGATAGTTATGTAGAGAACGTAAATACTTATAATGGCCCTAAAAAGCGCCAGTGGTAAAACTTTCAGGCTATTCTCTACTATTACATATATTGATGATGAAGAGCTGGCTACGGGTAGCTTGATTCTTACCCTAGGTATCCCTATGTGCGAAGAATGTGATGGAGGAAGTTACGCTGCTGTTCAAGAATATCACTCGTCTCAAGGTCGTTCCCCGGATAACCAACCGCTCACTGTAAGACGGGGAACATAAGGGTAAGCGCGTTGGGGACGCGACGACTTAGAAGATAGCCGTTGTGGCTGCCCGTGATTCTCAGAGCTGTTTTTCCTGGCTTACATTTGTAGCCAAAAATTCTCTAACCAGGAATGATGGTGGGACTGCCACACAACTCTTAAGAGTTGGTTCAGATTGTGCTCTGGCTAGATATGTCTCCTGGTATCATGCCAGAGACGTCATCAGTTGGAATGTGTTTTTTTTTTATCGCACTCGTCGAGATTCAGGGTGAATGGAATCGTAGGTCTCTTACCCCTTAGAGAAGAGTATGGTCCGTAATCGGAATACTCATCATCAGCATTCTCTATACAGCTCGTTGGTTTGCCGAAGCTCGACTACAAAACTATGAAGACGCTCCAGCCTATTATAACTACACTTATTTAATTATGTTGCAGGTAGCTTTGATATTATGTCGACGCTACTTAGCGGATTTAACTAAACTAAAGTGAAAAGCTGGCGTATTTTTGCAAAACTTTGAGCTCATTTATTGCTATTGTTATAAAATTTTTCAAGATAAAAACTATACTAAAACTATCTAGGAAGTGTTAAGAATCAGTGTGCTAAATTTCAGCAAAATCGGTTCAGTAGTTTTCGCAGTTAGCGATTACAACGGTTTTAGCGACTTTGCTTTATATATTAGTAAGATTTCATGTCATTTATTCTTCATAATTGATTCCATAACCTTTTTTCTTCTTTTTTGGTATTTCCTTTATTTATTTGTTTATTTTTATTTTTAATTCTTTTTTATTACTTTAATTCATTTGATTTTATATTTTAATTCTTTTTCTGATGTTATATCCCTCTTTTGATTTTATTTTTAAGTTATTTTTTATATTTTTGGTTTAATTAGTTACTGTATTTATATCATTATGTGACATTGTAACATAATTTTTTCGTCAAATTCGAAATAAGCACCTTTAAAAACCATTGGTACGTTCTGCAACCCCATTGTATATGTTAATTTTAATTATTGATATGTATATCAAATAATTTATTTGCAACAGTAGTTATAAGCATTATGTTAATGCCAAAGATACAGCAGGTTTGAAAAAAAATGGTTAGTATTTTATGCATCAAATTCATGAAATACTAATATTTAATGCGTAATAACGTGCCTCCTTCGATTTAATCGACATAACCATATTTATACTAATAAGACTTTTTGTTTTTTTATATTTATTTTTTAGAAAAAATAAACTTTTTTTTAGGAAGAAGAGACTTCTAGTAAGCGACTTTCGTTTTATCGAATCTGTCGTTTTTAAGATTCCAGCCCCCCCAGTACGTGACACAAAGAACTTTGTTCTTAGAATGTGTAAGCTGGCCAGTTTGAGACTATGCAGTTTGATCGAATATTCCGATGGTTTCAAAACATCTTCCTACTGTCTACGCTATAATTATATATCTAACATCACGCTTACAACTTTTACATACGCTCACACACTTACTCCTACTCCATATACTTAATACCTAAAATGTAATTTTATGTGTAAAATTAAGACCTACTATCCTATAGAACCACTTTCTTCAATTGCATAGTATTACGTGCCAGTAAATGTCCAGTCAGGACGTTCATCATACAGGTTTTTTTGATATATATTATTGAAATGTCGAATGTATACTTAAAATAGCCAAAAAATAACAAATTGTTCAACTGTACCCATTTTTTACACATTTAGTTTAAAAAATTGCACTTCAACACGTTATCTTATGGAAAAATCACTCAAAATTGCATTTATAAAATCTGTATTAATCTCTCAAATTTTGTTTGTATCAAATATTACTCCTAGATTAACGTGTTTCATTTTTAAATAGATCCATAATTTTTTTTTTAATTTAACAATACAAGAAAGAAGGCGCAACATGTTACTTTTTTATTTTGAACACTTGCTGAATGCTTCTGAAGGATGCATGCAGGAAGTGTTTTCTGTTATTGATGTTTGAAATACTTTTTAATCGTAAAAACAAACGGCGTTTTAGGTTCTTATAGAGTAAAAAAAGATTATGAAAAATACATTTAAAAATGTACCTGTGTTGGCTAGGAACTGTACTGTGGAGATTTTTCAAGAGGACTTTTTTTCGGTTGTTGCTACGATTTTCGAATAGTTGAAAACCGATCACGCTAAAATTTTGTATATGTTAAGGACTATAATATTTATTATTTTAGGTAATTTAATGCATTACTTTTTGAAAAATTTACATTTCAGATTATGCACACTGACTTACTCTTTCATGATGAGGAAAAGTAACTTTTCTCTCTTAGTTTGCAACGGATTGTATTGAATTTTAGCTCGATTGATTCCTCAAAGTGTAAGCTTCGAGGCTCTTTCTCTTAGTTTGGATTTAAACAGCTTAGTAATTAGTTATTAACCATAATTTCTCACAATAGAGAAGTTGGTAAAGTAGTAACTCCAGCCGATATACTGAATTTTTTTACTCAAGTTTCCTGCAAATGTGACTGCCTGAATACCTCAGTGTAATCTTCTCTGGTCTGTTGTTATAGGACCGAAATGATCAGGAAAAAAACTACAACGTCTGAAGCGCTTAAGCTAATTTTAGAGCTCTTTCTCAACGTCTTCTGGTATTACACCAGAGACTTAGGTGTCTAAAGTAACTTTTTTTTGTTGCAGAGCTCAGTCGTTTTGGAGATCCAAGTAGGGGAGATTTATTTGTGATACTTTAAAACCCATTGAAGACTGTCCCATTTGCCCAAGCTTATTTTTTCTTCAAAGCTGCTAGGTCTGCCCTGCACAGACCTCGGATAGCATCGGGGATTTTTGATTGAATGCTTGGAGTTAAGTAAGAGTTAAGTGCCACGCTGAAGTAAGGTACACCGGTGACAAAAGAATATCTCGTTTTCAGGTTGTTCCCCGGATAATCAACTGCTTATAGTTAGTCAGGAAAGTGGGCCTGGAGAATACCTTCTTTGTAGGTATACTGTCGGGACGACCATTGAGGAGGTAGCCGATGTGGCTGCCTAAACTCTTCAGGGTTGTTTTCCCTGGCTTACTGTTGTAACCATATCTGCTCTAGTAGCCCTTGGACGGTCGGAAGAGTGGCTATAAAACCATAAAATGATAGAAAAGATGGTACTGTGGCTTGACACGTCTTCTAGTATTTTTCCAGAAGCATTAGCATTTAGAACAACTTTTTATTAGTGGCACCCATCAATTGTGGTGGTTTGGGATGGAGTTCGGCGTAATTTGCGTGTCCTCTAGAGAACAGTGTTCTAAGCAGCTGATACACCCAGCTCTATGCTTTATGCACTGCCGATGATGGGCTGTGGTATCTGATACTTGGCTCGAAGGTATTGTGGTCAGACTGACTTATTACTATTGCAGGTAGCTTTGATTTCACTTCTACGCCACATAGCGGGTATTACTGAAGTAAGTAAAAAAGTAGCTCATTTTTACAAAGCTTTGAGCTTGTTTATTGCTATTGTTATTAATTTTTTCATGATAAAAACTGTACTAAAACTATCGAGGAAATGTCAAGAATCAGTATGCAAAATTTTAGCAAGATCGGTTCAGTAGTTTTCGTGGTTAGTCATTACAACGGTTTCAGTGACTCTGCTTCATATATTAGCAAGAAAAAACAATTTAAATTAGCCACTAGGACTGTCATGGTTATTAAATGGTCATTTAAAAGGTTGCTCCCACTTACCTACTGGGGACAGTTGTGACAAGTAAAGAAATGTATTAAAATGGTTTGAAATTACTTTTACTGCTACTATTATCTAACATATCACAGAGTAATATTCTATTAACATAATTTAATATCAATTTATCATAAGAGATGAAATCTAAGACCTTTAAATCCCTGAACTACAAGACTTATAGTTGTATGTATTTGTGGTGCAATCAATCAAAAAATCTAACAAAATATTTCTATGTATCCGTTGATGTTGTTAAGTTAAAATACGAAAAAAATAAATAAAAACGTTCTATCAAAATAACTGAAAGGGGAGAATGTCATAATATATGTAAAACCCGTCCCAACCGTACTGAGGGTCACAACCATATTCAGCGCACTCCTTCGCAAAAAAAATCATTACAGAAATACAAAGTAACCTACGGAGAAATATTCAAGGCTATTCGACTAGTTTATTGAACTTATTACCTCAAAAAACACCAATTGTTCTACCTATATACGTATGACCACAATCATCAAAATAAATCTGATAAGAATTTTTACTCGTCACTGTTCCAAGGTTTATGATATCGCTAGTTTAACCAAAGCCAGCGACATGCAGTCAGACGAGCATACTACTCTTCTCTTGCCCTGCGGGCTCCCATTATTACTTACAGCTTCGTTACTATGACCACTGTCACAACCGTCCTTTGGTAAAACCGTACTCAGTCTCTCATAGATTGGTGGCATTGTTGATAGTAATGTATGCTTTTTTATAGAGAATATACAAAAATTATTTAACTCATTGAAATCCTACAGGGATTCTTACCTTAACTTCACCAATAAAGGCAGCAACGTCTTTTTATTTAAATTTAAAATGTAGTTATTATTTTCAATGACATATATTAAAATAAACAAGTATACTCACGATTTTCATTACATAGGAAGTCTAAAGTATTGCTATGTTTTCAAAATACTGTTGGTAATTTTTACAGCCAGTAAGCTAGTGCAGTATTTTTATTTTTTTTTTTTTAATAATGAATTGGGAACTAACTAGGATGAAATTCAACAATACTTTTTTAACTACATTTATAGATTTTCACCATGCATTCAATGTCTAGAGCAAAATTTCTTTACAAATTATTAATAATTGGGATGCACTTCCAATAATTTTATCCACGAAAAACATAATCTTGCAACTATGGATGAAGATAGTTTGCGTTAAATTGTTTTCAATTGTGGTACATGGTATGACAATTGTGTGGTTAAACGTAACTAAGTTAAAAGTAAAGTAAAAGCCGTCAAGAAGTAAACTTAATTTATTACAGTAAAATTAGTTTCTCATCTCAGTTTTTAAATCAATATATTTGCTTTCAAAATTAAATACATATGATTATGTTGGCTTTCGCATATTTCTTGTTTGTATGACGGTTTCCTTTTTTTACTGTAAAAATCATTTGGTTTCGTCTCTTGAACGCAGTTAACAGGTTGATAGAGAATGGTCTTTGCCACGATTCGACAATTACCCTGGAAGTATTGAATACATTTTTACAATGTCATTTAACAATGTCTTTTACATACAATGTTAATATACTTATTTCTAACCTTTTGTAGATAATCGTGCAATCTACTTCTTCATTTATTTTAATCCTTAATTTCTTCTTTTGTCTGTTCAAGAACTGGCTCGTTAATATGTTCCATGGTAATAACATTGTCTTCTTTAACTTCAGACATATTTTTTTTAGGAACTTGTATGGTCAAGACGTGGTCCAAACTCATTTTTGCATGAACGTTTTCAAGATCATATTTCTCAGAAATTAAATACTGTTTAGATAAATTCAAGGAACTATGGTCAAGCTCGACTTGCGGCTCCTTGCGTTGTCCCTCGATTGTAATATACCTATCAACCACCTATAATTTAAACGAATTCATAGTATAGTGTATTGTTTTCTGCTAAAAGTATAAAGATATTAGTTTGTATATTTTCTATATGTGATACGCCATCATGGTAGCATAGTGGTTGAGTTGCAGCTTTGTCCATTAGTAAAGATAAGCAGCATTTGATGCGGTTAGTTCTTGGAGGGGTGGCAAAATTTAATCTTATGTAGAATCCATTTAGAAGTTTAGAGACAATAGTTTTGCTCCATCCTTACATCGGCCTCATTTATTTATATAATAATAATTTATACAAAATGTACAATTATTTCTTTGGTTTATAGTAAATATAGTAGTGGCTTAACATGCTAAATCGTATTAGTCTTCAAAACAAGTGGCTAAATTTATGCAAAAACTGCATTTTTTCATACTAGGCACGACTAATATCAAGGAGTATCTTACTGTTATAACCTTACTGTGACAAATGTCGGTATGTTTCAGTGCAGGAGTTCGTAAAAAAATTTGTACATTCTACGGGTCGAAGAGAGGCAAGTCTTAGACTACAATTCAGCTTTGCCTCGAGCGTCAACCATACATATTTTAAACAACCTATTATTTTAACATTTTTGGTTATGTATGGAAATAATTTTATCCTGTACACAAAAATTTTAATTACAAAAAAGTTATATTTTTCATAGGTCAATGAGTTTTTCAGCAACTTTGTAAAACGAGTAAGTTAGACAGTGGAAAACGATGATTTTGTGATTTTTCGGACGTGTTTGCGATTAAGAGCTTTAATTAGATGTCGTAACTAAATATGTTAAATATAAAAACTTGTACTCCAACATCGTCTTCATTTTTTATTTTTTTTGTAAATTGATAAAAAAAAAGTTGGATGAGAAAAAATTATGTTTTTGCGATTTTTTAGCAGTTTTTGTTGTTTGGATATCATTCTGGACGAAAATGTTCAGTAAAAAAAGTTGTACTTTAATTATATCTGCATCTTTGAATTTCAGAGCAAACCTCTGAATTATCACAAAATAAAGTTATAGCTGAAAAACTATTTTTTTGTCCACCGAAAGTTCTATATTAAAATGGCTGGCATTTTAGTTTTTGGACTGAATGATTTTTTAATTCTTCGTTTTCCAGTAGAGAAAAGTTGGTCATTTCCTCACAGAATTTTCATAGCAGAACAAGAAAAACGGTTTTGTCTTAATTACAAGTTGGCTTCATTAATTTTTATATAAATTTTTTAATAAATGCCGGTTTTTCATTTGTATCTCCGTTTGGCATTTTACGACGGCTAGTCTCTTTTTTATCACATTTCTTATGGAATGGACACTTACAAATCCAATTTTTATGGTCAATAACAGTAAAAAATTGTTGAACAAAAAGCTATCTGTAAATTTACAAAAATTCATTAGTTTGGTGTTAATTAATTTTTCAAAGTGCGACTTTGGAGTATTATTACAAACTTCACAGTCGGTTTATTGACATTTGGTATTAGTAATAACATTATATTTAATGTCAATAATAACAACATCAAATGGTTGATACAGTTAGTTAGATGGTTTATTGGAAAAATATCTTTCCATTAATTTTGATGATAGCTGGGTGTACTTAAGACAATTGCTGTGCCCTATGAACAGTATCCAGTAGGATGGATGATTTAGTCGTCTAACAGGAACTTTGCAAGGGGTAACGCACGAAAGACTCGCATACTCGGATAATTGTTGGCCCTAAAAAGCCGTTGATTTACACCTTTTCGCTACGCTTATCATGTTATAATAAATAAAAAAAGCTTTTTGTTAAAACTGTAAAGAATTAAAACTGACAAAAATATATAATTAAAAAATTGTTTTTTCTAACCTAACAACTTCGTTACCAGATGAACAAAGTCCTGGAGCTTCATATTTTAATTATTTATCACCACAACGAATTCAAATACATATTATTCTACCTATTTAAAAATCTAGAAGGTTGAAGTAATTACTGTAAGGGTCACAATAAAAAGCTGATTTCTCAGGTTATGGATTCTTTGTTTATCAACTCTGATGCTGCTGTTTTAATCTCGATAAATGAACTGCTTCAGAATCTTGAGGCCTAAAATTGTTTACCTTTGAAGTATTTGAAGTTTTCTTTCCAATTAGCCCTCTTGTGACTATAGGCATTGTAAAAACTCTTTTGAGCCCTAATGGCTATTTTTTATTAATTTTGATAAGTCATAACATATTTGTTGGCAAGTTAGTTTGACGTCCAATGGCCCTAAAAAGCACCAGTGAGCAAAATTCTTCCTTGGCTCAAGTTTCCAGAAAATCTGACGGCCTGAATACCTTCTCTGGTCTGCTGTTGTAGTAGCACCAGACTGATTAAGAAGAAAACTACAACGTCTGAAGTGTTAAAGCTAGTTGAAGAGCCTTGCAACGAACAACTCCGCTTGTAAAGTCTGCTAGTGAATGACTGATGTGGTGTAGTGGTGTACTGGCTTTACGTAGTCCTTTAGCGGACGAATCGTTACCGGAAACGGTAGTAAAGATGTATTTGTTGGCAAGGCAGTTTACCGTTAGATGGCCTTAAAAAGAATCGACGAGAATGATTGTTAGTTAGAAAACGTCAATACTTATGATGTCCCTGAAAAAGGCCCAGCGGTGATACTTCTAGCCATTTCTTAATATTACTCTTGATGACGGAGAGCTGGCTTCGGGTAGCTTGACTCTAACTTTTGGAGTCTCTGCGTACACAGATCGTGTTAGAGGAAAGTACGCCGCTGACTTAAGGATGTCTCATTTTCGGGTCATTTTCCAGATAACTAACCACTCATTGTTAGTTAGAAAAGTGGGCCTGGAAAATACCTTCTCTATACTATGAGTATGCCGTAAAGACGAACCACTAAGGACTTTAAAAGGAGGCCGTTGTGGCTGCCTGAACTTCTCGAGGGTCTTTTTTCTGGCTTGCTGATATACCACAGTTTTTTCTGGTGGTACCAGGTTGATTGGAAGAATGAAAATAAAGTTCCAAATTCCAAGATTTGTATGGAGTTCGATGTAAGTCGCTTTCCATTAAAAAACAGTGCTGTTGGTAGTCGGTATATCCAGCTGTACGACTCCCAGCTCTATGCTTCATGCACTGCCGATGATGGGCTCAGGATGGGCTATGATATCTGGTACTTGGCCCGAAGGTATAATAACCAGACTTACATCATTTTATTCGTCGTGTTAACCCACTGGTGGCGCCCCCCTAATGGATTTTATAGAAACCCGAACCTGTGGACAGGTATCAGTTCAAAGTTGTTGCGGGAGCGTAGGCTGTTATGAGTAATTATATACCAATATTCCCGCGACAACTTTAAACTGTTACCTGTCCACAGGTTCGGGTTCCTATGAGGCTCTTTTACCGTCAAGCTTGAATCAGATGGCGCCAGGGCACGTCGCGGCTGTGATGGCCGTCTCACTCACACAACATTACTTTTCAGTATTGTATGTATACAGAAAATTAAAGTGTAGTGGTAAAGCGCAATATTTGAAATTTTGAAATGAATAAGGAAGGCAAGAAAGAATATTATGGGAGCTCAAAAGTTTAAGAATTGAAAAAGCTTTTAAAAGAGAAAGCGCTCCATTTTTCCTACTATCTTTAAACGTAAATGCAAACAAAAATTGTCTGCAAACAACAGCAATCATTTACAAAGGTTATGTCTTCTGCTTTGCTTATTACACAGATAGGCTCACGAACACAATACACAACTGTAAATTTGACGGTGTGTAAGTGCGACGGCCATGACAGCCGCGACGTGCCCTGGCGCCATCTGATTCAAGCTTGACGGTAAAAGAGCCTCATAAGATCCGTTAGGAGGGCCCCACCAGTGGATAAACACGACGATTCGATTTTACTTCCACGTCACCTAGCGGATCTTACTAAACTAAAGTAAAAAAACTAGCGTACTTTTACAAAACTTTAAGTTTATTTATTGCTATTTTTATGAATTTTTTAAAGATAAAAACTATACTAAAACCATTTAGAAAGTGTCAATACGCAGTTGAGTCTGGTCTGTAATGTCATCACACGTCAATATTCGACCTTAGACAAAAAACATTGTGATTTCCAAAGTCCGTATGAAACAATGGTTTGATAAGTAAGTGTTATGATTTGCACATTTACTAGATTAACTAATAATCAATAAATGTGAAAGTTTGGGTGAAAAATATTGTTTTTTTACGAAATGGTCGTCTATTACAAAAAAATATTTTTTTTTTTTACCTTCAGACAACTTTTTTTTCTATTTGTGAACAAATTACAGCTTAAAATTAAACCTACTCACGGAGCTGTACGATAAACAGTGAGAAATTAATTTTATTTATCTATAACGTTTCAACGTACCTATTTTTTAACGTATTTTTGAACAATTTATTTTGCAAAAATTGTTAAGGTACACATTATACCATATAAAATAAATCTTGAAGAAGAGAATCCCGTTCGGATTAACATTTTGAAATGACGAAAAAAAATGACAGCCTATTCACAAAAAGCCAATTTCAATTAACAATTGCCTTTTTTCAAAAACTATAAAAGCGATCAAATTGAAATTCGAATAGTTTTTTAACATCATAAAGACACACGATTAACACTTGTATTGGTACCGTTTGGATAAAAGGAATATTAGTTATCATCAGTTTAAAAAATGCCGTATTTTGAAGATTTTTTTTAATTTCAAGGATTAATAAATTATCCAAATTCGAAAATTTAGGTGGCATTTTCTAAGTATTTTTGCAAGCTAGATTTTCTGCATTTGTCATATTTAAAAAAAGTCCATGGTTCGAGATATTGTGGAAGAACTAATTTTTTCAACTTAAGGAATTTTTGAAACAATATTCCGACAATAATTGGCAGTTGCCTTGGACAGTTTATTATTCGTATAGGGTATGTCTCAACGATACGGTCATATGTTTTTCGTCTAGTATTTTCGAGTTTCAGCAATTTATTATTCAATTTCTCTTTCACTAGTAGGCAGAGGGGAAAGAGAGTGAAGAGTCGAATGGCAAGACGAGCTAGTGTGCGCTGTCCCTGGCCTACAAGTTTAATGCTTGCATACAATTTTATGTAATATTATAAACATATCTTTTTTTTTTTTTTTATAGTGCTTTATGTCCGGCTATCTTGTAGAAAGGTACTACTAAGGGCACTCAGCACTTGGGATTGGGAAGGAATTGGGATGGGATTGGAAGGAGGGAGGGCCCTAACAACTACTCCGCATTCGCTCATGACGTTTGTCATGTGGATCAGGAAAAACACTGGAAATATCCCGTAGAAAAAACCTGTTCCGGTACAGCCCAGTGCATCTGCCTTATTTCTGATCTGGTGTCCAAGCTGCAGACTTAGACAACACGGCAGAAATTTGGTGCACCTCCCGCTCACAATGTCAAAGGGACAGATAAACAGTCAATCAACTGATGAAGCAAACAGCAGAGGCGGAACGGAAAGACTTGAATGGTCACACATCCACGTACTAACTGCACCAAATGCTGCTTAACATCGATGATCGACAGGACTGCAACTCTACCACTGTGCCATTATTGGTTATTATAAATATATCTATTATATGAATATTCATATATTTAGTACACCATTATACCACCTAGCACCTCTGTTTCCTAAATCTCCTATACACAACAACTTACACTTTTTTCTCCTAAGTACCAGTCATGCCTTAATATACAAAAATTTAATTTTTTGTTTGTTCTTGAGTCTCAGTTATATTTGTATTTTTTGATTTTGTCTTGTCATTGGAACAAAATTTTTGGTTAAAACACTGATCTCTAATCAATATGGTACATATCCGTACAACGTAGTATTTGGTAAAATGTAATATGTTTTTCTTGTTTAAATTTTTTTTTTATTTGTTTCAATAAATTTTGTTACCTTATAGATAGATATTAGTGACACAGGGCTTGAATCTGTTATTTTCTTATTCGTAAAAAGGCTTTGAAAAAAAAAAAAAATATTTTTTTATACCTTAATAACGTTGTCATTATAACTTTTTTATGTTTTCAAAATAAATAAATGTAAATTTTTTGTTTACTCCATACTTTAGTCTATTAACAGACATACTTTTTTCAACAAAAAGTTTAAAAGTTACTAACTAGAAATATTCATTTTCTTTCATAAAGTGCCTCATCACAAAATCTAAATACTTTTTAGTATGCATGAAACTTTCAGGAATCACACTTAAATATTAACTGAATCAACTCACAAAATTCCAAAACATGTTTCAAGGTAATTTTTGAAAGTGAATCACTTAAAAATTTATTTTTTAATGTGGTCTCTGATAAAAGGTCTTTTACTCTAGATAACTTTTGATACAATATCATCCAAGTTATACTTTAACTCCTGTTATAAAACTATGTACTGAAAAGTAAATCATGAGCTTCATAAGTATATAAAGTAGATGTAAATTTTCAAAGTAATATCGTATCAACATTGTAATATTGTATAATTTTTTATAAACAAGGTGATTTTTTATGAAAAGACACATGTTACTTGGACTTTAGCAACTTTATCACGCTATATTTTTAGATGTGATATAGTCTGATGTCACGTAAAATAGGTAATGCAGGTGTGATGAGCCACCTTTCAAAAGATGAGATTAACCATACTAAATTCTAAGTACTTTACTAAAGAAAAAAAAGTCAAAAACAGAAATTCTTACTTTCAAAGTTATTTCATCTCGAGGAAACTGCTTACAATCAACATGAAACACCATTGAGTCCTACAAAAAAATCCTTGTATAATGTAATTATCAATCATGTTTTAAACATTGAAAGAAAGCACTACTCTGTTTATACTTTATTGTTGCTGATTTGGTCCACGAAATCCTTGTTATCATAAGTCAAATGTAGCAGGCTTGGTTCAGCAACAGTGGATGGATCAGCCGAATGGCTATGGCCACAGTGAACTATGGGAATTTTACCACCAATACAAGGCCATAAAGACATTTTTAAAGATATTTTTTTAATGTGTGTTGTCAGTTAAGGTAAATATGCCGATATACTAGCGCATTCGATGCTTATGTAACAGTGTCTAAGATAAAACTGCAGTTAATAAGTGTTCTAGACTAAATACTGTAGTCGTTCACTACTCAGTTGCTACGTTGGCTATCAACTGCGCACGGTGAGGGACAAAATGAGCTAAGTGCTCGTAGTAATGAGCTAAGAGCTAAGTTACCGTCAGCTCAGTTCATCAGGTGTCTCTAGCGTCGGAAGCATCTTTATCATTTCTCTGACGGTAGTGATTACTTGCGTCAGTAGCATAGAATAGTTGACGGTATTGGGATGTAATATGGGCCACTGGAGGGGGTAATAAATACAACATGGCACGGAAGAGTCAACGCATATACACGCGCAACATAGGACTCGGAGGCTATTTTTCCTCCGTGTTTAAATGTTTGATGACAATGAGGCCCGTGCGCTTTTTTTAACCACATTTACTTTAGGGAGCAGCTCCTGGTGCACTTTTTTATACTCTAAAGCTACGTATAACACGAAAATCCGAAATAAAATACGCAGGTGCTGATTGCTTTCCCGCGTATACGTGTATCTACTTGTAGTGCTCGTACATGTATATATATATACGTCATTAGCAAAATTGATTACTTAAAACAGTATAAACTATTCAATCTTTTATTTTTCAACTTCGTAAAGTTATTATCAAATATAAAGACATCAATACTTTTTTTAAACATTAATTCTGTTTACACTATCACTTGAGGAAAAAAATACCCTCAACTTTGTATGTTTTCTTTATATTTTACAACTATTACATTTTAATATATTACTTAACATGGAAACAACAGTAGTTGAAAAATACGAATACAACTTATTATGGTGATGCAAACAGCTGCTAAAAGTTTTTCATTTCATCCAACTCACGTACAAATTTGTATTTTGTAAGACTTATGAGGTACACTAATAAGAGATACTTTGACGTTTTAGTGGAAATAAGTACAATCAAAGTTTCAAATTACAAAAATAAACTATTTCCATCGTGTGATTCGACAAGTGCCTATCGAAAAAAATATCCTTGTATTTTCTAATACAATATAGTGAAAGTTTTACTAAGAACTCAAATGTATACTGTTTTTTATGAAAACAACTAAAAATGGTAGAAAACCATTTTTTTGTCCCTCGCATCTGGTATGAAAACTCAACTTATTTAAAAGTTTTAGGTTTCGAAAATATTACTCTGTCTCGTTCCTTTTAAAATAAAAAAGTGGCTCTTGCGTAAAAAACTCTAGAATTCTCACTTTTGCATGATGCGGCTTTACAATTTGTTATTAGCCATTGAATTTAGTGATTAATTATTGATGAAAGCATTTTTTGTTTAGTTAAAAGGTATTTTTATGGGCATAAGAAACATTTCGACATTTTAGTGGAAGTAGGTACAATCAAAGTTTTTAATTTAAAAAGTATACTATTTCGATCCTGAGATTGGACAAGTGCCTATAGAAAAAGATATTCTTGCATTTTCTCATATTCATAGAAAAGTTGAAAGTTGTAAAAATATTTTATTGTTAAAACTATGTTCAAAGCGTTACAATGACAATGTAGGAATAAAATGTTTTCCAGAAAAAAAAAAACATTTTTTTTATAACTGGAATTTTTGTACTTAATATTGCTTTGTTACAAAATGTCAATTATTACTGTGACTGGTGATAAGATAAGCTATCAAAATTGAAATGAAAGTTATGACTTTATGCACGAGTACAGAACTCAGCATTAAAAAACTTTATAATCAAAAATACATGAAGAAAAGTATAATGACTGGAGACTATAAAAAAAGCATTCATACGAGGAATAAAATAAAAGACTTGAGAAAATTAATAAACATAGTTTTTAGAAAAATCAAAGAAAAATATATATAAATAACACGTTCATAAACGCCAAGCTATAGTGGAACCCTCCAAATTTCTTTCTTCCAACAGTAAGGACAGCTCTATTGTAGCCTTGCAGCTATGGCCGTGTCTTTTATTTGTATTTTTTGTTTACTTTTCTAAGAACTATTTTTCTTTATTTCATCAATTTCTTTTCATCCCTCATATCAACACTTTTTTACTATCTCAAGTCTTAATTTCTGTTTTCCTCACGTATTTTGATTCATTTTTTTTGTTTCTTATGCTTAGGTTATACACTTTCTTCACTATAAAGCTTTGCTTCTTTCGAAAGTCTCTAGGCGGTACTGTTTTTTTTTTTAAATCCATCAAGTGGTACACATATGAAAATAATTGAAATCTTTTAATGATTGTACAGAAAGATTTGTTATATTCGTATGTAAATTATGCGCAAAGTTTTCACATACAATTAACGAATGATTTATATAGCATTACTATGGGCTAAATCTAAGAGTTTGAATTCCGGGAGGCTCTTTTATGAAAGAAAAAAGAGTTTCCCAACACTTTTCATTAGTGGTCCAAGAAAATAAATACAATTTATAGTTTAAGCTGGTGTCTTTTTTAAATTTAAATTAAATAAAAGACAAAATCAAATATGTCATTAAATACGATTTTTTTTCATTTCCAGCATTGATATGAAAATCAAACTTTTCATCCAACGAAAGTAGGTAATAGTTTTTCAATTGATCAAAGATATTTGCTTTCGTATCTAACACAGTTTTTTGTCTAATTTAATATGACTAATATAAAAAAAATTCCTGATGTGCATACATCATGACATTATATCAATGTACATCCTCATGATTATTAATATCGTCGCGCTCAGAACTAAGTTTTTGTTTCAATAGTTGTTTTTTTTTTTATTTTACGAGAAAAAATACCAATTGCTCGAAAGGATTAACCATAAAGTTTATGTGTGTCACATATATAATCATAGGTATGAAAAAACAAAGTGAAACAAAAAAATTCCTTTTTGTCAGACAAAAATTTTTTTTGAGATGTTTATTGTGACGTATTATAGCATGTATAGCGATGCATCCGGGCATCGGTCTGGCGTGAGAGTTGAGACGAGTCGGTTGATGATGCACTTTTTCCTCACCAATATAAGAAATAAAGGATTGTCAAATATAAAACGTTTTTTCTATCTTGCGCGCACCCCAAGCCACCATTATCCTATGTAACACAATATAACACTGAGAATTTAAGAACAACATAAAATTGCTTTGTTAGTTGCTGTATAATTTTTCTCTTAATAACACCAAGTAAATCAATAAATATTTGTCGATTCTGCCTTACAAGAAGTATCTGTTAACCAAGTATTTTTAACCGATTATTTTACGTACTTTTAGCTTAGATCAACCAAAACATGGAAAAAAAAAGGTTTCAAGAAGTCTCTGATTATTAGACTTACTCCAAAACTTTTCTCTTAAGCTACTTTTTTGAAGCCCGTCTTAAACTACGATCAACGTACGCACAACAAAAATAAAGAAAGAAAAGTATCTTCATCTATAGGCAAGCCAGAGTTAAAATATAAACTTTTGTGTGGAACCATATTACAGGCTGCTTATAAAAGAATAGGGAATAACGTAAAAGATTTGTCGGGAAAATATTAGCCTTCGAACTTCCAGACGGCTTTGACACATTATTTTACACATAAAAAACAGTAGCTGGAGAATACTTATGATGAGTGTGTGAATAGATGCTACAAGTTTTTATTTCATTCATAACAATTTATTGTTTGTAGAAACTTATGAGAAACATTTTGACGTTATTTGATAATAGGTACAGTCTTAGTTTTAAATTTAAAAAAATATACTTTTTCGATATTGAGTTTCGACAAGTGCCTATAGAAAAAGATATTTTTTCATCTTTTCCATATTGGTATGGAAATGAAATGTTAATAAATTATTTTATTGTCAAAACTACGTTTAAAACGTGACAATGACGATAAGGAAAAAAATTTTCATCCACGAAGAAAAAAATTTGTATTTACTTATATCTGCTTTTTTGTACTTAATGCTTTGTCACAAAACATCAATTAGTATCAACCTTTGCGATATGCCAAAAGTTGGATAAAAGTAAAACTTTTTTAACGAATACGAAATGTTTAAATTGTACGTCATTATATAGCATGGTGACAACATTCTTGCTGCGGTCCAAGCAAACATAAACAGTTTATACTTTCAAGTGGCTTTTTTTTCAAATTTACAGTCAAAGAGAAGGTTGAGCTATTTTATTAAAGACCACTCTTTTGTATTTCCAGTGTTGATAAAAAACTAATTTACATGCCTTTTTATCCGACGAACGAAGAAAATAGTTTTTAAATAATAAAAGATACTCTATTTTGTATCATGAGTATTAATATCGTCATGCTTAGAACAAAGAATTTTTGTAGCATTTTTTTTTTTCTGTATTACAAAATAAAATTTTAATTGTTTCATCGGATTACACACAAAATTTATGTGAGTTTTTGATATAATTATAAATATGAAAAAAAACTCTTGTTCATATTAAGAATTTTTGTATTTAATGGTTTCTTATATATGATCAATTATTTTTGAAGCAGATAAAAATAAAGTTTATCATGATATTGCACTTTTTATAATTATTGTACGATATTAGGAGGTGTAAAGAAAAAGCTACAATTTGATATTTTTCAATTTTTTATACCAAAAAACTGCTAAGAAGAAACAGAGATAACGTAAAATGACTACACATTTGTTTTGAGAGATTTTCTGAAAATAATAATAAAAGTTAACGATTGAAATTTATGCATAATATTGTATTTTTTATTATTTCTCGACAATCTTGTTCCTGTAGCTTCTTACGAAGTTGCCCATATTTTTATTATTCTGATAAGTAACAAATAAAAACTCTCATGAATTTAACGTAAGTTACACAAAAAATGTTCTATTACTGTCACCTTTATTGAAGCGTTAAAATGTTTTTGTCTACTAAATAAAGAAACAAAGAGGTGATTTATAATAACTGAAAATTAATGGCTTATAAAATCTTGTAACAAAAAAATTTGTGATAAGTCCAACTCAAAATTACAACTTATTGAGAACAATAAAACAGGAAATACTTGCCATTAAAAGCGAATGTGAGTGCCATCAAGTTGCTCAGATACGAACTATTTATGACATGTAAAATAAATCAATCGTTTCAGATAAATAGCACAGCCCCGATTATCTGTTAGGTAAGAAATAATAAAAAGTAACGAAAAAAAAGTCGCTTACAAACTGGAGTTAATAATTCATTTCAAATTTATTTACCTTAAATTATTACATTTATTTTATACAACGCTTCTGTTTCGCTTATAATTTTACACTGATGCAAGTGTTGATTTTACTGATACGTACTGTGCGTACTATTTATGTACTTACCTCATTTATCTACTCAAACTTTGCCCAAAAAGGCTACACTGCGATTGGCATACTGCAAAAACTAAGCTAAAGAGTTTTTGTGCTTACATACAATGATACAATCCAATGATAATTGATTGAAGAACTATTAGTAACAATTATTTAATAAATGAAATTAAATTTTTATCATCATGGGTTATTCGCTACAGGATTACAAAAATTGCAGTTAATCAGCTTATTTAAATAATATGTCACATTGTTTCTTGGGGGCTGAAATAATTCGAGTGATTTATTTTTTTTCTTTACACTTTCACCAAAAGTTCGTTTTATCTGACTTGATTCTAAGCTAGAAAAAGCCTCGTATCAACTCTGCCTTTTGTGCACAGAACCAAGTGTGCAACTACATTTATATATTTTTATATCCTATATAAGTAGCCGTAAGAGATAGAGCGAGGTTTTGCTCCCCCTGCCCCCCCCCGCTGCCCCGCCGCTCCGCCCCAAATACGGTAGTTTTTCTTTCATTTTCTAGCATTTTTCAAGTAATCCTACTTTTTTGCTAGCTCCCCCCCGCTCCCCCCACCGCCCTTCAGCTTTCTCCCATACTCCCCCTAGCTCCCGGGATACATAATGTGAATAAATTCGTAAAGCCTTATATATTAACTGTTACAAATGGTCTAATTTTCACAAATAATTTTATTTGACCATAACAAAAAGTTTTGTAACAATTAACTTACTGACGATGTTTATTTTTATTACATACTCTTAAATGTCTTTTCAGGTATTCTGCTCTTACATAACCTTTTCCACAATTTTGACAAATATTTTTTTGAACATTTTTTTCATGACTTTTCAAATGTCTCTGTAAGTGATAATTTCTTTTGGAACATTTTCCGCATTTAATACACTTCAAATTTTTCTTAATGTTATGGCATTTCTTCGTGTGACGCAAATAGTTTCTCTCCTTTAATATTATAATGCTACATGGATCACATACAAAAAAATTTTTTGTGTGATTTTTTTCGTGCGATGATGGACACTCTTGATTTGAAAATTTTGAGTTAAATTTGTCACACTGATAAAATTTTGCATTCATGATAGTATATCTGAAAACATATTACATGAAACAGATTGCTTATGATTTTATGAATCTGAGTACTAGACGGTACTAAAATTTGCTTTTTTAATAAAAGAAAAAATTTGCAAGAAAGTATAAAAATAGTAATGAACTATGGAATAGTTTTTCTGTTACTTTGGAATTTTATTTTAAACAACATTTTTAATTTTAAATTTGTTTTCTGATTCAGTTTAGACAAAAACTTTTTTTGGGTTTCTACATCTAGATAATGCAACATATAATTGCCCATGAGAAAATAATGGTTTTGTAAGGTATAATCCTCAGGCATCAAAACATTGACCTTGAGATTTATTGATAGTCATAGAAAAAGCTAAGGTAAATGGATATTGTTTTCTGTACAATATAAATAGTAGCGAAGAAGAAACGTTTGTATTTAGTGTTATTTTTAGAATAAAGACTTTATTTCCTTTTTTTTCACCTGTGATTTTTTCAGCTTTGATGTTGTATTTAAATAATTTCGTCATTCATAATCTTGTACCATTACAGAGTCTTTCAGATACGTTTAAGTTTTGAAATAACATAACAATAGCGTTTATTTTTAAATTCAATTCGTGCGGAGGAAGATCTTCTTTAATATTCATCAAATGTTTTGTAGGGAAATAAATATAAATTTTATCGTCTGATTTATCCACTCCTTTGTGAGTTGCTTTATCAATACTTTAACACTTTACTAATGTTCCTACCATGTTATTTAAGTTTTTTTTGTTAAAAAAATGTGTGTATTCATTGTAAGATGTTAATATACCTTTACTTATAAAAGAATCATCATCTTTTAAAAAAATTAATAGGGTAGATGCATAAATAAATAAATAATTTTTTTTACAAAACTTATGCCAAATTCCGTTTTATCCATCCAAGCTACCCCAAATCGGTTGGTAATGTTGAAAAAAAACGCCCTGAAGTGAAAAAATACTATTTTCATTATACTGATGCGCATCGAATCAAGGTTATTACGGAGGTCCCGAGGGTGTTGCTTTGTTAGCGTCGGGCCTGGTAATCGGTTCGGAATAAATTCGCACCAGTAACGAAAACAAACTACTAAGTATTTTTTATGAAACAGATTTGCCTGTAATATAAGACACGATTAGCTGTAAGGTGGAAAATACCAAAAAGTAACAAAAAAAAGTTGTTTACAAACTGAAGTTCATTATTTACTACAATTTTATTCATTTTAAGTGTTACATTTATTCAACACAACGTTTTTATTTCACTTATAATTTTACACCAATTTAAATGAGTGTACATTTGCATACATATGAGTGTACGTACTGTGGGTAGTATGAATGTACATCTCAGCCATACTGTTATCCTTCACCATCCAAGTTGACAACTTAACGCTTCACGAAACATTTTTACAATGGAGATTAGAAGTCCTATATAGTACAAAAAAATTTTAAATCCGCATTAAGCTTTCAGACGTCGTTAAAACATAAATTTTTTGGATGAAGCGCGAGTCCATGACTTTGATGGACCTGTTTTTCTCTCTCTCTCTCTCTCTCTCTCTCACTCTCTTTCTCGGTTTGTAAATGTTTGTGTGTGTGTGTGTGTGCACGTGCATGCGTGCGTTAACAGTAGATCAATCGTTACAAATACCATGCGTTACAACAATGAAATATTCTTTTAATATTAGGAGAACATTAATTATACTTTTTAGAACTAACATTAATTGAAAATTACCATTTTATAACGTTCAACGTTATTTTACCCATAAGCACTTAGTGGCTATGCATTTTTTTTCTTTTCTTTTTTTTTTTTTTTCAACGAGTACATACTTATAGCCTTGTTACAGTAAGACACATTTTACATTATATTGGTTACATATTACAGTAATGGTTACATGTTACATTTTTAGTTACATTTTCACATTGTTTGATATTATTCATAATTCGTTGGTATGGTGATAATTTCACATATCGTACAAGGGTCTCCCGCTGACCAAACCATCGCGTGCTCACGCCACGTATTATTGATTAGATAGTACGATTTGGTATTTTATGTTACTAATATATAAAGCAAAGTCGCTAAAACCGTTGTAATCGCTAACCGCGAAAACTACTGAACCGATTTTGCTGAAATTTTGCACACTGATTCATGATACTTCCTAGATGGTTTTAGTATAGTTTTGATTTTAAAAAAATTAATAACAATAGCAATAAATGAGCTCAAAGATTTGCAAAAATACGCCAGCTTTTCACTTTAGTTCAGTAAAATCCGCTAGGTGACGTCGACATAAAATCGAAGCTACCTGCAACATAATTAAATAAGTGTGGTTATAATAGGCTGGAGCGTATCGATAGCTGTACGGTCAAGCTTCGGCAGCTCATAAAGCTGTTGAGAAAATGCTGGTGATAGTCCTGCAGCTGGGTATCCCGGTTACAGACGACACTCTTCTCTAAGGGGGAAGGGACCCAAGTGGTCCTTCACCCTGAATGTCGACGAGTGTGATCAAAGAATAATAAATTACTTCCAAATGATGCCGTCTCTGCCAGAATACCAGGAGACATATTTAGCCAGAGCACAATCTGCACCAACTCTTCAGAGTTGAGTGGCAGTCCCACCATCCCACCTGTTGTACTTAGAGAATTTGTAGCTACAAATGTAAGCAAGGAAAAACAGCTTTGAGGGGCACGGGAACCACAACGGCTTTCTTCTTGGTCGTCGCGTCCCCAACGCGCTTACCCACATGTTCCCGTCTAAAGATGAGCAATTGAGCTGTTGGTTATCCGAGGAACGACCCGAGACGAGATATTCTTTGGTCAGCGGCGTACCTCCCTCCATCACAGTCTCTGTACATCGAGACTCCCAGGGTAAGAATCAAGCAACCCGTAGCCAGCTCTTCATCATCAGGAATAAAAATAAAGAATAGCCTGGAAGTTTTACCACTGGCGCTTTTTAGGTCCATTATAAGTATTTACGTTCCCTACTTAACCATCAATTTCATCGGTTCTTTTTAGGGGCCACCTAAGTGTAAACTACCTTGCCAACAAATAAATTTTCATTACTATTTCCGGAAGCGATTCGTCGACTTAAAGACGATATTAACTAAAGACGGGCACTATTAAACCATGTCAGCTATTCACTGGCAGACGTCACCTGCGGAGTTGTTCTTCGCAAGGCTGGAAAACCCGGTGACCGACGACTCTACATTACCCTCTCGACTCTAAGCATTCAACCAGGAATCACTGATCCTCTCCAAGGTCTGCGCTGGGCAAACCTATAACAGCTATAAAGAAAAAAAAACTTGAGCCAACGAGACAGCCTCTACCAGACAAGTACCACTAACCAATCTCACCATCTAAGATCACCAAAACAACTGAATCTGCAAATAAAAAAGGTGCTTTGAACACCAACGTCTTCGACGTTATACCAGGAGACGTTGGGAAAGAGCACTACAACTAGCCCCAAAGCTTCGGACTTTATAATTTTTCTCTCGATCAGTCTAAGTCTTCCACAGCAGGCCAGAGAAGATCACCCTGAGGTATCCAGGCAGTCACAATTGCTGTTAACTGCAGTCAAGAAAGAATTAACTTAAGAAGCTCACCGGTCTTTTTCAGGGCCATCGGACGTCGAACTACCTTGCTAACAAATGTATAAAAATTAACAAAGTTGACTTAAAATAGCCTTTAGGGATCATCAAAGTCGTAAGCACACCAATAGTCGCAAAATGGTATACTGGAAAGAAAACCTCAAATGTATCTAATGAATACAATTTGAGGCGTCAAGAAACTGACGCAGAAAATTTATCGAGATTTAAACAGTAGCGTCAAAATCGTCAACTTAAGAGTCCATTACGTGAGAGATCAGCTTTTCATTGTACCCTCACAGGAATCTCTGAAATCTTTAAAGATCCTACTTCAGATTTTTTAATGTGTAGAAAATGTATTTGTGTTTTTGTGGCAATAAAAATGTTGGGTTTAAGGTCCAGGTTTTTGTTGCTCTGGTAATAAAATCGTGAGATATAAGAAAAAACAATTTTTTTTTTAATATAAATTTTTTGGGGGTTTAAAATCTTAACAGCTTTAAGAAATAGCCCTTTTCGTGAATTACACAGAAGAAACTAAATCAACAACTTCTTATAGCCATCGATTATTTTATGGCATAAAGAACGCACGGTACTTTTCAGCATAATTATTTTTTTGAATTCTTACACCTTATTATTTGACCAAATAAACTATATGGATTCCGAAAAAATATTTTTTCAATAAGAAGATTTTTGTTCTGAGATGTGTCGGAAATATGTGTAAAATTTTCTAACTAAAAATGTTTCACATTACATGTCAACACACTACGGTGTTTTATTTAGTAAGTCTCGGGCGAAGCCGAGACGGGGGGCTGCTAGTGATAGAATATGACACAACTGCACTTATCATCTAAAAAAACATGATACAATAAATTTTTATACTTATTAATGATGACGTTATGTAGGAAAATTGTTAATACTTTCAAGCACGATTGTGACGGGGAGAGATTATCTTCTACTCAGAAAAGATTATTAAAATGGTTTCACTAAGTTTTTTAAGGTATAATCAACAAAAACCCCCAAAATTTCAATTCCCTTGCGATATTATGATGAGATCCTGTTTAAGCAGGATTTACATTTTGTATAAAATAATAAAACTTAATCTACAAATCTAATCCAACAACATATCGACATTATTATCGAAAGAAAGTAACAGTTTATGCAGTATCATGAAATATGGCTTTATAAAAAAAGTTATAACTTTACCCATTAAAAAGAAAAAAAAAACATTACTAAAAACATAACTCACTTCACATGTAAGTAGCAAAATCCTGTAGAAAATATTTTATAACAATTTACGTATTAACAATTTTAAACAATAATCAAACTCCAATATCAAGATTATTTGTTTTTCTCATAGTAATTTTTTATGGTCAAAAAAGCAAGTAAACAAATATTTTTTTATCTTATCTAACTAATATATAAAGCAAAGTCGCTAAAACCGTTGTAATCGCTAACCGCGAAAACTACTAAACCGATTTTGCTGAAATTTGGCACACTGAATCATGATACTTTCTAGATGCTTTTAGTGTAATTTCTATCCATAAAAATTTAATAACAATAGCAATAAATGAGCTCAAAGTTTTGCAAAAATATGCCAGCTTTTCACTTTATTTCAGTAAAATCCGCTAGGTGGCGTCGACACACAATCTAGGCTACCAGCAACAGGATTAAATCAGTGTGGTTATAATCTGCCGGAGCGTCTCGACATCTAAAGCAGTCTTGCTTCGGCAGTTTAACGAGCTGCATAGTCAGTGAAGAATGCAGTCTTGCAGCTGGATATCCCGGTTACAGACTACACTTTTCTCTAAGGGGAAAGAGCCCTAAGATTCCATTCACCCTGAATCTCGACGAGTGCGATAAAAAAAAAGACATTTCGACCGATCACGTCTCCGGCATAATACCAGGAGACATATCTAGCAAGAGCACAATCTGAACCAACTCTTCAGAGTTGTGTGGCAGTCCCACCATCATTCCTGGTTAGAGAATTTTTGGCTACGAATGTAAGCAAGTAAAAACAGCTTTGAGGAGTACGGGCAGCCATAACGGCTATTTTTTAAGTCGTCGCGTCCCCAACGCGCTTACCTACATGTTCCCCGTCTAACAGTGAGCGGTTGGTTATCCGGGAAACGACCCTAAGACGAGAGATATCCTTAAACAGCAGCGTAACTCCTTCCATCACATTCTCCGCACATAGAGACACCTAGGGTAAGAATCAAGCTACCCGTAGCCAGCTCTTCATCATCAATATAAGTAATAGTAGAGAATAGCCTGGAAGTACCACCACTGGCGCTTTTTAGGGCCATTATAAGTATTTACGTTCCCTACTTAACCATTAATGTCATCGGTTTTGTATAGGGGCCACCTAAGTGTAAACTACCTTGCCAACAACTACATTTTAACTACTTTTTCCAGAAGCGATTCGTCGACTAAAAGACTATATTAACTACAGACAGGCACTATTAAACCAAGTCAGCCATTCACTGGCAGACGTCACCTGCGGAGTTGTTCTTTGCAAGGCTGGAAAACCCGGTGACCGACGACCCTATATTACCCTCTCCATTCTATAAGCATTCAACTAGGAATCACTGATCCTCTTCAAAGTTTGCGCTGGGCAAACCTATAACAGCTATAAAGAAAAAAAAACTTGAATTAACGGGACAGCCTCTACCAGACAAGTACCACTAACCAATCTCACCATCTAAGATTACCAAAACAACTAAATCTGCAAATAAAAAAGGTGCTTCAGACACCAACGTCTATACTTTATCCTGGAAGACGTTGAGAAAGAGCACTACAACTGGCCCCAAAGCTTCGGACTTTATAATTTTTCTCTCGATCAGTCTAAGTCTTCCACAGCAGGCCAGAGAAGATCACCCTGAGGTATCCAGGCAGTCACAATTGCTGTTAACTGCAGTCAAAAAAGAGTTAACTTAAGTAGCTCACCGGTCTTTTTTAGGGCCATCGGACGTCGAACTACCTAGCCAACAAATATATTAAAACTTAACAAAGTTGACAGAAAACAGCCTTCAGGTGCCACAAAAATTATAAGCATGCCAATTGTCGCAAAAGGGTATATTGGAGAGAAAACTTTAAATGTATCTAATAAATACAATTTTACTTAGGCGTCAAGAAACTGACGCAGAAAATTTATCGAGATTGGAACAGCAGCGTCAAAATCGACACATAAAGAATCCATTACGTGAGAGATCAGCTTTTCATTGTACCCTCACAGCAATCTCTTAAATTTTTAAAGATTCTACTTTAGATTTCTAAATAAGTTAAAATGTGTTTGCGTTTTTGTGGCAATAAAAAATGTAGGGTTTGAGGTCCAGGACTTTGTTGCTCTGGTAATAAAGTTGTGAGATAAGAGAAAAAAAATTTTTTTTAATATAAATTTTTTGGAAGTTCAAAATGTTAACAGCTCTAAAAAATAGCCCTTTTAGTGAACTACACGGGAAAGACTGTAAATCAACGGCTCCTTATGAGCACCGATTATTTTATGGCATAAAGAACGCATGGTACTTTCCAGCATAATTATTTTTTTGAATTCTTACACCCTATTATTTGACTAAATAAACTATATTGATTCCGAAAAAATATGTTTTTAATAAGAAGATTTTTGTTCTGAGATGTGTCAGGAATATGTGCAAAATTTCTAACTGAAAACGTCTCACACTACATGTCAACACACTACGGTGTTATAATTAGTAAGTCTCGGGCGAAGCCGAGACGAGGAGCTGCTAGTATAAAATAAAATAGTAAAAAAAAAATATTAAAAAAAAAAAAATAAAAGAAATAAACCAGGCAACATAAATGGATCATGAGACCCAGGGTAACAACGAAGTTCTTTATTTATGAGATGAGTGTAAAGACGCACAATTATTTAGGCAACAAGGGGGTCGCAAGATCCATAGGAAGAGTGAAGCTCTATAAAAATGAAACAATTACTGTATTGATGTAGTTTCACTAAAACAAAACTTTAAAAAATAAATAAAAAAAATTTAAAAAAATTATATGAATAAAAAAATTTAAAAAATTAAAGAAAAAGAAGTTATAAAATGGAGTATTAAAATACAATGAAATGAAATGAAAAAAAAATCTAAAAAGTACAATAAAATTAAAAAAAAACAATCAAATAGAAAGAGGAATGTAAAAAATAAGATTAAATAGAAAAATAAAAAAAGATATTGCCTGTTGTATTTTCGTCATATTTTGTATCATTCTTTTTTTATAATTCATTTTATAACATTTTATTTTATTTTTTATTTTAATTTTCTAAATTGTATTGGGCCATAATATATGGTTTATAGTAGTTGAGTTACTAAATAATTAAATATTTATTAATACCCCACCTCACTAACGTAGGTATAATTATTCAAACGATAATTGCATCACCTTTGTACACAATATCGTTTTATAGAAGGTAAATTTATATTTATATCTATATCATCGGCCATAAACATTTATAGCTGTATAACTTCATACTTGGTTCCTATTTCCTAGTCAACTCGTACAGGCTAACGGTCCTACATTAAATCAAAAATTTCGTGCACACATATGTAGAAGGGTATTTTATTTATTGTATTTAGCAATTTTAATCCCGCTAAGTAGTATAATTTCCGAGGTCAACAAGAGAAGAGAAATAGCTAATTCGTTGAAAAAAGTGTTTTTCGCCTTCTAACCTAAAAATAGCACCTTCGCCGCTTAATTTTGGGTTCTCAGGCAAAAAAATAGTTTATGAAACTCGTTCGAAAAGACTTCTTTATGAACCTCGTTACGGCCCTCACCTTCGGCTCGTACCATAAATCTCTTAGTTTATAAATCGAATCCTTTGCAAACTCGTACGTTATATCTGCCCTGCTCCAAAACATATAATCAGCTCTATCGACAAGAGTATGAAAAAAATAGCATATGCACCACGCTCAAAGGTTAAGGAATGTCCTAGATTTAACATTATCCACGTTTATTCACGTTCTATCTGCGACATTTTTAACCTCACTCACTAGGTATGTAATATACTATTCTGCAACACGATACGGTATCCGTCGTTTAGACGTACGTCAGGAACATCCGTAGATAAGTTTAAAAAATAACATGGGGTACACACAATCTATATAATTCATTATTGATCTCATAAGAGATACCATAACCTCTTATTTTGATAAAAACTGCTGACACTAGATGATAAACTAAGTAGCACTCTGCACTCAAATTCATTTAAATACGCCTTATCCAGAAAATAATTCTAATATTCAGCAAGTGTACATTTCATTGAAATTAATCATAGGTTTTTAATTTTTTTATTTAGAAAAGTTAATAGAGGTTTTACTAAAAATAAGAACAGTTATATTAATTCAACGCACTTACACATGACAACAGTTCAAGAAAATACATGTTCCCTTCCTAATAAATAGTGAAGATGATCTATAATTTTTACAGCAATAGAAACATAAATTATTTTCTATTTTTCCTATCGAAAATACACCAGACTTTCAAAAACTTCCGAGGTAGGAAAACTTATAAGTATTATTATTTACTTATTTTTATAAACTAATGCTAAATCTGTTTCCAAAAACTGTTTCTCATTAAAACCATTGTACTTTATAAACAATAGCATAGCTTTTACAAATTAACCAAATCTCTACTCAATTGAAAAAATAACATATTGTGTTATAAAAAGTCATATTTACTTTGAATAGCATCACCTCATTAATGGAAAAGACTTTAAACGCTTCGAAAAAATTTTCAGTCTTGCACTGATGATCAAATAATAATAACTAATAAAGATATTCTCATTGAATTGCTTGTAACTTACAATTATCAGCTTCTAATACCCACACGATATAATAATTTTTTATCTTATATTTTTGTATGTATATTTGGGTGATTCTGCCGTAACTTGCTCAGATCGTGTCTAGTACTCGTATTCGCGTGCCGTAATGAAATTAAAAATTTTAAAAGCGTTAAATTATGTTAAATTTTGTCGACTTTACTTGACACATTGTTTTATACCAATATAATGACCCCTTCATTAAGATTATCGATTATTTGGAGTCGAATTTTTTATTTCGACCCATCTCCGCAACTCAATTTCACTCATGAAAGCTTTCACCGGTAAACAATAAGGCTTATCCGCCATTTAGGTATGTAAGCATTATAAACTCTAGTTATCAGGAATAAAATTTGTACCCTGTTTACACCAAAAATTGACAAAGACGAGTGAGTTTTAACTGCATACATTTTCTCCGCACATTAGCACCATAATCGCGGTTTCAACAAAAATCAGCTAAAACGATTAACTTTTTGAATTGGAAATACTAAATAATAGTCGCTTTTTAAAGTACAAAAATAATATGAACAAATCCTTACGACAGTAGTCCCAGAAGTTGTTACCTCTTGCATAGCCAAACTCTTCTTTTTGCGTACAAACATTTTATTCCCTTCCGACGCCCATGGAACAACCACTCGGTGGGTGTGTGCAGGTACGTAAACTACATTTTTTTATTTCATTTGAGGCTAGTAAATAAAGTATTGGTAGACAAGTCATTGTAATACATCTATATGAGTCGTATGAGCAGTACAAACTTTTCATTCCAAACTTTTCCATTACGATCCTACCCCGCCTTAAAGTGCTGTTTTTTTCGTTTGAGAGCAGTCAATCTTTTAAACTTTTTTTTCATCGCTGTTTGGCTAAAAGGATAGACACGTATCTCGGGGTTTCGTCCAATTGGCCTTTTTTCGCCTCGTAAATGCAAAAACGGTTGTGCTGCTTCCAACGTTGGTAACCAAGTGGTGCACTCTATTATGTGGCTCTGTATGAGCTCAAATGAAAGAAAAAACATAGTACTAACGATTAAAACTAAAATCTTTAAATCTTATGCCGCCGATGAAAAGTTGTGGCAGTTTTATGAAAATTAGTGAATTTTGGCCAAAATCACAACATTAGCGATGTGTACGCTGTAATCAAAATAGCTGTAACTTTCGGATGGAGGCACTAAATTGACCAAATTTTTTCTTAACGGATAGGTCTTGATCCCAGCTTTCATTGGAGCTCAGTAAAAATACTCAAACTGTTGAAAAAACTTAACGACGCGTGTTCGAAAGAGATACAATTTTTCGAAAATCGATAAAAACTGACTTCTATAACATTTTGTACAACTTTTCACCAGCCAATAACAATAACAAAATTTTGACAAAAACAACAAACATAGACTCCTAAAGAAGCCCGCTTATGTACGTTAAAAGTTAATTAGGAAGAATTTTGGGGTAATTTCAAGCGCACTCTCCACTTACAACTTTGTAGGTATGATTAACCAACGGTTATTACCAAGATTAATGAAATTTTTATAATAATAGCACTACCAGGAGTTGATAATCAGTTAAGGACAACAATGGCTCTGTTACTTTCGATATTACGATTTTATTTTACAATAATAGAAATGACAAACACTTCACATAATTTTAAACAACTTACAGTGAGCAAAAAAAAATCAATATAATATACTGTGTCGATTACAATTTACTTCAAGTATCGTGAGAAACTAATAAATTCAAATGTAGAATCTCTTATTCATGAGAACATCACACACCACTAACTTTTGCTAAAGACAACAACTTTTATTTTGTATTACTAGTAAGAGCTTGATAATCAATATTTTTCGGTGGACGAAATTGAACTTTCAAAAGATAATACGAAATAGCAGTACCAATAATCTAGAAAAAGTAAAACAATGAGATTTTAGATTAATTTTACACAGGAAAATTTTTTTTCATTAATTAGCAATAAGTTTATTGCACGATCGTTACTTAAAGTGCTTAAATTTTTTATTTTAAGTGGTTTTATGAAAAAAAATAAAATTTCTTTTCGTAAACTAGTGTAGTGACTGTTTCCGAACATTATTTCTCGTTGTAACAATCGTACTTTATGAACTACAGCGTGGCTTTTACAATTAATAAAATCTCTATTCAATTCACAAAATAACATATTGTATTTGAAAAAATCATACTTACTTTGAAGAGCATTGCTTCATTGATAGGAAAAACTTCCAACGCTTCAAAGTGTACCTCTGTAGTCGTGTACTGATGTGCAATTAATAATAACTAAAAAAGATATTCTTATTACATTGCTTGTAACTTACAGTTATTAGCTTCGAATACTCACGCCACGTAATAATTCTTCATCTTCTGTGTTATAGGTATAAAGCAAGCAATCGACTATCGCCACTTTAATTATTTCACTCTGCATCAATCATAAACATGTAATTAAAATTCATTACCATCGATAAAAATTAAAAATTGAAAATTTATTACCTCTTTGACTGTCGTGCTAACAGAAGTTGTTAATAATAGTAACATAAATACGTTACTGCAAAAAATTATTAAAATGCTTAGAAAATCTCCGATGCTATTAATCTTCATGAGAACGTTATCCTCAATAAAATAGTGGCATTGGCCAACAAAAGCTGCAATATAGCTAGCAATAAATATAAAAATTGTTTCTGAATAATAATCAGATGTAGTTTGTAATATTTCAAAAATTGCGAAATGTATTTCGCATAGCTTTATGGTACTTGATAATTTTTCTGAAATACTGCGATTAAATACCCGCATAACTTGCTTATTAGGCGAAATTTTAAATATCTTTTTTAAACGACCTTTTTGAACGAAAGTTGAACAAAAATAATGATAGATAAATATTGGATCATTATAGAGTTTATTATTAAGTTGGGAACTATTTGGGCGGTTGAAATAAATGACTTTTCTTCATAAGAGCAGTAATACAAATATACTATAATTGTGAAAAAATAAAAATTAAATGTTAAAAGAAGAAACCAAAAGTTTTTCACGTCTTCAATTTCTTTTTCAAATTTCTTATCACTTTTATTCTTTTTCAACCCCTTCAGCATTTCTCTTACAAATTTGATTTTATCCAAAATTTGAATTAAGATTTTCCGGTTCAGTATACTTTGAATTAAAATAAAACAGGCTGACACAGTGACTAAATTATCTATTATATATTTGTAAATTACTGAGTATGATTTTTTTATTTGATCGTATTCAGCAAAAGCAACCTGTAGATTAAAGTATTCCAAAACGATAAGCAGAACAAATAAAAATATGGTGTACGCCATTCCAGTATGTGACAAACTAAAATTCCAACGTTTAGAAACATTATTTCGGTCTGAGATTTCGTCAAATTTTACGGGTATTGAGCCTACCAGTCTATTAAAGTAATACACAAACTTAATAAACGTAATCTTTGAATAAGTTGTTTTAATTTTTAATGATAATTCTGGCAACGTCTTATTGATGCAAGTTTTCAGCTGAAATAAAATTAAGTAACTTATTTAAAGAAAACTTATTCAATTTCCAGTGTACTTACATTTGCTGCCATTTTGGGTCGAAATAAATTAGTACAATCTGACAGTATTTGCGGTTATTTTTTTAGTATAAGGTATGATTTTAATAAGAGATGATAAACAGTTTATTGATAACTTCGGGTATTCGATGGTTGCAACTTTTTAGAACATGTGAAGTGTAGTCTCTCAAGTTTTAAAAGTAACTGACTGATTTTCACCCATTTTTTTCTCGTCCTAAGCTGTGTAACGGTTCGAGAGTTGCATCTAGTAGGTAAAATTTGACAAGGTTTTTATTAGTGCTGTTAAATTTATTGTAGGATAAACCGTATTCAAGATAAATTTTTATTTTTACCGAAATCAAATTTTTTGGTTAGATTTGATGTAACGTAGCTGTTTTGCGTTGCTTTTTATAGCCACTGACACTATATCAAATGGATTATATCAATAGATTTAGTCTCAAATATCGATTAATAATTGAGTTTATTTGTATTTCCACCCTGTGTAGTGATCATCGTTCTTGGATCACTAACAAGATAACTAATGACAACTTCACTCGATTACACACGTGTTATCAATATGGTATAGCGTTGCCGACTTTATCTTCTGCTACTCTATATTTTCTATCAAGTCACTTAACCTGAACATTATTTTTTATTTCCGGTACATCGGCTGTACCCACGAGTTCGTTAAGAGATTTTCCGAGCTGGTGATTTATAACGTAGCCAGCTCCCTTTATGAAATCTCAACTGAACCCCTCCACCGTCTTCAGGTACTCATCATTTATAAGCTCGATTCGGCAAACCACTATCTAAGTTTACCTTGCGGTAAACATTGATAAAATATTTATGGTGAGCAACACCGCCTAAAGTCTTGTAGTAAAAATCAAAATTATAACAATTCATAGGCACCCAAGTAGAGTTCTTTACATACTCATTTGGCAAGCTAACATCATAGTTTATTATGCGGTAATTTTTAATAAATTATTTTTTTTATCATAAACAACACCCATAAAAGTATTTGGCAAAATTTTGTAATTTTATCATAGTTTACCACGCGGTAAACTGTGATAAAATATTTTTTTTAGCATAAACAACACCCATCAATGTATTTGGCAAAAAAATGTCAAGGACAAAAAATTATAAAAACGCAAGGGAATTTCCTGACAAGCTCGAATCGGCAGCCTATTATCTAAGTTTACTACGCGGTAAACTTTGCTGAAGCAATTTTTGTAAGCAACACCAATGTATTTTTTGGGAAAAATTGATAGGAACAAGAAATAATGCAGACGCAAGTAGATTTATTTACAAGCTCGATTCGGCAGATCATTATCTAAGTTTACCACACGGTAAACTACGATAAAATATTTTTTTTTTTATCATAAACAACACCCATCAATGTATTTGGCGAAAGTATGTCTAGGACAAAAAATTATAAAAACGCAAGGGAATTTTCTCACAAGCTTGAATCGGCAGCCTATTATCTAAGTTTACCACGCGGTAAACTTTGATGAAGCAATTTTTGTAAGCAACACCGCTGTATGACTTGGGGAAAAATGATAGGAACAAGAAATAATGCAGACGCAAGTAGATTTATTTACAAGCTCGATTCGGCAGATCATTATCTAAGTTTACCACACGGTAAACTACGATAAAATTTTTATTTTTTTTTATTATAAACAACACCCATCAATGTATTTGGCAAAGGAATGTCTAGTACAAAAAATTATAAAAACGCAAGGGAATTTTCTTAAAGGCTCTAATTGGCAGCCTATCATCTAAGTTTACCACGCAGTAAACTTTGATAAAACAATTTTTGTGAGCAACACTGCAGCATGTCCTTGGGAAAAAAATGACTTGGATAAGAAATCATAAGCATGCAAGTAAATTTATTCACAAGCTCGATTCGGCAGACCATTATCTAAGCTTACCACGCGGTAAACTATGATAAAAAATTTATGGTGAGTAACTCATCTAAAAGTCTTGCGCAAATCAATGACCAACATAAGAGATAATAAACATGCGAGAATATTTCTTTACAAGCTCGAATCGGCAGACCATTATCTTAGTTTACCACGCGGTAAACTATGATAAAAAATTTATGGTGAGTAACTCATCTAAAAGTCTTGCGCAAATGAATGACCAACATAAGAGATAATAAACATGCGAGAATATTTCCTTACAAGCTCGAATCGGCAGACCATTATCTAAGTTTACCACGCGGTAAACTTTGATGAAGCAATTTTTGTAAGCAACACCGCTGTATTTTTTTGGAAAAATTGATAGGAACAAGAAATAATGCAGACGCAAGTAGATTTATTTACAAGCTCGATTCGGCAGATCATTATCTAAGTTTACCACACGGTAAACTACGATAAAATATTTTTTTTTTTATCATAAACAACACCCATCAATGTATTTGGCGAAAGTATGTCAAGGACAAAAAATTATAAAAACGCAAGGGAATTTCCTCACAAGCTCGAATCGGCAGCCTATTATCTAAGTTTACCACGCGGTAAACTTTGATAAAACAATTTTTGTGAGCAACACTGCAGCATGTCCTTGGGAAAAAAATGACTTGGATAAGAAATCATAAGCATGCAAGTAAATTTATTCACAAGCTCGATTCGGCAGACCATTATCTAAGCTTACCACGCGGTAAACTATGATAAAAAATTTATGGTGAGTAACTCATCTAAAAGTCTTGCGCAAATGAATGACCAACATAAGAGATAATAAACATGCGAGAATATTTCTTTACAAGCTTGAATCGGCAGACCATTATCTAAGTTTACCACGCGGTAAACTTTGATGAAGCAATTTTTGTAAGCAACACCGCTGTATGTCTTGGGAGAAAATTCGCGAAGAAAACGAAATCATAAAGACGCACCTTACTGAATTTTTAGTTTTATTTTTTTTTTGCAGGAAGAAAGCAAGAAAAATAAAATAAAAAAACAAAGTTAAAGTTCATGTCTTGCGTGCCATAGCTGAGTGTGTTATACGCTCTGTTGATCTTTAGTTTTTTTTTTTTATTTAAAAAAATTAATTGTTTTTCATCTTTTTTTAGTAACTTAAGACACGATGGTGGTGTTCTTCCTCGCACACGCCAGGTTTGAATATTAAAGGCTCTGGGTTTAAAAGGGTTTGATTTATATAAGCTCGAGAGTTACGCAAGAAAAACCCATGTCCTGAGAAAATCTCCACTCTGTAGAACTTAAACATTTATCTTTACTTTATCACCTTGATATAATTATGATTATTATGATTATTAAGACTAATAATTAGGAGAATTAAGCTGAAAATATTAATTATTCATTTCTCAGGAACGCGTCCTATTGTGAAATTTGCAATTATTCCTTTTTAAATCAAAGATTCATGGATTAATTTATTTAACTTTTTTTGACGAAGAATATTTATACACATTCAAATTTTTGTTTTGTTTTTTGTTACACCATAGTGAATTTAGCTGCCAATGATATTTTCATTGCATAAAAATAATAGTTATAGATGTATCACCATTACAACCTTTTTTTCGTGAAACTTTACTTTTTAAGAAAAGTTTCACTAGATTCATAACAATAATTATAACGTAAACAATGGATAACGTTAATCCGGATAGACTACAGGGAGTAGTCGACGGTGATCATCTTGATCAAATAGTTCCTGAAGATGAGGTTGATCAAAGAGTTCCGGAAAATAACGACAACTACCAGCAAATGACACGCCAAGAAAGAGAAGCAGCAATCATACGTTGTATTTATGAAACACGTGTGAATAAACAGAATAATTATATGGCAGCGATGCGCATGTATCGTGAATTATTTCCAAGAGATTACTGTCCTACTCATCCTACATTTAGGAAGTAATATTTATTACTTTTTACAGTTATTTAAATTTATTTAACACACTTTTATTTTTTTAATCTACACGTGTTAGGTAATATACTTTATTCAGAAAGGTAGAATTAAGGTATTAATTAATTAGGTATGCTTAATTATCGTATTTTTAATAAAATTCTTAGCATTTTGAGAAGATACGAGGCTAACAGAGGAGTGAGACTGCCACCAGCACAAAGACGAAGACCTGTTAGAGATCGTTTAAGAAATATTATTGAAGAACGCTATGGACGCCAAGAAGTTCAAAGTGCCCGTGCGGTTGCGAGACAACTGGGTAAATAAAATTTTTTCATTCTGTATATTCAGATGAAGAATGTTGTATTCCAAAAATTTTTTAAAAACTATTACAGACATTAATAAACAAATTCACATCATATTGGGGCTAAAAGTTTTCATCTCATCAATAGTTAGGTGCCTGATTCTACGTTATTTACGCGTACGAAAATTTCAGTCGATTCCGAGCCCTTGTGGTACGAGCACTCGATGTACTTGTACAGACACAAATAGGTCACTTTCATATGCTATTTGACGGTAGTAGATTTTTTATGAGAGTAAAAGTTTATATGTTTTGTCTACAAGTTGTGAGAGCACTTGAAAGCGAGAAATGTTAGTTCCCGTACTGTCTGTTCCCAGCCTCATTAATTCAATGTCCGTTCTTTTTTTTTTTCATCTGTGTATGTGTGTGTGTGTATGCGTACACGTTGGAAAAAAAATCAGCCAGTGCTTATATATGTCACTTAATCTGATTATAAACACTACTTTATGCTACTATTGCAGTGTAGTACAGTCCATACTGTGAACACACGAAATTAGTTGCTGTGAGCGCTTAGCTCAAATCAAATATTTAGATTGCATAGAAAATTGTAAAAAAAATGAATTTTATCAAAGAAATCATTATTACTTGCAGGTGAGAATCGTGAAACTGTACGACAGTTGCTACGTGAAAGGAGGTATCCGTACAAGTTTTCAAAAGTTCAGAAACTTCATGCAGGTGATCCACAAAGACGACTTTTGTATGGTCGATGGATGCTACGCCAATTAAGACGAAACCCTCAGTTTTCTCGATACGTCTGTTACACAGATGAATCTACGTTCACACAAGCGGGAATTGTAAACTCTCAAAATATGAGAAGCTGGTCAATAAAAGGTCAAAATCCACACAGAGTCGTCGAAGTAGAAAATCAAAGAAGATGGAAAGTAGTAGTGTGGGCTGGTATTCTTGGAGATCAAATTTTGGGGCCATGTATATTCAATGAAAACTTGAATGGTGCACTATACAGTGATTTTCTACAAAATACACTTCCAGAACTAATAGAAGACAACCCCATCCCGATGCGCAGAATATGGTGGCAGCAGGATGGTGCACCAGCACACAATGCTGCAGCATCGACTGCACTATTAAATCAAATGTTTCCGAGACGATGGATCGGAACAAATGGTACCCAATTATGGCCCCCAAGGTCTCCAGACCTAACTCCTCTTGATTTTTGGTTGTGGGGCGTTTTAAAAGACAGGTATAAATCTGTGGCTTCCCGTACTAACCGATTAGGTCGCATTTTTTTTAAAATTGACCCAAGACCGGAATTTATATCCTTTTTGGGTGTACTTTAATGTTAAACAACTTTTGGAATACATATATACGTGTACACACGTCGAGTCGAGTTTAGCAGCTTGATGGGGGCAGGGCGAGGAAACAGGAGGTGTAGGATGCACGTCTCCAGCAGACCTTCGTTTTCTTTCTCTCTCTCTTTCTCTCAGCATCGGATGTTTTATTGACATATAGATCGCTTTATCTCTCCCTTCATCCTTCGTGTGTATGTGTGTGTGTATACATATATACCCTCTCTTTTTTTCATTTTTTATTTAAATTTTTTTCCGAGTCCAACTATCAACCATTGTTACAAGTTACCGTCGTCGCTGTACACACACAAACACCACCGTACGTGCTATATTTCAGGTGAAATCCCACTTGTACCTGTACAGTACTATCCTCTTCCCTTGTACCCACCCTGTAGCATCAACTCTGCTAATGGATTCGATCGTTGATCTTTCTTTTTTTTTATATATTTTTTATATTTTGCTTTTCTCGAGCACAAACTCTCCGTATACTGAACTTTCTCCCAAAAAACCTATTTCTCGCGTCGAACATTCGCCCCCCGCCCCCCCGCCGCTATTTGGGTGTGACAAATTGTTGTCGACTTAGCTCACAGGGTGGAAAGCGCCAATGCATCGGTGAAATATTATTGATTAAAATATTAAGATTTAATGCTTTCGTGTCTATGAAAATATCTGTTAGAACTCAGACAAATTGTTAACTTTCTTACTACTTTTTAAAATTGGTACCTTTCCTGTAATCTTTTTTTAACAAGTTCCTTTTTCTTCCCAAACGAAAATGTGTTATTGTAATTGTTGATTATTACGTTATTAATAAATTACACTTTTGATTTTGTAAGAGTCGTTTTACTAATTTTCATCGACGCCTGATTATTTTGCTGGGAATATGACATAGTAGAAAATTCGTTTCCATAGCAACATAAAACAACAAACTACATACAACAACAAACAATAACTGTAAATCAGTTTCCAAATAATTGTTGACGAGATTGGTTGTACTTTTCATCATGGTCAATTCACAAGTTACTTGGGACGGATTGTGCTCAGGCCAGCACGCTGGAAAGCTTGTAAAATTGCGAAGGCATTTGATCAAGCGGTGTCGTACCCTTGATGATTGGACAAGTGATTCTGAAAGAGGAAGGCAGCTCGTTCGCCTAGCGTATGACAAATCAATCGCCAAAGTAAAAGGTGCAGGAACGTTGGCTATACAGTCATTCAAAACAGTTGTTGCTCAACATTTTAATGACATCACTGAAATTGCGTTGGACTATTGGAACCCCAACATCCTCGCTTTGTCTTGGTGTTATGCGTAAGTAAAATCGCATTATACCTTAAGATTATTGTAACCTAGTTTTCATATCCTTGTTTGCAGTTATTATTAAAAACCTATGCATAACAATTGTTTGCAATTGACTTTTTCTTACTTACATAGATATTTCATTTTAGGGGGTTTTTTGAAAATTTTTCGGATTAATAGTTTTCAATTTTTCCACAGTAAAAATTACCTAATGTGTTTTAATAAATCTGATGATCAATAAAAGGCTTCAGTCACGTTAAATTATTTTATTTAAGGTAGGATAAAGTTTTTTGAATCGGCTCTAAAAAATTAAAATTAATTAAGATGGTGAAATAATACGGGCTAATCATTTTTAATAAAGCAGGCCTTACAAATGATAGTTATTTCAAAAAGCAATATATGTTTTCAATATTTTCAGTAGTGTTTTGCCAAACGTGTTACTTTTTTCGTCGTGTATAAACGCCAACCAATACGCTGCTGCCAATATTTTCAACATTCTGTATGAGAGTACAGAATACAAGATACCCACAGACGAAATCAAATGCATGCGCAACCTAAGCTCCAGCAACAACGAGAAAGTGAAGATCATGAGACGATTGTTGACAATAGCCAAAAAAGATGCCCACATTGTCAAACAACACGTAAAAAAATACTACAACAATGCATCTAAAGAATGGATATCTAATGCAGCTCGACGACTGAAAAATATTGTGTAAGTATATGCTTTTTGCCTTAGAAAAAAATGTAATAACTATTTATCACATGTAAATGTAATGTGCCTTATTTTGCACCGTTAAGCATGCACATTGCTGTCAATCACGTATGTTATGCGTTAATCACAAATACGTGTTATATTAATATAATTGCAAGCTTTTTTGTTCGTCAGTAAACTAAATGCACGCTAACCCTTATTTAATTAAACAGATGTACTATCCGTATGCGCATTTGTGTGTACTGTTATTTACTATAAATTTTTTTTTTCTTAGTGGATATGACGTGGATAATGAAGCACTCGTGGAAATTATGGTTGCTCCACGTATGACGGAAGGTCCCCAGAAAACCAAAGTTGACGGTACAGAAACAGCAATATCAGATACTGATGAAAGTTTAAATGAAGATGAGTTATCCGAAGAAGAAGGTTTTGGGAAACTGGAAGATATTTCAGCAAAGCGTACTGCCTCATCACGACCAATTTGTCGTAATTGCGGCGAATTATGCAAGTCGTGTACCTCTCAGTTGTGCAGTAATCAAGCTTCAGAAATCAAATTCCATTCGCCTATTAAATCCCCTCGCAGCTTGCCTACGACTTCTAACTCTACTATGAGATCGCCAACGTCTTCCCATGCCTTTCGCAGATCACAAACGCCTTCTGACACCTCTCGACGATCTCGAGCATCTTCCAGTTCATCTCGACGATCGCGAACGCCTTCCGACATCTCTCAACGATCGCAAATGCCTTCTGACGCCTCTCGACAATCTCGAGCGTTTTCCAGCTCATCTCGCCGATTGCGAACGCCTTCTGACATCTCTCAACGATCGCGAACACCTTCTGACGCCTCTCGACGATCTCGAGCATCTTCCAGCTCATCTCGCCGATTGCGAACGCCTTCTGACATCTCTCAACGATCGCGAACACCTTCTGACGCCTCTCGACGATCTCGAGCATCTTCCAGCTCATCTCGCCGATTGCGAACGCCTTCTGACATCTCTCAACGATCGCGAACACCTTCTGACTCCTCTCGACACTCGCCAACCCTTTCCAACGTCTCTCACCGATCGCAGAGCCCTCCCAACGCATCTTGTCAATCTCATGCGTCTTTTAGCTCATCTCGCCGATCGCTGACTCCAGAAATGCGTGCAAACGTAAGGACCTCGCCGTCTTTACAAGTTACTACAACACATGTAAACAAAGAAGCTAATAATAATACAGTTGCTACTGCAACTGCTAACTTGCAGAATCATTTAAAAAAGCCATATGCATCGACTGCTTTAAAGACTCAGAAATATTGGCGTAACCAATTTCAGCCAGGTTCATACGTTCTTGCAACAAATGGAAAGTTTGCTTTTTGGCCGGCTATCATAACTTGTGTGACAGGAAAAGTTTTAAAAGCTCGCTTGTTCCCATTAACAGACGATAGTAGTGTATTTAAAACTAAATCTAAAAAGGACATAAAACCTTATGAACCATTTAACAAAAGCTGTGAATCAAAAAATGTAAAATCAAAATATAAAAAACGATTTTTACTTGCATGTCAATCATTGGAAAATCATAAATTACAAAAAAAATAAACAATTGTTAATAACGGTATTGATTACAAAAATTATTTAATCACAGTTTATCGCGTGATAAACTTTGATGCTACATTGCCAAATTAAGCTTATGTAGAAATCCACTTGCGTGTTTACGATATATTATGTGTATCATATACTTGAACTAGACTACAGAGTTGCTCACGATAAAAACTTTATTAAAAAATTACCGCGTGGTAAACTTCGATGTAAGCTGTAAAACCAGTTTGTAATAAAATCTTGTACGTTAAATATTTCATGTACTTGTTACTCTAACAATTCTAGCGATAATGCTCACAAGGAATATTTTATCAAAAGTTACCGCATGGTAAACTTCGATGTTAGCTTGCTGAATCAAGTTTGTGAAGATATCTACTTGCGTGTTGAAGACTCGTTATACTCGTAAATTTTGCGCAACACTTTTAGCAGTAATGCTCACATGGATATTTTATCAATGATAACCGCATGGTAAACGTTGATAATGGTCTGCCAAATCATGCTTGTGAATAAATCTATTGGCGTGTACATGATTTATTATCCTTGTCACTTTTTCCCAAGGACATGCTGCAGTGTTGCTCACAAAAATTGTTTTATCAAAGTTTACCGCGTGGTAAACTTAGATAATAGGCTGCCGATTAGAGCCTTTAAGAAAATTCCCTTGCGTTTTTATAATTTTTTGTCCTTGACATACTTTCGCCAAATACATTGATGGGTGTTGTTTATGATAAAAAAAAAAATATTTTATCGTAGTTTACCGTGTGGTAGACTTAGATAATGATCTGCCGAATCGAGCTTGTAAATAAATCTACTTGCGTCTGCATTATTTCTTGTTCCTATCATTTTTCCCCAAGACATACAGCGGTGTTGCTTACAAAAATTGCTTCATCAAAGTTTACCGCGTGGTAAACTTAGATAATGGTCTGCCGATTCGAGCTTGTAAAGAAATATTCTCGCATGTTTATTATCTCTTATGTTGGTCATTCATTTGCGCAAGACTTTTAGATGAGTTACTCACCATAAATTTTTTATCATAGTTTACCGCGTGGTAAGCTTAGATAATGGTCTGCCGAATCGAGCTTGTGAATAAATTTACTTGCATGCTTATGATTTCTTATCCAAGTCATTTTTTTCTCAAGGACATGCTGCAGTGTTGCTCACAAAAATTGTTTTATCAAAGTTTACCGCGTGGTAAACTTAGATAATAGGCTGCCGATTAGAGCCTTTAAGAAAATTCCCTTGCATTTTTATAATTTTTTGTACTAGACATTCTTTTGCCAAATACATTGATGGGTAATGTTTATAATAAAAAAATAAAAATATTTTATCGTACTTTACCGTGTGGTAAACTTAGATAATGATCTGCCGAATGGAGCTTGTAAATAAATCTACTTGCGTCTGCATTATTTCTTGTTCCTATCATTTTTCCCCAAGACATACAGCGGTGTTGCTTACAAAAATTGCTTCATCAAAGTTTACCGCGTGGTAAACTTAGATAATAGGCTGCCGATTCTGATATAATACCGATGTATATATATGTATTTTTTTAATTTGCATTAGTATTGGAGAAGCACAGAAAGAAAAGTATCACTATATTGGTATTATTTTAAACTACGTATTAAACGTACTCTTACACTTCGGGCGTTTTTGAGGGTCGGGTGTGCCCTCGATAGGAAAAATAGGGTTCGCCACATAAGCGCGTTGTTTCGTAGGTTCCTTGGGCCGCAACATGTCACAATAATCTTCTTTTGATTTTATTGTTTGTCTTCACTGTTTTTTCATGTACACAACGTCCCAAGACTCGATGAGACAAAGCTTATTAATTTTTTTTTCTCTGAACGAAATACTATAATATATCCCCTACAAAGGGCCTAGTACATGTCTAAGCATTAAAAAACACCCAAAGAAGAAAATTAAAATCTTATCTATAGGCACGAATTCATCAATTAGAGTAGAAAATGATAATGCAGGCGTTGTTTGTTTTCTTATTTATTTTTTACTATCGATATATCGTTGGATTAACAAAATCGTTACTGAACTTAAATTATGTAACGAATTCCTTGGCTGCAATTGCTATTTATGCTGATTACTTGCATAATCTCAGCTTATGTGTTCATTTATTGCTGTCGATACATTTTTGAATTATTGTTTTTTTTTTTTTTTTGGATAATTTAAAGGATGCTTTCAGAAATAAAATAGGAAAAAATTTATCATAATAATTTAGTTACTTTGCATTAGATAATAAGCAAATATTTGTATGCAATCATGTCATTGCAGGATTGAAAATTGAGTATGGAATTTGCGTTGGATGCAAAAGAAGATTCAGTCAGTATCTATTATGTCTAACAATTACTTGTCTTTTTTTATTCTTGTGAACATATCTAAAAAAAACATAGGATATATTATGCATAACAAATGTACAATACTCAAACAATGTATCTGATAACTTTTAAAGTAAGAATATCGAAGAGTCAATACTTTTTAAAGAGTATTAAATTGTAAAAAAAAAAATTAGTGTTGGAGATCACTCTATACGTGTGTGGTATATTAAATTCAACCCTTATGCTATGCAATACAAATGATAATCACAGTTTAAATAATTCATACTTGTTACTTTATAAATTACGAACAATATTACATATATTACACATTATATTGAAAATTAAAAAAGCTTTATTAAAAAAGATGAATATACTTTACTAATATAATTATTGACTATTTGAAATTCATTATACAAGGCAGTTTTTTAATAATACTAGAACTTTTTAAAAAAATCTTGTTTTTTAAATAAAATTTTTTACATCCCTCAAAAAGCGATCTCATGTGGAGGATTCGTTTCGGGGTCAAATTTTCTGGTGAGCTTCATTTAGGGTAAGTTCCATGCAGGTGTTTTTTCAGCAAGCCAACCAAGACGTTATGTAAACAATCAATACTAAAACATTTCCTGTCTGCTTTCACTTGATGGAAAAAAAATTTCAGCCTCATAATACACGTCAGATGATAGTGCAACTGGTTATCATGCGTATACATTTGATAGCTGAATTGATTTTTCTATATGTACATGGATCAATAATATTACATTTGCCATTACATTAAATTATACGTATTGTTACGTAGGAAAGAGCTGTATAGACAACTTTATTGTTGTGTAACACATACTTTATTAGCATGGAGTGATATATAGGTCACTTTTCTTGTCAGCCTGTAATATTCTTGTAGTTTAATAAGAAATTATGGAAAAGCAAAGAATCGATACTTTTCGGATGTGGCTACTTCTACGAAATGTCCCATACTTTCACCAGTGAAAAAAGTTGGCATAAGAAAATACCCATTTTTATCCTGATAAACTAATTTAGATCTTATAACATTTTTATACGTTACATAACATAGGCAATTAGATTTTGTTGACAATTTTATCTTCAATAGAAAACATCATGGTTTGCCATCGACTAAGTTTTACAAAAGAAAAAAATTATCACCCACATCTAAAAAAAATATGAATTTTTTCTCGCAATGATTTTATAAATAAAATTTTCACCCAAGTTTGTTTTAGTGAAGGCTTTAAGACCTCATTTGAATGCAGCATAATATATTTTTTTTTACTTCAGTGCGTTTTTTTTGACACTCAAACGTTTACTGCACTGTTGCTATAAAAAAAAAGTTCGCCACTTAAGTGCCGTCAAACTGAGGCTACCCTACAGTTCAAAATTTAAATAACTGATCTTTTCTGTAGAAGAGCTAGTAATCCAAAATTTTTACGTGGAAAACATGCTAAATTTCTATCCAGTGTCGAAGAACTTTATTTTTATAGTCTGTAGTAGAAGCCTATCAAATTATAACAAATCGACACAGACTTTGACAAGTATAAATGTCAGCAAAAGCCCAAAAAATGGCAAAAATGTCCATAACATTTTTTTTGCGTTTAGAGAAATACCAAAAAATTGTACATGAAAAAGTGTTCCGTTAAAAATGCACTATTTTAATACCAACAAAGTAAGTTGCGTTAAATTCAAATTGGTTCAGCCATTTTTTTGCAAATCACGAAAAACTGCCATTTTTAACTATTTTTCCAACATTTAATAACTCACGATTCATACAATACTTAGAGCTAGAATTTTAACACAAGGTGAAGATTATAGCCCTTAACATACATACAAAATTTTAGTTTGATCAATTTTAAACTCTTCGCAAACAGCAGCAAAAACCGAAAAAGATCCTCTCGAAAAATGGCCGTAAGAAAGTTGTTAGCTAACGTAGGTACATTTTTCAAACTTACTTTTTTTTGTCCATATTCATACTATAACTATTTAAAACATTGTTTGATTTAACAAATAAGAAGTATCTTAAACATTGAATTCTTAAAAAATCACTTTTTTATTTTGAACGCACTTGCTCAAAAACTCTGGAGAAGAGCATGCATGCGGAAAGTAGGCATGGCCTCCAGCGGCAAGCGGATACTCGTTTTATTACATATACGTCTTTAGCATGAGGTAGATTGTTTACTTGACTTTTTGTGTTTGTAACAGTTTTTTTTTTTTTTGCTTGAGAAACTTATAATCAAATGTCAAAAAATCGATACTTTTCAAAGCATGACTGCTCTTTCTATTTCCACTCGAGGAAAAGTATACCTAGACAGAAATCGACTAGTTTTGTGTTAAAAAAATGTTAATCCTCAAATAATATATGTCTGAACCTTGCACATGATAATTATAATTTTATTGTTTGGGCTTAAATTTGGCAAATAACTTTAACTTCCAGAGCCTTTTGATATGCAGTTAAAGAAGTTCTGTAAAGAAACAAATTTTCCAACTGACATGTGCATTTTCACTATGAATTGAAGTCTTACACAGGTGTACTCCAGGAGAAAGTTAGTAGATGTAATTGAGGCACAATTTTTTGCATATAGTAAAAGTTTTACTAAGAACTCAAATATATGCTTCTTTTTATGAAAACAACTGAAAATGATATAAAACCATTTACTTTTTCCTCGCAACTGTTATAACAACTTAGCTTATTTGAAAGTGTAAGGTTTCAAAAATATTACTCTGTCTCGTTCCTTTAAAAATTAATAAGTGGCTCTTGCGTGAGAAACTCTGGAATTCCGACTTTTGCATAATGCGGCTTTACAATTTGTTATTAGCCATTGAATCTAGTGATTAATTAATGTACACATTTTTTGTTTTGTTAAAAGGTATTTTGATGGGGATAAGGGACATTTCAACGTTTTAGTGGAAGTAGGTACAATCGAAGATTTGAATTTAACAAGTATAATATTTCGATCCTGAGATTGAACAAGTGCCTATGGGAAAAATATTCTTGCATTTTCTCATATTCATAGAAAGGTTAAAAGTTGTAAAAATATTTCATTGCTTAAACGATATTTAAGGCGTTACAATGACAATGTAGGTATCAAACGTTTTCCACGAAAAAATCTTTTTTTTGTACATCTGGATATTTTGTACTTAATATTGCTTTGTTACAAAATGTCAATTATTGCTGTGACTGGTTATGAGAAAAACTCTCAAAATTGAAATTAAAGTTATGACTTTATGCGCGAATATGGAACCAAGCATTAAAAAACATTATAAACAAAAATACGTTAGGGGAAAAAATATGATAACTGCAGACAACAAAAAAGCATTGATATGGGGTATAAAATATAAAACTTGAGAAAATAAATAAACATAATTCTTGGAAAAATAGAAGTAAAATGTAAATAAAAGACACCTCTACTAACGCCAGGCTATAGTCGAGCTCTCCAAATTTTTTTCTTCCAATCGTAAGGACAGCTCTGCTGTAGCCTTGCGTTTGTGAGCGTGTCTTTTATTTGTTTTTTTTTGTTCATTTCTCCAAGAACTATTTTTTTTTATTTCGTTAATTTTTTTCCATCCATCATATCAACGCAGTTTCTTTAATCTCAAGTCTTTATTTCTGTTCTCCTCACGTAGTTTTATTCATTTTTTTTCTCATGTTTAGTTCGTACGCTTTCTATACTATAAAGCTTTGCTTTTTTCGAGCGTCCCAAGGCGGTATACTGTTCTTTTTTATATCCATGAAGTAGTATACATATTAAAATAATTAGAATTCTGCAATGTTTGTACATGAAGATTTGTTATATTCGTATGTAAATTATGCACAAAGTATTAATATACAATCAACGAATGATTCACATAGCATTATTATGGCTATATCTGAGAGTTTCGATTTAGGGAGGCTACTTTTAGTAAGATTGTGCAGCACATCAAAATTTGTATACTTGTTATGAAAATAAAAATGTGGTATAATGTAGTATATTATATAAAACTGAGGTAAAAAATTTTACAATCATGTATTTATCATAATTTTTACGTATATTGCTAAAGAACGATGTTTCTGTAATTTTTTGTTGTATTTGTCCTCCTCACCACTTTATATTTAAAATTATTTGCATCACTATATTAAATAATTCAAAGTCCAGTTACACTTCACAAATTTTCTATTCACAACCAACTTGTAATCAGAAACTCTCTGAAGAATACCTTAATTGTAAATTTTGATTAGCTTAAAGAGTCAAACTATAAAATAAGTAGATTTAAATTGGCGAATACGAAAAATCCAAATCAATCTTAGATACTAAGTGAGTGTAGGATTCCTGGCATAATTAATAATTATAATTGATACCAAAAAAAGTGTGAAATTTTTCTAGATATATAATAGGGTCTGAACAGTACCTAGAGTTAATTTCAAATTTTTTAAAAATGACGATTGGAAAAGTCTTCTCATAGTAAAAACTGAAATCAATGGTAACAATTTTTTTTAAAACCTTGTACTTTTATCATTATCAAGACTGAAAATCTATTGAGTAACATTAGAAGCGTTTGCTAAATTATTTAGGAGTACCTGATTAAATAATTTGTATGTACATGATACTTGGAATTCAAAATTTAAAATTGCAAGTGTTCGCAAGTTTTGGAGGAAATGTACATTATAATTTTCTGAATTACTTAAATACAATAAAACGATAATAGAACAATACATATAAACTCATTGTCAATCATAACTAACTTTAAAATACTTTCAATAATAATAGTATTAAGTAGAGAAAAGCACACCACCGCCAAAAATAGGAAGTTGTAAGAAATGTTTTCTGTATCAAGCATTAAGAAAGTATTGGGGTGTTGCGTATCATAGATCAAGAATTGAATAATTTTACGGACGTAAAAAAAGCTATACATCTAATCTGATTAAATTAATTATATGATCGTCGAAAATAATAAGTCTTACCTACTTTTAGATTTATTTAATTTTTTAAATTACATACATTTATACTATAAAACAATCTCCATTAAAATACCTTTTAACAAAATAAAGAGGTAAGGTAAGTTTCGTGTGTTGAACTAGGTTTTTGCATTTATTTGTCACTTTCAAGGAGAAGCGCGAGTTATTATTATGATTTGTTCTCTTGTCGTGTAAACTTTAAAATAAATATTACTTAAAAACTGTTAGATCTAGTATTCATTTTTCATTTCTAAAAAAAGTTCAAGTCCACTAGGCGATCTGTTTCCTACAAGCGCACTACATATGGTTGTCTAGTTATTTGTCTTTATTTAATGACCATATATTATGTGTTTTATATTAATGATAATTTATGGAGTGATTGTACTACGAAGCTTACCCTAGACCTCCCATAATCCACGACCAGGCATCACACTTCGGACCCAGGAAAAGTTTTTCTTTACTATTAGCATTTCATGTAAGCATAGCGTCAGTTGTCTATTGGTCCCGAGGATGGATTTGGAGGAGATAAAACGATTTGCCTTAGTACCCATGGTGTTGATTAAGTAAAATCTGGGGGCAAGCCAGTGGCATAAAATTCACTTAAATTGTAGATATCTTTAAATATCTAAAAAAGTAAGCATTTCACCATGGTACATAAAGCGTAAAACATGTAGTAAATTTAACATTAGTAAATACTTTTTATCCCTGCTAAGTCATTACTGGCGTTATATTTATATAGAATTAGATAGATACAGATCTAGCATTACATCTGTTAAACGTTTGATAAATTCAAATGCCTAACCATTCATATAGTAATACTGAAAGAAAAAAACCGAGCAGACGCATCGTTTAAAAGCTTAACTTTTAAGATATTCAAGGATATCTATAAACTACGTGGATGTGATGCTACTAGCTTCCCCCAGACAACTTTTGCCACAGGCTATGGTTCCACATGTTATTTTTAGTCTTAGTAGGAGCTCTCTCAGTGATAAGAATATATAAAAAACGTCAAAGATGTATTCACGAAAAAGTAGCGGAGAGGAGTCCTTAACCTGAGACCTCCATAGGCGAGCAGAGCACCCCCAAAAAGTTTCTTAGAAATAGCAGTGCCCATGACAGTCCTAGTTGCTCATTTAAGTGATTTTTTACGTTTTCAAGGTCGCTGAATACAAATCCGATGTTATTTTTTCGCTGGAATTGGGGCGTCCATATTTGAAACGCATTGTAAGTGAAAATTCGAAAAAATATTTTTTCATGATTTTTCACACTCAACTTGCTATTACTCAGGCAGTTTTAAAAACTTCGTTTTAAAATTATATCCACTGTTTCTTTAAAGAATGTAATGAAAATATATATGATCCAAAATTCCAGAAATTTTTATCAATTACGTGGAGGATTTTTCAATTTTCAGTGCTTGGTTTATAGAGTGCTATTACTTTTTATTAAAAAGTTGAGTGATAAAGCTTTAGAGCTCTTACGAGCTCTTATAAATAATTACTAAATACTGAAATATCATACGTTAGAAAGTTTTCTGTAAAAATAAGATTAAAAATTGAGACTGTTGAATATGCTTTAAAAAATGTGATCGTCGTACACGAGCTTGTATTTTCTACTTAAAAAATTGATAAGAAAATATGCCTACTATGTTTGGAGTAAATCAGGATTCACATACGCCAGTGCATCAGTAAATGCTCTCAGTCAAGTTTTTGTTTGAGCAATTCGAATAATCATAACGATCAAAGCAATTATAATAATGATTTAGAAAAACTCGTTTGTTTTTATTTCAATGTGGATGCAATCGGTATAGTCGAAAGATACTTTAATGACTCTGAAAATGATGAGGCTGTAAAAATACTAGAACAAATGAGTCGATACGGAAATAGCTCTTGGAAAATCGGTCGTTTACAGAAATTAAATGACGAATTATTTTCAGACAGGTGACAGACTACTCTTCGTAGATTATCGCTTCTCGACAAACGATTGGATAAAGAACCCGAATACGCGCTGTTGTAAAAAATGGCACGTTCATCCGAAAATAAGTTTGCAATTAAAGCTAGTAAAAAAGTTGTGGAAGAAAAAATTAGTTACCTTTTTCCTTTCAGTCTTAAAAAAATCTGGAAAAGTCAGGTTAGTTTTTGATGCCATAGCCAAAGTCAACTTAAAGTGCTTTAATGATGTTTTATTGTCTGGGATACTGGGCTATTAATTCTTTCTTTTCTATTTAAACTATTAATAATGTAAATGTAAAAAAGTGCAACAGTAACACTTGTAAAAAAAGTCAGCTGATTTTCCTGCTGATTAATCAGCTGATTTCTGATGCCGAATTGTCAACCGATTTTTTGCACTTCAAAATTTTTTCCTTCCATATATATTTTAAAATTACTTTGAACACATACTTATAAGACTACCATTCAAATGAAGGATTCCCTGGAGAAACTGAATGTGACCAAAACACAAGTCGCAAGTGCAAGAAATTAAAATTTTTTTTATAAGAATATGTATGTTAGTACATTCACTGGTAAGTAAGACAAAATAAGAATACAATTTTATACGTAATAAAAATGGTAAAAAAAAAAGAATTCAACTTTTTTCATAAGCCACTTGAATTCTAATAGAAGTAATCCAGACAAAGACATTGAGCCTCGAACAATTATTTTACGTTAATTTTTTGACCAAGAGAAAAGTTTTTACGAACAGCGCCTTTTTTTAACTAATAAACGCGATATTTAAAAAATTTCTTTATATTTTTTGTTCAAGATTTGGGATTATAGTATGACATATAAGTGCACCAAATATTGGCTTGAGTTTCATAAAAGGACTAGTTATTAACAAATTAAAAAACAACTATTTTTGATGATTTTCAAGTTCTCTCAGCACCAAATCTCAGCACCTATAAAATAAAATTACCAATGCCAATCAATAGTTTTTTCAAGATATACAACTTATTCATTTAATTTATTTGCAATGGAGATCAACTTTTTTTAAATAAAAAAAAATTTTTTTTCGACTTTCTCGAATTCTTAAGTTTAAATTTTACATCGACGTGCTGTGAAAAAACACTAGGTTTCTTGAATTCTTTTTTTCTAAACCATCAATTACACCGAGAAATTCTTATTGGCTACTTTAAATTTGCCATGTTTAGTATTCATGACTTTGAGCCAATTTTTTAAAATTGTCTGATTTAGTCATTTCCTCCAGTAATTTTTTTCTCTTTTATTTGCCTTTATTCATATATTACTCTTTTTTTGTGTGTGCATGTATTATTTTCACATTTATTATTTATTTACATATGAGTTTAGTTGTACGTACATAAACATTCACAATACACTTAAGAAAAATTATCATTCCTGTAAATTTTTGGGAATCACTCTCGTGTTCGATTGATACTTAATTTTTTCTTAACTTGTTCATGCCAAGAATATTGTTGTTTTCCTCAATCAAATATGATTATCAAGTATGTTGATATGTAAACTAAATGTAGTGTGTAGTACTTGAAAACATGAAAGTCTATTGATCGATTGTGCGATTATGTTTACAATAGGAACCATTGAAATAAAATCTGTTTGATGCATTATTTTAATGGTCAATCAATAGCACAGTAACCAAACGAAGGTCATCATGCAGTTCCGTAACTTTTTGGCTTTTGGAGTAATCGTTACTCTTTTATTCATTGCTACCGTACAATCCGAGAAAATAACTGTTGAGGAAGAAGAAGACGTCCAGCTGTCAAAAGTTGATAGCAATCTTGTAAGATAGTACAGTACTTCATTTTAACCTAATTTATTTATTTATTTATTCATGGTGATGGATATTATTTTATGCTTGTGTGCGTATACTCCTATGTAACACTTTGAATAAATATGGGTGCGTATGTGTGTGAGAGTGTATTTTAATTTGAAACGAAATTTTTTGCAATATTTTGAAGGTAGAAAATTCAAACAACACGTAATTTTATAAATGTTTTGTGAGAATGGTAATACTATATGTTACTGTAAAATTGTAGTGATTTTATTCACTAGCGTACTAAAACTAATTACAAAAATTATTTTGACCTTTAACTTGTCAATCTCTTCGTCTTTTATTAACGTAATTTAGTTTTTAAAAACTAACTTAATAATAATATAACATACTATTATACTTCAATTCTTTATACAAGAATACAATTTTTACAACTCGCTACTTATGCATAGAAATTAAATATTCTTTTACTCTACTGGCACACGTCGTTAAGTCAGCCAACAACGCGTTCCCTGCAACTATTGGTGTATGAAATATGATTTTGCACAATGGTTACTAAAAAAAATATTCTGTTTTGTACAAATTTTGATAAATTTTAATAATTCTAAATTTATTTGTTATTCACAGGCAGTCGAAATCGTGAAAAAAATATTAAAGGCTATCATGGGTCCGGTAGGAAACTGTTTGTCTGAAGCAGCACAACATTGTAAAAAACACTTCAGACATCCAAAGAAAGTCTTGACGTGTGGTGTAAGTCATTTTTTTTCATTTTACCTATTTAACAATATACCCTTAATACTATAGAATTGTTCTTTTTTCTTTTTTTCAGAAAGAGTTCCTGAAAGCTAATAAGGGAAAGTGCGTCATCGAATCAGTCATACCACTGAATTAATTATTATACGTGTGTAATAGCCATCTTTTAAAAAACTTTTATTTTTGTCCTACGAATAAATTTTTTTAGAATAAATTTGTAATGTCCAAAAACAAAAATAATTTTGCATAATGCGTTATTTTTTACAAATCCTTATTTTATTAAATATCAAGGTCATATAACGACATGTTTAATTTGATTCCAAAATTGCAACAAATATCAAATGGAATAATTAATCAGATATGAGTAAAGTCTCCCTTTTAGACGATGGATTGATTATTGCAAAATTAAAGACGTGATAAAATAGAGGGAAAAGTTTGGAAAAGAAAGAGTAAGAAAATTGGATCTAAAAAAAAAATTTTTATGATTCAATGTGTATTTTTATGTAGAAATCTCAAGATACATCTATTATCCTCCAAAACCGTAAAGTGTACGGCTTTGACGTTTTAACGCGTAGACATACATTGCCGTGACGGTTTTTCTTTTGGCGTACTCTGTTTACGTCATTGCATTGCGAATGATGTTCTCAAGAAGTACCTTTAATACACCCCGGGTTTCTTCATAGATGAGACCGGAGATTTTCTTGACTCCTCCACGACGGGTCAAACGGCGAATAGCAAGCTTCGTGATACCCTGGATGTTGTCGCGCAAGACCTTACGATAATGTGATCTCACAAAAGTGAGAAAATCGTAAATTCTTTTATTACAGGTATTTTTAATTTTAAAATAATTTTGGGGTGATTAACTATAAATTTGCGAAGCTTATTAAATATTCATGTAGTTACAAAATGTGAACCTGTTAATCCTAAATACTGTCTTCTTTATTACAGCAGTGTAAGAACTTACGGAGTTTCTAAATTGCTCAACCATAAGATAATTTGTAATAAATAGTACTGTTACGTACGATATGCAGGGCATATCATACTGACCCCCCTTGACAACAGCGAGGCGATCTCAGCAAGAGACCATCGATAGAAGGGGGACGTGGCTATATAAGGCCCGGCGAGCCTCTAATCAGGGGACTCTAGTCGGGTACTCTAGTCGGGAACTATAGTCGCGGCTCTCACGGGATTCGGCAGTCAGGCAGTCAGGCGAACAAAGGAGATCGAACAGACCAAGCACACGCGCTACTTTGCCTTTAATTCCGGTATTTTGAATAAAGCAAGCTCTTGATATAACAATTGTCGGTCATTCTCGCGACGCACCTCCTCACCGATAATATTCCCGCGTAACAGTACCAAAGTTCCGTAAATGCTATGTTGAGCGAAAAAACGTTCTGTATCTCAATCTTCATAATGTATTTGAAAATTTTTCTTTCTCAAATTAATAGAACAAAATGTCATACTTCAAACTAATATTAAAAAATTTTTTTGTAATATTTTGAAAATAAACTTTATAACAGGGATCTAATAGAAACCTAAGATTTGTAATTTTTCGTTGCAGCAGCAATGACGACGACTTTTTAGAAGAGAAGGTATTTTGATTTGAAACAGATAAAACTTTTTTCTTTAATGGTGACAGCTCAGGCTTGCAAAGCCAAGTCAAGACTATGGAACAAAACGAGCAGCAGTCATTCGCAACGCAACAACAGAAAACAAAACATAATTAATTTTCGTTGACATGGCATAATATTTGATTCTACGTTCTTCTACTCATTTAAATTATCAACGAGGACAAATTCTAATAAGAGAATCATGGTTTCTCTTTATATCAAAATGAAGTTTCATCTCGAAATCTAATTCCTGGCCAACCGTCTACGAGAGAACGGCTTTATCCTCTCGTTCCGTGACTCCCTTCTTTTTCAAACTAGAACAAGTCCGGTGAGAGCAAAAAAGTGCTACCGCCTGGCCCTTATTCAACCGATCATGATACGGCTTTTCATGGCTACTCTTTCCGTGTAAGAGGAGATTTTGAGATTAAAACTTTACTAAAAATTAGTAGGTGAACGCATTACAAGTATAACTCCGCAACATTTACAGTAAATGTTTTGGTCAAAGACATATCTTCATGGAACTTACTCACACCAAATGTAAACAGAGAAAATTCGCACCGATGTCATAAACAGATCACAGAACTGCCAAAGACAGGGAGGTCACACTGCCGGACCCACCATAAGTCACCAATATTATCCACTCTTATATAGACTACTAACACATCATCAATGTTATTCAATTCATTAATACATACAGTCAATTTTTTAAGTCTACGGAACGGTCAGTCAGCCATCCCCCCCAGTCAGTAGCCCTTCTACTGTTCTAACAATGCAATATCTAATATACACCTGCAAATAAAGGTTTATCACACATCTGATTCAGCCAGCAAGTCCAACGTGTATGATAAAGCTTTTACTGCAACGTTTTATACATCAATTTTATAAAAGTTTTGTACAATTCAGATAAGTTTTTCAAGTCGGATTTTTCATAAATGCTGTTAGGGGTGCAAAAAATATGTGATAATTCCAAAAACTCCCTCTTAAACCCAGACTCTTCCATATCTAGGAATTTCATTTTCTTAAAATCAAACGAATATCCCTCTTATTTATAACTAGCAGCCCCCCGTCTCGGCATCGCCCGAGACTTACTAAATAAAAAACCATAGTGTGTTGACATGTAATGTGAAACATTTTCAGTTAGAAATTTTACACGAACATATTCCTGATGCATCTCAGAACAAAAATCTTCTTATTAAAAACATGTTTTTTCGGAATCCATATAGTTTATTTGGTCAAATAATAGGGTGTAAAAATTCAAAGAAATAATTATGCTGGAAAGTACCATGCGTTCTGTGTGCCATAAAATAATCGGTGCTCATAAGGAGCCGTTGATTTACAGTTTTTCCCGTGTAGTTCACTAAAAGGGTATTTTTGAGAGCTGTTAACATTTTGAACTCCCAAAAAATTTATATTAGAAAAAATTTTTTTTCTCTTATCTCACAACTTTATTACCAGAGCAACAAAGTCCTGGACCTCAAACCCTACATTTTTTAAAGCCACAAAAACGCAAATACATTTTAACTTATTTAGAAATCTAAAGTAGAATCTTTAACAATTTAAGAGATTGCTGTGAGGGTACAATGAAAAGCTGATCTCTCACGTAATGGATTCTTTATGTGTCGATTTTGACGCTGCTGTTCCAATCTCGATAAATTTTCTGCGTCAGTTTCTTGACGCCTAAGTGAATTGTATTTATTAGATACATTTAAAGTTTTCTTTCCTATATACCCTTTTGCGACAATTGGCATGCTTATAATTTTTGTGGCACCTAAAGGCTGTTTTCTGTCAACTTTGTTAAGTTTTAATATATTTGTTGGCAAGGTAGTTCGACGTCCGATGGCCCTCAAAAAGATCGGTGAGCTTCTTAAGTCAACTTTTTCTTGATTGCAGTTAACAGCAATTGTGACTGTCTGGATACCTCGGGGTGATCTTCTCCGGCCTGCTGTTGGAGACCCAGACTGATCGGGAGAAAAATTATAAAGTCCGAAGCTTTGGGGCTAGTTGTAGTGCTCTTTTCCAACGTCTCCCGGTATAACGTCGAAGACGTTGGTGTCCAAAGCACCTTTTTTAGTTGCAGATTCAGTTGTTTTGGTGATCTTAGATGGTGAGATTGGTTAGTGGTACTTGTCTGGTAGAGGCTGTCCCGTTGGTTCAAGTTTTTTTTCCTATATAGCTGTTATAGGTTTGCCCAGCGCAGACCTTGGAGAGGATCCGTGATTCCTGTTTGAATGCTTATAGAGTGGAGAGGGTAATATAGGGTTGTCGGTCACCGGGTTTTCCAGCCTTGCAAAGAACAATTCTGCAGGTGACATCTGCCAGTGAATGGCTGACTTGGTTTAATAGTGCCTGTCTGTAGTTAATATAGTCTTTTAGTCGACGAATCGCTTCTAGAAAAAGTAGTAAGAATGTAGTTGTGGGCAAGGTAGTTTACACTTAGGTGGCCCCTAAACAAAACCGATGACATTGATAATTAAGTAGGGAACGTAAATACTTATAATGGCCCTAAAAAGCGCCAGTGGTGAAACTTCCAGGCTATTCTTTATTATTATTCCTGATGATGAAGAGCTGGCTACGGGTTGCTTGATTCTTACCCTAGGTATCTCTATGTGCGGAGAATGTGATGGAAGGAGTTACGCTGCTGTTCAAGAATATCTCTCGTCTTTGCGTCGTTCCCCGGATAACCAACCGCTCATTGTTAGACGGTAACATGTGGGTTAGCGCGTTGGGGACGCGACGACCAAGCCGGAGCCATGGTGGCTGCCCGTGCCCCTCAGTTTTTCCTGGCTTACATTTGTAGCCAAAAATTCTCTAACCAGGAATGATAGTGGGACTGCCACACAACTCTGAAGAGTTGGTTCAGATTGTGCTCTGGCTAGATATGTCTCCTGGTATCATGCCAGAGACGTCATCAGTTGAAATGTGTTTTTTTTTATCGCACTTGTCGAGATTCAGGTTGAATGGAATCGTAGGTCTCTTACCCCTTAGAGAAGAGTATGGTCCGTAATCGGAATACTCATCATCAGCATTCTCTATACAGCTCGTTGGTTTGCCGAAGCTCGACTACAATACTATGAAGACGCTCCAGCCTATTATAACCACACTTATTTAATTATGTTGCAGGTAGCTTTGATATTATGTCGACGCTACTTAGCGGATTTAACTAAACTAAAGTGAAAAGCTGGCGTATTTTTGCAAAACTTTGAGCTCATTTATTGCTATTGTTATAAAATTTTTCAAGATAAAAACTATACTAAAACTATCTAGGAAGTGTTAAGAATCAGTGTGCTAAATTCCAGCAAAATCGGTTCAGTAGTTTTCGCAGTTACCGATTACAACGGTTTTAGCGACTTTGCTTTATATATTAGTAAGATTTCATGTCATTTATTCTTCATAATTGATTCCATAACCTTTTTTCTTCTTTTTTGGTATTTCCTTTATTTATTTGTTTATTTTTATTTTTAATTCTTTTTTATTACTTTAATTCATTTGATTTTATATTTTAATTCTTTTTCTGATGTTATATCCCTCTTTTGATTTTATTTTTAAGTTATTTTTTATATTTTTGGTTTAATTAGTTACTGTATTTATATCATTATGTGACATTGTAACATAATTTTTTCGTCAAATTCGAAATAAGCACCTTTAAAAACCATTGGTACGTTCTGCAACCCCATTGTATATGTTAATTTTAATTATTGATATATATATCAAATAATTTATTTGCAACAGTAGTTATAAGCATTATTTTAATGCCAAAGATACAGCAGGTTTAAAAAAAAATGGTTAGTATTTTATGCATCAAATTCATGAAATACTAATATTTAATGCGTAATAACGTGCCTCCTTCGATTTAATCGACATAAACATATTTATACTAATAAGACTTTTTGTTTTTTTAAATTTATTTTTTAGAAAAAATAAACTTTTTTTTAGGAAGAAGAGACTTCTAGTAAGCGACTCTCGTTTTATCGAATCTGTCGTTTTTAAAATTCCAGCCCCCCCAGTACGTGACACAAAGAACTTTGTTCTTAGAATGTGTAAGCTGGCCAGTTTGAGACTATGCAGTTTGATCGAATATTCCGATGGTTTCGAAACATCTTCCTACTGTCTACGCTATAATTATATATCTTACATCACGCTTACAACTTTTACATACGCTCACACACTTACTCCTACTCCATATACTTAATACCTAAAATGTAATTTTATGTGTAAAATTAAGACCTACTATCCTATAGTACCACTTTCTTCAATTGCATAGTATTACGTGCCAGTAAATGTCCAGTCAGGACGTTCATCATACAGGTTTTTTTGATATATATTATTGAAATGTCGAACGTATACTTAAAATAGCCAAAAAATAACAAATTGTACAACTGTACCCATTTTTTACACATTTAGTTTAAAAAATTGCACTTCAACACGTTATCTTATGGAAAAATCATTCAAAATTGCATTTATAAAATCTGTATTAATCTCTCAAATTTTGTTTGTATCAAATATTACTCCTAGATTAACGTGTTTCATTTTTAAATAGATCCATATTTTTTTATTTTATTTAACAATACAAGAAAGAAGGCGCAACAAGTTACTTTTTTATTTTGAACACTTGCTGAATGCTTCTGAAGGATGCATGCAGAAAGTGTTTTCTGATATTGATGTTTGAAATACTTTTTAATCGTAAAAACAAACGGCGTTTTAGGTTCTTATAGAGTAAAAAAAGATTATGAAAAATACATTTAAAAATGTACCTGTGTTGGCTAGGAACTGTACTGTGGAGATTTTTCAAGAGGACTTTTTTCGGTTGTTGCTACGATTTTTGAATAGTTTAAAACCGATCACGCTAAAATTTTGTATATGTTAAGGACTATAATATTTATTATTTTAGGTAATTTAATGCATTACTTTTTGAAAAATTTACATTTCAGATTATGCACACTGACTTACTCTTTCATGATGAGGAAAAGTAACTTTTCTCTCTTAGTTTGCAACGGATTGTATTGAATTTTAGCTCGATTGATTCCTCAAAGTGTAAGCTTCGGGGGTCTTTCTCTTAGTTTGGATTTAAACAGCTTAGTAATTAGTTATTAACCATAATTTCTCACAATAGAGAAGTTGGTAAAGTAGAAACTCCAGCCGATATACTGAATTTTTTTACTCAAGTTTCCTGCAAATGTGACTGCCTGAATACCTCAGTGTAATCTTCTCTGGTCTGTTGTTATAGGACCGAAATGATCAGGAAAAAAACTACAACGTCTGAAGCGTTTAAGCTAATTTTAGAGCTCTTTCTCAACGTCTTCTGGTATTACACCAGAGAGTTAGGTGTCTAAAGTAACTTTTTTTTGTTGCAGAGCTCAGTCGTTTTGGAGATCCAAGTAGGGGAGATTTATTTGTGATACTTTAAAACCCATTGAAGACTGTCCCATTTGCCCAAGCTTATTTTTTCTTCAAAGCTGCTAGGTCTGCCCTGCACAGACCTCGGATAGCATCGGGGATTTCTGATTGAATGCTTGGAGTTAAGTAAGAGTTAAGTGCCACGCTGTTGTACGGTACACCGGTGACAAAAAAATATCTCGTTTTCAGGTTGTTCCCCGGATAATCAACTGCTTATAGTTAGTCAGGAAAGTGGGCCTGGAGAATACCTTCTTTGTAGGTATGCTGTCGGGACGACCATTGAGGAGGTAGCCAATGTGGCTGCCTAAACTCTTCAGGGTTGTTTTCCCTGGCTTACTGTTGTAACCATATCTGCTCTAGTAGCCCTTGGACGGTCGAAAGAGTGGCTATAAAACCATAAAATGATAGAAAAGATGGTACTGTGGCTTGACACGTCTTCTAGTATTTTTCCAGAACCATTAGCATTTAGAACAACTTTTTATTATTGGCACCCATCATTTGTGGTGGTTTGGGATGGAGTTCGGCGTAATTTGCGTGTCCTCTAGAGAACAGTGTTCTAAGCAGCTGATATACCCAGCTCTATGCTTTATGCACTGCCGATGATGGGCTGTGGCATTTGATACTTGGCTCGAAGGTATTATAGTCAGACTGACTTATTACTATTGCAGGTAGCTTTGATTTCACTTCTACGCCACATAGCGGATATTACTGAAGTAAGTAAAAAAGTAGCTTATTTTTACAAAGCTTTGAGCTTGTTTATTGCTATTGTTATTAATTTTTTCATAATAAAAACTGTACTAAAACTATCGAGGAAATGTCAAGAATCAGTATGCAAAATTTTAGCAAGATCGGTTCAGTAGTTTTCGTGGTTAGTCATTACAACGGTTTCAGTGACTCTACTTCATATATTAGCAAAAAAAAACCATTTAAATTAGCCACTAGGACTGTCATGGTTATTAAATGGTCATTTAAAAGGTTGCTCCCACTTACCTACTGGGGACAGTTGTGACAAGTAAAGAAATGTATTAAAATGGTTTGAAATTACTTTTACTGCTACTATTATCTAACATATCACAGAGTAATATTCTATTAACATAATTTAATATCAATTTATCATAAGAGATGAAATCTAAGACCTTTAAATCCCTGAACTACAAGACTTATAGTTGTATGTATTTGTGGAGCAATCAATCAAAAAATCTAACAAAATATTTCTATACATCCGTTGATGTTGTTAAGTTAAAATACGAAAAAAATAAATAAAAACGTTCTATCAAAATAACTGAAAGGGGAGAATGTCATAATATATGTAAACCCCGTCCCAACCGTACTAAGGGTCACAACCATATTCAGCGCACTCCTTCGCAAAAAAAATCATTACAGAAATACAAAGTAACCTACGGAGAAATATTCAAGGCTATTCGACTAGTTTATTGAACTTATTACCTCAAAAAACACCAATTGTTCTACCTATATACGTATGACCACAATCATAAAAATAAATCTGATAAGAATTTTTACTCGTCACTGTTCTAAGGTTTATGATATCGCTAGTTTAACCAAAGCCAGCGACATGCAGTCAGACGAGCATACTACTCTTCTCTTGCCTTGCGGGCTCCCATTATTACTTACAGCTTCGTTACTATGACCACTGTCACAACCGTCCTTTGGTAAAACCGTACTCAGTCTCTCATAGATTGGTGGCATTGTTGATAGTTATGTATGCTTTTTTATAGAGAATATACAAAAATTATTTAACTCATTGAAATCCTACAGGGATTCTTACCTTAACTTCACCAATAAAGGCAGCAACGTCTTTTTAGTTAAATTTAAAATGTAGTTATTATTTTCAATGACATATATTAAAATAAACAAGTATACTTACGATTTTCATTACATAGGAAGTCTAAAGTATTGCTATGTTTTCAAAATACTGTTGGTAATTTTTACAGCCAATAAGCTAGTGCAGTATTTTTATTTTTTTTTTAATAATGAATTGGGAACTAACTAGGATGAGATTCAACAATACTTTTTTTACTACATTTATAGATTTTCACCATGCAGTCAATGTCTAGAGCAAAATTTCTTTATAAATTATTAATAACTGGGATGCACTTCCAATAATTTTCTCCACGAAAAACATAATCTTGCAACTATGGATGAAGATAGTTTGCGTTAAATTGTTTTCAATTGTGGTACATGGTATGACAATTGTGTGGTTAAACGTAACTAAGTTAAAAGTAAAGTAAAAGCCGTCAAGAAGTAAACTTAATTTATTACAGTAAAATTAGTTTCTCATCTCAGTTTTCGAATCAATATGTTTGCTTTCAAAATTAGATACATATGATTATGTTGGCTTTTGCATATTTCTTATTTGTATGACGAATTCCTTTTTTTACTGTTAAAATCATTTGGTTTCGTCTCTTGGACGCAGTTAACAGGTTAATAGAGAATGGTCTTTGCCACGATTCGACAGTTACCCTGGAAGTATTGAATACATTTTTACAATGTCATTTAACAATGTCTTTTACATACAATGTTAATATACTTATTTCTAACCTTTTGTAGATAATCGTGCAATCTATTTCTTCATTTTTCTTAATCCTCAATTTCTTCTTTTGTCTGTTCAAGAACTGGCTCGTTAATATGTTCCATGGTAATAACATTGTCTTCTTTAACTTCGGACATATTTTTTTTAGGAACTTGTATGGTCAAGACGTGGTCCAAACTCATTTTTGCATGAACGTTTTCAAGATCATATTTCTCAGAAATTAAATACTGTTTAGATAAATTCAAGGAACTATGGTCAAGCTCGACTTGCGGCTCCTTGCGTTGTCCCTCGATTGTAATATACCTATCAACCACCTATAATTTAAACGAATTCATAGTATAGTGTATTGTTTTCTGCTAAAAGTATAAAGATATTAGTTTGTATATTTTCTATATGTGATCCGCCATCATGGTAGCATAGTGGTTGAGTTGCAGCTTTGTCCATTAGTAAAGATAAGCAGCATTTGATGCGGTTAGTTTTTGGAGGGGTGGCAAAATTTAATCTTATGTAGAATCCATTTAGAAGTTTAGAGACAATAGTTTTGCTCCATCCTTACATCGGCCTCATTTATTTATATAATAATAATTTATACAAAATGTACAATTATTTCGTTGGTTTATAGTAAATATAGTAGTGGCTTAACATGCTAAATCGTATTAGTCTTCAAAACAAGTGGCTAAATTTATGCAAAAACTGCGATTTTTCATACTAGCCACGACTAATATCAAGGAGTATCTTACTGTTATAACCTTACTGTGACAAATGTCGGTATGTTTCAGTGCAGGAGTTCGTAAAAAAATTTGTACATTCTACGGGTAGAAGAGAGGCAAGTCTTAGAACACAATTCAGATTTGTCTCGAGCGTCAACCATACATATTTTAAACTATCTATTATTTTAACATTTTTGGTTATGTATGGAAATAATTTTATCCTGTACACAAAAATTTTAATTACAAAAAAGTTATATTTTTCATAGGTCAATGAGTTTTACAGCAACTTTGTAAAACGAGTAAGTTAGACAGTGGAAAACGATGATTTTGTGATTTTTTGGACGTGTTTGCGATTAAGAGCTTTAATAAGATGTCGTAACTAAATATGTTTAATATAAAAATTTGTACTCCAACATCGTCTTCATTTTTTATTTTTTTTGTAAATTGATAAAAAAAAAGTTGGATGAGAAAAAATTATGTTTTTGCGATTTTTTAGCAGTTTTTGTTGTTTGGATATCATCCTGGACGAAAATGTTCAGTAAAAAAAGTTGTTCTTTAATTATATCTGCAACTTTGAATTTCAGAGCCAACCTCTGAATTATCACAAAATAAAGTTATAGCTGAAAAACTGTTTTTTTGTCCGCCGAAAGTACTATATTAAAATGGCTGGCATTTTAGTTTTTGGACTGAATGATTTTTTAATTCTTCGTTTTCCAGTAGAGAAAAGTTTGTCATTTTCTCACAGAATTTTCCCAGAAAAACAAGAAAAACGGTTTTGTCCTAATTACAAGTTGGCTTCATTAATTTTTATATAAATTTTTTAATAAATGCCGGTTTTTCATTTGTATCTCCGTTTGGCATTTTACGACGGCTAGTCTCTTTTTTATCACATTTCTTATGGAATGGACACTTACAAATCCAATTTTTATGGTCAATAACAGTAAAAAATTGTTGAACAAAAAGCTATCTGTAAATTTACAAAAAGTCATTAGTTTGGTGTTAATTAATTTTTTAAAGAGCGACTTTGGAGTATTATTACAAACTTCACAGTCGGTTTATTGACATTTGGTATTAGTAATAACATTATATTTAATGTCAATAATAACAACATCAAATGGTTGATACAGTTAGTTAGATGGTTTATTGGAAAAATATCTTTCCATTAATTTTGATGATAGCTGGGTGTACTTAAGACAATTGCTGTGCCCTATGAACAGTATCCAGTAGGATGGATGATTTAGTCGTCTAACAGGAACTTTGCAAGGGGTAACGCACGAAAGACTCGCATACTCGGATAATTGTTGGCCCTAAAAAGCCGTTGATTTACACCTTTTCGCTACGCTTATCATGTTATAATAAATAAAAAAAGCTTTTTGTTAAAACTGTAAAGAATTAAAACTGACAAAAATATATAATTAAAAAATTGTTTTTTCTAACCTAACAACTTCGTTACCAGATGAACAAAGTCCTGGAGCTCCATATTTTAATTATTTATCACCACAACGAATTCAAATACATATTATTCTACCTATTTAAAAATCTAGAAGGTTGAAGTGATTACTGTAAGGGTCACAATAAAAAGCTGATTTCTCAGGTTATGGATTCTTTGTTTATCAACTCTGATGCTGCTGTTTTAATCTCGATAAATGAACTGCTTCAGAATCTTGAGGCCTAAAATTGTTTACCTTTGAAGTATTTGAAGTTTTCTTTCCAATTAGCCCTCTTGTGACTATAGGCATTGTAAAAACTCTTTTGAGCCCTAATGGCTATTTTTTATTAATTTTGATAAGTCATAACATATTTGTTGGCAAGTTAGTTTGACGTCCAATGGCCCTAAAAAGCGCCAGTGAGCAAAACTCTTCCTTGGCTCAAGTTTCCAGAAAATCTGACGGCCTGAATACCTTCTCTGGTCTGCTGTTGTAGTAGCACCAGACTGATTAAGAGGAAAACTACAACGTCTGAAGTGTTAAAGCTAGTTGAAGAGCCTTGCAACGAACAACTCCGCTTGTAAAGTCTGCTAGTGAATGACTGATGTGGTGTAGTAGTGTACTGGCTTTACGTAGTCCTTTAGCGGACGAATCGTTACCGGAAATGGTAGTAAAGATGTATTTGTTGGCAAGGCAGTTTACCGTTAGATGGCCTTAAAAAGAATCGACGAGAATGATTGTTAGTTAGAAAACGTCAATACTTATGATGTCCCTGAAAAAGGGCCAGCGGTGATACTTCTAGCCATTTCTTAATATTACTCTTGATGACGGAGAGCTGGCTTCGGGTAGCTTGACTCTAACTTTTGGAGTCTCTGCGTACACAGATCGTGTTAGAGGGAAGTACGCCGCTGACCTAAGGATGTCTTATTTTCGGGTCATTTTCCAGATAACTAACCACTCATTGTTAGTTAGAAAAGTGGGCCTGGAAAATACCTTCTCTATATTATGAGTATACCGTAAAGACGAACCACTAAGGACTTTAAAAGGAGGCCGTTGTGGCTGCCTGAACTTCTCGAGGGTCTTTTTTCTGGCTTGCTGATATACCACAGTTTTCTCTGGTGGTACCAGGTTGATTGGAAGAATGAAAATAAAGTTCCAAATTCCAAGATTTGTATGGAGTTCGATGTAAGTCGCTTTCCATTAAAAAACAGTGCTGTTGGTAGTCGGTATATCCAGCTGTACGACTCCCAGCTCTATGCTTCATGCACTGCCGATGATGGGCTCAGGATGGGCTATGATATCTAGTACTTGGCCCGAAGGTATAATAACCAGACTTACATCATTTTATTCGTCGTGTTAACCCACTGGTGGCGCCCCCCTAATGGATTTTATAGAAACCCGAACCTGTGGACAGGTATCAGTTCAAAGTTGTTGCGGGAGCGTAGGCTGTTATGAGTAATTATATACCAATATTCCCGCGACAACTTTAAACTGTTACCTGTCCACAGGTTCGGGTTCCTATGAGGCTCTTTTACCGTCAAGCTTGAATCAGATGGCGCCAGGGCACGTCGCGGCTGTGATGGCCGTCTCACTCACACAACATTACTTTTCAGTATTGTATGTATACAGAAAATTAAAGTGTAGTGGTAAAGCGCAATATTTGAAATTTTGAAATGAATAAGGAAGGCAAGAAAGAATATTATGGGAGCTCAAAAGTTTAAGAATTGAAAAAGCTTTTAAAAGGGAAAGCGCTCTATTTTTCCTACTATCTTTAAACGTAAATGCAAACAAAAATTGTCTGCAAACAACAGCAATCATTTACAAAGGTTATGTCTTCTGCTTTGCTCTTTACACAGATAGGCTCACGAACACAATACACAACTGTAAATTTGACGGTGTGTAATTGCGACGGCCATGACAGCCGCGACGTGCCCTGGCGCCATCTGATTCAAGCTTGACGGTAAAAGAGCCTCATAAGATCCGTTAGGAGGGCCCCACCAGTGGATAAACACGACGATTCGATTTTACTTACACGTCACCTAGCGGATCTTACTAAACTAAAGTAAAAAAACTAGCGTACTTTTACAAAACTTTAAGTTTATTTATTGCTATTTTTATGAATTTTTTAAAGATAAAAACTATACTAAAACCATTTGGAAAGTGTCAATACGCAGTTGAGTCTGGTCTGTAATGTCATCACACGTCAATAATCGACCTTAGACAAAAAACATTGTGATTTCCAAAGTCCGTATGAAACAATGGTTTGATAAGTAAGTGTTATGATTTGCACATTTACTAGATAACCTAATAATTAATAACTGTGAAAGTTTGGGTGAAAAATATTGTTTTTTTAAGAAATGGTCGTCTATTACAAAAAAATATTTTTTTTTTTTACCTTCAGACAACTTTTTTTTCTATTTGTGAACAAATTACAGCTTAAAATTGAACCTACTCACGGAGCTGTACGATAAACAGTGAGAAATTAATTTTATTTATCTATAACGTTTCAACGTACCTATTTTTTAACGTATTTTTGAACAATTTATTTTGCAAAAATTGTTAAGGTACACATTATACCATATAAAATAAATCTTGAAGAAGAGAATCCCGTTTGGATTAACATTTTGAAATGACGAAAAAAAATGACAGCCTATTCACAAAAAGACAATTTCAATTAACAATTGCCTTTTTTCAAAAACTATAAAAGCGATCAAATTGAAATTCGAATAGTTTTTTAACATCATAAAGACACACTATTAACACTTGTATTGGTACCGTTTGGATAAAAGGAATATTAGTTATCATCAGTTTAAAAAATGCCGTATTTCGAAGATTTTTTTTAATTTTAAAAATTAATAAATTATCCAAATTCGAAAATTTAGGTGGCATTTTCTAAGTATTTTTGCAAGCTAGATTTTCTGCATTTGTCATATTTAAAAAAAGTCCATGGATCGAGATATTGTTGAAAAACTAATTTTTTCAACTTAAGGAATTTTTGAAACAATATTCCGACAATAGTTGGCATTTGCCTCGGACAGTTTATTATTCGTATAGGGTATGTCTCAACGATACGGTCATATGTTTTTCGTCTAGTATTTTCGAGTTTCAGCAATTTGTTATTCAATTTCTCTTTCACTAGTAGGCAGAGGGGAAAGAGAGTGAAGAGTCGAATGGCAAGACGAGCTAGTGTGCGCTGTCCCTGGCCTACAAGTTTAATGCTTGCATACAATTTTATGTAATATTATAAACATATCTTTTTTTTTTTTTTTATAGTGCTTTATGTCCGGCTATCTTGTAGAGAGGTACTACTAAGGGCACTCAGCACTTGGGATTGGGAAGGAATTGGGATGGGATTGGAAGGAGGGAGAGCCCTAACAACTACTCCGCATTCGCTCATGACGTTTGTCATATGGATCAGGAAAAACACTGGAAATATCCCGTAGAAAAAACCTGTTCCGGTACAGCCCAGTGCATCTGCCTTATTTCTGATCTGGTGTCCAAGCTGCAGACTTAGACAACAGGGCAGAAATTTGGTGCACCTCCCGCTCACAATGTCAAAGGGACAGATAAACAGTCAATCAACTGATGAAGCAAACAGCAGAGGCGGAACGGAAAGACTTGAATGGTCACACATCCACGTACTAACTGCACCAAATGCTGCTTAACATCGATGATCGACAGGACTGCAACTCTACCACTGTGCCATTATTGGTTATTATAAATATATCTATTATATGAATATTCATATATTTAGTACACCATTATACCACCTAGCACCTCTGTTTCCTAAATCTCCTATACACAACAACTTACACTTTTTCCTCCTAAGTACCAGTCATGCCTTAATATACAAAAATTTAATTTTTTTTTTGTTCTTGAGTCTCAGTTATATTTGTATTTTTTGATTTTGTCTTGTCATTGGAACAAAATTTTTGGTTAAAACACTGATCTCTAATCAATATGGTACATATCCGTACAACGTAGTATTTGGTAAAATGTAATATGTTTTTCTTGTTTAAATTTTTTTTTATTTGTTTTAATAAATTTTGTTACCTTATAGATAGATATTAGTGACACAGGGCTTGAATCCGTTATTTTCTTATTCGTAAAAAGGCTTTAAAAAAAAAAAAAAATATTTTTTCATACCTTAATAACGTTGTCATTATAACTTTTTTATGTTTTCAAAATAAATAAATGTAAATTTTTTGTTTACTCCATACTTTAGTCTATTAACAGACATACTTTTTTCAACAAAAAGTTTAAAAGTTACTAACTAGAAATATTCATTTTCTTTCATAAAGTGCCTCATCACAAAATCTAAATACTTTTTAGTATGCATGAAACTGTCAGGAATCACACTTAAATATTAACTGAATCAACTCATAAAATTCCAAAACATGTTTCAAGGTAATTTTTAAAAGTGAATCACTTAAAAATTTATTTTTTACTGTGGTCTCTGATAAAAGGTCTTTAACTCTAGATAACTTTTGATACAATATCATCCAAGTTATACTTTAACTCCCGTTATAAAACTATGTACTGAAAAGTAAATCATGAGCTTCATGAGTATATAAAGTAAATGTAAATTTTCAAAGTAATATCGTATCAAGATTGTAATATTGTATAATTTTTTATAAACAAGGTGATTTTTTATGAAAAGACACATGTTACTTGGACTTTAGCAACTTTATCACGCTATATTTTTAGATGTGATATAGTCTGATGTCACGTAAAATAGGTAATGCAGGTGTGATGAGCCACCTTTCAAAAGATGAGATTAACCATACTAAATTCTAAGTACTTTACTAAAGAAAAAAAAGTCAAAAACAGAAATTCTTACTTTCAAAGTTATTTCATCTCGAGGAAACTGCTTACAATCAACATGAAACACCATTGAGTCCTACAAAAAAATCCTTGTATAATGTAATTATCAATCATGTTTCAAACATTGAAAGAAAGCACTACTCTGTTTATACTTTATTGTTGCTGATTTGGTCCACGAAATCCTTGTTATCATAAGTCAAATGTAGCAGGCTTGGTTCAGCAACAGTGGATGGATCAGCCGAATGGCTATGGCCACAGTGAACTATGGGAATTTTACCACCAATACAAGGCCATAAAGACATTTTTAAAGATATTTTTTTAATGTGTGTTGTCAATTAAGGTAAATATGCCGATATACTAGCGCATTTGTTGCTTATGTAACAGTGTCTAAGATAAAACTGCAGTTAATAAGTGTTCTAGACTAAATACTGTAGTCGTTCACTACTCAGTTGCTACGTTGGCTATCAACTGCGCACGGTGAGTGACAAAATGAGCTAAGTGCTCGTAGTAATGAGCTAAGAGCTAAGTTACCGTCAGCTCAGTTCATCAGGTGTCTCTAGCGTCGGAAGCATCTTTATCATTTCTCTGACGGTAGTGATTACTTGCGTCAGTAGCATAGAATAGTTGACGGTATTGGGATGTAATATGGGCCACTGGAGGGGGTAATAAATACAACATGGCACGGAAGAGTCAACGCATATACACGCGCAACATAGGACTCGGAGGCTATTTTTCCTCCGTGTTTAAATGTTTGATGACAATGAGGCCCGTGCGCTTTTTTTAACCACATTTACTTCAGGGAGCAGCTCCTGGTGCACTTTTTTATACTCTAAAGCTACGTATAACACGAAAATCCGAAATAAAATACGCAGATGCTGATTGCTTTCCCGCGTATACAAGTATCTACTTGTAGTGCTCGTACACGTATATATATATATACGTCATTAGCAAAATTGATTACTTAAAACAGTAAAAACTATTCAATCTTTTATTTTTCAACTTCGTAAAGTTATTATCAAATATAAAGACATCAATACTTTTTTTAAACATTAATTCTGTTTACACTATCACTTGAGGAAAAAAATACCCTCAACTTTGTATGTTTTCTTTATATTTTACAACTATTACATTTTAATATATTACTTAACATGGAAACAACAGTAGTTGAATAATACGAATACAACACATTATGGTGATGCAAACAGCTGCTAAAAGTTTTTCATTTCATCCAACTCACGTACAAGTTTGTATTTTGTAAGACTTATGAGGTACACTAATAAGAGATACTTTGACGTTTTAGTGGAAATAAGTACAATCAAAGTTTCAAATTACAAAAATAAACTATTTTCATCGTGTGATTCGACAAGTGCCTATCGAAACAAGTATCCTTGTATTTTCTAATACAATATAGTGAAAGTTTTACTAAGAACTCAAATGTATACTGTTTTTTATGAAAACAACTAAAAATGGTAGAAAACCATTTTTTTGTTCCTCGCATCTGGTATGAAAACTCAACTTATTTAAAAGTTTTAGGTTTCGAAAATATTACTCTGTCTCGTTCCTTTTAAAATAAAAAAGTGGCTCTTGCGTAAAAAACTCTAGAATTCTCACTTTTGCATGATGCGGCTTTACAATTTGTTATTAGCCATTGAATTTAGTGATTAATTATTGGTGAAAGCATTTTTTGTTCAGTTAAAAGGTATTTTTATGGGCATAAGAAACATTTCGACATTTTAGTGGAAGTAGGTACAATCAAAGTTTTTAATTTAAAAAGTATACTATTTCGATCCTGAGATTGGACAAGTGCCTATAGAAAAAGATATTCTTGCATTTTCTCATATTCATAGAAAAGTTGAAAGTTGTAAAAATATTTTATTGTTAAAACTATGTTCAAAGCGTTACAATGACAATGTAGGAATAAAATGTTTTCCAGAAAAAAAAAACATTTTTTTTATATCTGGAATTTTTGTACTTAATATTGCTTTGTTACAAAATGTCAATTATTACTGTGACTGGTGATAAGATAAGCTATCAAAATTAAAATGAAAGTTATGACTTTATGCGCGAGTACAGAACTCAGCATTAAAAAACTTTATAATCAAAAATACATGAAGAAAAGTATAATGACTGGAGACTATAATAAAAGCATTCATACGAGGAATAAAATAAAAGACTTGAGAAAATTAATAAACATAGTTTTTAGAAAAATCAAAGAAAAATATAAATAAATAACACGTTCATAAACACCAAGCTATAGTGGAACCCTCCAAATTTCTTTCTTCCAACAGTAAGGACAGCTCTATTGTAGCCTTGCAGCTATGGCCGTGTCTTTTATTTGTATTTTTTGTTTACTTTTCTAAGAACTATTTTTCTTTATTTCATCAATTTCTTTTCATCCCTCATATCAACACTTTTTTATTATCTCAAGTCTTAATTTCTGTTTTCCTCACGTATTTTGATTCATTTTTTTTGTTTCTTATGCTTAGGTTGTACACTTTCTTCACTATAAAGCTTTGCTTCTTTCGAAAGTCCCAAGGCGGTACTGTTTTTTTTTTTAAATCCATCAAGTGGTACACATATGAAAATAATTGGAATCTTTTAATGATTGTACAGAAAGATTTGTTATATTCGTATGTAAATTATGCGCAAAGTTTTCACATACAATTAACGAATGATTTATATAGCATT